>NC_060069.1:163697124-164297124 GCF_922984935.1 Meles meles | reverse complement strand
GCTGCTGCCCAGAGCTGTTGCGGGGCTTTCCTGGAGCCCGATGCGCAGAAGCCCCGGTGGACCCAGGGCTCCGCTGCTTTCAGAACCACTGCCAGGACACCCAGGAGCACCGCCCCAGCCTGTCCCAGAAGCCCCGAGAGTACTTCCTCAGCACAAGGCCACAGCTCTGGCTGAGCCCTGGGTGGGGATCGGGGCGGGCAGGAGAGAGGCTGAAGAAAGGGGCCACGCCGAGTGGCTCCCTGCTTCCTCACTGCGGCTCGAGGGGCTGGCCACCACCCCGCCCTGCCACCCCCCGCCAAGACCCTGCGTCCCCGAAGCCCAAGCCTCACCCGACTCCCGGGGTCTCCCTTGCAGCCGGGAGGCCCGATGCGCCCCAGCTTGCCCTGGAGGAGAAGAGGGGAGCAGAAGGTGGGTCAGGGTCGCGCACCAACAGGCAATGTGCGGGGGCGGTCCCCTCTGCCATTCCCAGCGGGCACCCAGCTGTGTGCTCAGGGGCTGGATGCCACGGCGGCCTCTCTGCGGGTGGCGGGGCGTCCCTGGGATGTGCTGGAGCATGAGCCCCCCCCCCCCCCCCCCCGCTCAGGCCGGATCTGGGCTTCCAGAGCCCAGGCTGGGCATTCCCGCGAGCTGGTCCTCAGAAGCAAATGTCCACACTGGCTCGTGCCATGTTCTTATCTGCCCTGTGTCCCTGGCTAGGTGCCAGTGGGGGCCGTCCAGCCACAGGCTGTGGGCAGTGGCCAGGGGCCCCAGAGGCCCCAGGTAAGGACCCAAGAGTCTCGGGGAGGCTCGGCTCATTCCTATGTCAGAAACGCTGCCTGCCATGCCCCCGGCCCGGGGAGGGGCCTGAGATGCACTATACCTTCTGTCCGTCGGTCCCGTTCTTGCCGGCCAGACCAGGGGCCCCCTGGAGGAGAGGTGTGATCGTCAAGCCTGGGGGCGGCGGGAAGGTGGGGTGCCCCGCCCGCCGGCCCAGACGACCTGCTCACCTTCCGCCCGTCGGCTCCAAATTCACCCTGTGCAGGAGGAAAGCAAGGCCGGTTAGCTTGGAGTCCCACAGACGCCACTGCCTCCGGGGGCCAGGTCTGCCTCAGATGGAGCAAGAGGCCAGAAGGACCCCAGAGGGGGCGCCCCTCCGCGACACCAGATGCTGGGCCCCCATCGGGGCCACGATGCGCTGACGGACGCTGCGGGGCTCCGGGGCCACGTCACCGTCTCACCTTCTCTCCTTTGAAACCAGGAACACCCTGAGGTTGGAAGAAAGGAAGAGCCGTGTTACTGGGGGTGCGCGTGCTGCAGATCGGGGCGGGGGCAGGGGCAGCCAGTCCTGGCTCGGTTCAGGGACAACATTCAAGATACCGAGGCTTTTGGCTTCTTGCCTTGGGGGTGAAGGGGCGGGTGGCCTGGAGACACCCTGACCCTGTAGTCCAGCCCCCCCCAACCCAGACAGCCCTTGGCCTGTCCCCCCCACCCCTCGTCACGGGGGCAGGGCTGGCAGCGACTTGCCTTGGGTCCTGGGAATCCAATGGGGCCTTCGATGCCTGGGTCTCCCTGTGGAGGAAGAACAAAGAGCCGCAGCTGAGCCGCAGTCCTGGGGACCTGGGGCCGAGGGGCGGGGGTGTAGAGGACACTCACCTGTCGTCCCTTCTGCCCAGGCTCTCCCGGCTCGCCCATGTTGCCCTTGGCGCCCTAAATGCAGATCATGGACATAGGGGTAAACTAAGGCAGGAAGCGGGTAGGCGGGCAGAGGCTTCTGAGCTGGTGTGTCCTGTTTTGGGGGCTCCTTTGTGTCCCTTCAGACACCATCGTGGCCGCCCCACCCCCAGGGCAGGGCCGCGGCTGTGAAGCTGCCTCCTCGGGGACCTCCATGCCTGGGCTGTGGCAGGGGCAGTGTCCCCGGGACGGGGGCAGGGGAGCATCTAGCTGGGGACCTGGGCATGGGCCTCTCCGCTCCTACTGGTCTAGACGCTCCTCCCAGATTTAGAAGAGGGGAACGGAGCTGCGTAGGGATGGGCTCATCTTCCCAGAGGTTCTCCCCTCCTCTGCCGTCATGTGCGACCTCTGACCGAACTTCCGGGGTGTCCGACACCCCGGCAGTAAGCTCTGTAAGGAGCGGGAGCTCCGTGGGCTTTAGCAGGACCCTGTCCTGGGTCTCCCTCTCCGGCGAGTTTCCCTACACCAGAGCTGCAATGGCAAAGCTCCTCATGAAAACGCGTTCCTACTTTTCTCAAAATGCCGTTTAAGAGGAGGGGGACGAAAACTGGTTTTAGTTCTCCCAGGGTCAGAAGGGTTGAGGCCATCCTGGGTGCATGTGGCCCCACGTACAGAGCTGAAGAGAGGTGGGGGCCTCCTGGCAGCTGGACCCCGAGGGCGGGCCGGGCGTCTTACCTTCTGTCCGCGGTAGCCCTTGGGGCCGGACGGCCCGGGGATCTCCAGACAGCTCACCTTGTAGCACTGGAACGAGAAGCAAGGGGTGTTGGGGACGGCCGGCGGGGAGAGCCCCAGGTGGGGGCCAGGGAGGGAGCTGGTGGGGGGCCGAGGACCCCTGGGCCGTGGGCCATCAGGAGCCCGGGGCCGGATGGAGGAACAGACTTGGGAGGCACCCAGGAGGCCCCGAACCCGAAGGCCCTCGGCCGATTCTGGGAGGACCAAGGTTATACGCTGGCCGGTGGCGGGAAGGATGACACAGCGCCAGACCAGGCCCCGCTCATGCTTGTGTGTGGAACCGCCATGTCCGTGAGCAGCTGTGCCCTGAAAGGGCGTCTCTGTCGGGGCCTCGCTGGATGGGAGGAGCCGGCGCCACACAGGCCACCTGCCCCGTCCCCCGGAGCCTCGACCCTCATCCACCTGGCGTGTGCTGCCAAGTGACCCTAACGCTGGTCCCTGGGTGTCAGCCTGGTTCAGCCCCGAGCCCTTCGTCCAAACTTAGGAGTCTCGGGCCTGACGTGGGGCCCAGGGGTCTTGCTCCCTGGCCTCCTCCCTTTTGTCCCAGACCCCCGGGAGCAGCAGGGGGCTGGGGCGGTCATCATCTCTGCCGGGCCAGCGCCTCAGCGTCCCAGCGGGCAGCACCCGGCTAGGGCGGCAGGACCGGAAAACGCCCTCACCTCTCCATAGGCTTCATGTTTCTGTGGAAAAGACAAAAAAATGCTACTTAGCCAGAGCCGGAGATTTGGGTGGGAATGGGGAGCTCACCCTCCCAGAGGGGTAAACTGAGGCCCAGAGCAGGGCCCTGCCCAGTGAGGAGCGGGTCTCAGGGCTCTGGCTTCCACCCCTGCTCCTGGTGCCCAGTGGGTGGGCGTGGCCGGGCAGCGGCTCACCATGACCTTGATGATGCGGTTGATGGTGTCCTGGTCGATCTCCAGGTCGGGACGCACGGTGGCGTAGTTGTTGCGGTAGAGCTCAAGGGGCACGCTGGCCATGTCCCGCAGACCCTGCTCGTTCGGGTTCTGATCGGGGGCCACGGTGAAGATCCGGATGCCCTCCTCGCGAGCCCGCTCGGCCTGCAGCTTGATGCCCCCACACGGGCTGCCGGTGACGTAGCCGTCAGTGATGACCACTGCGAAGTGGACCCCGCCCTTGGCCTTGAGCTGCCGGATTTCCTGGGTCATGTTGGCCAGCGCGCAGTCGGTGAAGGTGCCCTTCCGGATGGAGACGATGCTCTCCAGGCTCTTGGTGAAGGAGGCCCGGTCGCTGTCGGGCGGGCTGAACACCCTCACCACGTCAGAGAAGTGCAGGCCCCCGTAGCGCCAGCTCAGGGCCACCTGGTCCAGGTAGGTCTCGTCCTGCAGCTGGCTGATGAACTGCCGCACAAACTGCTTCATGTGGTACAGCAGGCTGTCGATGGGCGACTGCATGGTGACGCTCTCCGAGGTGTCGAGCACGAAGTACACGTTGATGGGGCAGTCGGCCTTCTCTGGGGGCACGGGGGCGTCACTGGCCTGCCCGGGGTGAGGGCCTGCGGCACGAGCCCGTTGCCAGGCGTCGTGCACGTGGGGGATCCCAGGCTCCAACCCCACGGCGCCCCCCCCCCCCCGCCTTTCCTACCCACATGGGGTCCCAGCCCCCCAGCCAATACCTGGGCAGCTGTTTCTCTCAGAGGGGCTGGGGGCGATGACCTCCTGCTGCTGGGCGTGGACGGCCCCCAGGAGCCCCCAGAGCAGGAGGGCAGAGCAGGGGCCTCGGAGCATCCTGGCAGCACCCGTGCACCCTGACGTCCTGCAACGGGGAGAAGCAGCCCACTGTCGCCAGCGCCCAGTGCCCATGCGGGATCCCGGGCAGCAGGGGGAGCACACAGTGGGGCAGAGGGCACATGGGCTCAGGCAGACGCCCTTCTCCCTGGCCCTAGGCGGCCCGCGCGCACACACACACTCAGGGGACGCAGAGCCTTGATTCTGGATGGCTGGATGGGTCTGGGTCGGCACAGCCCGTCTCTGCCCTGGGGGGTGGCGGCTGGGGAAAAGCAGAGGCATGGGCGCACTTTGGTGCCATTTCCCTGGTGACGCCCCTTAATGCGTTTTTGAGAGGAGGTGGATGGGTTTTGGCGGCAGATTCAAGGTTCAGTATCACTTGAGTTTCAGATTAGAGGAGCTGGTCCTGGCCCTGTTGGAGGTGAACAGGACATGGCCCTGCTTCCCCAGGATAGGACATGGTCAGGTTAAGAGGCCGTGACCCTGCAGGTAGGGGCTGTGACCCAGCAAGGTGGTGACAGTTGCCCAGACGAATGCGAGCCCAGTGGGTGTGCCAGCGAATCCGGGCAGGTGACTGAGGCCCAGACTGAGGGACTGGCCAGAGGAGGGGGAGAGCCTGGCTCAGGGCTGTTCGCTCAGGGAGGGCTGGGGATGGGGGCTGAGGACATGGTAGGGAGCAAGTCAGGGGCCCGAAGAACTTGGAAGCCGAGAGGAAGTCAGGAGGCAACAGTCGGAGCAAAGAGGTTCGGGGCCATCAACCACATGCGACAGCCAACGTGGGGACCACAGGAGCTTGGTGGGGCCGCGGGGGGGCCGGTCAGGACTGGGCACTGGGATGTGGGCGCAGCTTTGTCCTCCACTGCAGCCCGCCTTGCTGCCCCCAGTGGGGGAGCCGTGAGTCCCAGGGAGCCCCCCACCCCTGGCACCGCTCCCTGCGTGTGTGCACACACACCAATCACACGTTTCACACCCACGCTCACACACACTACCACACACACCGTCAATTCAAGGAGGCCCCCACAATGAAGTGTACTGTTGAAAAATGCCACTCTGAAATGAAATGAAGAATTCTAAAAATAATCTGCATGGGAGAAAAACACAATAGCGGCCACAAAGTTAAACAAAAAACAAAAAACACCTAAAGGGAAGAATCTTTGGTGTCGTGGTGGGCAATCTCCGAGGTGGGCCCGCTTCTTCCTGCTTCCTGGTGTCACCCTCTCATGAAATCCTCACACACTCAACTGTCACCAGCCTGTATGACCAAAAGATCAGGGGATGGCGTGGTTTCCGAGACAAGCCCACAGAAGACATCATGGGCGCTGTCTGGCCCTCTTTTGGGTCCTCACAGAGAGGAAGCTGACTGCTGTCATGTAAAGGCCCTCAGGCAGCCTTTCAGAAGCCCAGGAGGGAGGGCCCAAGGCCTCCAGCCACCAGCCAGGTGAGGGAGCCATCGCAGAAGTCCATCCTCAGCCCAGGCGAGACATCAGGTGAGCGGAGCCCTGGCCAGTCCCCTGACTGGGACGGCACCTCATCGGGGACCCTGAGCCAGAGCCACCGAGCCAAGCCATTCCTGACCCGAATCAATTATGACATTGTAAACGCTTATTGTTTTAAGTTACTAAGTTCTGAGGTAACTTATACATAGCAATAAATAACCAGTTCAGGCATCAGACTTTTCCTCCACAATATTGTACACAGAAAAACAAGGAGACAGTAACTGGAGAATTTTGAGGGGAGAATAAAATGACCCAAAGATGTCTGCCTTGTCAACTTAGCTTTCATGTAAAGGATAAAAGTCTCAGATGTAAAAGGGCTCACCTACATACCATTCCAAAAAAATTCTGCAGCAAACAGAGAAATGAACATAAGTAAGAAAGCAAAGAAACTTGAGGAATACAATAAAATATAAAAAAATGAAGAAAAAAGGAGCCAGAAAGCACAATTAATATAACACGGATGAGTTGTGACAATAGATATGAACACTGTAGATTCTTCTGTTGAGGACAAATGTTCCCATGTGCCCTGATGTTCACAGCAGCATTCGCTCCAGTGGCCAAACAAGGGAAGCAGCGCATGTGTCCATGGAATGATGAACGGATATGGAAGATGTGGGGCGTATACAGTGGAATACTGCTCAGCCATATGAAGAATGACATCTTGCTATTTGCAATGACATGGATGGAGCTAGCGAGTATTATGCTGAGTGAAATAAGCCAGTCAGACACCAATACCCTACGATCTCACTCAAATGTGGAATTTAAGAAATAAAGGGGAAAAAAGAGACAAACCAAAAAAACAGACTCTTACTATAGAGAAGACACCGATTATTACCAGAGGGGAGGTGGGTGGGGAGAAGGGTACATTAGGTCACGGGCGTCAGGAGGGCCCTTGTGATGAGCACCGGGTGAGGTAGGGAGTGTTGATGCACTATATTGCACACTTGAAACTAATGAAGCACTGTATGTGACCACACAGGAGTCAACGTTAACAAATGGATAAGGAAGATGTGGTGTATATATGTACGTGTGTCTACACACACACACACACACACACAGTGGTATATTACTCAGTCATAAAAAGGAACGGGATCTTGCCATTTGCAACAACATGAACCTAGAGAATATTATGCTAAAGACACGAGCCAGAGACATAGACCATGTGATTTACTTGTATGTAGAATCTAAAAAACAAAACAAATGAACAAATAAACAAAAACAGACTCATCAATACAGAGAACAAACCAGTGGCTGCCAGTGGGAAGGTGGGGGTAGAAGAAGATGGTGATAGTAGATAAACGGGATGAAGAGGTACAAGTTCAGTGATAAAATAAAGAGTCATGGGGATGAAAAGTACAGCAGGGGGAATGCAGTCAGTCCTATTATACTAGCATTGTGTGGGGACACATGGTGACGATGCCTATGGTGGCGAGCACAGCTGAAGGTACAGAACTGTTGAATCACTATGCTGGATGCCTAAAATTAATATGTTATGTGTCAACTACACTGCAATAAAAGAAGAAAGAAAAAAACATAAATATTCCTAAATTAGATCAAAAAATGAAACCCATCTGGATGAGGTCCATGAGAGTCACACTGGAGGTTGTCACAGACAGTGCAGAGAGAAGGAAGACAGGGTGAGACAGAGAAGACAGTGGTAGGACAGCGTGAGGGCCCATCAAAGGTGACATGAAAGGGCAAGCGATGGGGCCCAGGACAAGGTAAAGGCTGCTTAGGAGTCTAGTTATGAGTCTATATGTATTGGATATCATAATAAGATACATAGAGCAAAAGTGGTGAAAAATTGAAGAAAACGCTGACAAACAGAAGCATAAGAAGACTTTAACTCACCTTTGAAAGTTCCTGAGAGATCACATAGACAACAACAAAGAGGAAATGAATGTCCGGTTTTAGAAAACTTTAATAGTAACGAGTAGGGAATATGTACTTTCTAAACATTTGGATTTGGACAATGTGTAAGGAACACATGCACACAAGTGCCTCGCTGTCATCTATATCTATCTTTGAAACCTGCAAGTAGGGAATGCATGAATGTTTTACAAAATTCAGTTCTAGAGTAACCACAAAAGCAGGTTTAATTAATTTTTTTAAAATTCAGAAATTTTACATGAAATTTTCCAAACCACAATACAAAAGCAGTCACTGGTAAGACAGAAAAAAAAAATCAAAACACCTGGAAATTTAGAAAACTCTCTCGCTCAAACTACATAGGAATTAGTGACAACAAAGTTATACATATAAACAAATATAAGAAGGCCAAAGCTGTAATTAGAGGACAATATATAGCCTTAGATGTTTTATGTCATAGGATAGGAAATAAGTGTAACAAATTAGGCACATCATTGAAGAAGCTAGGGACAAAAATAAGTTAACAACAATGAAACCCAGGAAAACAAGAGAAAGAAAATAATAAGAAATAAACCAGCTGATTAAAAAAACAACAGTAGAATTATAAATAAATAAATAAATAAATAAATCCAAGAGCTGGTTCTTTGAAAAGGCCAATAAAGTAAAAAAACTTATCAAAAAGGAAAATGATGAAGCCCAAATATAGTAACACAAATCTAGGAATGAGTAAAATAATATGACACTATGAGAAGAAGGTTTTTAAAAGCAAACTAAGTGCAGCCCTCAGCTAATGAACAGGAAAGACGGGGAAAGTTCTGGGAAAGTCTTGAGAAGAGGTGAGGACTGGCTGGGCTCTGCCTGGGACGGACGGGAATCGCAGGCAGGGAATACACCCCAGAGCTCCACCCACATGGATGTGGGAGAGTTCTTCGGCACCTTTGAGGACAAATACTTCTCTACTTTTTAGCCTGTTGCAAAACATAAAAAGATAAGCTTTTCAATTCATTAAACTTGGAAAAACCTGAGACCAAAACTCGATAAAAGAAATCCCTAAAAGAAACTCTGCGGGCAATTCCCACTTTGGAATACAGTTGCCAACGTCCCAACAGATGCTAGAAAACGCAATCCAGTAGCATATCCAGGACAACCGCCCCAGAACCGGACAACGTCAGCTTGGAAATAGAATGATGACAAACCCTACAAAGCACATTAATGTCGGGCACATGAACGTAACAAGAAAATCATGTCCCTATTTTAATGGCACCTGAAACAACCATTGCTGATGGAGAAAAAGGAAAATAAGAAATTGAGGAGTTGAATTATGTGTTATAAAGCATATACGTTTCAATCCACAACCAAGATCATATTTTATACAAAAATACAAAAAAAAGGGGTTCTTCCCTCAAGAACCTGGACCGTTTCATTTGATACCAACGCACACACCCATATACTGAAATCACATGCTTCCTGAACTCAGGGAGTCTACCGTGGGCCTGATGCCGTGTTAAAAACTCCTGCACTCCAAGAATGTCCACGAGAGCACAAGAAAGAGACACATAAACGAGACAGAGAGTGCTGCTCTCTACGGTTCAGAGTTGTGTTGAAAGCCAATGCAATAAGACTGTACAGAGAAACAGAGTATAAATCTTGGAAAGGGAAGAGATGGAAACCGTCCTCCCTAAAGACGGGAATTCGAAACCCAACGAACTCAACTATACAATGTTTACAGGAAGGGGGAGTTCAGTGGGACAATTATAAGAAAAATACATACAAAAACTATAGATTTTCTTCTATTAGCAACAACCAATTAGGAAGTTTAATGGGAAAATACTGTTTACGCTACAGCAAAAATGACATAAAGTTAAGGAGTAAAGTAAAGAATCTAAGAAAGTGCAGTACTTATTAAAAATTCTCAAAATTTTTCTAAGGAACACTTCGGAGAGATGAACCTCGTTCCTGGATGAAAACCCCAATACTTAATAATATCAGTTATGGGGGCACCTGGGTGGCTCAGTGGGTTAAGCTGCTGCCTTCGGCTCAGGTCATGATCTCAGGGTCCTGGGATCGAGCCCCACATCGGGCTCTCTGCTCAGAAGAGAGCCTGCTTCCTCCTCTCTCTCTGCCTGCCTCTCTGCCTACTTGTGATCTCTGTCAAATAAATAAACAAAAATCTAAAAAAAAAAAAAAGAATATCAGTTATGTCTAAGGGAATCTGTAATTGAATGTAATTTAATCAGAATCTTCAAGAAGTATTTTTGTGTGTTTGCTTGTACACGTGGACAGAATGAGTCTAAAGAGGCGTAAGTAAGAGCAGCTGAGAAAAACCGGAGGTGCGCGGCCCTGAGGGAGCCTGTGCTCTCAGCGGCCGAGGACAGAAGGACGTCAGAGCAATAAGGCGTCTGTGGTCTTGTGGTGAACAGCAACAACCCGCCAGGCGACCCGGAACTGAGGAGGGAAGATGGTGGCCCTTCAGGGCAGTGAAGGGCTGGGGGATGGGGCTCGCCACATGGCTAGAGACAGGAGTTGTGTTACCGGCAGCCGCGTGAATTCCAGGGGAAGGGAGTGGAAATCACCACCAGGCGGATGCGGCGACATGGAGACGTCTGCTGTGGCTAACCCTGCACCAGATGCCCACTAAGCCTCCTCCCGTGAGGCCACCCCACCTCGGGCTTTGGTACGGTTGCCGGTCCCGCCTCACACAGGAGCACACCGACCCTGCGCGGGCAGCTTGCCCTGGTGCTCAGCTAGCAGCCAGGCCGCATGGCTCGTGGACCATCCACTCTTCTTTTTTTTTTAAGATTTTATTTATTTGAGAGCACAGTGGGGAGCGGAGGGGCAGAGGGAGGAGCAGAGGGAGAGAGAGAAGCAGACTCCCTACTGAGCAGGGAGCCCGATGCGGGGCTCAATCCCAGGACCCCGAGATCATGACCTGAACTGAAGGCAGATGCCCAACTGACTGAGCCACCCAGGCAGCCTGGGGTCCTCAGTCTTGACACCTGGGCCCCCACGGATGACACTTCCTTACAATAAAGGCAAGAGCAGCAGCCTGGACATAGACCAGGAGCCAGATAACAGTCTTTCCAGTATATGAACAAGATCTCGTATTTTTAAGGTTTAAAAATTTTGACGGCCTGCTATTAGGCGTGCAGTGTTCATAATTGGTTTAGCTTCCTGCTGTATCAAAAATTTTATGAACATACCATGTCTCTAGTCTCTTGTAACTGGTTTTGATTTCGAGTTCATTTTATCTGGTATTAGTACAGCTGCCCTGCTCTCTTTTGCTTCCTGCTTGTATGGATAAAGTCTCTGGAATGAGAGACTGAGAGTCTCTTGTAGACAGCCGGCCCTGGCGCAGTGCGAGGGGCGGGTGCCGACCCCCTCCCCACGCAGCCGATGATCCGCGTATAACTTTCTAGTCCCCCACGGTGGGACTGCTAAGAGGCTACTGTTGAGCGGAAGCCTGACTGATGACAGGGGAGTGGATGGACGCGTCCTGTGTGCACACGTCACGGTGCTTGCAGTAGAGTAAGCTAGAGGGAAAGTGCTGAGGAAGTCATGCAGAGGACAAAACGCGTGTACGGTGCTGTGCGGTAAAACCTCTGTACGTGGAGACGCGTGCCGCTCGAGGCTCGGCTGCAGTCTGGTCGTGTTTTCTCCCAAGCTGCTCGGCCAGTCTCTGTCTGGATTGGGCAGTGTGATTTGTTTCCGATCAAAGTAGCTCTGGTAAGGAGAGACTTCTGTTGTTTTGCTGTTCCTTTTCCATACGCCTTCCACCTTTTTGTTTCTCATTTTCTGCGTTACTGTCTTCTTTTGTGTTTTGTTGATTTTTGTGGTGAAACATTTCTATCCTTTCCACATTTATTTTTGGGTATAATCTCTACATATTTCTTTGTGGTTACCGCGGGGGTTATAGTGAACATCCTAAAGCCAGAGCACTCTTGTCTGAATTTGCACGTAAAGCTGGTATAATTTCAGAATGCGCGTATATATACACATTTTATACATTGTATGTTCAAAACATAACCAAATATTATTTGTAAAGCATCAGTTTCTTCAGTTATGTAGAAAACAAAAGGTGGAGTCCCATAACATTATCATGATAAATTAGCTTTTATAATTGTTCGTATGTTGATCTTTGCCGAGACCTTTATTCCTCCATGTGACCTTGAGACACCATCTAGTGTCCTTTTATTTCACCACACAGGACCCCCTACAGCATTTCTTGTAGGTCACGTATTAACAAACTTCCTCAGCTTCTGTTTAACTGGCAATGTTTAATTTTACCCTCACTTTTGGAGGACAGTTTTGCTAGATATAGAATTTTTGGGTGACAGGTTTTTTTTCTTTTAGCATTTTGAATATGATCAGCCCACTGTCTCTGGTCTCCCAAGTTTCTGATGAGAACTCTGCTGATAATCTTACGATTCCTTGAATATCGTGAGTCACATCTCATTCGCTGATTTCAATTCCCTCTTTGTCTTGGTTTTTGATGGTTGGATGATGATGTGTCAGTGTGAGTCCCTTTAAATTCATCCTACTTGGAGTTCATGGAGCTTCTTGGATTTGATGTTCATGTCTCTGTCAAACTGGGAGGTTTGAGCCAATATTTCCTCAAATACTTTCCCTGTCATTGTCTCTCCCTCTTCTCCTTCTGGGACTCCCGTACCATGCCTGCAAGTTCTGTAGGCTCTGTTCTTTTTTTTTTTAGATTTTATTTATTTATTTGACAGGCAGAGAGGCAGGCAGAGAGACAGGGGATGCAGGCTCCCTGCTGAGCAGAGAGCCCGACACGGGGCTCGATCCCAGGACCCTGAGATCATGACCTGAGCCGAAGGCAGAGGCTTTAACCCACTGAGCCACCCAGGCGCCCCGGCTCTGTTCACTTTTATTTAATCTTTTTTCTTTCTGTTCCTTAGACTCAGTAATCTGTATTGTCTTATCTCCAACTTCACAGGTTATTTCTTCTGTCTGCTCAAATCTGCTTTGGAATTCCTCTAGTGAAGTTTCCATTTTAGTTATTTTATTTTTCAGCTCCACTATTTCTTTTTGAATTCTACCATGAGTTTCTCTTTATCAATACTTTCATTTCTTCAGACATGGTTTCGCTGACTTCTTTAATGCCTTCCTTTAGTTTTTTGAGCATCTTTGAGATGGTTGTGTTCAGGTCTGTGGCCACTAGGTCCACCATCTGGTCTTTTTCCAGGATAGTTTTGTTGATATACATACGTGTGTGTGTGTGTGTGTGTGTGTGTGTGTGTACATAGCTTTGGATGGACCACACAGGACACACATTTCCTGTTTCTTTGTGCTTTGTGATTCGTTTGTTGAAAACTGGAAATTTGAATCCAGTAGTAGTATGGAATCTAATAGTCGTATGTCTGAAGTCAGGTTCTTCTTGCTGTTTGTTTATTTACTTATCCTATTGTTGTAGGCTTTCTCTGTGGCAAAGATCAGCCTGAAGTCTAAGTCTAAGGTGTTCTCAGGTGTTTCCTGAGCACACATCTGCCCTGAATATGTGCAGTGCACATCTGATTTCCCCGTACATGCGGTTGCATTAGAATGTCCTAGTCTTCCATGTCTAGCTCCCCCCAAAAAAGATAAAAATGAATAGGGAAAAGGTTGCCAATACTTTAAATCTCCTGGACTAAATTCAGGCAGAGAGGAAAGGGAGAGACTTACAATAATGGGAGAAGGTAAAACAAAAATGACAACCTCCATGGATTTAAGAAGAAAAGATTATAGAAAGCATCTTCTCTGATCATAATGGGATGATGTCAGAAGTCCAAAACAGAAGGAAAACTGGAACATTCACAAAATCGCAGAAATTAAAGACTCACTTTCAAAGAACCACCAAATCAAAGAAGAAATCACACAAGGGAAATTATAAAATACTCAGAGACCAATAAAAATGAAATAATAAAAACATGCCAGAATGTATGGAACACAGTCAAAGTCATGTTTAGGAGGAAATTTACAACTATACATGTTTTCATACAAAAATAAGAGCGAGCTCAGGGGTATCTGGGTGGTTCAGTCAGTTAGGAGTCCAACTCTTGATTTCAACTCAGGTCATGATCTCAGGGTTGTGAAATTTACCCCTGAGTCGGGCTCTGCACTCAAGAGGGTGCCTGCTTGAAATTCTTTCCCTCGCGCCTCCCCCTGCTCATACACAGGTGCAGCACATTCTCTCTCTCAAATTAATTTGAAAATCTCTTTAAAAACTAAAAAAAGAAACAAGAAAGAGCTCAAATCGACAACCTAATTGTACAGCTTAAGGAACTGGAAAAAGAAAAACAAATGAAACCAAAGCTAGCAGAATGAAGGAAGTAATAAAGATGAGAGCAGAGTTACATGAAATATATGACAAAAACGGGGCGCCTGGGTGGCTCAGTGGGTTAAAGCCTCTGCCTTCAGCTCAGGTCATGGTCCCAGGGTCCTGGGATCGAGCCCCGCATCGGGCTCTCTGCTTGGCAGGGAGCCTGCTTCCTCCTCTCTCTCTGCCTGCCTCTCTTCCTAGTTGTGATTTCTCTCTGTCAAAGAAATAAAAAATTAAAAAAATATATATATATGACAAAAACAACAGAGAGTATCAAAGAAACCAAAAGTTGGTTTTTCAAAAAGATCAACAACATTGACAAACTTGTAGTGAGATGAACTAGGAAAAAAAGAGGGAAGACTCAAATGACCCAAATCAGAAATTAATGTGGGGACATTACTACCAATTCCACAGAAATAGAAAGGATTATAAGCGAGAACTATGAGCAACTGTACACCAACAAGCTGGGTAACCTAGGTGAACAGACAAATTCCTAGAAATGCAAAACCTCGCAACCATGAAAAAAGAGAAATTCTGAACAGGTCTCTACCGAGTAAGGAGATTGAATCAGTAACGGAAAATCTCCTGACAAAACAAAAACAAACCCTAAATCTGATGACTTCGCTGGTGAATTCTACCAAACATTTAAAGACCTAACATCAATACTTCTCCAACTTTTCAAAACAAGTTGAAGAGGAGGGCATATTCCCTCACTCATTCTATGATGTCAGCATTACCCTAATGCCAAAGTCAGACAGACACTACAAGGAAAGAAACTATAGACCAATATTCCTATTGAACACTGACACAAACATCTTTAACAAAATATTAGCAAACAGAATTCAATAGGATAATAAAAAGATTAAACACCACAAGCAAGTGGCAGTTATTCCTGGAATGCAAGGATGATTCAATTTATGAAAATTGAAATACCACTCAATGTGATTTACAGGTTTAATTCAATTTCTATGAAAGTCCCAACAATGATTTCTGCAGAAATAGAAAAAGCCACTCTAAAATTCATGAGAAATATCAAGAGACCCTGAATAGCATAAATAATCCTAAAAGAGAAGACCAAAGCTGGAGGACTCACACTTCCTGATTTCAAAACTTGATACAAAGCAATAGTAATGAAAAAAAGTGGTTCTAGCATAAAAACAGACACATATACCAGGGGAGCTGAGTTGAGTCCAGAAATAAACTCTGCATATACATTCAAGCACTTTTCAACAAATGTGTCATGATCGTTCAGTGGGGGAAAAGATACTCTTTAGAACAAATAGTGTGATGAAAACTATGTATCCACAAGCAAAAAAATGAAGTTGGACCCCTACCTCACACCATACCCAAAAATTAATACAAAAGGGCTGATATCCAAGATCTATAAAGAACTCCTCAAACTCAACACACACAAAACAGATAATCATGTCAAAAAATGGGCAGAAGACATGAACAGACACTTCTCCAATGAAGACATACAAATGGCTATCAGACACATGAAAAAATGTTCATCATCACTAGTCATCAGGGAGATTCAAATCAAAACCACATTGAGATACCACCTTACACCAGTTAGGATGGCCAAAATTAAGAAGACCTAAACAATGTGTCTTGGAGAGGATGTGGTGAAAGGGGAACCCTCTTACACTGTTGGTGGGAATGCAAATTGGTGCAGCCACTCTGGAAAACAGTGTGGAGATTCCTTAAGAAATTGAAGATAGAACTACCCTATGACCCTGCAATTGCACTGCTGGGTATTTGCCCCAAAGATACAGATGTAGTGAAAAGAAGGGCCATCTGTACCCCAATGTTTATAGCAGCAATGGTCACAGTCACCAAACTGTGGAAAGAACCAAGATGCCCTTCAACGGACGAATGGATAAGGAAGATGTGGTCCATATAGACGATGGAGTATTATGCCTCCATCAGAAAGGATGAACACCCAACTTTTGTAGCAACATGGACGGGACTGGAGGAGATTATGTTGAGTGAAATAAGTCAAGCAGAGAGAGTCAAGTATCATATGGTCTCACTTACTTGTGGAGCACAAGGAATAACACGGAGGACATGGGGAGATGAAGAGGACAAGGCATTTGGGGGGAAACTGGAGGGGGAGACAAAGAACGAGAGACTGTGGACTCTGAGAAACAAACTGAGGGTTTTGGAGGAGAGGGGGTGGGGAGTTGGGTGAGACTGGTGGTGGGTATTGTGGAGGGCACGGATTGCATCGACCACTGGGTGTGGTGCATGCACAATGAACTCTGGAACACCGAAAAGAAATTAAAAAAATAAAAATAAAAAAAAATAAAGTCAAACAAAGCAAAACAAACAAACAAAAACCCAAAGTAGATCCATGATCTCAGTGTAAGACCTAAATCTGTAAAACTTCAGAAGTGCAGGGCAAAACCTCACGACACTGCAGTTGGCGGTGATCGCTTGGACGCGACACCAAGGGCACCAGGAACTAGAGAAAAATTAGGCAAACTGAACTTTATGAAAAATAAAACATTCTGTGTACGAAAAGACACTATCCACAGAGTCAAAAGACAACGCTATAGAATAAGAGAAAGTCTTTGCAAATCACGGATGTGATCAGCGATTAGTGTCTGGAATTTTTGAGAACTCCTAAAACTCAACAACAAAAACTTGATTTGAAAATGGACAAAGGACCTGAATAGGCCTTCCTCTACAGAAGACGTACCAATGGTCAAGGAACACATGAAAAGATGCTCAACGCGGCTAATTATTAGAGAAAAACAAAACTGTGGGATATCACCTAACCCTCATTAAGATGGTTAACAGAACACACTCACACACACCGCCCCGAAGTAACACGCAGGAGGATGTGGAGGAATGGGCAGTGTCGGGGGCATGTAACACGGTCGAGACTCTGTGGACGACAGTACAGTGGCTATTCAGAAGAACAAAACTAAAATCACAATACGATCTTGCAACCCCACTTCTAGCAGCTCACCCCCCAGAGGAAAAGCAAGACCTCCAAGAGATGTTCACACACCCTCTCCGTCGTTCGCGTTAGTGATTATTCACAAGTAAAACACGGAAGGATCCCAGTGTCCACCGACGGATGAATGGGTCGTCGGCGGTTCACCTTGAAGGGGATGCACGTTCTGACACGTGCCCCAGCGTGGCTGAACCTTGGGGATGGGAGGCTCAGCGACATTAGCCGTGACAAAAAGACCATATGACATTTAAACCATATGAGATGCTTAGACTCTCTAAAAAATCAGAAAGCTAGAAGGTAGGATGGAAGCTGCCAGGGGCTGGGGGAGGAGGGGAGGGGAGTTAGTGCTTAATGGGTACAGAGTTTCCGTTTTTTAAGATGAAAGGAATTTCAGAGGCGGATGGACAAAATAGTAGCACAACAACATGAACACCACTGAGCTCTACACTTAAAAATGGTTAAGATAATAAGTTTTCTGCCTTCGACTCAGGTCATGATCTCAGGGTCCTGGGATCGAGTCCCACATCGGGCTCTCTGCTCGGCAGGGAGCCTGCTTCCCTCTCTCTCTCTCTGCCTGCCTCTCTGCCTACTTGTGATCTCTGTCTGTCAAATAAATAAATAAAAAATTTTAAAAAATGGTTAAGATAATAAGTTTTACGTTGCGTGTATTTCACCACCATCTTTAAGAACTGGGGGCACAGTTCTTACGGATTACTAGAACCGAGCACTCGTTAGGAACACAGGGGAGATCACAAGCAGGCAAATGGTCAGTGAGCAAAAAATGCTGAGTGCACAAAAATCAAGGACGTGCGGACAGACCAACAGAGCAACCATTCCTCCTCCAGGACACTGGCACACGAGAAAGAGGAAACGACCACCAGACTGAGGCAGTGCCCGCTGTGGAGAGTGCCAGGCCCCCCTGACTCTTCGGGGGACTGTCTGACTCCAGGCACGAACGCGAGACACTTCCTGGAGCTCTAGACCCAGACTCTGCCCTCCTAGAAGCAGGGGTCCTCCACAGCTGGATGCCTGCCCCCCCATGCTTGTTCCAGCCACCGCAATGGGCCACCACGAGGCTGACCCTCTGTTTCAGGGGGCTGACTTGTTTCAGGTCCACGGGGAGGGCGTGCAGGGAGTCTGCGGAGAATGTCGCTGTATGATACGGCCCAACGCCACACCAATGCAGCCCTGGGGTGGGCGCGGCATCCCCAGACCCTGGCTTCTCTGTAGGTGTGCCCCACCCCAGGCCTCCCCCCCATGCCCCACCGGCTTTGCATAAATATGTGAAAAAAAAAAAGCCAAAGAAAGGGCTGATCCACCAAAACGTGGAAAAAATCAAGCTCTTTGTGGTTTTCTTAAAATAATCACAAGAAGGGTGCCTGGGTGGCTAAGTGGCTTAAGCATCTATCTGCCTTGGGCTCAGGTCACGATCCCAGAGTCCTGGAATCGAGTCCCGCATTGGCCTCCCTGTTCAGCAGGGAGCCTGCTTCCCCCTCTCCGCCTGCTGCTCCCCCTGCTTGTGCTCCCTCTCTCTGTCAGATAAATAAAAAATCCTAAAAAAAAATTACAAGAACTTGGGTTTTTCCAGCGTCATGAAGCATTTTGTGGGCACAAACACGGCCTTCCCACGCTCTGTGCCTTTGGAGATCCTTAGCGGGCCTGGCAGGTCGAAAGGGCTGGTGGGGTAACCCGGCCTCGCTCCAGAGATGAGGAAATGCCGGTTGGGGTAGGGCCGGGCCACACCCTTCGCCAGGCCCCAGCGCTGCCCCTTCTCTGAGCCGCCCCCCACCCCAGGGGTCTGAAGGCCACCCCGCTGCCCACAGCTCCCGGGAAACACCGCCCCCGCCGGCCAGGGATGCAGTCACTCCTGGGTGTGACAGGCACTGCCCACGGCGGGGGCCCGAGCTCTGTCCCGCCGGGGGCCCTGCGACACCTTCCCGACTCCGCACGTTGCCTCCCCTGTGGCTTCCTGGCAGATGCCCCCTGCAACGGCCCCCACCCCGCCGAGGGCTTCTCTGGCCTCTCAGGGAGCTTTCCTCCGCGGAGGGCGGCAGCCTCACGGTGGCCAGAAGGGCTCAGTGGCCCGTCAAGTCCTGAGTGTGCGGGTCACCTAGGCTGGGGGCTCAGGCCCACGTCCCCGGCCTGCCCTCCCGTCTCCGCATGGTGCCAGGAAGGAGGACAGCAAGGAGGGCAGACAGCGCCCCTCCTGCCTCCCGACCGTGGTGAGATGAGCCTGGGAGAACCCCCAAAGGCCTTTCCTGCTGTTATTAGGATCAGCAGGACCTCTCGGTGGGTGACCCGGCCGCTCCCACCCCAAAGCCACGCTCTGAGGGTGCCGGGCCCCCCAGGTTCTGCTAGACTGAGTGAGGAGGCCCGGAGGGTGTGGGGTCTGGCCCGGCCGCCACAGGCCCCATCGGCCCTGCTCCTGCTTCCCGCCGGGCCCGCCAGACCGCCCCCTGCTTCGTCTCCCCCGCAGACTTCGGCGGTGACGCCCGGTGGGCCACGGTCAGCCTCCGTGGCGCCCGCTGATTCCCGGTGGGGTCGGGTGGGGCCGAGCTGTCCCCTCCCGACGCTGTCCGAGACCCTCATCACCTCAAGGGTGTCTGGCGGCCCTGGTGAGCTCCCTGGGGGGCAGCGCTGCCCTCCGGAGCCGGGACGGGGGCCGGCGCCGCTGGAGACCCTGTGCCCCGTGCACGTGGACAGGCCGGTCGTCCCGGGCGGTGACTCGGGCTCCTCCGCCCTCTGAACGTGACCTCCAGGCCCGCGAGGCCACTTGGTGACCCGGGGTGGCGGCGGAGCCTTCGCACGAGCCAGATCAGGGAGGACCCCGCCCGCCGCAGCCCTGCCCGGGAAGGGGCCAAGGAGGGGGCGGCCGGACCGTTGGCTCCGCGGCTCCGGAGCGGCCTCGGGGCTCCGACACGGGGCCCCCCGCGCCCCCCGAGGGAGACCCCGCGCGGCCACACGTCGGCGCTCACCTGACTCCGGAGCGCGCGGGGCGCCCTCGCCGGACACGTCTCGGGGAGCGCAGGGTCCGGGCGGCGGCCGCGGGCTCGGAGCGGGCAGGAGGGAGGGTCCGCCGCGGGGCCGCCCACTTTATACGGCGCCCGCCTCCCGCCCCGGCCGCGCCCCGACCGCCCCGACCAGCGGGAGGCGCTGCGGCCCCGCGGATGGCGCGTCGGGGGCGGGAGGGGGCGCGGCCGGGCGGAAAGTGAGGCGCAGGGGCGGGGCGCGGGGCGGGGCGGGGCGGGGCGGGGGGGGTGCAGGGTGGGACCCGTGGGTGGAAGTGAGGGCAGTGCGGGGGGAGGCGAGGAGGGGTGCGGGGTTGGGAAAGGAGGGTCGGAGGGTGGGGAGCAGGGGTGCGGCTGGGCGAGCGGGCGGGAGCGGAGCGCGGGGGGGGCCACAGCACGAGGAGCTCGGAGGGAGGGTGGAAGGTCGGAGGCGACGAGGCCGGGCTGGACCGGGCAAGCGGGCGCCGCCACCCTCCGGCCCGTGTCAGCCCCGCGTCCCGCAGCCCTCGGCCTCTCGGGTGTCCCTGCACCGCATTCCCGCCGGCCTGCCCGCCGCCCTGCCCCATCTCCGCGGAGACCTGACGGGGCTGTTGGGAATCGCTCCCCGCGCCTGGACGGGCGAGCTCGGGCCCCTGGGACTCGACCCTGGGTGGAGCCGCGGTCCTCCTGCCCCTTGCCCAGGCCAACTCTGTGACCCTGCAGGTCAGAATGTGCTTCGGCCCTGGGCTCCGGGCTCCCCTGGGCCTGAGAGGGTCAAGGTCAGTTGCGGACAGGCTGGAAAGGGCGGGAGGACCAGGACAGTGGGGCCCCAGGTGCCATGGGCAGGAGTGAGGGTCTGGAGGTGCCCACTCCTCGCAGGAACTGCACAGATGGGCCTGGTGCTGGGCCCTGAGGCCCCTGCGATGTCCTTATCTGAGCAGAGCCTTGGAGAGGGTGCGAGGGGGTGAGAGGGGCAGAGCTGTGGTGGGGATCCCTGCCCCCCCCAAGCAGCAGAGCCCCAGAACCAGGGTCTTCATGGTGGTGGTGTGCAGGCAGGGCTGGGCAGAGATCCCTGGGCTCTGGGACAGTGGGGAGGGGTGGCCCCAGCCTAAAAGGAGCAGTTTTACAAACCTCTGGTTTAGCTCCCCCTCCCCCCTGCAAGGGGAGAGACATCGCAGAGCTTCTGAGTCATCTGTGTGTGCCCCAGGGGCTGCCCCCTTTGCACGCATGCCTTCCCATCTTCCCAACCACTTTCCCTCGGCACTCTGAGTCTGACGCACCCAGCTCCCACGGCCTGGCCAGGCTATAGGGAGGCCGAGGGCAGGGTTCTAAGGAGGCATCTTTGTGTTTTCAGGGAGCCCAGCCCGAGACCCACAGTGTTCAAGCAGAGGGGAGCAACGTCTCCTACGAGGAGGGATGGGCCACCCCAGGCTGCACAACAGGACACCCCTGCTCTCATGTCCAGGGGGCCTGCAAGTTGTGCTCTGTCCCCAGCAAATGACCTGCCACCTGCTCCTGGCTCCCAGAGCCCCCCTTGGTCTGGCCCTCTGCCCTTGCCCACTCTGCCTCCCACGTGTCCCCCAGGTGGCATGGGTCTCTCCTCTCGTCCAGCACAGGGTTTCTCCTCTGTGCCACGGGCGCCCTGAGCAGGGGCTCTGGGAGGGTGTGCGAGCGCGTGTCTGTGTGCACTTGGCAGCACCACACCTGGCCGAGGACGGACTGTCTTCCCCCAAGGAGACCCACAGCATTTCCTTGTGTGAAGGGATTCACACCCCGAGTATCATCACGGCCTCCGTGTTGGAGGGAGGTTCGTGCGGCCAGGTCATAAACGAGTTCTTAGCTAAAGCGTCGGTCACAGAGGGTCCCCTAGTCAACTGTCCGCCCAGCGGTCGTTTCCCTGGTCCCCAGTGGGTTATCGTAACTCCCAGCGCTGGCCATTGGAGTGACTGGGATCCGGCCTGTGTGGTCAAGGATATGGCAGTGGGGAAATCCAGGGGGAACTTGGACGCTGCCCCCGCCACCGCCCAGAGAGCAAACCACAGACTGTATCAGGTCCCTGGAGGTTGAGACCTGGAGGATGTGGGGTGGTGGGCCTCACGAGGCCGGAGGGCGGCAGGTCCTGAAGAGTCTATAGACCACAGAGGCCTAACCAAGCCCCACCTCCCCGGCTGGGCTGCGCTGGGCTTGGAATTCTGTGATAGCAGATTAATAGGCCAATAATCGACGGCTGCATTGCTCTCCACCCGATTAGGAAGGACAGGCAGGAACAGTTTGAGTTCACGTGAAGGGGTGATGACTCACACCTGTGGTTTGGGCTCAGGCCGCCTCACCCCACCCTCTGTCCTCACGTGTCTGGGAGGCTGGAGTGCCTGGACAGCCCCAGGACAGGACATCACGCTGACGGGGCAGGTCTAGGGAGAGGAGGCTCGTGTGCGGGAGGCCTCGAGACACATATGCTCCACAGGCAGGTCATGAGCCCTGGGAAAACCCAGAGGTCTGGACTTCGGGAAGTTTTTACGGGTCCAGTGGTTAAGGGCATGCTGGGATATCCCCCTCACAGGAAAAGACAGATTGCCTCACGTTGTCCTCCTGCCCCAAAGAAGGAAACAGGCCTGGCAGGACTTCTGGGTTCTGAAGGCGGTACATTCCCCTCTCAGGAGTCCTGCTCTGACCCACATCTCAGGTGACGAGGAGGCAGCCAGCTTCGGCAATGGGGGACTCTCAGGAGTCCTGCTCTGACCCACATCTCAGGTGACGAGGAGGCAGCCAGCTTCGGCAATAGGGGCACAGGAGCAGGAAATGTCTATGCAGCCGGCCCAGGCCGGGTGCAGGCAGCCCCGTTGGCACCATGTGGTACTGGAAATGCCTGTGAGGGAAAAGACGGCCGGCGGAGGTCCCCTGGGGCCTTGCTGGAACGCGGCCTGCCTTCTGTGCCGGGTCCCTCCGTAGCGGCTGTCAGCCAGCGCGCCCGCCATGTTGAGTGCCTGGTGGCCCCCGAGGCGGTAATGACAGCCATAATGACAATAGCGTCACACCGCCCGACCAGCGTGTCACAGGCCAGACATTGCCGATGTGGCTCAGGAACCCCTCATTGCCCTCAACCGTAGAGGAAACGGGCCCGAGAGCTGCAGATCCCTTCGCAGGACCGCACGGCCCGCGGGCAGAGGGGCAGGCCCCGGGGGAGGACTCGCCCTCTGTCTTTGAGTCTGCAGGGGGTCCCGGCGGAGCCTCTGAAATGTGGCCTCCACAGGGCCCAGTGGTTCTGTCGAGAATCACGAGGGGACTGAGACGCTGGCAGGTGCCGCCTGGGCTCAAGCCGTGGTCCATCCCCCCACGGAAACCAGTCGGGCCTCCCGGCTGCGGCCTTACTGAGACGGCTCTGCGGGTGGGAACGCGGTCTTGATGCCTCCTGGGCCCGAGGAGCCCTCCCCGTGTCTGCGCAGATTCGCTTTCCTTGATCTGACTCTGGAGCTGCCGGTGGGCTCGGGCAGCCCCCGCTCCCGGGCCCCTCAGGCCGTCCATCCCGTGCCTTCCCCGGGGAGAGCTCTGCCCACCGCCACACCAGCGCCCACGCCGTCCCCTCGGTCCAGCCCCGGTGTTCCCGCGGGCCGAGGTTGGGTAGCTCCGGGAGCCCGGGGAGCGGAGGCTACGGACGCCCGGCTCACCCTACCTCCGCCGGGCGTCCCGACTCGAGGGCAGCCGCTCTCCCGGGGGAGGCGTGCGAAGCTTCCCGCCCACACCTGACCGCACCGGCCCCCGTGGCGGAGAGTCTCCCCCCGGGACACGGGGGCCTCACGGGGGAGACGAGGTCAGGGGAAGAGCCGCTGGCCCAGGGCAGGGCTCGTTTCCTCGGCCACCTCCAGCGGCATGTAAACTCCACGACGCTCGTTTACAAAACGTCTCAAAATATTTATGCCTCCCCGAAAGCCCTCGTCCCCAGCTGTCCGTCGCTGAGAAGAAAGGGTCCCCAGAGCGTCACGCGCCTCCGTCCCTGCTGGCACAGGAGGGCCACCCCAATGCGCTCCAGGGACTGGCCCTCCTCGGAGTGAGAGCACGGGCAGCCCCACCCCGGGAGGCAGGGTCCCCAGCCCGCAGGTCACAGGGAAACCGTGCCTGTGGGCACCTTCCTGGGAAGAGGCTGGGGGTGTCTCTGGGTTCGCCAAGGCACGCGGGGTTCCAGAATTGTCACACGTTTTCAGTGACCTGGGACGCACACACACAGATCATAGTGTTGGATGTTCCTGTGGAGGTTGCAGAGGTCGGGCTGTCCTCCTCCTTCTTGTGACCCCCGCCCCCCTCTCTGTTATGGGTTTCTCTGTAACGAACCATCCCTGCCTTCAGTGGGTCAGACAACGACCGTCTCGTCGGCTCGTTTTCGGCACTTGGGGCTGAGCTTCTCTGAGTGGGTGCCCTGAGCTCATTCAGGGGGCACTGGGCCGCAGAAGGGTCGTGGAGGGGGCGCTCTGGGACGGCATTCTCACCTACAGACCTCACGGGGCCGGCACACTGAGAGCCGAAGCTCGCGGGCTCTCGAGGTCTGGGCTCAGGAGGGACGCCGTCGCTTGGCCACAGTCTGAGGGTCGAAGCAAGACAAAGGTCAGCCACGACTCAGGGAACGTTGACCTAGACTCTAGCTCTCGATGGGACGAGCTGCGGGATCACGGGACCACCGCCCGTCTACCCCACTGCCCCCGTGGCCCCTGCCACCTCCCACTGCCCCGCCCACCAGCTTCCCCGCTCCTCCTCTCCCCTTCCTCTCCCCAGGCAGGCAGCGGCTGGTGCAGGGGGTTGGATCTCAGGAAGATCTAGTCTTTGTCCTCAGAGGTCTTGTCACGCAGATGAAGGTAAAAGGTGTATTAGTGATGGGTAAGTGGTGGTATGGGAAAGGCTGTAAGGCCCATCATTGAGCTCACACTGGCAAACCCGTGGGGGAGACCTGTGGGCAGAGGTCCCGGCGTCTGGGACTGTCCCATCGTGAGGCTCGGACGACGCACGGGATTGTGCCACCTGCCAGAGTGTGCCGTTTGTCAGTTCCGCTTACTTTTCTTTGCCTTTTAAGTTTTTGCTAATCTTAAAATGTTACGAATGGTTGGCATTAAACTTCTGTAATATTTATTTTTGGGGAGCAGATAATGTGTGTTCATTGTTCAAAATTCACAAGGTCCCACGGGGCACGGGGTGGAAAGCAGACTTCTCTCTCAGCCTGCCGGCAAGGTCTGAGAGGGAAGAATCATGTCCAAGTTCACTCACGTGGCCGTGGCGGGTCTCAGCTCCTGTGGCCGCAGACATTAGCCCCTCCCCTGGCAGAGTCCCCACAACCAGCATGGCAGCTCAATTCCCCTGGAGTGGATGCTGAGAGAGACAGAGGAAGAGGCCTTGAGAGACAGCAAGAGAAGGAGACAGAGTTCCATCAAGAGAGAAGCCAACCCATTTTTGTAAGCTAACCTCAGGGCTGACCTATCACTTTTGCCATGATCTGCTTGTTGGAAGAGAGTCTGGGGGTCCAGCCCGCACTCCAGGGGAGGGGGTCACACCACGTCATGTCATGAAGGCCATGTTCGAGACTGCTGACCGTCATTCCCTTGATTGTTTCTTCAGTGTGGGTCTGCAGCCGTACAGATTTCAGGATTCCTGTCTCAACGGCTTTTCATGTAGCCTTCAGTTTTGCAGCTACTTCCCGAGGTGAGAATTCCGTCTTAGTCATTACTTTCTTTTGAGTCTCTAGAGATGACGTTTCCTTGTCTTCTGGCTTCCAGAGTCATGGAAATCTGTCTTTCCTTCATTCCACTGAAGATGATAGGCCTTCCTTCCGGGGTCGCTGTCAAGATTTCCGTTCTCTCCGGCGCGGGAGAGTTTACTGTGCTGTAGCTACCCGCGGTGCTCTCTGTGTATCCTGCTCGGCATGAGTAGATTTCTCTTTCAAACCTGTGGGAAGATGTCTTTTATCAGTTTTCGAAATCCTTTAGAAAGTCTCTTCAAGTACGGCCTCTACTCCACTCTCGGTATTCTCCATTTGGGCCTCCAAGTTCACATATGTGAGACATTTTCGAAGACCCCCGTGCCTATCTTATGCTCTTTTCTGTATTAAATATCTGTTTTTAATTGGTCCTTCAGTCTTGCCCATTTCTACTGACCTATTTTCCAATCAATGTATTCTCTCTTCTGGTTTGTTTAATCTGCTAGAAACCCAAATCCTTTGAATTTTAACTATCAATTATTGCATTTTTTATTTTTAGCGTCTCCATCTCCCCTTCAGCGTATAGACTGTAGTCCTCTCACTCAGCTGTCTGTCTCATTTCCACTCTCCCGGGAGAGTAATCACATGTACTTTAAACACTGTGTATGCTAACTCCACACTCAGGGCCACCTGTGGGTCTGTTTCTGTCGCTTGTTTTTTCCCCATAGAGCTCTGTGGTCCCATTTCTTGACCAGCCTGGCCGTCATTCAGGGGTTGACATGATTCAAATCTAGGTTTGTCTCTGTGAAGACTGGGCTGTTTCCAGTCCTTCCTTCTCTTGGAACATGACTTTCGAAGGGACCCAGTTGAGAGCCAGAGATGCTTATGTTTAACCAAGGCTCTTGTTCATTTGATAGTCTTGAATTCTAGGTGTTAATCTCCCTACATTGGAGAGATGGCAAAATCTAAGCTATGCTTCTTCTTTTTTTTTTTTTTTTACGATTTTATTTATTTATTTGAGAGAGAAGAGAGAGCAAGCGAACATACACACACATAAACAGAGAAGGAGGGATGGGGGAAGAAGCAGACTCCCCACTGAGCGCAGAGCCCAACATGGGGCTTGACCTCATGACCCTGAGATCATGACCTGAGCCGAAAATCAAGTCAGACACTTAACTCACTGAGCCACCCAGGTGCCCCCATGGTATGCTTTTTAAAAAAAAGACTTACTGAGTTATATTTCGCTTAACAAAATTCATCCTATTCAGGTGTGTTAATTGAATGATTTTTGGTAAATTTACTAAATTTTTAAAATCATAATCAGTTGTAGAACTTTTTCTTTACCTTCTAAGACCCCTCATGGCCCTTACAGTTCACCCCCTTTCCTAGCCTCCATCCCAGGAAATCACTAGTCTACTGTCTGTCTTTATACATTTGCCTTTTTTGGATGTTTAATATAGAAGTGTTCAAGAATCAGGAATAAAACAAACATCAGGTCTCCTTGTGTGGATGGTCTGCCGGATTTGCTGATGGTTCTTTGTGCTCTCGTCAATTAAGTAAACTATGATGACCAATTTTATGCCAATATTTAGACAATCTATATGAAATAAACAAATGCCTTGAAATATACAAATTATCTAACTAACCCGAGAAGAAATAGTCCTATGTTTATTAAAGGGGTTGAATTGATTATCTGGGAAGGCTTCACTGGAGAATTCCAGCAGACATTTAGGAAAGAAGTTAACCCCTATCCTGTATAAACTTTTTCACAAGATAGAGGAGAAGGGAACATTTCCCAACACATTTTATGAGGCCAGTGCTACTCCAGTACCCAAACCAGATGAAGATATCTCTGTCTGACTTCTCTGGGTGGCGGGGCCTGTCTCCATCTGGGATGATGACCAGGCACCGTCCAGTCCCGGCCAGTCTGTCTGGGAAGAGCCGTGCCTCTGGCTGGTCCGTGATGACAGTGGTCGGGATGGTGCTGTCGAGGTATCGAGTGACCGGTTGCGAAGGGCGTGGCACGGGGCTCGCACTGGGGCTCTGGGATGCTGGCTTCGTAGCACATTGCCAAGTGAGCTCTCCCACGTAAGAACTTTGCAGGGTTCCAGGGTGGGGACGATGCGCGCTGTGTCTTGTGTTCTCAGGCACCACACAGGTGCACTGGCACGATCACCTGCACACTTTGCTCACTTTGTCCAGCAGGATCCGGGGCGGTGTCCAAGTGTCCCATGTGGACAGAAGAGGAGAAAACCTGGCACGGGCTGAAGAGGGGCCCAGACTGCATGAACATCCTAACATCCGTTTCTGGTGGACTTACTGTCACATTGTTAGAAGTGCCCACTCACGCTTGGTGGCAAAATCTGGGGTGCTTTCCTATATGTTCCTCATTTTCCCACCTCCCGCCTGGCATGGGACTTGTCCCAACCTGGGCTTACCTCCCCCCTTCTTCCTGAGTCCGTGACCCCCTCCAGCTCTGCTAGGTTATCCACAGGGTCGGAGGCCCACCTGGGTGGTAGCCACATGGCCCCCACTCCTCCCGCGTGGCTTTGACCCGGCCCCCCAGGGCAGCAGAGGGCCGCGGATGCAGAGTACAGGGAACACAGAAGTGGACGGCGCCCCCCACCTCCCACGAGAAGTCCCAGAGGTGCTGGCGACCACAGGGAGGGCCGTGCAGCCAAGCGGTGCCATGTTGCTTCTGAGTGGTGGGAGCCTAGGCAATCCGAGCTTCGTTCCAGTTTCAGTTGGGAGGGGATGTCCCAAGGCTCAGGACCGGACACTGGGTCCTCTGCCAGAGCTGGAGTTTGAGGCCCGAGGCCAAAGGAGACCTGGGTGTGTCCAGACGGCAAGTCCGGTGGCTGCTGCTCAGATGCCCACAGCAGGGAGGGGTCGGGAAGCAGAGGCCCCCTGGGCACCCAGAGCAGGTGCACGCAGCTGGCCATGAGTGGAGCGCTCCCTGGGGATTAGGATCGCCCTCCTGGTAAGGGCCTTTGGAATCACCTGCGGAGGGATGCCCATTGCACCGCCCCTCACCCCGGCCAGAACACGAGGACTGGGGCAAGGCTCCCTACGGTCAGGAAGGGGGGCTGTAGCAAGGGTCTGCGTCCTGCTGTGCCTCTGAAGGCAGGTGCTGTGATCTGCGAGCCGGAGGGGGCTTCCGGCGAGCCCTGACTCCGGGGCTCTGGGTAATCACCGGCGTGGGATCTTCTGGAAGGCCGCAGAGCCCTATCAGTTTCTCCTCGGGGTCGGGGACTCCCAGGCCAGGAGGGTTCGCAGTCGTGGCTGTTACCCGCCCTCGCACACCCTGTGCGGCATCCAGCCGTGGCTGAGTGCGCCCTGCCTGGTCACGAGCAGGGGCCCCGCGGACATGGCTGAGGTGAGGCCAGCAACGTGTCACTCGCCCTCCCCTGCCCCCCCCCAACTATTCCACACACTTAACCCCCCGCGGGCGTCGACACGGTGGCCGGTGCGGAAGGGGCGGTCTGCAGGTGAGGCAGGGTCTCCCAAGGGAGCAGCCTCAGCTGGGGAGACGCTCTCCCACCCAGGGGACCCGACGGGTAAAGAATCCCAGTGGCACTCAGGTCTCCTTTTCCAAGCTCCGGTCCTGTTGGTGAGCATCTGAGGGTCCCCGCCTGCATGTCCCCCAGGGAGTTGGGCCGTGGGCCCCCCCTCCTTGGAGCAGCATCCGGGCCTGTACCCATCACAAGCCTGAGCCTGGACCACCGCAAAGCCCCGCTCCGGTCAGCTGTTCCTGGAGCGCACCTGCCGCCAGCTCTGAGACCCCCACCCCCTCACCACACCCTTGTCGGTGGGCACCCTGGGCCCCGGCCCTCTCTCTCAGCCTGTGTCTGCTGACCCGGCCTCCTCTTCTGAGTGGACGCAGAGGTCCACCTGCGGAGGCCTGGCCGTGGGGTCCTCCTGGACCTTGAATCCTCCTGAGCCTTCTCTCCCCGCCTGTCCGCACTTGCCCCTGCAGCAGCAGTCCCGGGCTCAGCACCAGGGACCCAAAGTGAGAGGACCCGCTGGTTTGCCCAGCGCTGCTGTTGGGGCCCAGCCTACGAGTGGGGTGGGCGCAGAGTGTCTCTGGGGAGCCGGCTGGCCTGGACGGGAGGTCAGACAAGGGTGAGAGGGGCCGGCGGCTGCTGGTGGGCATGGAGGACACGGTGGTCCTGTCCATGGTGGATGTGGAAATGGAGGCGGTGGGTCTGGAGCAAGTGGGTGAAGGTCAGTCCCTGCGGGAGGAGAGGCCGACGCCCCGTCCAGCCTGCTCGCTCCGGGACTGAGTGTGGCCGCCCAAGGGCCTGTTTCCCACAGCCCAGTCTCCGTCCCTGCACGCTCTGCTCTCCACCCACGCGTGGCGCTGCCTGGAAAGCCAGGTGCTTGGGCCCGGCCAACTGCTGCACCACCTGAGGCTGACCGCTTGCTTCCTGGTTGCCTCAGTTTCCCCGCTGTACCGTAGGCGAGCATGTTCTGTGAGACTGAGAGACGGAGCGGGTGCTCCTGGCTATGCGCCACGGTGCTCTCGTCCCCGCTAAGAGCAGGAGAGACGGCACCCCAGCCAGCGTGTGGCCGGCGGGAGGCCTTATCGTTTAGTTCTCTAATTCTGGTCCGGGTGACTCCAGCAGCCCTCGAGGCCAGGGTGCGCCTGCTCTCCCTGCCCTCTCGGGACACACTGGACCCTGCAGAAATGTCCTTGGGGCGGCTCTTCCTTCCTGTTCCTGAGGTGGCGCCAACGGTGACCTCTGATGGCCCCCCGGACGTCAGGTAGCATACGCGTCACTCGCTGGCACCACCGTCTGGGGCTGCAAGGCGCTGGGGCTCTGAACCAGCTGCTGGTGGCCGGGGCAGCACGGGCAGGGGCAGCGCTGGGAGCCTGGGCGCCAGAAAGGGGATGACCGGCCAGCCCGGCAGCCCCGCCCACAGCGGACACCTCAAGGCAGGGCTCCTCTTCCCCCCTCGTTCTGGGCCTGCCCCTCCGTTCCCCGTGCTGGGCACTGGGGGGTCCTGTGGGGCCCGGAGGAAGCCTCCCATCTGTCCCCAGCCCACTGCTTGGGGAACGGGGCCACAGTCCCCCCCCCGACTCCCCGGAGCGGTTAAGTTGGCCACGGCGATCCCTGGAATGACACACTTTCCAGAGTCGGGCCGCTGAGCTGCATTAGTCACTCAGAGAAAATGTCCCGAAGGTGTCGGGTCCAGGTGAGTGTGTCCCGGCAAATTTATCAGAACGAAATGTGGCTGTTGGTGAGTAACCGTGGAAACCAGGCCCAGGCTTGTGGCTTAACCGACCCTCTGTGTCTGGTGCCCGGGAGTCCCCTCCTCCACCCCCGTGTCCCGCAGAAGCCACTGCATGCCCGGGAGGTCCCTGGGGGCCTTGGGGTGTGCACCACCCCCGCCTGCGGCCCTGGCGTGTAGCTGGGTCTCGCCCCTCCCCGGCCACTCCGGGGCCGCCACGTGGCGCCTGCAGGTGTGATGAAGCTCGCCCATCAGCTGACCTCAGGGTGAGGTGCCCGGGGTGGCCGCGACTGGGTGGTCCAGCCCTCACGGAGCGGAAGCAGGAAAGGAAGGCTGAGGGACGGGGAGCCCCAGGAATTCGCTCCACGGTGTCCACGGCCCGCGGTGGCCTCCACGGGACCTGCCCCACGGCACACGCCTCACAGCACATCAAGCCTCGCACACACGCGTGAAGCAGGGGCTGGTCTGCTGTGAGCACGGGGCAGCTTCTCGGTGGGGGAGAGTGGTGTGGCTTGCAGGAGGGACGCAGGGCCCCTCACGTCCCCTCACCTCCCCCGTGAAGGCTGCTGCTGGGCTGCATTTTCCAGAAGGAGCATCCTGGAGCGGGGGGGGGGGGGGGTCCCTGCCGGCCATAGCGGGCCCTGATCCCTCGTCCTGGAGGGGCTGGTGGCAGGAGCTGTGTGCTTGTGGGCCCGCGTGTGCGCTGTGAACATGCACACTCGTGTACACTCGTGTCCGCACACACACGCATTTGTGCAGGTGCTCACGTGCTCACGTCTGTGCGTGTGTCCCCTGCGCTTTTCTGTGTGTGTGGGGGGAGTCGGGGAGACATGCTCGGGAACCTTCTAGAACACGCCCGCTGGCTAAGATAAGCTGTGTGGCCCACACATGCTAGCCAGATGGAGCCGGAGCGCACAGGAAGTAAAACCGCGGCAGAAGGCCTGTGCCAGCTGGTGGGGGAGGGGGCGCCGGCTTCCTCTGACTCACACCCGAGGTCTGTTTCTAATTACGTGTCCCACTGGCGCAGAGACCGCCGTGTGGGGAAGCTGGAATCAGAGAGCAGCAGCACAAAGCCCATGTGCTCCTCGGGCCCCGTGGGGGCCTGTGTCCTCTCCCCCGCGGCTGGCAGCCTCCCCTGCCTCAGCCCCCAGGCCCCGGCCACCAGCATGTTTTCTCAGGGTCCGCAGACGCCCTTTCTCCATGGGCCTGGTGCGGGCCGTGGGAGTCCCCGGAGGTGGTGGGCCTGGAGACCGGGTCCGACCCCGCAGACCGCGCCTACCCCGGAGACCCTGCCCCGTCCTGGAGGCCCTGACACACCCTGGAGAACCTGCCCACCCAGGAGACCGTGCACCCACCCCGAGACCCCGCTCTATCCGGGAGATCCTGTCCCACCTCCGAGACCCTGCCCCACCCGGGAGACTCCGCCTCATCCAGGAGACCCTCCCCCATCCTGCAGACCCTGTCCCATCCTGCAGACCCTGTCCCATCCTGGAGACCCTGCCCCATCCCAGAGACCCTCGCTTTTTTGCCATTCACACGTCCCACACTCAGGTTGCCTTCTAGGGTCAGCCTCTGATACAGGATCTTCTGGAACTTTCCACTCCCTGAGGTCCTTCTAGCCCCTCAGGGACTAAGATTTTGAAATTTATAAGTAAGAATAAGCCCATTTTCTCTGTTTTCTGTGTTAATTGGAGGCAGGAGGGCCAGGAGGTGCATCCAACGGGGGGGGGGGGGGGTTGGGGGAGCGGGGAGCCAGCAACACACAGGAATCATCGGTGACTCTTTGGACAATGGCAGCCCCGCCCCCTCCGCCCCGCTGATGGGGCCATCAGGGCAGTGTGGTGGCTGTCAGGGAGGAGGGAGGCGTGGGATGCCTGCTCTGGTACGGGGAGCATCAGGAAGGACGCTGAGGGCCTTGGCCTGTGAATGGCTCTGCCTAACTACATATCTGTCTGTCTATCCATCATCTTCTGTCTTCCACCATCTATCTATGGATCTACGTGAGGAGATGCGTTACAGGGATGGGCTCAGTGGGCTGTGCAGGCCTGAGGCCTAGGATCTCTGTCTGCAAGCGGGGACCCGGGGAGGCGGGTGGTGTCGGTCAGTCCAAGTCCAAAGGCCCGAGAACCGGGATCTCCCTTGTCCGAGCGCAGGACGAGACGGATGTCCCAGCTCAAGAAGGGGGAGAGAATTCACTCTTTCTTCCTCCTTTTTGTTCTGCCCAGGCCCTCAGAGGGTTGGGTGAAGTCCACCCATCTGGGGAAGGGGATCTTTGGTCTGTCCACCAGTTCAAACGCTCATGTCTTCTGCAGACAACCCCACAGACACACCCAGAAATCATGTCTTACCAGCTCTGAGGACACACTGCCCCCTGGCCAGCTGACACAGAAGGTCGACCTCCACCAGTCCACTCCTTGTCTACTTGGTACCATGCGTATCTCCTTAAACCATACGCAGTCTCCAAATAAAGATAATAAACAGTCATAGATCAGTTTGCCCACATGATACGACCACCTGCATACAACTGGACACGCACGAACCTTCTCCGGAAGAGGAGGGAAAGTCGTCGGTGACGCCCGCAGCCTTCTCCTTGCTACCCAGTGGCTTAAAGCCTCCGATGGACACTTGACAGAGCTGAATACCGGAATGCAGCCGATACATTCTGTATGATACGATAAGGGAATAAGAGGGGAAAGAAAACAAACACATTTGCTTAACGTATGTGTTTACACGCGCGCGCGCACACACGTACCCAGTACCGGATACGGAGGAACACTTGTGGGACTTGCAGCCACGGGGCTGGTCACGAGCTAGCTGGCATTTGTAACTACCTTCTTCTACTCCTTCTGCCTTCCTTTGTCTTTAGCAAGCTCCTCAGCTCGTCATGGTTCTTTACCTGGTGGAGTGGCCCAAACCTTCCCTCCTGCAGGGTCTGTAGGTCATTCCCGGTCCTGCCTGGATTGAGCTCTTGTGGTTTCCCACCGACCTGAATCCCAGCGCACAGAGACACCAAGACAGGCCCTAAAGGATCTCCTGTGTCCGGACACACTCTTCCGCACCCCCACTGTGGACGAGCAGTCGGGCCCCGCTTGGTGGCCGGGAGCAGTCACCCAGCCAGCACCAGAACCCCCTCCCTTGCCTTTGAGGCACAGGCGTGAGGACCGCAGAGCGGCTGGGCCCGGTCCTAACTTCCACTTGAGGCAGTCGTGCTCCCGGGAAGCACTCCCCTCTCTGGCACTAAGGGTACTCGGCCAGCAGGACACGGTCACGGGAGTAGGAACAAGACTCCTGTTACTGGGTCACTGTGGGTAGTAGTGAGTGGCATTGCTCCCTTTTCCACCCCTCAATTCCTGGACCCGGCGTCCCGCCTGAGGGAGAGATGGCGCGACACGTTGGACGCTGGTTCGGTACACACGCAGCCTTCCGGACAGCCTCGCCCAGCCCTGAAAGGTGCTGCCACCTGGCTGGCACCATGATTGAGCCTCCACAAGGCCATGTCACCACTCTAGCAGAACAGCTGCTTTGGGATGGGGTGTGGGGAGGGGGACATGGGGAGGACAATGAGTCCTATGAGCAGGGACCATGGACACACTCTTTCCACTGGGAAGTGAGTTCCCAGATTGGAAACTGTGCTGTGCAGAATGCCGTGAGGCCCAAAAAGGCCTTCCGTATGTCCAGGGACGGTGGTTTGGTTAGAATCGTTGTGCGCAAGGAAAGCCAACCCATACCCAGAGTAAGTGTCTTCTCCAGGGAGGACAAAAGGCTGTTCCCTGATCAAGTTGTCAATGTAATCACGTGGCCCGGAGGTGCTGGCTGATTCACCAAGGGAGAGTGCCACATAGGTCCTTAGTGTTGGTCTCTACCGCTGGCAGACAAGGCACGCGGTGGGGGCTGTGGCCAGGTCAGCCTCGGTAAGTGGGAGTCCCTGTCGCTGAGCCCATGCATGACCTCCATCCCGGCCACCACGGCCACATCATTCGTGAGCCCACTGGGCGATGACAGGTGGCTGGGGAAAAAGGCTGACTAGAAACCACAGAACAGTGAGTCCTATCTGCTTGATTATTAAAATCCTCTTCTCAGGTCATTCCCTGGTGGCCCTTCATGTGGGACACAAATATCCTCACTTTCGTAGAGAGAAGGCCGTCCACAAATCTCTTCTCCAAATTTCTTTGTTCCCAATTTTTTAATCACGCGCTAAACCATTCAAAGTCCTTGACGGTCCAGCCAAACCACTGGCCAGAGCCCATTCGTTGAATAACTGCACGTTAGGCCATTTCTCCTTCCAAGCAAGGTGGACAACCGGGTGCGTTGCATCACGTTCTGCCCTTGATGGTGATGGGAGGGTTTCCCATCACCGCTGTCCTCCAGGGATGTCCCAGAGCGGGGCCGCCATGTGTCCGCTGCCGCTCCGAGTGGTGTCTGTACCTTGGGCAGAGCCACCTGTAAACCAGGCTGAATCTTCCCTCCTTCCCTCAGCTCGTCTCAGGGCAGCCCCGTGAGCAGAGGAGCAGGCCGGGAGACAGAGGGCCATGTAGCGGGAGTGGGGGCCATGGGCGTGTGGGCCACTGGTTCACTCAGTGTGCTTGCGCTGTGGGGCCTGCGTGGGTCACGTGCACACTGCGTCCGTGTGATGGTGGCGTGCTCCTGTGCCTGGCCAATGTCATGGCTTTATGAGTCGGTTAACACCCAGCCACGATGGGCGGCTCAGGCCACATGGTAACTTGGTGTCCCACGGTCAGTGCGGATTGTCTTGGGAGAGTTTTGTTTTCACATTATTGTGTTTTTTGGTTCATAAACATGGTATACCTCTCCACGTACGTGGGTCTTAATTTCTCTCAGCAATGTTTTGTAGTTTTAGGAGTACAGGTCTCAAACAGATTTTCTTAAATTCATCCCTAAGCTTTCCTTCTTCTTTTTATGCTGTTGTAAATTATGTTTAAACATCGTAGTGTTCAGTTACTTGTTGCCAGAATCTAGAAATATGATTAATTTTGGGGCAGTGTATTGATTTTGTGCTCTGTGACTGTTAAATTCATACGTTAACTCCAGTAGCTGTTCAGCAAATTCCTTAAGGCATTTACATCATATCGTCTGTACACTGAGGCTATTTTACGTTTCCTTTCCGAGCCGCACGCCTTCCGCGTCTAGGCTTATGGGAGCGCCACGTCGTAGGCGCGCACATTGAGTGCCATGTGGAGTGGATGTGGGTCTCCTCCATCTCAGATTAGCACAGCCGTCTCATTCTTGCCTTGTTTCTTTGCTTAAGAAGATCGCATTTAGCCTTTAAACAGCCATTAAACCGACATCAGCTATAACATTTTCTGTGAACGTTGCTCATCAGGTCTCAGAAAATCCCACCATTCTTGATTTCTAAGAGTTTCGATTTACATATAGCAGTTGAATTTTGACAAATGCTTTTCTACATCTATAAAGACAATAATGTTTTAAAATTAATTTTTAAATGTATTTAAATTCAATTAATTAGCATACAGTGTATTATTAGTTTCAGAGATAGGCTTCAGCGAGTCATCAGTCTTATACAGTACCCGGCGTTCATCATGTCACGTGCCCTTCTTCATGCCCGTCACACAGTCACCCCATCCCCCACCCACCTCCCCTCCAGCCACCCTCCGTTTGTTTCCTGCGATTAAGAGTTTCTTATTGTTTGTCTCCTTCCCTGATTTTGTCTTGTTTTATTTTTCCCTCCCTTCCTCTATGTTCATCTGCTTTGTTTCTTAAATTTCAAATATCAGAGAGATCATATAATTGTCTTTCTCTGATTGACTGTTTCACTTATCATAATACCCTCTAGATCCACCACATCATTGCAAATGGCAAAATTTCCTTTTCTGATAGCTGAATAATATTTCATTGTATATATGAACCACGTCTTCTCTACCCATTCACCAGCCAATGGACATCCGTGTTCTTCCCACAGTCTGGCTGTTGTGGACATCGCTGCTATGAACACTGGGGGGCAGGTGTCCCTTTGGGTCACATCTGTATCTTTGGGGTAAATACCCAGTAGTGCGGTTGCTGGGTCATAGGGCAGCTCTATTTTCAACATTTTGAGGAACCTGCATGCTGTTTTCCAGAGTGGTTGCACCAGCTTGCATTCCCACCAACCGTGCAGGAGGCTCCCCTTTCTCCACATCCTCGCAAGCATCTGTCGTTTCCTGACTTGTTAATTTTAGCCATTCTGACTGGTGTGAGGTGGGATCTCACTGTGGTTCTGATTTGTATTTCCCTGATGCCGAGTGACGTGGAGCACTTTTTCATGTGTCTGTTGGCCATCTGGATGTCTTCTTTGGAGAAATGTCTGTTCATGTCTTCTGCCCATTTCTTGATTGGATTATTTGTTTTTGGGTGTTGAGTTTGATAAGTTCTTTATAGATTTTGGATACTAACCCTTTATCTGATAAGTCATTTGTAATATCTTCTCACATTTATTGGTTAAGACAATCAAATTAAAAAAATTGATATGATAACTTGAATTGTTTGATTTGTGGATGTTAAATGAACCTAACATTTCTGGGATATATCCTAATTGATAACTTGCATTTGAAAAAACATTGCAGGAGTTGATTTTTGTTAAGGATGTTTTCATCTGTGCTCATGAGGGATAGTGGCGTATAGATTTCATTCCTCATAATTTATTTATCTGTTGTGGATGCAAAGGTAATACTAGCATCAAAACATAAGTTGGTAATGTTTACCTTTTCTATTTTCTAAAAGTCTCTGAAGATTGGTGTTACCGCTTCCTTAAATGTGTGGCAGAATTCACCAGAGCAGCCATCTGGGCCTGAAGTTTCCATTTTGGAAGGTTCTAGATAATGACTTTAATTTCTTTAATCTATACATATAATCTGATTTTCTTTTTTTCCTCTTGATTTACTTTGGTTATCCATGTCTTTTGGTGAGTTTTTCCATTTCTTCTATGTTGTCAACTTAGGGGAGATAAAGGTCTTTGTACTAGTCCCTGTCCTTTTAACGTCTGTAAGATCTCTAGTTTTGGACTCCCGTTTTACTCCTGATGTTGATAATTTGAGGTTTTTCTTCTTTAACTTTATCAGTTTATCTGGATATTTCCAGATAAATTCTGGAAATTTTATCAATATTTTCAGTAAACCAGTTTTGGTTTCATTGATTTTTTTATTTCATTGATATCTACTTTTTCCTTTTCTTTTTCTTCTTTCTACTTACTTTTTAATTTTTCTAGCCTCTGAATGTAAAAACCTACATCTTTTTTTTTTTTAAACCTACATCTTTCATTTTAGGTCTGTTTTCTTTTCTTTCCTTTTTTTTTTTTTTTAAAAAATATTTTATTATTTATTTGAGAGAGAGAGAACATGAGTGTGGCCGGGGAGGGACTGAAGGAGAAGCAGGCTTCCCACTGAGTAGGGAGCCCCACATGGGACTTGATCCCAGGTCCCTAAGATCATGACCTGAGCCAAAGGCATACACCTAACGACTGAGCCACCCTGGCACCCCTGTTTTCTTTTGTAATGTAAGCACATTATGTATACATCTCCCTCCGTACACTGTTTCAGCCGCACCACTGGATATACTGGTTTTTCATTTTCACTCGTAAAAAATATCTTCTTATTTCTTTTGATCTCTTCTTTTACTGAAGTATTACATATAAGAATTTTGTTTAATTTCAGAGTATTTGGGGATTGTACACATACTTTTTGTTATTGACTTCTAGATTCATTCCATTGTGGTCCTAGAACATGTTCTGTATGATTTTGTCCCTTTTAAATTTATTGAGACTCATTTTATGGCCCAGTAAATGGTCTATTTTACAGAATATTTCATATGCACTTGAAAAGTGTATTCGTTCTACCGTGGTTAAATGCAGATTTCTATAAATGTCAATTAGGTAAATTGGTTGAGTCTTTTACATCTTTACTGATTTTTTTTTTTTTTTTTTGGTCTATGTTCTATCAGTTACTTAGAATAGCGTTGAAGTCCCCATTGTAATTGTGTATTTGTCATTTCTGTCTTCGGTTCCATCAGTTTTTAATTCATGTATTTTGAAGATTCTTTTAGTAGGTGAATACCCATTTAAATTGTCTCCTTGATGAGTTGACAATGTTAGCATTAAGTAACACTCCTCTTTATTTTTCATAATACTGCTTGTCCCGAGTCTACTCTGTCTGATTTAATATAGCCACTCCAGCTTTCTTATGACTAGCATTTAAATGGCTTATCTTTTTTATCATTCTGTTTTTCCCTGTGTGTCTTTGTATTTAAAGTCTGTTTCTTTCTTTTTTTTTCAAGTTTATTTTTAATTAATCTTTATACTCCAAGTGGGGCTTGAACTCAAGACTCTGAGATCAAAAGTCATGTGCTCTACAGGCTGAGCCAGCCAGGTGGCCCTAAAGTATGTTTCTTTAAATATTTTGGATCTTCCATTTTTATGTATTCTGACATCTCTGCCTTTCATTAAGGGTGTTTTGACCATTCCTATTTAATGTAATTATTGATATATTTGGGATTCAATATACCAATTTGCTAATTGCTTTCATTTGCCCCATCTATTTTTTGCTCCTTTCTCCCTTTTCTCTGCCATTTTGGATCGAGTATTTTTTAGTATTCTATTTTACCTCCTCTATTGGTTTATTTGCCCTACCTCTTTGTTTTATTTTTCCAATGGTTGCTCTAGGGTAAAAAAGGTACATCATTCACTTTCTTCTAATATTCTACTTCTCATGTATTTCAATACACTTTTAAATTTTAATTTAAAATTAAATTTAATAAACTTATGACATTGCACTACCATGACTCTCTCCCATCCTTTGTGCTATTGTTATTACATGTTTTATTTTAGTATATGTGCTGCCGAAGCGAGCACATTACATGTTTTATTTATACGTATGTTATAAGCTCCAAAGTACACTGGTTTATTTTCATTTTAAGCCGTTATCTTATAAAGTTATTTTAAAATGAGACAAACTCCTACATAGCTGTATGTAATACTCCTTATTATTCTATGTAGCTTTGCATTTCCATCTGGTACAATTTCCCTTCTTTCCAAAGAACTTCCTTTATCATTTCTTGTAGGTGCAATTCTGCTAGACAAGGATTCTCTTAGCTTTTGTTTGTTTGAAAATGTCTGTATTCTGCTTTCATTTTTAAAGCTGATTTTGCTGATTACAGACCTCTAGGTTAATGATTTTCCCTTCAGTACTGCTAGTATGTTGTCCCATGATCAGCGCCTTGCATGGCTTCTGTCGAGAAGTCTGCTTCCCTAGATGTAAGACATCTCCCCCAGCCCTTAATGTTATTGTCTTTTTCTCTACTACTGCTTTAAGGAATTTCTCTTTACCACTGTTTTTAAGCAATTTGATTATGATGTTCCTAGCATTGATTTCTTTTGTTTATACTGTTCGGTGCTTGTTGAGTTTCTTGTATCTGTAACTTCATAGTTTTTATCAAATAAAAAAAAATCAATTGCTTTGTCAAATATTTTTTGGATTTCCTTCATCCCAGAATTCCAGTGACAACAATGCCTGATCATTTGACAACATCCGTTAGGTCTCTGACACTCTGCTCTTTGTCTTACGTGTTTTCCTCTGTGTAATTTCAGCTTGTGGTTTCCATTGCTGTTTCTTCTGTTTCACTGATCTTTTCATCTCTAATGCTCAATCTATTTAAAAACCAACCAATGATCTTTTATGTCAGGTATTTTATTTTTGGCTCCAGCAATTCCCTTTGTTTCTTTTTATTTTATTTTTTTAATTAAAATTTTTTTATAAACATATAATGTATTATTAGCCCCAGGGGTACAGGTCTGTGAATCGCCAGGTTTACACACCTCACAGCACTCACCATAGCACATACCCTCCCCATGTCCAAAACCCCACCACCCTCTCCCTACCCCCCTACCCCCGCCCCCCTTCAGTTTATTTTGTGACATTAAGAGTCTCTTATGGTTTGTCTCCCTCCCGATCCCATCTTGTTTCATTTATTCTTTTCCTACCCCCAAACCCCCCATGTTGCATCTCCACTTCCTCATATCATAGAGATCATATGATAGTTGTCTTTCTCCGATTGACTTATTTCGCTAAGCATAATACCCTCTAGTTCCATCCACATTGTCGTAAATGGCAAGATTTCATTTCTTTTCTTTTTTAAGATTTTATTTATTTATTTGACAGAGAGAGATCACAAGTAGGCAGAGCAGCAGGCAGAGAGAGAGAGGGAAGCAGGCTCCCCGCTGAGCAGAGAGCCTGATGTGGGGCTCGATCCCAGGACCCTAAGATCATGACCTGAGCTGAAGGCAGAGGCTTAACCCACTCGGCCACCCAGGTGCCCCTGGATTTCATTTCTTTTGATGGCTACATAGTATTCCATTGTGTATATATACCACATCTTCTTCATCCACTCATCTGTTGATGGACATCTAGGTTCTTTCCATAGTTTGGCTATTGTGGACATTGCTGCTATAAATATTCAGGTGCACGTGCCCCTTTGGATCACTACATTTGTATCTTTAGGGTAAATACACAGTAGTGCGATTGCTGGGTCATAGGGTAGTTCTATTTTCAACTTTTTGAGGACCCTCCATGCTGTTTTCCAGAGTGGCTGCACCAGCTTGCGTTCCCACCAACCGTGAAGGAGGCTCCCCTTTCTCTGCAACCTTGCCAGCACCTGTCGTTTCCCGACTTGTTAATTTTAGCCATGCTGACTGGTGTGAGGTGGGATCTCATTGTGGTTTTGATTTGTATTTCCCTGATGCTGAGTGATGTGGAGCACTTTTTCATGTGTCTGTTGGCCATCTGGATGTCTTCTTTGCAGAAATGTCTGTTCTTGTCCTCTGCCCATTTCTTGATTGGATTGTTTGTTCGTTGGGTGTTGAGTTTGCTAAGTTCCTCATAGATTTTGGACACTAGCCCTTTATCGGATATGTCGTTTGCAAATATCTTCTCCCATTCTGTCTGTTGTCTTTTGGTTTTGTTGACTGTTTCCTTTGCTGTGCAAAAGCTTTTGATCTTGATGAAGTCCCAATAGTTCATTTTTGCCCTTGCTTCCCTTGCCTTTGGCGGTGTTCCTAGGAAGAAGTTGCTGCAGCTAAGGCCTTTGTTTCTTTTTAAATGTAACTTCCATCCCTCTCCATTCCTTCCATGAATGACGGACCTGTGGCCACAGCCCAGTACACCTCATTCTGATTTTAGGGCTCTCTTGGCGGGGGGGGGGGGGAAGCAGGCTCCCCGCTGAGCAGAGAGCCCGATGCGGGACTTGATCCCAGGACCCTGAGATCATGACCTGAGCCGAAGGCTAGGGCTCTCTTAACTTCGTTTGTGTTCCTTTGGGTAGCTGGAGCGGCTGTGCTACCAGATGCTTAGGTTTTCAGGGCCCCAGAGTCTGACTCTTACTTCACCGCACTCACCTCTGACTGTCACGGACCCATCTCCAAGCACCTGACTTCCTGCTTTCTGGACTCCTTGGGGCTTTACTGCCACACTCAGCTTGGGCCCCATGGCCTGCAACCCTCGGCCTGCTATCCTAAGTATTAGGCCCCCAGGGTCTCTTGCTGACATGAGACCATGGAGAAGTGTGTCACCCCACCCAGAAGATAGATGCACATGTTATCAGTGCCTTAGTCCTCAAGAGGGAGTCCCAGGGAGGATGATGAGGCTCAGGCATGTGTCCGGCAGTGGACTTTTAGTTGGGTGACAGAGCACGCTCTGAGGCCTCGTCGGCCTGTAGAGCCCTGGCACCCTCTCACACCCCAAACTTCAGTTTTAATTAAATGCAAACTCATCTCGTCCTAAAACTGTTAATTTCCCACCACCACCACCAAGTATCTTAAAGAGGAAGGACAAAGCCAACCTAAAGAGACATGACCGTAAATGACCCCTTTGAAAGATGGTTGGACACTCTGTTTTCAAAGAGGCTGGCAATTAACAAGCAAGCCTTCTGTTGCAGATGCAAAACCGTCAGGGACTTCCGGAGGTACTGAGAGCTTGTGCGAGTGCTGAGAGAAAGTCAGAGCTCGGAAGGAACCCTTACTAACCCTTTTGGGCATCATTCAGTAAAGTCACTGGATCAATCTTTGGCACACTAATGCAATTAATCCAGTGTTTTTGATGTCTGAAACTATATCCCAACACACAGAGAGCCAACAAGCCTATGAATTTTCCAGTCAGTCGTTTATTTAAATTTACGAATAAACGTTTATTGACGCCTGTGTTTTATTCATTTATCGCACATTCAGAAGTCAATAACCGAGTACCTGCTCTGGGCTGGGCCCCGTGTTGGGCCCTGGAGACACATCAACGAGTGTCTCCTCTTCCTCTAAGCTCACCTGCAACTTCCCTGACCTTCTCGTCTGCGACGCCTCTCGGAGGGACACCGGGCGCTACTGGCCACCTCCCTAGTTCCCTGTGACTCTCTGACTGCAATGACAGCCTCTCTGGTCATTCAGATAGGCGCAGCCTGGCCTGGCAGCTGCGAGCCGCCCTCTGGCCCCTGTCACTCTGGGCCTCGCCGTTCCCTGGGTATGAGCAAGTCCAGCTCTGTGACCTTGTGTCCTGCTCTGGCCCACAGAAGGGAGCCATTGCTGAACTTGAGTGACGCAAGTTCCTTTTATTCGTTCATTTAGGATGGCCTTGGCGGATGCGGTGTCCTCTGGGTCATCCCATGGAACATAGTCCAGGTCCACTTCCTGGGTGAATTTGTCCCTCATAGGATACAGGTTAGCAATTCTGAAACTGCTTTAGGTGGATGTTAGGATTGAACAGACAAGTAAATGATGATGGGTGGTGGGAGCAAGATTTCTTCTCACTTTGGGGCAAGTTCTAGATAAGGCAGAAAGGGAGACTAGAATGAACCCGGAGTACGGGGCTGGAGGCGGAGGCATTGGTATGAAGTCATGTTTAGCTTCACACACACACGCACACACGTGTGCGTGCCTGCAGTTAGATGAGTGGGAAGAAAGTTCATTCACAGCCATTTCCTTGGGACACTGGGGAATAGAAAAGGCTCAGATATTTTGAGGACGATTGGGCACAGAGTCTGAGCTCACATTATTACTCAAAGACCTAAACAGTGACCGTGGAGGGTTTTCAGATAATAGAGTTGTGACTGACCTCCAGCTCACCATGGGTCCCTGGGACCACAATCCACCTCGTGGTCATATCCTTGCTCCTGGAGTCGAGGATTGCGATCGATACACTTGGCAATGGGGTGAACTCCACACTGGGTTCTTGACCTGTGGGAGGCCAAATTGGAAACCTGTGAAATTGCTCCCTACCTCCAGGCGGGACAGTAAAACTGAAACGTCCTAGAGGGATGACAGAGGATAGTGCCATTAAAAACACAAAAAACCACAAAAGATCCTAACGTGGCTGTGCTGAATTCACCCGGTCAGCGCTTGAACGTGCCCCGGGAGGGACTATGATCTGCTACGGGAGTAACCGAGTGGGAAGTCAAGCGCAGCTGTGTTCTGGATTCGGTACTGCCGCTAGAGTCGATGAGCAAGCGCTCAGGTACCAGGATGTACGATTTGGCGAACGTGTTCTCTTCTATTCGGATTAGAAAGACTATGAGAATCAGTCTGCAATCGTGTGGGATGGATTAAAGTATATATTTACACGTTAGCCTCAGGTTCTTCTGTCCTGACATAATCCAAGGAGACCCGGACTGCTTGGACGTCGCTCGGAACACGGTGCTGGTCGGCGTCATCGTGGCCTCGTGCTGGCCGGGCAGGAGGAGGAGGGTCTCCTCACCGAGCCCTCCATGGCAGCGAGTCCCAGGCTCTTCGAGGAACAGGGCCTTGACGGGCAGAGCATCAGCCAGGGACAGCAAGTGACCTGAGGGGTCTGAAACTCCGCACTTTGGGGTAGAGTCCGCTGGATTCACCGTGTCATGAAGCCGCATTCGTCCCGCAGCAGATTTCACACGTTGGAAAGAGCGTGCGAGGAAGCTACAAGCTGGCGGCCCGGACCCCCGTTGCCAGAATGGAGACACCAGTGGCCTCTCTCCCAGCTCATGCCTGTGGCCACGTGGAAGGCTCTGTCTGACCAGATACACGAGGAAGACCCTGAGCTCGGCTTATAGAGGGTCAGCCTGCATAGAACGCACTGCAAAGGGACGGCCGCGGCTCTCCGCCCACAGTCAGGAGTGTCTAGAAAGACCACGAAGGAGGAAAGTTGCCACAGGCCAGTGCTTCAAGCGCCTGGTGGCCCACTCTGTGTGGAAGGAGGGTGGGCAACACGCCCGGCCCGGCTGTCCTGTCAGGGAGCTGGAAGGAAGGACGACAAGACCAGGGGGAGAAGTTCTGGGGTAGAGGCAAGTGCGTGTGCATTTGCGAGTGGACACAGAGATGCTTTTCCCACTTGTTCACGCGAGAAACATTCACCACAGAAGAGCCCTCAACTAGCGAGCCGACAGAATGTCTCGGCCAGGGACGTTAGCCAGGCTGCACGACCAGGCACCCAGGACCAGCGTGACAGACATCTAAATGGAGGGGCCGTGGCGACAGAGAGGGGTCCAAGCGGACGGACTTGCACCGAAGACAGATCCGACTCGGAGTGCCCAGACGCTCAGCCGCAGAGACTGGCACGGAGCCCGCTGTTCCTCAAGGACACCAGCTGCGTCGCTGGTGGCAAGTCAGCTACCCCGGACTCTGTCTCTCCGGAGGAGCTGGGGGAGAGATGTTCCAGGAGAGAGGGGCCCTGTCCGCGGAGCCTCAGCCTGAGGGGCTGCGGAACGCCCGACCCACAGGCACGTAGCCACGGACTCTCCCAAACTCGGCGTCCCACGGGGCCCGCGTCACAGCGCAGGAGCGTGGCAGCGGCTCGTGACCACGGGGCCTGCGAGTCATCCCTCACCGAAGGCTGGAACCTCTTTTAAAGGCAGGAGGAGGCAAAGCCGCGAGGCAGGTGTCCCCTTTGGAACGCTGTGCTGCCGTAGGTGGAGCCGCCAATATGGTGCTCTGTCCCCAGCAGAAAGCCACGTGTCCCCAGCAGAAAGCCACATGGGTCCAGGACTCCAAGAATCCCGCCTTCCTTCACTCCCTCTGGCCCGCAGGGAGTTCTGGGCTTCCTGTTTCTGCAGCTCTGGGCTCTATGGGGTTGAAGGTCTGGTCCCTGAAGGGTCCCATTGGACTGTAAGTCACCGCTGACACCACGGGACTGTGGGCTCCCATGTCCAGGGACCGACAGATGAGATGGGGCATTGCTGGTTACTGGGGTAACTGCTCTGATCATCAGGTGGTAGGATGGCCTTCAAGGTTTTGGGGGCCGGGAAGGACCCCCACGAAGACCAGGTGGTTCCCAGGGTGCCCGAGGCGCCCCCTTCCCCCGCCACCACTGTGGGAGAACCCTGCAGAATGCGGTCTCAGGTTCGCTCCTCCAGGATGAAGGTTCGAGTCACGCTGCGGGAAGCCGTGGAGACTGCTTAGGTGGTCCCCGCGCTGACCCTGCAGGAGACCGACGCTGACGCGGTGCCTGTAGGGTGCTGCCTGGGAAGCAGAAGTGATTGACAGGCCCGTCTCCCTCCCCGGGCTCCACCAACACTGATGGGGTGCCTGTACCAGGGGTGCGCCCCCCCGTGACTCAGCTAGGGGTGCGAATGCCCGGGGGAGTGTGAGGGGCGCCGCCTGTCTGAGCCGGTCCCGCCTCCTGCCCCCGCAGCCTCTCCACCCTGTGCCCGCCCTGGCTCCCTCCAGCCTTCACGGGTGTTTCCCCAGGACGTCCCTCGACCGTCAGGCCATCTGCATCCTGAAGGACATGAACTCTTGTCTCTTCTTCCAATGGTAACATTTTGGATTAAGCCCCTGATTTTCTTTATTCGGTGTTTATGAAGGAAGTTTTTAAGTGGCTCGTTGCTTAGGGTCACACAGGACCTGGGATGGACCCTGCGGAGGCTGACGTAGGCCCCTGCCGGAATTTCTTCACAGCTGGATGAAAGGAGGAGGATTTACTCTGGACCCGTGAGGAGGCCCAGAGCAGGAGAAGCTGCAGAGGGTTCTGGAAGGGAGCGGAAGCCGCCTGCAGCCAGGCGGCTAGTCCAGGAACCGTCTTGGGTCACCTTCACGGTTGATAGGACCCATATGCATAGGAGATAGGAGAGCCTGGGTGGCATCTCGGTCCCCTAGCTCCTCGGCTCTGTGTCCTGGGCCTTGGCCCGTCTCAGGAGGAGAGCCTCAGCTGGTCCTGACGGGCTTCCGTCCACACAACGGGCCCCGGGCTGCGAGGCCTGGCCTCTCCCTTGGCTTCCAGCCTGAACACATTTTTGAGGGGGTGGGGAATTTCTAGCCCAGATGTTTTATAGGATTCCTGACTGGGAGCCTCAGATGGTGCTTTTCAAATGACTCTTTTGCTTGAAATTCTTTCCCCAAACTTCGCTGTCGGCTGTCCAGTACTGTAGAGTTACACGGCCCTCGTCTCCGTCTACACCGCCACTGAATGTGTGGTGGGTCCCGTAGGGTGTCCTTTGGCAAACGGTGGTAAGACTCCTTGACAGTCTGTTGCTCGTGTCCGACCAGACAAGCCTAGAGAGGGGCGTGGAACAAGGACTGCACCAGGGATTTTGAAACATGGAGTTTTTATCATTGGTTTACTGTTTTGTTTCCTCTGGGTAGGACTAAGATAATGTGAGCTTTTAAAAAAAAAAAGATCTTATTTATGTATTTGACGGAGAGAGCGAGCGCAAGCAGGGGAGCAGTGGCAGAGGGAGAAGCAGGCTCCCCAGTGAGCAGGGAGCCCTGGGATCACGACCCAAAGGGGCAGACGCCCAACCGACTGAGCCACCCCGGTGCCCCAAGATAATGTAAGAACTAAACTGTTTTGCCAAGAAGCCAAAGCAACAGATTCTCTTTCCCTGTGAAATCTTGCAGAAGGGTGCAGATTTCCACGTGAACCTCTGTTAGCACTCGCGGCCGCACGGCACATGCCACCTGTCCACGGCCGTGTCGGCAGCCTCGGGAGACCAGGACCTGCTCCAGCCCTTGAGGGCGGAGACCTGGTCTTTTCCCCGCTCGGTTGCCACCACACGGCGCTCCGCTCGTCGTAGGTGTTGAGCAAACCCTTGGCGAGTCAATGAGTGAAAGGGGGAATTTCACAGAGAGGCTCACATGTGTTAGCAAAGTTTCTGTCAAGACTACATATTGGAGTTTCAAAACTGGGCAGAGATTTGGAATTCTTTATTTTGAACAAAAATAGAACAAGTCAGCAAAACCCAGCCTTGGTGAGGCAGCTAATTCTCGGAAGCCGGCGGGAGGGGAGGGGGCTTCCACACCCTCCGTGCTGCAGCTCGCGGCCAGTGGGGACCAGCCAAGTGGTGCAAAGGGTGGCCTGTAGCAGAGGCGTGGGGCTCCTCCTCCTGCCCTTGCCGCTGATTTGTCGTGCGGCTTCCGTTGGCTCCTTGGTTGCTTCATTTTACAACGAAGCAGTGGGAATAAAAGAACGATATTTTTCTAGCCAAATTTCTAGCCAAATTCTGTGATTTCTCGAGACAAGGAATCCCCGGCTTCAAGGCACAGAGAGCCTGTTCTGCCATCGAAAGCTCTGGTCGTTAGAAGCGGAAGAAGGCGATGCTGGGAATTTTGTTTTGTTGTTCTTGTGTTTAAATCGTCAGCAGGGTTGGGGACGCCGGAGCAGAGATGGTCCCCGCCACGCAGGTCTGAGAAGAAGCCTGTCCTAGGGCGGGCGAGGAAGCCGCGGCCCTTTCTCCTTGGCGCGCGGCAGACGGGCGTTAGCAGCGGGCTCTGTGGCAGGGCGGGAACAGAGCGAGGTGGGCAGCAGGGGGTTAAGCAAGAGTCAGTGAGAGGTTCTGGAGGCCAAGCCTTGCTGACGTTCCCGCCGTAGGTGTCTGCTGGAAAAATGGAGCTGGGAGCCAGGTGACGCAGCTGTGTGTGTTTGTTTTTGATGTTACCAGAGAAACAAGAGGGAAAAATTAAAAAATGAACTTTCCACAGAAATTCAAACTGCCTTCAGAAACGTCTGTGTGCAGGGAGCGAGGAGGAAGAGTCCCAATAATGGTGTGCTCTGTGCCGGCTGGCGGCCCACACCCACCCACGCCCGGCGCACACTCACCCATGGGAAGTGGGAGAGAAAATTGGTTTTTCCAGGCAGGGAGTGGCTGCCCCTCGGTCTCGGTGCCAGCCACAGGAGGCCCGCCTCAGCCAGGCCCAGGAGAAACACTGCCCCGACTGTCCGCGGTCGGGTTAGTGGGCCACAGAGAGACGCTGGGCATTATTAGGTGGTTATAAATAGGAAGGGAGGGATTGCTGTTAGTATTGAACACTGAGAATCCGGAGACGGAAAGGAGGAGGCTGTGAACTTAAAGAAAAGGCAGCGAGCCAAACGCAACAGGCCAGGGGGGTCTCTATCCCTCCCACAGGCCCCAACGGGCCCTGTTGCAACTTTGAGTCTTTGCAGAGTAGTGGGGAGGCCAGGCTCGGCCAACGCTGTCTCCAAGGCCCAGAACAGGGTGGGACCAGTGTCCTCACCAGGACCCGGAGTAAAGGGCACCACAAAAGCAGAGTGCCAGGCAAGCATGCACGCGGGCAGGTCTCAGCCCGCCTGCTAGCCGGTCACCCTGGGCAGCCCCCAGGCTCCTGACTGGCTGTCAAGCGGCTGGTGGACTCTGTGGGCCTCAGCACTTCGCATACTTCCGCACCAACACCGTCCCTGATGCCCTGCAGGGGAGTGCTCCCCAGAAAGACCCAGACGCCCCTGGGCTTCACCCCAGGACTATGGAGACGGATTGCTGAGGCCTGCCTCCCTCTCTCCCTCCCTCCCTCCTCTCCTCCTTCCCCCTTGCAAATAAAATTTGTAATTTTAACGATTTTAAAATGCACCACGCATTGCATCGAGTACTTTCACAATGTCGCCCAACCACCCCCTGCATCTGGTTCCGGAGCACTTTCATCGCCCCAAAAAGAAACCCGGTACCCATTAGGCAGTAGCTCCCTTCCCCACTGCCCCCCACCCCCAGTCCAGTCTCCATCGCTGTGGATTTGCGGATTCTGGGCAATCCATATACAGGGATTCATACAACATGCGCCTTTTCTTTTTTTTTTTTTAAGATTTTATTTATTTATTTGACAGGGAGAGATCACAAGTAGGCAGAGAGGCAGGCAGAGAGAGAGGAGGAAGCAGTCTTCCCGCTGAGCAGAGAGCCTGACGTGGGGCTCGATCCCAGGACCCTGGGATCATGACCTGAGCCGAAGGCAGAGGCTTTAACCCACTGAGCCACCCAGGCGCCCCAACACGCGCCTTTTCTATCCGGGTTCTGTTAGTGTGGCGCATCGGAGTTTACTCATGTTGTAGCGTGTATCAGTGTGTATCAGTATGTCATCCTTTAACGACTGCTAATATTCCGCTGCATGGATACACCATGTTTTCTTTACCCGCTTGACCTCCGCTGGGCTCTTGGGCTGTTCCTCCTCTCTGGCTGTTGTGACGAATGCTGCCAGGGCCCCGCTTTCTTCGGGAATCCTGTGAAAGGAGTGTCCCTACCCCATTCCCCGTGGGAGGGAAGCAGAGATGGGGAGTGGGGCTCTTGCTCCCACTACGGATCCTGGACAAGCTCCCTGGCAGGACTCTCGGCACCCACGGCAGGGACCATGGCCAGCAACAAGGAAATCGCAGTCCCAGACCCATAGAACTTGGGGGGGTGGGGTGCCCGGTCAGGCCCATGTGACTTCCGGGACGGGGCTTTCTCCTCCAACTCTGCAGTCCCTGTGCGGGCCAGGGAATCTCACCTGCTCAGCACCCACGTGCCTTCTGGCGAGGGACAGGACTGCCACCGCTGCCGGGCACAGTTGCCCAGGATGCACACTGGGCTTCCACGTGCCAGCTGCAGGGATGAGGCTCCCGCCCCACTCCCCCCACCCCGTGGGAGGCCTTGTTTTCTTGGCCTCATATGGAGCATATTTAGGATGGGGGGTCCTGGGGCATTGTGGGGACATGTGGGTCCCAAGCTGGGTGACAGGCATATGGAGCAGGTGCCTCTGCCCCAGAGTCTCAGGCCAGACGCCAGCCCACTTCCTGCCCCTGGAGCCCGCGGCAGAGGTGGGTTGCCCGTGTGGGGCTCATTACGACTCATAACTGAAAAAACTAAAGGGCACTGCCGCTGCAGAAAATGAGGAAAGGAAAAGGCAGTGTCTGTCGGGGCCAGGAGGAGGACCTGTGTCCAGCGGTACTGTGCAGACCGGTTGGGAACAGGACCCGTGGGTGTAGCTGGTGGCTTCTCAGGGGTCTGAGGGTTTATCCTTGAAGACTTAGACCCTCTACACCAGGGATTCGGCTTGATTCCGAGTGCCTGGTCCTCCTCTGTGATTCCGAGTGCCTGGTCCTCCTCTGTGTCCGTGGTGCTTCCATCAACAAATCAGTGGTTCTCACTCCTGAGCCGTGGCCTCACTTGGTGCTTTTTTCTCCAGATTTTCATTTTCCTTTTTTGTGGATGCTGCTTGAAGGTGGTGGGGAAAGAGGGGACTGAAGGCAGGCACGAGACGGAATGTCACTTTAGCTTTCATCATTCGAACTTGCTGCACTCTGACTGCTTACGGGGTGAGGGGACGTCTTGCCTAGAGGACCGCGTCTGTTCACCGAACAGGCTACACTTGCATTTCCCAGTGGCCTAGGAGCTGAGTTCTCACATTTCAGCCCACTGCCCCGAACTTCAAACCCAGTTCTCACACAGTGTGCCTTTCGGGAAAGCCAGAGCCAGAGTCCACGTTGTATTTAAGGAGGTGATCACGACTGCTGGGAGAGCACTTCCTGTCGGGTTGGGAAAAATTGTGAGGATGTCTTGCAACAGCCAGCATGGGGGTCATGCAGAGAGCCTACCGTGCTATGGGAAGGGAGAAGGGGTGGGGATGAGCGGCCCCACGGAGGCAGGGTCTGTGTTGACAGCAAGGCGATGGTTTGAGGAAGGGGGAGAGAGAGAAGAGCATGGCTCCGAGGCTGAGACTGGGGTTGTGGTAGGATCAGGACAGAACCAGGAGGGTCAGGAAGGAGGGAGAGCATTGACACAAAGGGCAGACTGTGGGGCGATGGCCCCCTCCCAAGAGCAGTCCGAATCTGAGAGCTGGTGTCATCCAGGGCTGGACGTTTCCCGTCAGCGCGTGCTCTCCACTCCCCAGGGATGGTACGCGAGTCCTGCCCCCTGGGTTCCCTTAGGTCTTCCCGATGTCTGAAATGCCTCTCCTACGGTCTCCGTTTATCCAAACTCAACCAACTTTCAAGACCTAAAATGATTTCTGAACTTTTTCCTGATCCCACCAAATTTATGTGGCTCCCTTCTGAGATAAGGCACAGGGTTTGGCCAAGGTGGATTCATAAAAGCTCAATAAATGTTTATTCTAAACTGAATTGAGTAACATTGATTTCCTGAAGTGTTCCCACTGGGACAGGCTGTCCCATCTGTCTTGGTCAGAAGCAGAGACTTCCCACTGGAAATTCCCAAGGACCCAGGCAGCCTGGGGTGGGTGTGTGTGTGCTGTACCCCATCCAGAATGACTCACTGTGGTCACCCTGTGACCCATTTTCCACTGTGAGCTTTGCCGAGTGGCTTCTCATGATGCTTCTTTTTTTCCACCGTCACCTCACCCCTGGAAGAGCGGCTAAAGGAAGGGTGAGCTGGAAAAGGGAGCTTCGCCAAGTGGCTTCTGAGGACGGAAAAAAGGAATTGGAAGGGGAAAGGCAGGTCCCTCAATGCTGTGGCATTCCCTGGCTGGCTCTTCCCCCCCAAAATAAAACAGTTTCCTCTGTCTTCTCTCATAGAACAGCAGGTCCTGTGACGAATGGAAACAGGAGTCCGGGTGGGTACCTTGCCCCAGGCTACGGGACAGTGGGCCCTGAGTCTGGGATTGGAACCTGCTTCGCTTCCTTCTCAGCCATGCGCTGGCGCGTCAGGGACAGAGAGCTGGTCCTTCTTCACAGTCATGTCACAACGAGTTCTTGAGTGTGACCAAGTTTTTGACAAATGCTTTTAGCCGTGTGACCCTCCTACCTCCAGAGAGTCCTGGGACGAGGCACCTCTGCTCTCTCGGGGCCCGTCTGTGCCCTGCTGTGTCACGCCCGTGTCCTTGATGGGCTCGGGGCTCGGGGAAACATGGTTTTCAACGGGCACCATCAGACACTCCCTTTAACTAGAAACACAAGATGTTCCGTTCGTTTTTCGAAACTCAGGGAACGAGACCTCCACCTGCACCAAGCAAACACCGTGAGGGACAGCAACGTCGGTGTTTCTGAGACGGTGCCTGGAGGACGAGGATGGGAGCGAGAGGCTAGCGAGGTCACAAGCCCACCCACAGACGTGCGTCCGGCAGACCTGGATGGTCCAGCATCCTGGCCTGTAGCCTTCGGTCGTCTCAAACTTGGCACTAAGCCAAAGGTGACTGACGCACCGTTTCAGCGTCATCCTGGCGCACGGCTGAGCCAGCCCACCCAGAGGTTAGGGGGACTGTTCTCGGCGTCACCATTGCCTAAGGGCTCAGGTTCTGTGCAGCTCCACGCTGGCTGGTCGGCTGCTGCTGGGAGATACGGAGTCATCCGCCTGGCAGAAAGGACAACGGGACAGGTTATGATCTGACTCCTCTGTGGGACAGGACACCTTGTCTCTGACTCAGCACCCAACCTCAGAAAGTCCTTCCTGACGGATGGACTGTCCCCGCTCCTCTGAGGCCCGTCGGAGCTGGTCCCACCATCTCCCTGGCCACTCGTGAACGGGTGGGAGAGAATTTCTGCCTCGTCTTCACTCCATACTTGTGTGAGAAGCACGTTTTTAACTTTCTGAAAGCCATGCTTTGACAGGAGGGAGAATGTGGAAATCCGTGTGGGCCCTTGGCAGCTATATAAATGAAAGTGGCCGGCCCACCTGGCCGGGTGCCACAGGAGCTCCCGAACCAGCCTGGAGTAGAGAGGAGCCCGACAAGCTGCCATCGGGATGTCTCCTGGGTGCACAGACTTACCAGGTGGTAACGACAGGCCAGACTTCAATGAAGAAAGCCCCAAAAAGGAACGCTTTGCTCTTTCCAGGAAGGAATGTTGGTTCTAGGTACAAAAGTAAGTCTCTGAAGGAGATTAACGCTCAAAACCGCACAGTGTGATGCTGTCCCTGTCCTTCCCTGCCTGCCCCGCCCCTGCTACTGAGCATGGCTTAGGGAGAAGACCCAGCTCTCGTGCGGCTGGGCGTCTAGGTGATAGAAGGAGAGAGCAAGAAGGAATGCTTTTCTTTACCATAAAGAGAAAATGTTATTGCGGAAATTGGCTGCATTTTAGCTGACAGCCTGGAGAAGAACAGAAGACTCCTTGGGTCTGGGTCCCCTTCCTGGGTGTTCAGGCTGTGGAGGATGGTTTCTGCCCCATCTACGCCTTCTGCTGCCCTGGACCAGCACTGGGACAGGGAGGAGAGGGCCACATGGAGGGTCAAGTCGCAGAGCACGAGGCAGTCCCTGAGGTCTGGGCTCCCTGGGAGAAGAGACAGGGGCAAGGTTTCAAGGCAGGAAGAGGTGCAGGGGTTTGGGGGCTGGTTTCCAGAGTGTGCTCAGCTTCTCCTGGCCTCCAGGTGTCCAGGACCCCCCTGGTCACCCAGCGCCCCGTCAAGGGTGTGCTCCTGGCTGGGTTCACTCGGGCCGAGGCGGTGACCAGCCTGGGGGGCTCCCCACCCTTCCCTGCCTGCCCCTCCCCAGACTGGACAGACTCACAGCCTCGTGGGGGCGTGAGACACTGAATAAACAGAACGAACCAGGCAACGTGGCTAACGGCCCCACGGGAGCCCTGCTGGGGCACCGACTCCCGCCAGGCGTGCGCTCCGTAGGCGACGGGAGGCCACGATGCGCACCGGGCGGGCCGGTCCAGTGGCAGCGCCCCGAGCCCTGCCTGCCCAGCCCCCCGGCCCCGGCTCCCGAGAGTGGCTCTGCGATGCTCTGTTCCCTCGAGGCCTCCCCTCTGTGACCAAACAGGGAAGACCGAATTCTAGCCATAAATGGAAACATTTCGAAGAGGTCCCGCTCAGCGCCAGATGAGCTGGGAGGCCACGAAGCGGCCGCCGGGGAGAGCTTCCGGCCGAGCGGGCTCTCTTCCAGGGGCCCGCGGGACCCCCCCAGTGGGCCGCGGCCCAGCGGTTCTCCGCATCCTCCTGTGAAAGGCAAACTTGGGCGATTCTCAGTTGGTAAAAGGGAGCCTCAAGCATGGCCACAGCGTTAGTCGAGAGTTAGAGAAAAAGGACTTTCTGTTTCAGGGCTAGGTCCCGGCGCTGCGGGCAGACACCGGAGGGGGCTGTTTCTGCACAGACTCACGCCCGCCGTGCGTGCACACACCACAACACCGGGCGACACCGCCAGTCAGTTTAATGAAAACCAGAGAGATAATTAGTGCTTTTACAAACGCTCACGAAATCTGCTGCTGTGCTGACTCAGGTTTTTGTTTCAACGGCATTTTCTTTCTTTGCTTCCCGTCTCTCCGGGTTTTCTGCTGCGAATCTCACGTACCGCAGCACAGCGTGGACACGGTCCCTGGGGGACGTACAGGACTAATGTGCGGAAAAATCACAAACAAACCTAACCTGGGGGCTCGGGCTCCGGCAGGTGCGCCGCCACAGGCAGGTGAGGCCTCCCACGGCCTCCGCAGCCCCCCAGGGGAGCGTGGGCCGTGTCTCCTCCGCCTGCCCCGAGGATCAAGGATCACCGAGGGGTCTTGGGACACCGGACACCCTTGGGACACCCTTGAGGGCGAGGGTCACCCGGAAAGGTCAGGAAGGGGCAGAGCAGTCTGGTGCTCACCCTCCCCTTGGTGACCAGGGAACCCCAGCGCAGAGAGGGCGCTTGTGTCGGGCAACACCTTAATGAGCCGCAGGCCTGGGGCGTCGTTTCCCAGCCTCCTTGTGGGACACAGTCCAGAAGCCGAGCTGTGGCCGCAGACAGCAGGTGAGGAGATGTCCAGCCCGTCCCCTGAGCCACCTCCCCGGGTCCTCCACACTCTTCCTCTCCCTGCCTTGGTGCGGGGGGCTCCAGGACGGACCCCCAAGGCACTGGGGTGGGGAGCACAGCCCGTGGGACCCACACACTGAAAACTGAGACTCACGGCTGAGACGAAAGAAGACCAGAGAGCAGAGAAGCAGCCACATCCGTGGACCGGGGGACTCGTGGGCTCGACCTCGGAGCTTCTCCCGAATCAGCCTCAGATGTCGTGTGACCTGGTGGATCCCGCTGGGCTGTCGGTAGACACTGAAGAGTCGATTCTGAAATGTATGGAAAAGCGAAGACTCTGAGTGGGAAAACAGTCTCTAAAAGAAGAACAAAATGGGAGGTTTTATACCGCTTGGTTTGAAGACTCAGGACCAGTGGGCTTCCGTGGTTAACTCGAAGCAAATGACAGCCACAGCGAGACGCCACTGACGCCCCCGGTGTCTGCAGTTAGAAGGTGACGATTCCCACGGTCAGCACGGTCGTGGGGCAACACGCCGACCGGGGACATTTCGAGTGAACAACTACTTGGGAAATTGACAATTTTAGATAAAGTTAAATCTGTGCTTGCCCAATGGCCCGACCATTCCATTCCTGAGTACTTCCTTCAGACATAAAAACACACGCCCCCATGGAGAGTTGTACGAGGATGTTCACGGCAGCTCTAGAACAGGCAGAAAGTGGGAACCATCCCAGGCCACCGACCAGAGAGGGTGGCAGGTGCCGTCCGCCCCCACGGGCAGCTGCGCAGCTGGAAGCTGGCCGAACACCGGCGCTGGCCCCCGCAACAGCACGGGGACAGCGACGTGCCCCTGAGAGGTCAGACACGGAGGAATCGTGCAGCCTGATGCCATTCGTGTGACCTTCTAGGGCGGGCGAAAGTCACCTTTAGTGACTGGGGGCAGGGGAGCGGTGAACGGTGGGGGGAGGGACGTGTCCTGTCCTCGAGGGGGTGGTTACATGCTGGCACCTTTGTAAGAAGTCACCACACATTGGGGCGCCTGAGTGGCTCAGTGGGTTAAGCCTCTGCCTTCGGCTCAGGTCATGATCTCAGGGTCCTGGGATGGAGTCCCGCATCGGGCTCTCTGCTTCCCTTTCTCTCCCTGCCTACCTCTCTGCCTACTTGTGATCTCTCTGTCAAATAAATTTAAAATTTATTTAAAATTTATTTAAAATAAATTTAAAAATATATAAAATCTTTATTAAAAAAAAAAGTCACCACACAGGATGCCTCGAGCATTCCTTCCCTCTACGAACTGTGCCCCAAGAAGATGGATTATAAAAGTTGTAGAAGAGGCACCACTGTTTGCAAAGGGCCCGTGAGCTCTCCCGGCCTCCTGCTGCAGGGATGGCTGCAGAGAAACCAGCCATGGAGAGCGGCACCCGGCAGGGATCCCTGGGAGTGCGTCAGTCACTGTGGTCTTGCGGGTCTTCCAGACCCCGTTTCCCGAAGGATGTTGGGGCCAAGGAGGGGCACAGAGACCGGAGGAAGGGGCTGCCGCAGGGGGAGAGAGGCGCGGGGTGGGGTCGGCCAGAGGCCTGGGGGGCATGGCTCTGGGTACAGCTTACGTTGGTCGATATTTGTGATACTAGAAATTAAAACAGAAATGTAAAAACATTCACTTATTAGCCCATTTCAAATTAATAAAGATAAACTCATCACATGTTAATATACATAATCTACTTTTAATGAAAAAATGGTCTTAAACAAAAGCCGCCGGGGCAGTCCGCGCCCCCAGATTTCTAGAAGAGCCGGGAGGCCCACGTACGTGCGAGCTCTAACTGTGCAGACAGGCTGCTTGGGGTAACGTCTTGAAGGAAATCTGGACTCTTACAGACGTGGAGTTGGAGCGGAGGGGACTTGGAGGGGATTTTCAGATAATTGTGGGTGTTTTCGATAGGGCCAAGACTTCGTAAAACAGAAGATCCTTTCTTAGAGTCCTGTTGTAGCGTGGGACCTGCCAGCGGGTGCGGGCTCTGCAACGATCGTGCAGTCGGAGCAAGCAAGGGCGAAAAGTGTGGTCATCACCGTTAGTGTCATTACCGAGGCCGTTGGCCCCACAGACCCCCCGAAAGGTCTCTGCGGCCTGGGGCCCCCAAAGCCCCCTTGCAGAACTGGGGTGCCGTCGCCAGCTGGGCAGAAACCCTGAGCAACCATGGCCTGTTGAACACCCGCTGGGGCTGGACAATGGGTGTTTCTACGGAGCGCCCTGGGGAGCCCCAGGGTCCGCTTCAGGACGCCCTGCTGGGGGAGCAGGCACCCTAAGGTGGGGAGAGAGGGAAGCTGGGAGTCACCCAGGGAGTGGCCAGGGGAGCTCTTCCTGGAAGGGCCGGCTTCCTCCCGGTGTTCTCCCTGGACTGTCCCACACTTGCTGCCTGGGAGGCTGGCACGGTTGTGTCCTAGAGGGCATCCTGTGGCCGGAACAGCAAGGAGGAAGGGAAGGACAGACGTGGGGCAAGCAGAGAGAGTGCTCGGCCTCAGCCTCAGCCGCCCCTGCACGGGCCCTGATATAGGCCAGGCTCCACCGGAGAGCTCCAGGGTCCCACTCACCTGGCCTTCTGGGGGCCCTGGATGGTTCCCTGCCCCAGCCTCTGGTCGGTTCACCTTTTGTAGGGTGCACATAACCAGCCTCTTCTCTGCCTGACCCGGTCGACAGTCATCACCGCGGCCTGGGACACACTCCCTGTTTCCAGCTGGGCCCGGTATGGGGGTCAGGGGCCCCCGAGTGGGGGCCTTTCTGTCCTTTCTGCGGGGGTCAGTGGCCCCTGAGCCCCCGGCCTTTCTGTCCTCTCTGTACAGTTTCACGGGGAGCCAGCCCTCTCTGCCATGTCCCCAGACCCCCACCCCGCAGCGGAAGGCAGGCCCCTGAGCGCAAGGTGCTGGTGAAGAGGAGGGGGGAGGGGAGAGGAAGGGCCAGGGCGAGGCCCAGGGAAGCCCGTCCTGTCCCGGGGCCACTGGCCGTGCAGGGTGCAGGCGCTCGGAGGGAAGCCCGCGTGCCCGCCTGTCTGGCAGGCTAAGGGGTTCCAGATGTGGCTCCGTGTGACTCATGGGGCGGCCAGGCGGCATGAGGCCATCCCCAGGGGCCCTGCAGCCAGGAGGATAGACCCCGCCGCACGTCCTCTGTCTGTCCAGGCCCAGCGGGGGCTCCTGTGGGCTCCTCTTGAGGCAGCGAGCCAGAGGCGGGGGCAGGGGGTGGTTCTCAGGGCCCAGGGGGAGGGCTGCGGTCCGGGCACCTTGATGCACCTCTGCAGGGCTGGTGGGCTGGGAGGGGGCTGTCAGAACCAAGCTGGGCGCAGGAGGGAGGGGCTCCCCTTGCTGGCCTGTTCCGACCACCCGCTGGGGAACTTCAAGCCCATCTGGGTCCTCGGCCATCGCCGTTCTGGTAGTAAGTAGCGTAATGGCCTGTGGCAGCCGCGGAGACCACGTGCGCCCAGCAGCTCCGACGTTTCCTCTTCGGGGACACGTAGTCTCCCATATGCATCTGAGTGCAACATTTTTCTGGCTGAGAAAACGCGCAGATTTGTAAAGCCAGAGCTGACCGCCCCGAGTCACAGGTCTGCGGGCAGAAGCGATGCGGACGGTTGTGCCGAGAGCAGGTCTGATGAATCCTTCTCGGACGACATCTGCACTTTTGTCGCTCGCTGGGGGAGGGTCCGCTGGAGCCCCAGGCCCAGCCCCCAGAACCTCCATCCGCGGCTGCGGGGTGGGACGAGGAGCCAGGGGGTGGGACGAGGAGCCAGGGCGTGGGCGGCTTGCTCTCTGGGAACCCTCCAGCTTCCCCGTGGCGTTTGCCGGCATTTCCTCTGGATTTTGGACTCACAGATGTCTGGTTATGCAAGACTCATTCCCATTTTTGGAAAGGAAGTCAGTCAAGGAGGAGAGGAGCGCCCAGGGCCGCCGGCCAGCTGGGTGGGGGTGGGGCCCCGGACGCCCTGTCTCCCGTCTCCCGGGACTGCGGGGTGAGGGGGGCCCTGGCAAGCTTGGGAATGCCTGGCCCTGGAATGTCTCTTTGGAGCAGGGAGACTTTCCAGATTCCTCCCTCATCTCCTGGCCAGATGCGGGTCATGTGCTCTTTCCTGAGCAGACCTGACTGCCCTCCCTGCTCTGGGGCTTTTCTGGAGCTGAGCCTTGCGGGGCAAGGAGGACGAGGGGACAGCAGGAGTCGCCTGCGAGAAGGCGGGGAAGAGGCTGGTGGGTGGACGGGTGAGGGTCCGGCTGCTGTGGCGAGGGCTCTCGCAAGCCCCGCTCTGCTGGGTGTCGGGGCAACGGCAAGGTCAGAAGCAAACCCTTGGGGCTGGAGCCGTCCTTACAGGGCAGTGTTTCTTGGTGGGGGTTTGTCACCCTGTGGGGTCATTTAGAAACATAGGAGGGGCCTTTTTAAAGACTTTACTTATCCGTTGATAGAGAAGGGAGAGGTGCAGAAGGAGAGGGAGACAGAGACTCTTAAGCAGGCTCCTTGCTTAGCCCAGAGCCTCACTTGGGGCTTGATCCCACGGCCCTGAGATCATGACCTGAGCTGAAATCAAGAGTTGGACACTTAACCGACTGAGCCGCCCAGGAGCCCCACACGTTTTCTTTTTAAGAAGTCTTTCTCATTGACCGAGAGTCAGCACACATTTACACTACCCACAGGCGCACGACTTAGTGTTGGGAGAGTGCTACTGCTCTTAGTGTTCTCGGTAAGCGTGGCTACCACACCGTGTTAGTACGATACTATTAACTGTGTTCCCTGTGCTGTGCTTTTCATCCCCATGACTCATTTATTCTATCAGTGGAAGTTGGTGCCTCCTCATTCCCTTCTCCTATCTCCCCTATCCACCCACCGCTCCCCCATTTGTGAAATCATCTGGTGTTTGTCTCTCTCTGTCTGAATATTATCACTTGGCATAATGCTCTCTAGATCCATCCATGTTGTTGAAAATGTCCAGATCACGTTCTGTTGGATGGTTGAGTAATATCCCATCGTGTGCGTGGACCACGTCTTCTTTATCCATTTGTCCATCGATGGACACTTGGGCGACTTCCATGTCTCTGCTGGCATAGATACTGCCTCAGCGAACATCGAGGTTCATGCATCCCTTCGAATTAGTGCTTTTGTTTTCTTTAAGTAAATGCCCAGGAGTAGAATTATGGGATTGTGTGGTATTTCTAGTTTTACCTTGTTGAAAACAGTTTCCTTTTTTATTGCCGAGTAGTATTCTACTTTATGGATGTACCACAGTTTATTTACCTGTTGAAGGACATTAGCATTTCTGGAATAAACCCCATTCGGTCACAGTTTCTTATTATTTTTATATATTGTTGTATGTTATTCGTTAACATTATGCTGATGACTTTGCCTCTTTGTTCATGGGCAACATCAGTTTGCAGTTTTCTTGTTGTGTGCTTTCTTTCTCTAGTTCTGACCTCAGTATAATGCTGGCCTCATAAAGTCACTTGGCAACTGTTCTCTCCTATTTTCTGGAAGAGAATAAGTAGAATTAGTGTTGCTGCTTCTTTAAATGTTTGGGAGAATGTACTAGTGAAGCCATCTGGGCCGAGATATTTCTTGTTTTATAAGGGTTTTAACTGAAACTTCAATTTCTTTAAGAGTTACAGAACTTCTTAGATCTTCTGTTTCATCTGGAGTGAGTTTTGGTAGTTGGCAGTTTTTGAGAAAATGGTTCCTTTCATCTAAGTTGTTGATTTTATGTGTGCGTAGTTTTCTGTAGTATTTGCCTATTTTCCCTTTCATGCATGCAAGGTCTGTAATTTTGTAGTCTCTTCTTTCATTCCTGACACGACTAATTTCTGTCTACTCTCTTTTTGGTCCGTTTGGCAAATTTTTATGGATCTTAACTGTCTCAAAGAAACAACTTTTGTTCCCATTGGTTTTCTCCATTGTGTTTTGTTTTAAAGATTTTTTAAAAATTCATTTGACAGACAAAGATCACAAGTAGGTAGAGAGGCAGACAGAGAGAGAGGGGGAAGCAGGCTCTCCACTGAGCAGAGAGCCTGATGCGGGGCTTGATCCCAGGACCCTGGGATCATGACCCGAGCCAAAGGCAGAGGCTTTAACCCACTGAGCCACCCAGGTGCCCCTGTGTTTTGTTTTAAATCTCATTGGTTTCTTTTCTTTTCTTAATTTTTCTTCCTTCTACTTGATTTGGATTTATTTTGTTCTTCTAAAGTGGATTCTTGAGGTGAAAGCTTGGATTACTGTTTTGAGATCTTTCTTCTTTACTACTACAGACATTTAGTGGTACAAATTTCCCTGTAAACACTACTTCCGCTGCCTGCCACAGGTTTTGTTATGTTGTATTTTCATTTTTACTCAGTTAAGTCTAATATTTAGTTTTCCTTGAGCCTTTTTCTTGGTCCATAGGTCATTTAGAAGTATGTTGCTTAGTTTTTAAGCATTGGGGGACACTCCTTCTTTGGTTTGTTATTTACCCAGTTTGATTCCATTATGGTTAGAGAACACACTCTTCAATGCTCTTATCTCTGCTAAAAGTGTTTGAATGACTATGAGTATCATTTATCTTGGTAAATGTCAATGCACACAAAAAGCTGTTTGTATTCTGCTCTGATTGGGCGAGTGTTTAGTAAAAGTCCATCAGATCCCACTGGCTTGTAGTCATGTTCCGTTCTCCTTAACCCTTGCTGATTTTCTGTCTGTCTGTCTGGGAGAGAAGTTTTGATGTCTCCAACTACAATTCTGGACTTGTCTCTTTTTCCTTCTAGTTCTGTCTTCACAAATTTTGCTTCATGTATTTGAAGCTGTGTTGTTAGGTACATATTTAGGAATATGTCCTCTTGGTGAATTGACCCTTTTATTATCAATTTTCCCCTTTATCCATGATAATTTTCTTTTCTCTGAAGTCTGCTTGATCTGTTGTCAATATGGGCACCCCAGTTGTTTTGATTTCCACTTGCACTGTATCTTTTTCCATCCTTTTAACACAAACCTATGGATATTATGTTTGAAGAGAGTTTTTTGTACATAGCACATAGGTGGGTGATTTTTAAAAAATTCATTCTGATAATTCCTGTATTTTAATTTAGACCACTTATATTTAATGTAATTATTGATACGTTTGGATTCAGACCTACATTTTAATTTTGATTTTTCTCTTCTGTTTCCTCATTCTTGCTTTTGTTTTGGTTATTTGAACACTTTTTAGCATTCCATTTTAATTTATCTATTGCATTGTTGATTATATCTTTTAAAAGCCGTTAGTGGTTTCCCAGCAATTACAATATGCATCCTTAACCTTTCACAGCTTACTTAGAATCAGTATTTTACCATTTCAAGTGCTTTATAGAAATCCCACAACCACGTAGACCCCATGTGCTCCCCATTCTTTATGTTGTCTTGTGTTCACTCAGACTTCTGAAAACCCAAGACATTAAAATATCTAAAGAAAAAATATCTGGCTTTAATGCAGCCAGATAAAAATGAGACACTATATTACTTACAAAAGAACAGCAATTGGAATGACTAGAGATTTCTCATCAGAAACCATGGAGGCCAGAAGGAAGTGGAATATTTTTTAAGTGTGGAAAGAAAAGAACATTAATGTTTTGGTTACACACATGCTGAAGACTCAGTAAGACAATATCACATATCTGCTTTTAATCATCTAACGTGTTGCACAGAACCGAAGTGGAGAAGAAGCCTATTGCCCTGTTCCTTGCTCTTCCTGCCTCAGTTTTCCTTACGTCTGAAAACCTTTTTCGGCCACTGTTTTAGGGAATGTTTACTGATAGCAAATTATCTTAGTTTTTCTTCATCTGAGAATGTCTGTATTTCATCTTCTTTCCTGAAGGATATTTTTTCTGTGTATAAAATTCTGAATTAATATAGTGTCTCATTTTTATCTGTCTGCATTAAAGCCAGATATTTTTTCTTTAGATATTTTAATGTCTTGGGTTTTCACAAGTCTGAGTGTGAGGTGTCTGAGCGTGGATTTATTTAGCTGTTTCCTGTTTGGAGTTCGTTAGCTTCGTGGGCCTGAGAAGGAGAAAAGTGTACTGGCAGAAACCCCAGACCAGACCTGTCTGCAGAGATATGTGTGAAGGAATTTAAGTTTCTGAAAAAATTGGTGCAGGAGCCCCAGTGGGCTAACTTTTATTTTTCAAGATACGGCTCAGTCAGTTTGGCCAAGCAAATGGAGGAGACAAGGGAAGTCCCAGACTCCGGGTGTGCCGTGGCTCCCACGGGTGCCAGCCCTTGGCTCCTGTGGTGGGTGTGGCCACTCTTCCCGGGTCACTGGGACCACACGTGGTGACTTGAAGGGCTTGAGTTAGGAATGACCCCTTTTCTCATCACCGATCGGAAGGAGGCAGCTTTAAACAGATGAAGTCAATGGGCAACACGTTCGTCAACTTCCCACGGATGCCTCCAAACGCTGGACGGTTTCTGCCCCAAGAGCCTCTGCGGGGGGTGAGGCAGGGCTGGGGGGAGGTGGGCGAGGCCTGCAGCAGCAGCGTGTAGAGAGCCGGCCCGGGGGGTGTGGGGGGGCCAGCTGACGTGGGACAGGGGCGGACTGGTGGCAGCAGAAGGTCCCCCCCACACGGGGGTGAAGCACGGATGCTCATAAACTAGGGTCACGTCACGTGATGAGGAAGTGCGGGACTCTGAATATTCGCTACCTGTGTTTGAGGTAATTTATTTGATTATAAGTTTATATAATTTTATTTTTTACTAATGCTCTGTTTAGCAACCAGGTGTCTAAATTCCTGAAGACATAGTGATGTCCACATGAGCTCTGGCGCGCCCTGGGGCGTGGATGCAGCCGTGGGAAGACCATCCTGAGGGTGGGGGTGAGCCCTGGTTGCAGGACGGAGCTGCGGGGTGGGGGGTCCGCCGGGGGGTGTGCCTCTGGGGACTGGAGGGAAGCTGGGCCCGGGACCTCAGGCCTGGCTTGTGGTTTCTGCTGGGTGGGACTTGGGGCCTCCTCCGCTGCTTGGTGACTCACTGGGTCCATGGCGAGATCTAGGTCACTCACTTTCTTGTGACTCACAGGCTGGCGGCTGCCGTCTCCAGGCTACTTCGCGTCTGAGGGACATGGGTTAGTGCTGACTGTCCCAGTGCCTCTCGGAGGCCCCAGGCCCTCTGTGCCATCTGGCGCGCTCCTAACAAGAGCAGGACAGGTCTGCATGGGCCAACCTTCTGAGGATGTGAGGACTGCTTGGGAATGAGCTGTCCCTGGCCATGAGGCCCCGAGCAAGGCAGGGCCAGGGAGTACCAGGACCAGGAATCAAGAGCTTCAGACATTCTGATGCCATCACAGGTCACGCGCTGACCACCAGCCTCCTCCCTATTCATTCATATTTCTACAATTCTCCTGTGCACCTGCTGGGGTCCCTTTCCCCGTGGAACATGAACGGGCACACTGAAGGACAGACTACAGTCCTAACCCAATCCTCCTGGCCACAGGTGGCCAGTGCCGGGGGTCGGGGGCACATCCCTAGGCAGCCTGTGCACAGGGAGCAGCCTTCACATTGGAACCTCCTGGAGCATCGAATGGACGCCAGCATCACCCAGAAAAAGCCCTGGAAACATTTCCACCACAAGGCCTAGTCTCCCTTTATTTGCTGGACATTTAAAACTGATCGACGAGGCATTCTCACTTTGTCTTAGCTAGCAAAATATTTTTGATCAGTACACCCAATCCTGGGAAGTTATTTTCGTAGCAATTCCGAGTCGGACAACAAGGGTTAGCATCCTGGTTCTGTGAGTCTGTTGAGCGGTCCTGGCGGGGAGAGAAGCCGCGCTCGCCGGGAGGCTGTTGAAGGCCGAGGATGTGAGAGCATGGGAGCCGATTACTGCACGGGACAAAGGAGCGCAGTTCTTTCTTCCATTCTTTCTTTTAAAGATTTTATTTATTTATTTGACAGACAAGCAGGCAGAGGCAGGCAGAGAGAGAGAGGAGGAAGCAGGCTCCCCGCTGAGCAGAGAGCCTGATGCAGGGTTCGATCCCAGGACCCCGAGATCGTGACCTGAGCCGAAGGAAGAGGCTGAACCCACTGAGCCTCCCAGGCGCCCCTAAAGGAGCTCACTTCTTAACTTGAGGACATTGTTCAGCTTATGAATTTTCTGGGTGTTGGGAACGATGGAGGGGAGCTGGGCTGTCTCCCGTACACTGGGAGGACGCTGCGACCTGCCGTGGGCACAGCCTGGCTCCCTGTCCTCAGTCTGAAGAGGGAAATGGCTGGGATTGGCTCAGGCAGCCAGAGGGACACGGCTCCTGTCGCAGGGGAGGGCCGCTCTCCCAGTTACCATGTCTACGTGGGCAGGCCAGGAGGGTCTCCATGGACAGGATGCCTCAGCCCATCACTGGGGTGGAAAGCCCTCGTCCCACTGAGACCCCTGCCCCCTGCTCCAGGCCCCACGCTCTGGAATTCTCCATTTAGAGATTGTCTGATTGGCTTCTATCACCGCTTTGACTACCGGCTCAGGAAGGCAGGCCCGTGCTTTCTCTCTGTCATGGATCATTCCCCGTGGAATGGCCCAGCCCCCTCCGACCCCCCCCCCCCACCCTCCGCAGCTTCTCTCTGTGGTCCATTTGCTTGGATGTTAGGGTCGCTTCTTCTTCCTCTTGAGGCTTCTCTCCCCAGACCCCCTTCCACTGACGCACACAGCCCCATCTCCACAGCGAGCCTCCTTTCCCCTGAGGAAGCGGCTGGAGCCCTGAGAGCTGAGGCTCTGCTGCAAAGCCGTGGACGGTCCTTCAGGAGCCCCGGTGGAGCGTGGGAGGCCTGCTGGAAGCCATCTGCGGCCTGTCCAGGCCAAGAGACCCTGCCCCCTGACCGCAGCTTTCCGCGGAAGTTGAATGCTTCATGGGATGATGCCCAGACTGGGCTGTGGTTTGGAAATGGTTTGGGAAACTGGGGGAGGATGGCAGACTTGTGACGATTTCGGAGTCTCGTTATCTGAGTTCGGTCCTTTGAAAGCTCTGGCAGAAACCAGGAGACTGTCCCGCCTGCACTGCTCCAGCCACGGGTCTGGAAGTCACGCCCGGGAGGGGCGCCGAGCCCCTGGGCTCAGCTCAGCCCACCGGGCCAGTGGGTGCAGGCAGAGCGGCCCCCTGGGGGTCGCCTCACCAGCTGCCCCTCACCCCAGCACAAAACTTACAACGGGCTCACCTCCTGGTGCCCTCTGGGCCGTTCCGGGCCTTCTCCCTCCCTGCCCCCCTGCTGGAACTCTCTCTAGGACAACTAAACCTGGCTGGTCCCTCCAGCGCCCTTTCTGTCCCCCTTGTCATCTGCACCACTGCCCCTGACTCCACAGCCTTCGCTGTGGCACTGACTGTCCCCGGCCCTGGACTTATCCCGTGCTTGGCCCCTGGCGGTCGGATCTGCCGTCCCGGCTGCAGGCCACGGGCAATGATGGAAATACTCAGTCTGGCAAACCTGGGAAAGGTGGTTTGATGCTGCGACCCCGAGACGGGATTCCCGCCTCCAGCTTGCCCTCCCACCCCTGAAGGAAAGACTGTTTCAAAGGCGGGCGGGCTCCGGAGGCGGCCAGTCCACACCCGGGAGGAGCGCGTGCTGGGACGCCGGCCCGCCTGGGCAGGGCCTCGGGGCCGGGCTGCTGCTGGGGGTCCTCGCGACGCCAGCCCTCACCGCAGGAAACTGACTCAGAGCCCCTCGGGACGCGCCGTCGGTGGAAATCCCGCAAACCATCCTTGTCAGATCCTATTCAACACCGCAAAGCCACCGCTCCTGCCGAGCCCGCGGTCTCTGCAGACTGTCCCAGGGACTCCAAATGGCCTCATTTCCTGGGGTGGACGGGGACCGTCTATGCAGCTGACTCTGCCTTGAGAGCATCCACCTTCTTTAAACGGGTGTTCCCTTTTACTGGACTTTTAAAACATTTATTTTTAGGGGCACCTGCATGGCTCAGTGGGTTAAAGCCTCTGCCTTCGGCTCAGGTCATGATCCCAGGGTCCTGGGATCGAGCCCCGCATCGGGCTCTCTGCTCAGCAGGGAGCCTGCTTCCTCCTCTCTCTCTGTCTGCCTCTCTGCCTACGTGTGATCTCTGTCTGTCAAATAAATAAATAAATCTTAAAAAAAATTATTTTTAAATCTTCATGCAATAGCAAGTGCCTGAAACTGTGTGACCCCTACATCAGGGCAGAGAACAATCCCCCAAGCCCCGAGATTCCTGGAGCTTCACAGCAAACAGTGGCCCCCCACCTGGCGACCACGGGCCTGGTCCCCGCGGCCTGGCCCCACCAGAGCCCGGCTTCTCCCGCTTGGCCCGTCCCCCTGGCTGCCCCGGCTGTTGGTGTGGTTTCCTTTCCACGGTGTGCCGAAGCCCAGAGCTGTGGAGAGACTCCGGGGCACTCGGTGTTTGGTGGTTATGAACGCTGCTGCCGTGAACCTTCATGTCCAAGTTTTTGCTGTAAACTCAGGTTTTCATTTCTTTATTAATCCCTAGGGGGCCTGTCCCAAACCGTGTCCCACCAGCCACCGGCAAGGGTTCCGGACGCCCTGCGACCCAAGCCTGGGTGCTGTCAGAGTCTTATCTCCTGTTGTTTTGTTCTTGACTTTCCCTATTCTGTGTGGTGCGTGGTGCTAACTCACGGGACTTTAATTTGCATTTTCTGATGACCAGTGGCGTTGGACACCTTTTCCTGGGCTCGCCTGCAACCCTGTTGTTCCCCGGTGACCGCTCCTTTTAGTTGGGTTGTTTGCTTTCTTATTGCTGACTTTTGAGCGTTCTTCGTGTAACCTGCATCCGTCCTTTGTCAGGAGGAGTCTTATGGTCCTTCTCTTCCAGTCTGTGACTTGCCTTTCTGATTTCCTAATAGTGTCTTTCAGAGAGCAACGTGTTTCATTCCGATGGAGCCCAACTTACTGGTGCCTTCTTTCGTCGGTCCCGCTTTTGGTGCTGTGTCTAGGGCTCTTTGTCGGACATGAGGTCGTACGGACCTCCTCGTTTTCTGCTGAGGATTGTGTACACGTTCAGGGACATGATGCGCCGTGAGTTCCCCGCGTCGGGGGTGGTGCCCTTTGTTTTCTTTCCGCACGGGATGACCAGATGTCCAGCACCACTTTCTGGAAACGGTGTCCTTTCTCCACCGAAATGCGTTTCCACTTTATCAAAGGTTCCAGTTTCTCAGGTGGGGATGGGAGCCCAGGGACAAGTTTGGTGGGGTTCCCGTGATGGCCATGTCAAGGCCCAGTTGTATGTCCCTTTCCTGGGTCAGCAGAGGGTTGTCCGACCCTTCATGGCCTCCAGGGATGAGCGACCTGGGGGAACACCAACTTCCCGGGCCTCCCAGGACGGGTCCGCCTGGAACCTCTGAGTCCCAGCACTGGGACCAGGACGCCAGAGCGGTTATCCTATCTTCCACTCCACTATCCTCGCGAGCCCAGTCCTCTGCACGGGGGTCCTCCTGGCTCTGCATCCAAGCCATGGGCCCCTCGTCCATGAGGCTCTCCCTAAGCCGTCACTGCCGACCTGGCCTGGGCCTGGCCCTGACCCTGACCTGGCCAGGGCGGGGTGGAGCCGGCCCCAGGCCCGTGCACACACCGGCCAAGTCCCCAGCGAGCCTCCCTAGACTGTGCCCAGCATGGGCGGTTCATCCTGCCAGTCACTGCTGGGTCCCCCTGGTCACACACGGGCTGTGTTGTCATGCTATGAGACAGTCTCTCCCCCACCACAGCCTGGCCCACCTGCTGGGGATCCTGAATTCTGACCTTCCCCTGGGAGCGGGGGCACCCGGCGGCCCGGCCCACCCCCTTGCCAGCCTGGCTCCTGGTGGAGCCCGTCCTTCCCGACGGTCCTGTGTTTCCTCGTGATGGGAGGTTTTCTGGAATGTGGGACTTTCACATTGCCTCCAAAATTCAAGTAAATGTTTACATTTCAAGCTAATTCCCTGGTAAATATTCCTAAAAAGAGTTTCTGGCTTTCAAAGGAATGAACTTTTCGGGGATGTTTGTGCCTATTTTAAAAAAAGATTTTATTTATTTATTTGAGAGAGAGAGAGAGGGAGAGAGAAGGGGCAGGGGGAGAGAGAGAAGCAGACCCCCCACTAGGTAGGGACTGGATCCCAGGACCCCGGGATCGTGACCTGAGCCAAAGGCTGGCGCTTACCTGACTGAGCCACCCAGGTGCCCCGTTTGTTCCTATTTTAAAATTAAGATCAGGGGCGCCTGGGAGGCTCAGTCATTAAGCGTCTGCCTTCGGCTCAGGTCATAGTCCCAGGGTCTTGGGATCGAGTCCCGCATCGGGCTCTCTGCTCGGTGGGGAGCCTGCCTCTTTCTGCCCCACTCCCCCTGCTTGTGTTCCCTCTCTCACTGTGTCTCTCCTTGTCAGATCAATAAATCAAATCTTCAAAATAATTAATTAAGATCTAATTTCCATTAAGAAAGGCACAATCCTGAGCATACCCGGGCAACCCCCAGATCAGGGGACTCTTTGGGAAGTATCGCTGTCCACACCTTGTCCACCTCCCAGTGGCCGCGTCCCCCTTTCCATCACCACCCATCGGTTCCACCCGTATGAAGTCCTGCCGTGGGTCACACTGTTCCCGCCGCCCATCACCACCCTTCGGGCACCAGCCGTGCTGTGCGTCTGCGAATGGTTCTGTGGTTCTGTGGTTCTGTGGCGCCCCACCGTCCGGCCACACCTCGGCTCACGCGTCACCCTGTTCTCAGTGTCCGGCCGCAGTGAACGCTCGTGTGTGATCCTCGCATGGGCGCGAGCACTGGCTTCCAGCGTGTGATACCCAGCAGCCGGCTTGTAGCATCCCAGGAGCCCCCCGGCCACGTCTGGGCATTCAGTGGTTCCAACGTTGGTTTCATTGCAATCACTTGGGCGGACGTGTAGTGATGCCTTTTCATGTTTAATGTGTAATTTCTTGATAATAATGAAACGAAGCACTTTTCAGATGGTTATGAGCCCTTTGAATAACTTTTTTGGTGGCTTAAACCAACACAAATTTATTTTCTTACATCTCTTTAGGTTAAAAATCTAGCACGGGTCTTGCCAGGCCAAGATCAAGGTGTTTCCTTGCCTTTTCCGGCCTCTGGAGGTAGCCATATTCCTCAGCTCCTGGCCTCCTTTTTTTGTTTGTTTTGTTTTGTTTTAAGACAGAGGAGGGAGGGGCGCCTGGATGGTTCAGTGGGTTAAGCCACTGCCTTCCGCACAGGTCATGATCTCGGGGTCCTGGGATCGAGTCCCACATCGGGCTCTCTGCTCGGCGGGGAGCCTGCTTCTCTCTCTCTCTCTGCCAGTCTCTCTGCCTACTCGTGATCTCTGCCTGTCAAATAAATAAATAAAATCTTTAAAAAAAAAAAAGACAGAGGAGGGAGGAGGAACAGAGGGGGAGAGCGAGAGAGAGAGAGAGAGAGCGAGAGAGAGAATCCCAAGCAGGTTCCACACTCAGTACAAGCCAATTTGGGACTGGATTTCAAGACCCTGAGACCATGACCTGAGACGAAATCAAGAGTCAACGTCCAACTGACTGAGCCACCCAGGAGCCCCTGGGCCTCCTTTTTCTATCTTCAGAGCCAAGAACAGAGAGTTGAGTCGCTGATCTCTTCCGCCCCCTCTCCCATTAGGATTACACTGGATCCCTGGGAGGAATCAAGGATCGTCTTCCTGTCCTAAGGTGGGCTGCTCGGCAACCTCAGTTGTACATTCAAGCTAATTCCTGGTTGTCCGGTAACCCTCCCAGGTTCACGGGCTCTGGAGATTCCGGTGTGGATGGCTCTGGGGAGCTGTTCTGTCCGCCACAGCTATTTTCACTGAATGTAGACTTCATCGCTTTCTTCCTCCATCCCCTTAAAGATGTCTTTCCACTGTCTCCTGGTTTGCATTGTTTCTGTTGAGAGATATGTTTGAATGTGTATCTTTGTCCCCTGGAGGTAATGGGTCTTTTTTCGCTGCTTTTAATACTTACCCTTTGGGTCACTGATTTTTAGCAATTTGACTACGACATGCTTTAATGCGGTTTTCTTTGTGTTTATCCAGCTTGGGTTTGTGGAAATTTTTTTTGTCTATAAATTTATGGTTTTTATCTAGTTTTGGGGAAAATTTAGCCATAATTTATTCAAATAATTTTCAGAGTTTTTTCTCTTCTCTCCTTCTGGAGCTCCGATTACCTTAGACCTCCTGATGCTGTCTCACTGGTTACTGGGGTACATTTCATTCTTTTTTTTTCAGTATTTTAAATCTCTCTCTGCTTCAGTTTCTGTATTTTCTGTTCTCTTAGGTCTTCTCGTTCTGATCTTTATTTAGTGTCTGAGATGCTATTATATCCATTCAGTGAATTTTTCATTTTGAATATTGTATTTTTAGTTCTAGAAATTCCATTTGACTCGTTTTAATATCCCGAACTTCTCTCTTTGTGTTCATGTTTTGTTTAAAGTATGCACAACTCGGAGTGACCTAGGAGCCCCTCGGCCATCTTGGTGGAAATTCACGGTAGTCACGCCCAACTTAGTGTTCAGCCACAGATTCAAAGTCCCTTTCCAGTGTTCTGGAGCTTTTTCTCTGCATAGATCCTTCTCTGGAATTCTGCCCTGAAAATTCTCTGGCCTCTGTCTTCCCAGACTCTGCTATGTCTCCCTAGATCAACAGGTCTGCTACCTGATCAACTTTTCTCTCCTTGCACAGGGGTTCAAACAGGCCCCAGAGAGCAGGAAGCGCTAACTTTGTGTTTGAGAATGTTTCGATTCTAACTGAATGCCAACCCACTGTATGGGTTCAAGGTCTCATGTCTCTTCGCACCCAGGAGAGTCCTTCTGCCGTGAGAATGCTGTTCTCCATCTGTCTATGCTCAGATTTGAAAATGCGCTCGGGGAAAAGGGGCTACGTGTCCCCCAGCAGGGACTACGTGTCCCCCAGCAGGGACTCACCACTTTCTGGAACTGCACTATTTTGACTTCTTCAACTCCACAGCTCTGCTTGGTTTCCTAGTTTTGCCTATTTGCATGTCAGTGTTTTCTGTTGTTATCAGAGGAGGGATGATCGATCATGATGGTCCACTTTCTAACAGGAAGCAGGACACTTGGCCTACATTTTTAAAGGATCTCGATACAGATTATATAATTGCTTCCAGGAAGATTGAACTAGTGTGCTTGTGTGCGAGTGTGGACGAATCTTACCACGTCCTTGCGAGCCCTGGGTATTATTCTCTGTTCTTTGTACTTTTGAGCAACAAATCTCATTCTTCAATACACTTGATGGCATTTCTATTCTTCTTTTAGAGCTCTTTATGTACTTTTCATGATCATTATACCTTTATTTTGGTTTATAGGATCTCTATGTGATTGGGCATTAATTTTATCTTAAAAACTTACATGTATTATACATGAACACATTTCTCCTGAACAATGTTAAAACTCAGGATACATCTTTTTCTTGTACCCTGCTCATTTCTTTCTCTCAGAAGTGACACCTTTTAACTATATGATGTATAACTTTTCTGTTTTAATGCATTCATTTATATATAAATAGATCCAATAAAAATTATTGATACTGAGTCACTTTTGTCTTATGAAAATGGCATTTTCATATGCTTCAATCTAATGAATAGTTGAAACTTTTAACTGATAAGTTTCCATTTCTCTGGCCTTCTATATTTTTTAACTGGTGACTTTTCTTTTTTTGTTATATGTTGTATACATACGTATATCTCTCTACATATTTCATCAACCCCCCCAAATATTTTAAATTTAATCACTTTGGTTTTTAGTACATTTATTTATTTGTTCCTTTCTATTGTTACAAACAGTGATGGTTCCGTCTTCTTTGGACACATATACAATTACTCCCCTAGGAGACACCCCTGCTGGTGAGACTATAGCTAAGCCATGTTTTTTAATTTCTAAAGCTTTATATGTTTTGATAAAACATTAAACTCCTTTGCATCAAAATTTTTCTGGCAATTGTTTTCTGTTTTCTCACTGAGATAAACTTGAGAATTAGCATGTTGGCTTGGGATTCCATGAGATGTCTAGATTTAAATTTGACTAAGAACTAACAATTTCATAATGCTGAGTTTTCTCAGCCAGGAGTGGTATGTTTCTTTATTTATTCAGGTCTTTATATTCATTCATAATAGTTTGTAGGCATTATGCTTTTTAAATTGTGTCTTCCTAGTTATTGTATTTATTTACTATTGCAAATGGGATCTGTTTTTTTCCATTATTTTGCTAATTTTATTTTTGTTCTTTTCTACATAGTTATCTAATTTTTAAAGATTTTTAAAGATTTATTTATTTATTTGACAGACACAGAGAGAGAACACAAGTAGGCAGGGGGCAGGCTGAGAGAGAAGAGGAAGCAGGCTTCCCGCTGAACAGAGAGCCCAATGTGGGGCCCAATCCTAGGACCCTGAGATCATGACCTGAGCCAAAGACGGAGGCTTAACCCACTGAGCTACCCAGGCACCCCTAATTTTTTAAAGATTTTATTTATTTATTTGAGAAAGAGAAGAAGAGAGAGCAGGGGGAGGAGAAGAGGAGGAGGGGCAAGTAGATTCTGCACTGAGCACAGAGCCTGATATGGGTCTTGATCCCTCAACCCTGAGATCATGACCCAGCTTGAAATCAAGAGTCAGACACTTAACTGACTGAGGCACCCAGGTGCTCCCACAGTTACCCAATTTTTAAAAAGTGGTTCCTATTGGTTTCTAGTGGCAGTATTATTGACTAAGTTTCTGGATTATCTATTTTATTGGAATACATTTTTTCAAGATAGGTCCAGAAGCAGCAGAGGTTTAACAAATCCATGACAAGAAAATGTGACTTTCAAAGCACTGCCTTCTTAACAAGGATTTATTTCCTCCCTACTATGCACTGGGACCAAGCAAGGACAGGGTTGTCCCAGGGCTTGGGTCACAGGTTCTGTTGTAGCTGGTGTCAATGATAGAGGCACAGTGGTCATGGGGTTCAGAGCTCGGGATTCTCATCTCAGCTTGTGTGACCGGCCACCAAGCCACCAGACAATGGGGCTGACTGTCCCCACTGGAGGTGATATGGTGAGGCCAGACTCAGTGATAGCTTTAGAAGTGTTCCGTCAAGAGTAAAGTGAGGCTCCTCCTCTCCCAGCCTATACCACCCACCCCCGGTCTTTCCCTGAGACTACCTGTCCTGGTAGTCTCCTTGTCTTCTTGGATCTTGCTGTGAGGAATCAGTACTCAGAACTGAGAAGATACAAAAGGATGGGGAGGAAAGGACTTTGGCCCATGTCAGCTTCTGTCATGTGATGGCCATGTCGTGGAAGTTATCAAGTGACATCGGTAAGAAAGGCAGAGTAAGGAGCTTTGAAAACTTGCTACTGTGTAAAAACAATGCTCACACTGGCAAAAATTGTCAAAATCAACTTTTACAGCGCTCTGAAAATCGGTGAAAACTTGCAACAATCTGAAAAGTGTTTATTCAAGTCAAACCACCAAATCTCAGTAAGAATGTGAGCACTGGAAAGTTTTAAATTTGTTTTATTCCCGTTTTTCTTTCCCTAGGTTCATGGTGGCCTTGCAATAACCTGGCAATAGTGTTGAAAGGACAAGCAGGCTAGCAGCCCCTAGAGGGGCAGCATGTGTTTTGACCTCCCCAAGACACCATTCTTAGAGGATTAGTATTTGACCAGTCTGGAAGTTTCCTGGACAGCCCTACTCATAATGCTTGTTTTCGCTTTTTTCTGACTCACACCTTATATACTGCAAAAAGCATTTTGCCCAAGGGCACCTGTTGAAAACAAAAGATGTGAATGTCTTGTACACTGAAAATTATAAAACATTGTTGAAAGAAATGAAAGAAGATGTGAGTAAGTGCGAAGATATCCCATGTTCATGGATTGGAAGACACAGTATTAAGATGGGAATACTCCCTGGAATGATCTACAGATTCAACACAATTTCTATTAAAATATCACCAACTTTTTTGCAGAAATTGATAGGATGATCCTAAAATTCATATGGAAATTCAATGGATCCACAATTGCAAAACAATATTGAAAAATAAAATCACTTTGAAAGACTCACAGTTCCCAATTTCAAAGCTGACTACAAAGCTACAATAATCTGATCAGTGTGGTTCTGGCACAGGCACAGAAATGTAGATCCATGAAGCATGACCAAGAACCCAGAAACAAACCCTTACATTTGCAGTTGGTTGGTTTTCAATAAAGTGCCAAGACCATTCAATGAGGGAAAAAATAATCTATTCAATAAATGGTGGTTGTACCAACTGGATGTCCACATGTACCAGAATGAAGTTGTGTTCCCGCCTCACATCATATACAAAAAGTTGCTCGAGTTGGATCAAAGACCTAAATGGAAGAGATCAGACTATAAGCCCTTATAAGAAAACATCTTTATGACTCTGAGTTAGGTAATCGTTTCTTGAATGACACCAAAAACACAAGTTACAAAAGAAAAAAATTGATTATTTAGACTGTAAATCAATTAAAAATGTTTATGCTTCAAAGGAGACATGAAGAAAATTAAAACACAACTTACAGAATGGGAAAAACATTTTCAAAACATATATCCAAGGGGCACCTGGGGGGCTTGGTTGGTGAAACGTCTGACTCTTTGTTTCGGCTCAGGTCATGATCTTGGGGTCGTGAGATGAAGCCTGCTGTTGGGCTCCACGCTGAGTGCTGAGTCTTCTTGAGACTCTCCCCCTCCTTCTCCTTCTCCTTCTCCCTCTGCTCCTCTCCCGACCCCTGCACTCCCGTTCTCTAAAATAAATAAATAATAATCAATCAATCAATCAATCCATAAAATCTTTTTAAAAAGGACTCGTATCTCTAATGTATAAACCACTCTAACAACTCAATAATAAAATGACTATTGATTAAAAAGTAAACAAAGGACTTGAATAGATATTTCCCCAAAAAGGACATACAAATGACGTGAAAAACATGCAATATCCTTAGTCATAGAAAACTGTAAGCCAAAGCCACAATGAGATATCACTTCACACACACTAAGGTGGCGAGAGTGAAAAACAGGGATATTATTAAATGCTGGCTCGGAGGGAGAGCAATTGGGGTCATTGCTGTACATTGTTGGCAAAAATGCAGAATGGTGCAGCCACCTTGGAAAAGAGTTTGGTAGTACTTCAAGCCCCGACTTACCCTTTGATTTAGCAATTCCACTCCCAAGTATCTACCCCAGAGAACTGGAAACAATGTACTCACAAAGACTGCAGGAATGTGTATAGCTGTGTTACTCATGAGAGCCCAAACTGGGAACAGCTCACACCCCCATCAGTGGATGAACAGATGGACAGAAGGCGGTGTATCTCTACGACGGACTATTATCCGACCATGAAAAGGAATGAAGCACTGATACAGGCTACATGAACGAACCATGAAGACAGTCAACGAAGGTCACGTATGGTATGATTCCAAGTGTATGAAATGCCGGAGATGGAACGTAGATTAATATTTGCCAGGTACAGGGAGAAAGGGAGTGCTGGTGGGTACAGGGTTTCTTTTTGGCGTGATGAAAATATTCTGGAATTAGATGGCAGAGATAGCATACATCTCTGTGAATATACTAGAAACCATTGAATTACACATTCTAAAATGCTGAATTTTTGGTACATGAATTATATCTCAAAAACAAAAAACAAAAAACACCCAAAACTGTACTCCCTGTTAACAACAAAGAAAGGAAGGGCATAGAAGTTGCACGTGCCCCTAGGAAAATGTGGACGAGTCCACCAAAAAGTATAAAGAATCCCATAAGCCTACCAACCCATCATACCCACTTTTAATATTTTGTGTATATGCTTCCATAACTCTCTATGCCTGCACATCTCCACATACCCATGCACTGTTTTAAAAAGTGTCACACTTTGCAGGCACCTGTTTGTAACTTGCTTTTTTTGTGTGTGTCAGTGTAAAATGATATAATGCAAAACCCCTTTATTTCAATAAATATATATTGCTGTTATATAAAGAAGATCAAAAAGCAAAGTGAGCTCCCTACCAGGACAAAGTCCACAGCAGAGGGGCGGCGTCTCCCAGCTTCATAAGCCATGCTGGCTTCAGTCTGCAAAGGGCAGGACAGATGTCCCGGGGAAGGTGGAGGGGTGCCCGGCCTGAGGGCAGGTTCTAGTGGGGTTCAGCATCTCTGGAGGGCGCTTCGGCCTGGGCTCTGTCATTGGGGGTTGCAGCCTCTGTGCTGTGGGTAAGGACACAAGAAGGAGCCCGGTGTACATTCCAGAATCCTCTGGGGTGAGGGCAAAGTATCTTCAGTCTTCACGAAATGGGAGAATTAACACGTCATCAAAACCAGAAAAAACAAGGAGTATTAGTCACGGGAGGAGGCCCACAGGGCTGTTTTGATGCTAGCATCTTGCGAGAAGGGCTTTGCAGGTGTGTGGACGTGGGGGCAGGAGACAGAATTAAATATTTACAGACCTCTAGCGCCAGCAGCTGGCCGCGGCTCCCACCCCGCACCCCATGTCGGGAGCTCTCACGAGGGGTCTGGGTCACCCCCAGGTGGACTGGCCCAGCCACACCTCCTTGTTGGCTCAGTGGGGACAAGGAGGGTGTGTCCCGTGTGAGGGTGGGGGGAGCCCCTGGCCCGTAGCTCTCCTGTCTGTTGCCCTGTGTGAGGTATGTCCATGCATGTGTGTAGGTCTGCGAGCACATGCGTGTGCACGTGTGCAGATGTGTGTGCACACAAAGTGTGTGAGCAGGTGTGCGTGTGTGAGTGTGTGCCTGCGTACACGTGTGCGTGCATGTGCGTGGTTGTGTGCGTGCGTGTGTCCGTGTGCATGCACACGTGTGTGTGCCTGCACGACAGGACCACTGCGGGGCGGAGCTGGAGAGAAACCGGCTGACGTGCCTGCAGTGGGGACCCGCCTCCCTGCTCGGGCCCCTCCTGGTTCCCGGGAGAGCACCGCAGGCAGCCCGCTGTGTGGGTGGTCTGGGCCGCGGGGAGCCGGGGCCCACACGCAGCATCTGTATGTTGCTGGCCCGTTGGTGACCCTAGGATCTTTGGAGATGCCCGAAGACCGTGGCCGCAGGTGGTAGAAGACGGGGTTTAAACTCTGCCTGCTCCCCTCCCCTGACCTCCAGGGCTCGTGGCTCGGAGGTCGAACCCCGTCTGCCGTCCAGGCCCCACACCTGCCCTCCTCGCGGAGCGTCACCTATGTGGGGTGACCATGATGGATGAGGCTGGGATGCCACAGCCTGGGCGGGGTGAGGCCTTGTGACTGTCCTCTGTGCCTTGCTTTCCCTGCCTGTGAAGAAGGGGCACGGACAGCACTCCTCCCCTCCGACGACCACGGGGCTGTTTCAGGGGTGGGGTGAGCTAACGGGGTGGAGGTCTCCACCTGGCTCTCGTGGCCGTCACCTGTGATGTTGACATTGTGGCTGTTGTTACCCCCAAGGGCACCAAACCCAACTTAGGGTCGTGCTTCACCCCATCTGGTGTCATGGAACCCTAGAACCGCCCTCCTAGTGGGCCTCGGGTATCAGCTCTCCTCTGTCCCCAGAGCAGACCCTTCCTGTCCTGGTGCCTCAGTGGTCCAGTTCCACAGGCATATACATGCGCCCCGCCCAGCATCCTGCCTCAACTCAGGGCTACTCCAGCCTCGGGCTCTGGGTAAACCCGGGGCCTTCCCAGGGTGCCCAGTGGCTGTGTGGGTTTGGAGGAAGGTTGATGAGAGTACGGGAGCCTGTTAACCGCAGGTGGGAGCGAGCCTGTGGGCTCCTTAACTCGGGGAGCCCTAGGGGGGCTGTTTCACTGCAGGAACGGAGTGCTGGGCCATCGAGGACAGAGGCCCCCGGCGCCCAGCGAACCCCGACGTGAGCTGGCCAGCTGCGGCGTGACCCTGCACCAGCGCCTCTGAGACCAAGTGGGGCAGCTTCCAGGAAGGCAGGAGGTTCTCGTCACTCAGACGCTCCATCCGGAGGCCTGCCTGAGGCCATGGGGCCCAGGGCAGGGTGCTCTGGGCTGGAATCTGGGGCGGACGTGGGGGAGGGGGGGACGGGAGCCGGGGGCTCCTCCCGTGGGACCCCTCCCTTTCCGCAGGGCTCTGGGGCCTGGATGGCGGTGATAAAGCTGTAGGCCGACGAGGGGCCCCTCCCGCCGCCCACGTCCCCTCAGTGCTCAGTGCTGGGGAGGCAGGACTTGGCAGAACTCCCCGAGGCCTCATTTCCTTTCTTCTAATTCAGCAGAAACCCTTCTCCAGATGTGTTCTCCTCCGTGTTTGTTTACAGGGAACTGACATGTTATGGGGGAGATGCTTCACGGATCCCTGAGCTCCTGGAGCAGACAGCTGCTGGGAGAGGCCCCGACTTCTAGGCAGGGCGTGGGGACCAGCCCCATCCTGGGGGGAGGATGAGGTCCAGGCCCAGCCACAGCCAGCGCCCCAAGCTCGGGCTGGATGGTGGGGCGACCTCTTGTCCCTGGCAGTGAGCAGGACACTAGGTCCTGGGGTGAGAGGACAGAGCCATGGCCTGGTTCTCAGCCCCGTGGGGTCCATCTCATAGTGGGGGCGTTCCCCCATCTCCATCCAGAGGGATGCCCCTTGTGAGGCCATTTCTGGACCCCGAGCCACAGCAAGAGGTGGGCCAGCAGTTCTGACAGGAGGTGAGAAGCCCCTCCGTGCCCCCCCCGTCACTTTTGGTGCTGTCCCCACGTGTCCTCTGAGATATAGGGGCTGGAGGGACATTGGAAAGTGAGTAGAAGACCCGTTCAGGTCGAAGGCTCTTTCCCTCTGCCAGGGACCTGGGAGATGTGAGGTTCCTCCCGTGGCTTGGGAGCGAGTCCCATTGCCCACTTGGGGCTGGGTGGCCTGACCACAGACACACAGATGAGGTGAACACGTAAGAGACAAAAATGAAACCTGCTGTTTTCAGCATCCGCTGTTTGGGGATGTTTGTTTCCCAGCCCATCTGACTGATACAGACGCCAAGTACCCACACTGCAAAGGATGCCCAGTACCTCTGTACTGACTAACTCCAGAACAAGGAGCAAGGAAATGACTTTGGTTTGGGATTTTGTACATGTCCCACATATTCTGTTTCCTGGGGTCGAAATGTGCTGTGTTGAGGCCATCCCAGCAGGAGCTTCTGCCTGACCCCGAGGGCCATCATCCCACACGGCCGCTTCCCTCAGCCCCCGTTCAGGGGGCCCCACCCAGAATCCCTGTGCTCGCCCCCACTGGTCTGGGCACAGTGGCAGGCAGAGAGGCTTGGTGGGGCTGTGCCCTGGCTGTAGGTCTGCTTCACAGGCCTCAGTTTCATCCTCCCCAAAACAGGGATTAAACCAGTGGTGGCTGCCTTGGGTCAATGTGTGGGTTGTCTAAGCCAAGAAAATCCCTAGAACCATGGAGCCTGGCACCTGGTCGTCACTCAGGGACGGTCTGTCACTGTGGGGAGCTTTGTGTCAGCGTGGCGTCAGCTTACATGCTGTTTTCTCAAAGCATCCCGCACACGGATGGGCACTTGCAATCTAGACCCCTGGAGGGCCTCCTCCCCATGGAAACAGCAGTCCTGGTCGCCACCCCCTAGCCCACCCCCACCCCCAGGCAGCTCTAGGCCTCACTCCTTAAACACCAGGTTGTACTTTAAAGGAAGTAGGGGCTTCCCTTCCCTCAGGCTCACTCAGGAGGAGGTGTGCTGGGCTGTCCTGCTGGGCTGAGCAGGGCCCTCTGTGCTCTGGTAGAAGGTTTCCTCTGACCTGGCAGGGATCAAGTCTCCCAGGCCCTTTCCGCTTGGAGGCAAGGCATCAGCTAAGGAGGTGCAAGGTGGCAGGCAGGAGGTCCTGGAAGTGTTTGAGTTTTGTGGAGGGGGTGAGGCAGAGGACACTGAAGGCACCTGCTTGGGTCGTGTCCATCAGGGTCTCCTTACCTGGGCCAGATACTGGAAACAGTTCTGGCCAGGAACCGGAAAGAACCCCAGGCTCCCAAACCACCACGTTAGAGAGAATAGACCACAGATGCTCTTCTAGACTGTTTCTTCCTACTGTTTTCCCTGTTCTTGAGTTTCTGTTCCTTATTTATCAGTTACAACCAACATCTAGCTTTCCAGTTGTCTACATGTGTGTGTGTTTTATGTACGGTGTGAGGTAAGGATCTTTAACATAGACATTTTGTACCTGTTCCCTACATCTTAATTTTTCTCTCAGGTTTTGTTTTTGTTTTTAACTCCATATTCTCTTCCATATCCTAGGAAATTGTCTTGAGCTTTCCTTTGAAATGATCTGGTTTTCTGTAAAATCCAAATTGCCATTCTTTTTTTTTTGCATTTAAAAAATGGAATATGTCAGACAAAAAGATACAGAAACAATGTTATCAACACCCATGAAGCCACCACATAGGTTTAACATAGGATGGCATTTTGTTTTATTTGCTTTCTTTGAGAAATAAAACATTGTGAACGTAATCAAATGTTTGTGTGCTCTTCCCAATTCCAAAAGGCCCTGGTCCCTTAAAGAAGAAATAGTGATCTTGTTCAACACCAAAGAACATACTAACTTAAGTTACTACAGGAATAGAGGGCCAAGAAAATCCACACGATCATGATAATAGGAGCAAAAACAACTTTTAATAAAATTCAAAACTCACGCAGAACAAAATATTAGCAAGTAGGAATAGAAGGAAATATTCTTAGCTCAAGACAGGATATTTGCGAAAAATTCCTTGTTAACATCAGCCTTAACGTGAAACTAGGAAATTTCCACGGCACTCAGGAACAAGATGGGATCACCTACCGTGGCTGGTTACTCTCCAAGCCACAAGAAAATGCTCGTCCCGCCTGTCTGCACATGGCAAACTTCACGCTCAGGGCCAAGAAAGTGCTTGGGAGCATAAGAAAGTGGAATTGTCCTGTCCTTGTTCATTCCTGGTAGCTTTTTAAAAAGTGCTATTTTGTCCAATATTAATATAGACCTTTTCTTGTTTGATAACTGTTAACCTGAACTATACTTTTTCTTCTCTTTATTTTTAGCCTGTCAGTGTGGTTCATTGTAGGTGTTTCTTATGCAAGTAGCATTAACTGAATTTTATTTTATTTTCATACAGTCTATGGATCTTTATCCTTTAAAATATGAATTTAATCCATTTACAGTTACAATAATTACTAACATACTTAAACTTTTTCCTACCATCTTATTTGGTATATGCTGGAGTTTTTCCCCTCTGCTTTTCTTCTTTCTCTCCTGACTTCTGAAGGATATGTTTTTTCTTCTTCTTCTTCTTATTATTATTTTCAATTAGCCAACATAATACATCATTAGTTTTTGATGTAAGATTCAACAATTCATTAAATGCATTTAACACCCAGTGAAGGATATGTTTTTTATAAAACATATTCCCCACTTCTCTGGTAGTTTGGAAGCTAAGATTTATAATTCTATTCTTGCTGAGGTTACCTTAAAATTTTTTTATGCATTAGTGATTTTCTAACAAAATCCAAAGTTACTCAATATTTCTATCCTGCAGAACATGAAATCTTAGTATGCTTACACTATTCATTTACTTTTCTAAAAGATTAAAAAACGAATTTACTTTAGACACCACAATTAAACCCTTTTTCTTATAGCCCATTGCATTTATTCAAATTCTCTTTCTTTTTGATTGAAGCACCTCCCTTAACCTTTCTTTTAGTGAGACATTTACATAGTAAGGTTTTTCAGTTTCTATAGTGGTTTTCTGTTGCTACTTAACAAGTCATGGCCAGACACAGTGCTGGAGATGACGCGCTTATCTTTGGCTCCTAGAATCTATGGATCAGGAGTTCCAACAGAGCACCTGGAGAGGCTTGTTTCTGCTCTGTGATGTCTGTGGCCTGGGCTGGGGTGTCTCAGAGGCTGGGTTCACCCAGCTGTGTTGATGGGCGTACCTCTGGTTTGGACGAGCTTAGGAGGTGACCGCTGCAAGGGGGAGCTCTCCCATGGAGACCCAGTGATGCCAGGGTGACCTCTGCTCTGGGCAGAAGCCGCATAGTCTGCTCAGCAGGTCCCCGCCTTGGGGCCACACAGAGCCACCCCACCGTTCTCCACTAGTGGCCTAAATCACCGGCTCACTTGGGATCAGAGGAGGGGTCATAGACTGCCCCTCTTGTAGGGGTGGGTTCAAAGAACTTGCATCCATGTTTTAAAACCACCAATCTCTCTAGACAACAGTTATTTATATTCTAATCCCAAGAAAAAATATACTCATTTTATCCTACAATGTCCCCCAGCAGCCTCATCCCATTATGGTTTGGGGCACATGCTCAGAGTTGAGGATCCCATTCCCTCCTCAAGTCCGGATCTGAGTGAGACTCCTCAGGTATGGCTTCTCTTGTTCTAAAGACTTACCAGAAAAGGGGACAAGGTGTCTCGCAGCTGCACTTGGCACACAGAAAGGGGAGGGCAAGACCATGGTCGTGGGCATACCCACACAAGCAGGACCGCCGGGAGGTACACAGTCACTGGGCCCAGCGAGCCCCAAACCACTGGTCCCTGACCAGGCCCCACCCACTTCTTGGGGGAGACACTTCTAGTCTCTTAGTTGGTGTCTTGGGCCCTTGTTGATGCCCCAACTTGCCCTTCCTCCTCTGTCAGAAATGACCAGGGCTGGTAGCTGAGTGTGCCTGGTCTGTTTCCTTTCTTAGAAGTTCAGGAACCCAAAGACCACTGCGAATTCTCTGCTGCTCTGTCTGCCTCAGACCAAGCTGACACATTCCCTCACACACATGGTGGGGTTCCGTTTGTATGAACTGCATCAGACAAACGCTGCACCTAAAAACAGATCCTTCTGTTCCTTAGCCCTCGTGAGGTTACTGTGCAATGGTGACCAAGTTCTTAGGGTTCCTGTTGGTTAGCACTGATGGTCTGGAAGGATGCCTGCCAGAGCCTCAGAAAACTGTTGTTTATCTGGAATGGTCTTTGAAGCCCTGCTTTAAATATTTCTGAGACCTCGCTTCAAGATTTACAGTCACACCCTTGGCTTCAGTCTTGACTCTGAGACCACATCTTCTGAACGGTGACCTGGCTTTGATTTTTATTCTTAAGTTCCATAGCCCTTTGAAAGTCTTACTCAGACAGGAAGGACTATGCCTCTCTCCCCTCTCCCCACCCCCGTTAAATGGTACTTGGAGTCTGAGAACTTTGCTCCTCAGTTTATTTCTTTCTTGCTGCAGTTTATGGTGGAGAGCTGAATCCAGGGAGAGCCGTCACCACTTCCTGCCCCGAAACTTCCTCGCGCAGTCACCACGAGCATTAGAATATGCCCCACTGTCCACATTCCTGCAGATGAATGCTGCCAAGCTTCCCTGGTGCATGACGAGTGTTCTCGTCTCTCTCCTTCCCAGGACATGCTCACCCTGTTCTCTTACACCCCGCTCAGACCCTCTGGTTTCTGGCTGCTGTCTCCTGATTGGGACAAACTTTAGTTTTTGTTACAGCAACAAGCATCTTCCAGCTGCTGGAATCTCAGCAAGGCTCTCGGCGGAACCAACCTTGGCTTTGTCTTTTCTCGGAGACTGTCTCCCTGCCTGGCCTGGGTTTTATCTTTGCCCCAAGGCCCTTTCTTGCTTTGAGAGTTCTCTCCTGCCTGGAAAGACTGTCCTGAGACTTAAGTGTTTTCCCTTAACTCTGCTGGGAAACTGAAGAGTTCATTCTTTTTAGATCATGTCTCTAAGCCTGGTTGTTTATAGTCCTCTCACTCCTGAGTAAAACATTAGCTGGGTATAAAATCCTAGGTTGTCAGTTGGTGGGCTGTGTCTCCATTATTTTCCTGATTGTAGTAATCCTTAGAAGCCTGCTGTTGGTCTCACTGTCCTACTGTAGGCATTCTGCTGATGCCCGAGGTTCAGCCACCAGCCACCAGCCACCATGCTACAATGTGTCTGGATGGTGGACACTATTTTCTTTGTTTGAGATTTGTGCCCTGCTTCATATCTGAGACAAGAGAAGGAAGGGAGTGCATGCCTTGTGACCACATGGCAGGTTGGGACCAGAGACAGAATGGGAACTCAGGCATCCAGACTTTCCAGTGAGTGTTCTCCTGTGAACTTGTCCTCCCAGAGGAGTGAGGTCCACACTCTGCTGTGTTATCTGTCTTGAGCAATGTGGAAGGGCAAGCAACCAGGAGCCCTGACTTCCACAGTGATGTTCTTTCTTCTGTAATTGGATGTGCATCCACTAAGGGCAGGATTCTGTCTTCCTTTGTTCTCATCCTTGTTGACAACGCAGTAGCACAGAGCACAATATGCTCATTTGAAAGAGAGCACACTTGGAAGCTGGGCAGGCCTGTGTCAGAATCTGAATTTCCACTGAGAGCTGTGTGGTCTTGGACAAAATGTTGCTATCTCTGAGTCTTGCTTTTCTCCTTCATAAACTGAAAAATGTCACCATCTTCTTATAGGGTGTGGAGATGTTTGGGGCACATGGTAGATGCATGGCCAGTGCTTGGAACAAGCCTGCTGAAGAGGTGTTTGAGGTTGATGATAGGGGACTGCAAATAACTAACCGGGAGTCCTGAGATGCCACGCTGTAGGAGGTGAGCAAGCACTCACCCAAGGAAGACCCAAGTCTGCCATTCCTTGTCGCCATAAACACATAGACCTGAGGGCACCTCTGGCTGAGAGATGTACTAGGCTTCTCTTTGCTCCACCAAGTGGATGGTATCACCATCTTCTCTATTTTTCTGAGAGTAGAGGAGAAAGAAAAAACCAGATCCCCATTCCCTGGCTTAGTCTGTGAGTTCATTCCAAAGCCTTCCGGTAATGTTCCCCAGAAATCTCTGAGCAAGTGCTGGAAACGGAGGGGGGGATTAATATTTTGTGTACTTTTGTTGGAGGCTGGCTAGTTTCCTCCAGCACTGGGGTGAATGGCTGTCTCCAGATGGATTTAGGTCTCTGCGGTGAATAATGCCTGTTTCTTCAGAATTGCTTAAAAGCAGGGTGATACACAAGGGAAATAAAAAGAACACTTTGAATTTTTTTCCTTCAGGACAAAGCATGTGCATTAAAGAGCTCCAAAAAGATAAATTAATTCATTAAAAGACAATAATTTAACACTTTTGATGTATGTGTTTCAGGTGCCCTGTTGACCTAGTCAGTTCCCCGTGATGCTGGTGCTAAGACCCAGGAAAGCTGAGTGCCCGCAGAACTAAAGAAGGCATATGGCTCAGAGCAAAGGAGAGACCAAATCTCTTTCTTAAGAAAGTCCTGGCAGGCCGGACAGCCCTCCGTCCAGCAGATTCCCCTGAAATGAAAGTGGTTTATAAGAGATGCCAGATCCTGGATCATGCTTTGAAAATGTTTTCTAAGCTCTGTGATAACCTCCCTTAGGTCACATCTGGCCTGGAGGCCACATGCCAAACACTCCATATTTAGAGCTGAATTTGCAAGTTCACAACAGGAGGGAGAAATGCAATAGAATGTGTCAAAATACCTTCTCGAGAGGGAACCTAAGGACACAGAGTTTGTTGATTACAAACCTTGTTTATTGCGTGATATCATGATTGGTCCATGCACGGCCAACTCCTTCTGTCCTCACCAACATTATGTTGTCAGTCTTTTGAACATTAGCCTTTTGTTAGTACAAAGTGGCATCTGATTGTGGTTTTAATTGCCATGTCTCTGATGACTTAACATGCTGATCACCTATTGGTGTATTCATTGGATATCTTTGTATTTGTTTATCTTCTTTTTTGAAGAAATGACTCTTTAAGCCTTTTGCCCACCTTTAATCGGGTTGTCTTTTTATTACTGAAGGGTTCTTTATATATTTTGAAGACAAGTAATTTTTCAGATAAATATATTATAAATATTGTATCCCATTTAGTAGCTTGCCCATTGATATTTTTGATTATGGGTTTTGATACGGAAATATTTTTAATCTTGATAAACTTAAATTTATCTTTTATTCTTTCATGGTTAGTGATCTCTGTATATCCTGTCAATCCAAAAGTTGCTAAAGTTATTCTCCAGACTTTCTTTTGAGGTTTTACAATTTTAGCTTCTATGATTAGGTTTTTGATACATCCATCTTGAACTACTTTTCACATATGTGGTAAGATAGGCTTTAAGATTCATATTTATTTCTTATGGTTAACCCGTTGTTCAAGCAGAGTTTGTTGAAAGACTCTTCCCCTAATGACTTGTTTCAGGGACTTGGTCGAAAATAAGTGGACTCCGTAAGTGTTAGTCTGTATCTGGACTATCTTCTGCTTCATCGATCTATTTGCCTTTGCATCAATACCATACTCTCATAATTATTAGATCTTTACTAAGTCTTGAAATTAGATATGTGGTATAAGTGCTCTGATTTTATCATCTTTTCCCCCAAAACTTGGTCCTTTGGCATTTTCATGTGAATTTTAGAATCAACTGTTACTTTTTAGTTAGAAGTCTGCTGGGATCTTTATTGATGTTTATTAAACCTATATAACAATTTGGGGAAATTAGCATGTTAACAGTATTAAGTTGTCCCATCCTTAAACATGATAGATATTTTCATAAGTGGGTTTTCAATTTTTTCAAAATTAGGTTTCCTTAAAATTTTCTCAGCAATGTCTTATAGTTTTTTGTGAAGAAGTCTTGTGTATCTTTCATTAAATTTAAACCTAAGTATTTTTATTTTGTTTTTTAAAGATTTTATTTATTTGATAGTGAGAGACAGAGAGAGAGAGCGCGCATACAAGCAGGGGAAGCAGCAGAGGGAGGGGGTGAAGCAGGTTCTCCAGTGAGCAGGGAACCTGATGCCGGGCTCGATTCCAGGACCCTGGGATCATGACCTGAGCCGAAGGCAGACACTTGATGACTGAGCCACCCAGGTGCCCCATAAACCTAAGTATTTCAAAATTTTGATGCTATCACTGGTATTTTTTCCATTAAATTGTTGCATTTTCCAATTGTTTATTGCTAGTGTATAAAGATTGATCTGATTATTGTACTGACTTTATATCCTATGACCTTGTACAAGTCACTTACTCTTACAACTTTTTTTGTTGATCCTCAGGATATTCTCCATACACAGTCCTATCCAACAAAGGTTTACTTCTTCCCTTCCCGGTGTTTATCATTTTTATCTCTTCTTGTTATCTTATGGAGCTCAGCTAGGAACACCAGTACAGTGTTGAATAGAAGTAGTAAGAGCAACATCCTTATCTTTTCCCCAATCTTAGAAGAAAAGCATTCAGCATTTTACTACAAGGTATGATGTTTTCCATAAGTTTTCAACTTAAGGAAACTCTTTTTTATTCCTTGTGTCCTGATAGTTTCTGAGATGAATAAGTTTTGAATTTTGTCATAAGCATTTTAATACATTTATTTAGATGATCTTATGAATTTTGTCTTTTAACCTGTTAAGGTGGTGACTTAGATTTACTGAGTTTTGAGTTGAATTCCTAGAATAAACCTCACTTGATCATGATGGATTACCCTTTGTGTATTGCTGTTTGATTAGCTAATGTTCTGTTCTGTTTTGTTTTTCATGTATGCTTGGTAAGGATATTGGTCTGTGGTTTTTCTTTAGTTTTGTAAGGATTTGGTATCAGGACTATTCTGCTCTTGTAAAATGATTTGGGAAGTATACCAGGGTCCATTGTTCTTTTTTGAAAGGGTTTGTGAATAATAGGTATTATTTATTTCATAAATATTTGATATAAATTTACCAATGAAGCCATCTGAACTTGTAATTTTCTTTGTTAGAATGTTTTAAACTATGAATCACATTTTTATTTATTCTTGGGTTAGTTTTGATAAGGCTAGTCTTTCAAGGTTTTTATCCATTTCATCTAAGCATTTGAATTTATTGATATAAGGTTGTTTATCATATTCCACTATTTTTTAGTAACAGTTTTTAGATATAATTCATGTACCATAAAATCCACCTTTTAGGGCAACCCTCCTACACTGTTGGTGGGAATGCAAGTTGGTGCAACCACTCTGGAAAACAGCATGGAAGTTCCTCAAAAAGTTGAAAATAGAGCTCCCCAATGACCCAGCAGGGTATTTACTCTAAATATACAAATGTAGCAATCCGAAGGAGCACATGCACCTCAATGTTTATAGCAGCAATGTCCACAATAGCCAAACTATGGAAAGAACCTAGATATCTATCAACAGATGAATGGATAAAGATGTGGTATATATATATGTATATATATACATACAAACACACACACACACACACACACACAATGGAATACTATGCAGCCATCAAAATAAATGAAATCTTGCCATTTGCGACAACATCGATGGAACTAGAGGGTATTATGCTGAGTGAAGTAAGTCAACTGGAGAAAGACAATTATCATATGATCTCCCTGATATGAGGAAGCTGAGAGGCAAAGTGGGGGGTTTGGGGGGTAGAGAAGGAAAAAATGAAACAAGATGGGATAGGGAGGGAGATAAACCATAAGAGACTCTTAATGTCACAAAACAAACTGAGGGTTGCTAGGGGGAGGAGGGTAGGGAGAGGGTGGTTGGGTTATGGACACTGGGGAGGGTATGTGCTATGGTGAGTGCTGTGAGGTATGTAAACCTGGCGATTCACAGACATGTACCCCTGGGGCTAATAATACATTATATGTTAATAAAAAATAAAATTTTTTTTTAAAACCCACCTTTTAAAGGTATATAATCCCATGGTTTTTAGTATATTCACAAAGCAGCGCAATCATCATCATCTAATATCACAACCCCCCAAGAAGCCTCATACCCATTGACAACCCCTCTCCAGTTCACCCTCCCAGCCCCTGGCAAGCACCAATCTATTCTGTGTCTCTCTGGAGTTCCCTGTCTTGGACATTTCATATAGTTGAGATCATACAATGGTCCTCTGTGACTGGCTTCTTTTACTCAGCATGTTTTCATGGTTCATCCATGTTGTAGAATGAATCAGCCCTCCATTCCTTTTCTTGGCTGAGTAATATTCCAGCATATGGCCATACCATCTTTTATTGATCCATTCAATTCATCATTTGATGAACGTTTGGGTTGTTTCCGTATTTTGGCTATTATGAATAATGCTGTTTTGAATATTCATGTACAGGCTTTCTGTGTGGACATGTTTTCAATTCTCTTGGGTATATGCCATGGTGTAGAATTGCTGGATCATGTTAACTTCATGTTTAACATTTTGAAGACCTGCCAAACTGTTTTCAAAGTAGCTGTACCATTTTGTATTCCGAACTCAGTGCACAAGGGTTCCAATTTCTCTACATCCTTGCTAACACTCATTATTGTCTGTCTTTTTAGTATCACTGTCCTAGTGGATATGGAAGTGAATCTCATGTGATTTTGTTTACATTTCCCTGATGGTTAATAATGTGAGCAACACTGGGGCACCTGGCTGGCTCAGTTGGTGGAGCATCTGATTCTTGATCTCAAGGTTGTGCAACTTGAGGTAGAGTATGTAAAGAGGACTTAAAAAATCAAACCTTAAAAAAAAGGTGAGGAATATCTTCCTGTGCTTATTGGCCATTTGTGTTATCTTCTTTGGAGACATGTATACTCAAATCTTTTATCTCTTTTAAAATTGTCTTTTTATCATTGATTTGTAAGAGTTCTTCATGTATTCTCGATGCTAGTTCCTTATCAGATATGTGATCTGCAAATATTTTCCCTTAATCTGTGAGCAATATCTTATTTAACCTGTTAAGAACAAAAGTTTTAAATTTTGATGGTGCCCAATTTACCTATTTTTTCTTTTACTGCTGTGGTTTTGATATTGGAGAGAGCACAGAGGATTTTTAGAGAACTGAAAATACTCTGTATGATATTATAAGATGGATACATGTCATTAAACAATTCTCAAACCCCACAGGATGTACAACACCAGGTGAATCCTAATGTAAAATAGAGACTTGGGGTGATGATGAGGTGTCAATGTAGATTCTCCAGTGTTAATATACCTCTCTGGTGGGTATGTTAATAGGGGATACTATGCATGAGTGGGGTTAGGGCTATATGGAAAATCCCTGTACCTTCCTCTGTTTTCCTGTGAACTGATCTTTAAAATTGTCTTTATAGGGGCACCTGCATGGCTCAGTTGTTAAGCATCTGCCTTCAGCTCAGGTCATGATCCTGGGGTCCTGGGATGGAGCCCTGCAACAGGCTCCCTGCTCAGTAGAAAGCCTGTTTCTCCCTCACTCACTCCCCCTGTTTGTGTTCCCTTTCTCGCTGTCTCTCTCTCTCTCTGCCAAATAAATAAATGAAATCTTTTAAAAAATTGTCTTAATAAGAAAAATTAATTAAAATACTTTCTAATTTTCCTTATGATTTCCTCTTCTGTGTTGTTTAGATGTATAGTGTTTAATTTCCAAATAGCTGGAGAGTTTCTATATCCATATTTTTTTTCTTGTATGCAGAAATACAGCTCTTTCCCTGTTGCATCTTTCCTTTTAGTTGGTCTCTGGGGGTAGAAGGGGGGCTGGGGCTCACCCTCCTCAATTAAAGAACTATCAAAAAATATTCTCAAACACAGAGTCATCTCCTCTGCTATGAATCATGCCTCTGGTGTGTTTAAGCTGCTCAGTCAGATATATTTCTGTTATGGGTATCTAAACAATTGCATTAGGGTCAGAGAACATATCTTTTATTTTTCAATCCTATTAATTTTATTGATATTACTTTATGGCCCAGCATATAACTTACCTTGGAGTATGTTCAATGTGAACTTGAAAATAATGTGTATTATTCAAATATTAGGCAGAGTGTTTATAAATGTCAATTAAGTTAAGTCGATTGATACTTGTTCAGGTATTATATATCTTTACAAATATTTTTTGTCTAAAAGAAAAGAGTTAAATCTCTAATAGTTATACTGGATTTATCTCTTTTTAGATGCAAATATATTTATATTTGTTATGTTTCCTTAAGGAACTGATGTTTTTATCATTATGAAGTGCAGTTTGTTACCACTAACATTTCCTGTCTTAAAATATACTTTGGTTTTTACAAATATAGCCACTCCAGCTTTCTTACTATTAATGTCTTCAAGGTATAACTTTTTCCATTCTTTAAATTTGAGCCTATTTGTATCTTTCTGACAGCTCCTACAAACAACATATAATCGGCTTTCATTTTTAGAAATCCAGTTGGGCAATATCTGCTTTCTAATTGGAGGATACGTCATTTTCATTTACTGTAATTATTAATAAAGTTTGGTTTAAATCTGCTGCCTTGTTGTTATTTTTTTCCTCCTTTGCTGCTTTCTTTTTTTTCCTTTTTCTTTTTACTATTCCAGTGTATTTTTGTATTCAACTCTTTCTCCTCTATTGAATTTTAACTATATAGTTTAATGGTTGTTTTATAAATTTGACATACACTTTTTTATCAGTCTACCTTGAATCAATATTACATCATTTCATCTGTAATGCGAAAAAACCTTGCAATGGTATATTTGCCCTCTTCATATCTTTGTGCTATTTTATATTTTATTTCAAAATATATTATAAACCACAAAATTCAATAGTGGTATCTTTGCTTTTAATTTAATTAGCTTTCAAAAATTAAAAACACGGACAAATATTATTTCACATCAACCAGTAGTAACCTAGTCACTGTCTCAGTCGCTTTGGGCTGCTAAAACAAAGTGCCTAAGATTGGATGGCTCGCAAACAGAAATTTCTCACGGTTCCAGAGGCTGAATGTCCAAGGTCAGCGGTCAGCACAATCACATCCTGCTGAGGGACCTCTTCCGGGGTACAGACTGCCAACCTCTCACTGTGTCCCCCCATGGTGGAAGGGGCAGGCAGCTCTCTGGGTCCTCTAGAAGGCAACTAATCCCATTTATAAGGGCTCTACCCTCTGACCTAATTACCTTCCAAAGTCCACACCTTAGATTAGGGGATAGGATTTCAACATAGGAATTTTGGGAAACATTCAATTTCTGAACAACACAAACATTAGGCCCACAGCAGTTTCTTTCTGTGATGTTCTTCATGTTCTCTCTACTTAATTCCATAGGAGACATTTTTAGTTGTCACAGTTGGAGGGCGGTGCTCCTGGAATCTAGTAAGTAGAGGCCAGGGATGCTGCAGAACCTGGTATGATGATCAGGAGAGCCCCCCCGCCCCCACAACAACAGAGATTTATTTGGACCTAAATGTCAGTACAGCCAAGGCTGAGAAGAACATGCTAGAGAACCATGTGTTTATATGGCATCACTTCTCTTCAGCCCCTCAATCTGCCTTTAGCATTTCTTGTAGTGGAGTTTCAATTGCTACACAGTATTATTTATGTTGTTTTTGTTTTTGTTTTTGTTTAGCTTTTGTTTATCTGAAAATCTCAACTTTACTTTCCTTTTTGAAGGATAATTTTTCTAATTATAGAATTTCAGGTTAAAGATTTTCTCTCAGCACTCTAACAGGCTTCCTTCATTGCCTTCTGCCTCCCAATGTTTCCAAAGGAATCAACCATTTTTAAAAAGTCATTGTTCTCACTACATAATACATAATTTTTCTGTTTTTAAGATTGCTCTTTACATTTGGCGTTCAGCAGTTTGACTACAGTTAGTTGTGGTTTTCTTCGTATTTGCTGTGTTTCAGATTCATTCATTTATTAGTATATGTGTTGATCCTCTTCATCAGATTGGACTATTTCGGTCATTTATTTTTCAAATATTTTTCTTTTATTATCTCTCTCTTTCCTCTTATTTTTGGGCTCCAAGATGCTCATAACTCAGACTACTTGATATTAGATTACTTGATATTGATCCTGCATTTCACACATATTCTTTATTTTATTTTTTTTGTTTATTTACAGCATAACAGTGTTCATTGTTTTGGCATCACACATATTCTTAAAATATTTTTTCTCTCTTCACCAGTTTGGGTACTTTTCACCCGCCTTTTTTTCAAGTTCCTTGATCTCTTCTTCCGCATTATCCAATCTAAGCCTATCCACTAATTATTTTTCCCTTTCACACAGTTTTTCAGCTCTTCTTTTTAATGCATTTCCATTCATTTTCTGCATATACCATTTTCATTCATATTTGAAGTAATTTTCAGTTTATTCTTATTCCAATAACTGAACCATAGTTTCTTCTCAAATTTCTCATAATTGTTCTTGTTGTATTCTTCACATTGTGCAGAAAATAATCAAAGAAACTGAAATCTTTTTGTTTTGCTCTGTGTGTTCCTGACCGGTTGTAGTCCCTTTCCTCCAAATGCAGTGAAGTTGAGGAACTAAAGACTCAGCTCCTTACTTGTGTCTAGCGGAGCCACAGAAGTTGCAGGTTTTCTCAGGTTGAATTAACTTGTGATTAGCCTAACTTTAAATCCTGAGCTATAGTCTTTTGGAGTTTGGGTTTGGGCTGAGAAGGAGTTGCTCACAGTTTCAACTCATGTAGGGGCATGGAACCCATTAACCAGAAGCAAGTACGAGACTGTGATTTTTCTCTCCAACCCCTTTTCCGAACACTGTCACATCCATGGCAAAGCCTGGAGTTGGGGAGAACTGTCCAGGTTGAGTGCTCACTCCTGCCTTTGTGGCTCTTCTAGACTCCAATTTGTCCATCAGTGTACTCTATCATCTAACGTCCAGCTGACAGTCATTTGCTTTTGTAAAGCTTCTTCATCCACAGCAGGCCGGCTCTACCTGGACTTGAGTGTGCAGACTGGCGGCTGTCATGTCTCTTCACAGCCATGCTCTTTCTTCCTGGAATTCAGTTCTCAAGGTTTCCTTCTGTCCTCTTCTCTCCCCACCCTTTGAAAAGTATAATTTTGTCTTTATTTCTTTTGTTCTCATGGGAATGAAGGTCTTTCTCATCCAAATATGAATCAGAAATCTCTTACGCTTGGCATTTTGCTACATGCTTCTTCCAGTCAACAGTATGTGATGGATGTCTTTTCCTTGTGAGCACAGTCTACCCAAATAATAGTTATAGAGCTTTAAACACTTTTGATTTTTTAAAAAGGTCATGCCTTTTTCATTATATGCAGCCTGGCAAAGTATTAATATCACAGAAAAACACACAATAAAAATGATCTCTAAGTTAATCATTGCTAACTTTTCTTGCCTCCTTTTTATTGAGGCAACTCGCACACAGCAAAGGGCCCACACCTTAAGTGTGCAGCCCGGTGAAACGTACATACATTTGCACTTCGGGATCCCCGCTCAGATCAGAACGTAAGACGCTTCCATCACGACGCTTGCCAGGCAGCGCTCTCTCCCACAGAGGACTATCAGGTCTCTTTGGCCCACATGATGCCTGTGGCATGAATCCATGTGGTCATGTGTTTCCTGTTTTCCCCGTTCTGCGGCGCGGTACTCCACTGACGAATCAAATCACAGTTTGTCTTGCCCAGTAGAGGGCCCCGGAGTTGCTTCCGTCCCTGCTCTGCTATGAGCAAAGCCAGCACCAACGTTCTCGTTTCTGGCAGGCGCACACGCTGGCTCCTCTGACTTCACGTCGGGTGGAACCGCGAGTCAAAGGGAGGCCCTTCAGCGGCAACGGTCCGTTCTCCCAAGTCATGGAGCCATTCCACGGGCCCAGGGTCTCAAGTCACAGCTTCGTCACCAACATCGGTCTTATCAGGCTCTTTCTCTACCTTTTAAACGACGTTATTCACCTGAGAGAGCGTGAGCCCGTGCCCGTGCAGGGGGAGGCGCGGAGCGGGGGAGGATCTCGAGCGACTCCCCACGGAGCGCGGCGCCTGACCCGGGCCGAGACCGGGAGCGGGTCTCTGGACGGGCTGAGCCCCGGGGCCGCTCCTCCACCGTGGCGGTCTGCGGTGCGAACGTTCTAGAATGTTCAGTCGTTGTGGCGACGATGTTTCCGTTTTCAGCGCCTGAGAGCCCCGCGGCGCCACGCAGCCTAGACCCGCACCCCGGAGCCAGCGCAGGCGCTTTCGGGCACAGGTGTGGGGCCTGGCACCGCCCCGCGAGCTCCGGCTTGGCCCGGGACGCGTCGCGGAACCGCGGGGACTTCCCGTGCCGAACCGAGGCGCTTCCACGCCGTTTGCCTCCGCTTGCTGAACTGCCCCTTCCGGGGACCCTAGCGGCTCGGACCCCCGCACGGACGACACTCGTGTCCCCGCGGCCCCTGCCCGCCGCTCTTCCCAACGCGGCGTTTCTCAGACGCGGGCTCCTGTCTGCGGCCGAAGCAAGGCCGAACCCACGGGGGCGGCGGGGCGGACGGGCGGGCGGGGCTCGGGGCCTCCCTCGCGGGGTCCCGCTCCCCGGAACGTCGGGACCGCGGCGGCCCTGAGGCTCGGGTCGTCGTCGTCTCCTCCGTCCCCGACGCCGGGGCGACCCCGGAAGCTGAGACCGCGTGGCACGGCCGTGCGCGGCGACAGCGGACTCCGTCCCGAGCCCCCCCGCGGCGCGGGCAAGTGTCGCGAATCCGGACTTGAAGCCCGGCCCGCACCCGCCAGCCACGTCCGCTCCCGTCACGTCCTCGGAAGAGGCGCGTTCGCTGTCCGCGGAGGCCGGCCTCTCTCCTCGGGCTCCGTGGTTCACGGCGGGCGTCCGTCACCGCCGCCTCACAGGCCGCCAGACCACAGCTCTCTCCCTCCCGTGCGATTGGCCTAGAGACACACACGTGATGCCTGGCTGGCCAATGGGGTGGGAGCGCGAGTGCCCGTGGGATTCTGGGAAAGGCTTTCTTCGGGACGGACGCAGAGAGCGAAGGAGCCCGCGCCCTGCGGGGTCGGTTGCGGCGTGCGTAGCGCTCGTCCGACGGGCGGTCCGTGAGGGGGTTTGCGACACGGTCTCCGTGACACGGTCTCCAGGGGTGGTATTGTGTGGGGTCGCGTGTGGGGGTCCCGCGAGCGGGTCCATGAGGCGGTCTGTGGAGGGATGCGGGAGGGTCTGTGCGGCGGCCCCGTGAGAGCGCGTGTGCGGGTCCCGGGCGAGGCGGGCTGTGCGGCCGGGGCGGGAGGTCAGCCGCGCCCCCGCCGGCCTCGGGCTTCCCGTCGTCCAGAGCCAGAGCGGAGTCCTCCCCGCAGGGCAGCCCCGCCCCGCAGCGCCGTCGCGGGTTCGCAGCTTCTCGGGCCGCGGAGACGAGGCCGGTTCGTCTTCCGGGAAACGAGGCCGGAGCTCCCGCCCCGCTCCCGAAGGCCTGCGGGCCGCGGGCGCCGGGGCTGAAGGACGCTGGCGCCGGCCGCGTGTCTCCCTCCGCGCGCAGCTCCGCAGCAGGTCGGGGACGCCAAGCGCTTCTCCTCGGGATCGGCCGCCGCTCCTCCAAGCCGCCCGGGCTCCCTCCCGCCGGGCCGCCGGCTCCAGCCCCGGGGTCGGGGGTCGGAAGGGAAGGGCCGCCTTCGCGCCGCTGTGGAGTCGCTGCGAACCCCCGCCCCGAGGGCCGCCGGGTCGGGCCGCAGCCCCTGGAGGCCGCGTGTTGGCTCCAGCCCCGGGTCCCGCTCGTGCTTGGCTCCGCACGGCCGCGCCTGTGCCACTTGTGGGTCTGCATCTTCGTGCCCCAGCTGTGCCCTCTGTCCCCGGAAGACGTCCGGCCTCGCTGTCGTCGGCCCCGCCATCCCGTGCGTGTCCTGCCGCAGGGCCTCGTCTGGGAGCCCCGGGGAGCGGAGACCCAACGCGGAGAGCAGCGTCCCGAGACGCGGCGGGCGGGAGACGAGGAAGCGCCCGGACGCAGGGACGGAGCCACAGAAAGGCGCCGCGAAGACAGTAGCGGCGTCCGGCCGAGCAGAGTGACCTGCGGAGGGCGACAGCGTGGACCGCAGGGACTTGGGTGCTTCCCGCGCCGCCATCTCCCGTCCCTCATCTCACGGCACGGGACAGGCACTTGTACCCGGTCTGCAGGCTTCGTGGAAGCCCTTCTCATCCTGCTTAGCAAGTCCCAGCACTGTGCAGGGCGTCGCGGAGACCACGTGCCGGCATCGTCGCTGCCGGTGTTCCCACTGCTCCGGCACCCGGTGAGCGCCCGGAGGAACCAGCAGCCAAGATGGAGCTCAGCCCGTGCTCTCAGCCTTCGTGCTAGCTGCCTCGGGCATGGCGGTCGGGGCCAAAGCCTGGAAGCTAGCGAGCCTGAGTTCAAGTCCTGCACAGGTCAGATATGATTAACTTATCATATCCAAAGTTCCCAGGGATTTCTGCTAATTCATGGGGGACTCTCACTTTTGTAACCTCTATGCCCCCGTCCCAGGGTATGGACACTGTCCCGGTGACTCTTCATATCTCCGTACCTCTCTAAAGCTTTGAATTAGAAACAGATTGTACCGAGTGGTCCACGGGTAGCGGCGGGGGAGGTTCATGTAAGTAAGATGTGCCTGGTCTTCTGAAGTCCACTGTGCTCTCTCCTTGCTCACCTCCAACACAGTCGCAACAAGTTTGTCTGCCTCCTCACATTTCAACTTTCCTAGTGACTTTAAACTTCTCTCTCTACTGCGTCGTACATCCCCATCACCTCCTCCCTTTTCCAAAGACGTGTTGCCCTCCTTGATCACAGTGAGAGGAGAGGGGGCAACTCCTTTGCCTTTCTACCCTAGTACTTTTTAGGGAGTTCTTTCCAAGAAAACAAGTACTCTTTCCACCAAGACACCTCATACTGAATGAAACAATTTTTGGTCAGAAAATGTTGCTTTTGTCCCTACCAAATTAAAGAAGGAAAAGTACAAGACGGGAATGAGAAGGCTCCATGCTATCTCGCCACATCACTTGCTGGCCAAAGCTCTAGAAGAAGTGAGTCGCTGGTTTCTTCATCCATAAGCCAGGTGTCAAAGCCACTACCTCACATCTTGGAAGAGTTGTCAATTACTTTTGGCTTAGGAGGCTGGGTGAAGCCAGTTCTCAGTCTCGCTCTCCTCAAAAATGACGATATGAACAACACAGGGATTTGGAGACGTGAAGCCAAATAATAGCAAAAGCTTTTATTGTTGAAAGGGAAGAAGGGAGACTAACTCCCTTCGCAAAGCAGCACTTGCCTCCACCCTGCCTGGAAGCTGTGGAGAGAGAAGACTGAAGTCAGAGTGTTGGGGAAATGCCCACTGATCTTGTTGGCAGTACAGGGTTGAAGAAAATGGGAGTCGGGAACCCTGAAAAAGGAGGTGAGAATTTCAAAGAAGGTAGAGCCTTTCTTACCCCTTCCTCTTGCCCCAGCCATAGTGATGGTGATTTCTTCTGGGGTAGGATGGGGTGCCTAGTTGGCAGGGAGACTGAAAGATGGAACACCTAGTGTAGCTTATCACCTACAACAGATAGGGATGTGGCCAAAGACAAGGAAAGAAGACAAATGAGAGAAGATGTGAGAGAGCAAGATAAGGGGCTGCACAATAAGCGTGCTAGGAGATTCAGTGTGGTGTCCCTCAGTGCCTGCTGTGAGCTTTGTTCCCTTCTAAATTGAGGGAAAGATAAGAAAGGCACCTACTTCCAGAAGAAGATAGAACAGCCAAAAGCAAAACTAGCTATCGACTTTGGGGTGACACCTGAGGTCCCTCCGCCCCGGACCAGATATGTTCTGGACAGCGTAGAGTGGATTCCTGCACTGAACATTAAACAGAAGCCAGAGGCCAGGCCTGCAGCCAGCAAGGCAACAAGACAGCTTGGTCTTCTGGTTTAGGGGAGTCAAACCTTCAAATGGTCCTAGATGGGGGAGGAACATTGAGATGATTCCCCTGAATATATAAGAATAAGGAAAAGATTAGCAAGAACTAAGCAAGGTACACATGGGCAAGGAAAGTACAAGCAAAGCCAACATGTTGAAGGCTTTCTCATTAGGGCTCCTCAGCTGGACCACAGGACACAGAAAATGATTGACTGTTTTCTCAGTTCTCCGGATGGTTTATGACTAGTGCCATTCCAGATGCAAAGGAATCAAGTAAATTTGTTATCAGCAGCCAATGTCTTAGGGTATTAGGACTTATTTTTCTTTGGAAACCCAGTTGAAAAGGCTGAAAGAAGCCTAATATGGAAAATACCCAAGGGGGTAAAATCCTACAGGCACTTCCAGTTGTGGAGGTAACATCAATTATACTTTAAAAAAAAGATTGCACTGATATGATGGTTAACAACAGAAGTGAAAATGGAAATTGCCCAGCCAAAGGCGAGGTGAGGGAACTGAAGCACTGAAAAGTCAACAAGTAGAAAAGCAGGCAAAAGATAGTCTCAAATATGAAATCACTCTGGATGTTAGCCCCCAGGGACTCTGTTAAATAAAATAAAAATCTTTAACCAAGAGATGAAATGCTACAAGGCAAAGATAGATGAGAAGCACAGACTTAACACTAGAAAAACAGGTCCCAACAGCTACAGGACAGAGTCTCAGAAGAAAATACCACAAATCATGATAAGGTAAAATTGACAAAAGAAATCAAGAGGTTTGGCAGAGGAAGTATGAGTGTATTAGAATATTGATCTTTCATAGTGGGAAGGCACAGATAGTTTCTAAGTTTAAAAAAATCAAGGAATAAGGGTGTTTGGGTCAGTCAATTAAGTCTCTGCTGTCAGCTCAAGTCACCATCTCAGGGTCCTGGGATCGAGCCCTGTGTCAGGCTCCCCTCGCAGTGGGGAGTCTGCTTGTCCCTCACCCTCTCCCTCTACCCCTCCAATCTCAGTTCCTGCTCTCTCTCAAATAAATAAATAAATTTTTTTAAATTCAAGAAGTAGTTATAAAAGGACCCAGACCCAGGAAGAGAACTAAAATAGAAATGAGCATGAATTAAAACCAGAAAAAATCAGGAAGTAAGCAAGGGGAGGAGAGTTGTGAAGAAGAGGCCACCTTTGATTTTCTTATCTTTAGCAGACAGTCAATAAATACTGTTTAAATATGTTAAATCTAGGAAAAAATAGCATATAATATATGAAAGAAGAAATTGGAGTAATTGAACAGATTGTAACCCTTTCAAATTACCAGAAGAAAAATACCCCACTTCAGAAAGAAGAAAGCTAAACAGCAAGAGTGAAAAAATTAAAACATCATTATAATTAGAAAATGTAAGATGCTGGCTTTAAGGCAAAAACATTATTATGTCATATGCAAATTAAATAAACTCATCTGTTGAAAGAAATAGCAAAGCCCACATGTTATAAATAAGAAATTAATCTAAAACAAGTGATTCAGAAAAGGCCCATTAAACCTTAGGAAAACAAAGCAGATTGAATTTAAGACACAATTATGAAATAAGTTAAAACATCACTATATATTTATAATGAAGATAAAATTGTCACAAATCTCAATACACCAAATAATACAGTGATAAAAATACATGAAACTGGCTACTTCTCTGGGACATGGACAGACTTTTCCCTATTTCACACTAAAAACCTGGATACTGTATATGAAACAAGCTTAAAAAGATTCTGCAAGGTAGAGAGAAGAGAAACCAGCCAGGGACAGTAGGATCTGAGGAACAATATGGTGGTGAGTTACCTGGGTTTTCTTTTGGCCTCACATATTACAGACACATATTACAGACTTAGAGCTGAAGAAGCTGGTAACTTAGAAGTAACAATGGGTGCAGACAAAACTAGTCACAACAAAAAGTTATTTTCTAGTCAAAGGAGCAGAGAAATGGCAACATAGAAAGGTGGAAAACTTAAACAATAATTTCTCTATTCTAGTTATGAACCACATAAAAGGAAAACTGTGGCACGATTCCCACCATGCAAGCATAGTCCAAGTGGGGAGTCTAGACTTTCACCCTCACAAGAATGATATTACAGAGTGCCAAGTACAGAGCCAGGATTTTCATCCCCACCTCGTGACGCACGACTCCCTGCAGTTCAGTGGAGACCACAGAAGGATGGGACTTCTACCTCCATCTAGCAGTAATGCGGTATAACCCCCCCCCCCATGGGGTGGTGACAGAAGATCCTGTCAAAGAGTTAGGACTTCCACATGACTCAGCAGTAACGAGACCACCTCCAGTGTAGTATCAGTGGAGAACATAGGGAGTTGGAACTCCTACCATCACCCAGAAGTAACAAAGAGTCCCCTTCCCCTTGGGTATCAATGGAGGGTTTCATGGGGAACATGGATTTCTGCCTCTACCTGGCAACAGCAATAACAAAACCAAGTGCCAGAGCACTGTCAAAGAAATCCACTAAAACAAGATTTCAGTGAGACCCAGAGTCTCATGGCACGATACAAAAATGCCCTGATTTCAGTCACCCGTGAGTCTCATGGCACAATACAAAAATGCCCTGATTTCAGTCACCCATTACTCATTATACCAAGAACCAGGAAGATCTTGAATGAAGATCATCTATAGATGCCAATACTGAGATAACAAAAATGTTAGAATTATCTGACAAAGTTTAAGGCAGTCATGATGAGTGAACAAATGCTTTAGTGAACAAATGTGCTTGGAAAAAAAGGAAAAAGAAAAGCCTCGGCAAAGAAATGGAATATAAATTTTCAATAAGCACAAGACATAAGGAAGAACCAAAAGGAAGTTTTAAAACTTAACTATAATAACCAAAATAAAAGCTCAGTGGGGGGATTAAACAGTAGAATGAGGAAAGATTCAGTGAAATGGGAGATAAAACAACGGAAATTACCCAATATGTGCAATACAGAGATAATAGACTTTAAAAAAACAACAACAAAAGAGGCTCAGGGACCTATGGGACTATGACAAAAGATTTGACGTTCCTGTCATCACGGTCCCAGAAGGAAAGGAGCAAGAGGGTAGGGTTGAAAAAGTACTCAAAGACTTTCCCACAAAGGTGCAAAATGAGTTCAACAGAAGAAAGATTGCCATTTCAGTAAATGGTTCTAGATTAGCTGGACACTCATAAATTAAAAAATGAGCCTCCACCTAAGTCTCACATCTTGTATAGACAATAACTGAACAGATCATAGAATTATTTCTGTGTTTTTATTTCTGTGTAAAACACAGAAATAATAAAACTATTAGAAAAAAATAGAACAATTTTAGGATCTAACAGTAGGCAAAAGCATGATACATAATAGGAAAAACTGATAAATTGGACATCATCAAAACTAGAAACTTTTGCTCTGTGAATGATCCTGTTAAGAGATGAAAAGCTGTAGAGTTGTAGAAAATGTTTGCAAACCACATATCTATCAAAGGACTAGTAACTAGGGTATATAAAGAACTCTCAAAACTCAACAGGGGAAAAACAACAGGGGAAAAAAAAATCCAACTAGGAAATAGTCAAAAGACATGAAGACAAATTTCACTGAAGAGGATATTGATGGAAAATAAGCACATGAAAAGATATTCAACATCATTATCCATAAGGAAATGTTAATTAAAACCACAGTGAGATGCCGTTACATATTCATCAGAATGGCTAAAATGAAGAGTGATGTTAGCACCAAATATTGTTGAGGATATGGAGAGACTTACTTATACAGTGTTGGGGATGATGTAAAATGGTACCGGAATTCTGGAAAACATTTCAGAAATTTTAAAAAAATACAACTACTTTATGACCCAATATTTGCTTTCCTTTATTCCAGACAATTAGGCCTTTATCCTAGACAAATGAAGATTTATTACAGGTACAAAACCTGTACACAAATGTATATAGCAGCTTTATTCATAATAGCCTCAAACTTAATAGAACCGAATGTCCTTGAGTGGGTGAATGGTTAAAAAACCTGTGGCACATCTCTACCATGGAACATTACTCTGCAAAAAAAGCGCGATGAACTACTGATACATACAACACCTAGATAAATCTCTAGAGAATTATGGCGAGTGATAAAACACCCTTCTGAAACACTTGTGAAATGACTAAAGAAATGGAAAACATGTTAGTGATAGCCAGTAGTTAAGGATGGAGTGGAGGTGGGAGGGAAGGGGATTTGACCATGAAAGAGCAAGGGAGGGAACGTTGTGGTGATGGAACTGTTCTGTATCACAGCACTGTCAATGTCAATATCCTGACTGTGTTGTCTTGTGGTTTTGCAAGATGTTACCTTTGGGAAAAATTGGGTAAAGGTACACAGGATCTTTCTGTATTCTTAAAACTGCGTGTGAATCAATAATTATTTCAGAATGAAATATTTTTTAAAAATTTAAGTACAAGAAACATTACAAAATTGGTTTCACATTTGCATATCCGTTACTATGATTCACCATAATAGAAACTAAGAAGAAGATGCATAATCATCTCAAAAGTTGTAGAAAACACAGTTGATAAAATTCAATACCTTGATTAAAAAACACCCCAATAAACAGAGATCTACTATGTTAATGGTATTGTTAAGATGCTATTTCTCCCCAGATTGATCTATTGATTCAATAACATTTTAACAGACTATTTCATAGATATTGATAAGCTGGTTTTAAAATTCAAATGAGAATGCAAAAGACTAGAATAGCTAGAATGATTTTGAAAAAGAAGTTTGGAGGACTAATCCTAATTTCAAGATTTACAAACCATAGTAATCAGAACAGTGTAGTATTGAAACAAATATATAAATAGATCAATGTAACAGAATAAGGTTCAGAAATAGACCCACACATACATTTACAACTAATTCTTACAAAGGTACAAATGTAATTCAGTGAAAAAAAAAGTCTTCAACAAATGTTACTGGGATGATTGGATATCCACATGTAAAGTAAAATGAATATTGATCCATATCTTGTACCATATGGAAACATCAACTCAAAATAGGCTATTTATGTGTGTGTGTATGTATGTATGTATGTATTCATTTATTTTTAAGATTTTATTTATTTATTTTCTGGAGAGAGAGAGTGAGAGCCTCAGCAGGAGGAGTGACAGGCAGAGGGAGAAGCAGACTCCCTGCTGAGTAGGGAGCCCGATGTGGGACTCTATCCAAGGACCCCAGGATCATGACCCAAACTTAAGGCAGATGCTTGACCAAGTGAACCACCAGGCATCCCTCAAAATGGGTAATTTGAAACATAAAACAATACAATGTATAGAAAAAATACTGGGTTGGGCACGTTGTGCATGTACACCAAAAGCATGTTCCATTAAAAAAAAAAAAGATGAAATGCCTTCAAGAAAATTAAATACTTGCGCTCTTTGAAAGACATTGTTTTTGGGAGTGAAAAGTCACAGACTGGGAGAAAATAATTGCAAACCATACATCTAATAAAGGACTTGTACCCAGCATATATGAAGAACCCTCAAAACTAAATAATAAGACTAACAACCCACTTTTTAAAAAATAGACCAAAGGATTTGAAGAGACACTTCACCAAAGAAGATACATGGGTAATAAGCACATGAAACATCCTCAACATCTTGGGTCATTAGGGAAATGTAAATTAAAACTATAGAGAGATACCACTATGCGTTCGAAGGACTACAATTTAAGACTGGTCATATCAATCGTTGGTGTGGGTGTGAAGCCACTGGAATTCTCATACACTGGTGGTGAGTATGTAAAATGGTAAAACCACTTGGAAAACAGTTTGTTTGTTAAAAAATTAAACATATCTTTCATATGACCCAGGCATTTCACTCCTAGGTACTTATCTAAAAGAAATGAAAAGGTATGTCCACACAAATATTTGTATACAAATGTTCATAGCTGATGAATATGTGCGGAAATGGCCATGGCCATGCACTGTCAGTTTTGCAGACTTCTTTGGCGGGGGGCAGGGGGCGGGAATTTAGCGACATCCATCATTCTTTCCCCAAGAGAAACAGTCCTCAGTTTGTATGAGGCTGGCTCTGTGGTTACCTCCTTCATCTGGAATATTTTGGATAACTCTGGATATTCAGAAAGCAATAGAAATAGAACTGTTATAGGAAAGCACACTAAAATATGTTAATTATGCAAGATGAAATCAGAGAGGTAGACAAACCGTGAGAGACTCTTAACCATAGGGAAAAACCTGAGGGTTGCTGGAGGAGAGGGGGTGGGGGGATGGGGAAACGGGGGGATGGGCATTTAGGAAGGCACGTATGTGACGAGCACTGGGCATTGTATGCTGACTTTGTATCATTGTATCATTTGTATATATTGTATCACTGACTTCTACCTCTGAAACTAATAATACACCTCATGTTAACTAATTGAATTAAAATAAAATAAAATTTATAAACTATGTCAGTTATGTGTTTATGAGGATTTTCCTTTACTTGACCTATTTTCCTTGCTTGTTATTAGTAGATTTATTCCAAATGGAACTTTGTTGAAAACATTTTAATTGTGTGACTGTTAGTACTTGTACAAAAGTTGCTTACTAAAGCTTCTAAACAAAGGCCAATTTCATCAGTGAGTATAGTTGGTGTTATTTTTACCACTAAATACTTCAGTGTGTGTTTCCTAAGAATAAGAACATTGTCTTACATAACAGTGCAGGGATCAAATTAGGAAATTTAACATTGACACAGTGCCGTCATCGAATCCACAGACTATTCAGATTTTGATGATTGTCCCAATAATGCCATTTATAGCTGTTTTTTCCTCTTGCCACATGACCCAATATCAGATCGCATGTTGCATTTAGTTGTATTTCTAGTCTCCTTTAATCTGAAACAGTTCCTCAGCCCTTCTCTGTGTTTTATAACTTTAACATCTTTGGGTAATACAGACCAGTTGTTTTGTAGAACACCTCTCAATTTTGGGCGTTGAATGTGTCCTCAAGATTAGATTCTTTTTTTTTTTTTTTAAGATTATTTATTTATTTGTCAGAGGGAGAGAGAGAGCGCGAGTGAGCGCACAAGCAGGGTGAGCGGGAGCGGAGGGAGAAGCAGGCTCCCTGCTGAGCAAGGACTCAAACCCAGGACCTTAGGATCATGACCTGAGCTGAAGGCAGACACTTAACCAGGCATCGCTCATGATTAGATTCTAATTATGCATTTATATCATTACGTTATGGGCAGGCATACCACAGAGATGACGTTGTGTGTCTTTTTACTGTATCATATCAGTAGGCTAATGAAATCTGTGAGTTTCAGGCTTTTTTTTTTATTAAGTTTTTTTTTTTAAGATTTTTTAAAAATTTATTTATTTTGACAGAGAGAGATCACAAGTCGGCAGAGAGGCAGGCAGAGATAGAGGGGGAAGCAGACTCCCGGCTGAGCAGAGAGCCCATTGTGGGGCTCGATCCCAGGACTCTGAGACCATGACCTAAGCCAAAGGCAGAGGCCTAATCCACTGAGCCACCCAGGTGCCCAGGGTTTTTTGTTTGTTTGTTTTTAATATGGGTGTTTGGTTTCTCCTCCACTATTAGTTGAAAGAATCTTTTCCCCAGTAGGTTAAATCTTTGCTTTCTCTTCCCCCTTTAACCTATGCTTTTCTTTGGGCCTCTTACACACTCCCCTGATTATGTGCAGTCCAGTGGTCAGCCAAGGATCTGGAGTTGACTCGCCAATTTGTGTGTTGGCGCCCTGCCCCTCTGTGGCCCTCTCCTCTCACAGACCCTCTGCAGACACACACATGTTACATATACACACAGGGTAATTTGAGGTGGCTCATAGGCCTACATGTAAACACTGAAATAAATGTTAGAAGAGAGTGTCCTCATAACTTGAGGTTAGGCAGAGATTTTTTTAGGACACAAAAAGTAAAAACCACGAGATAAAAATTGAATGTTAGACATTATACAAATTGAAATCTTCTTATCAAAAGGTAATGTTGGGAAGGTAGTGATAAACAAGTCACGGAGTGGAAAAAAACACTTGCGACGTATATATAACAAAGGACTTGTATTCAGACTGCCCGAAGAACTCACACACAACTACAGACCCAGAACCAGAAAACTACAGGCTCCATAAACTGGGCAGAAGACTGCAACAGGCACTAAACTATGGAGTGTCCAGTCAATAAGTACTAGTCGTCAGTGATGAGGGAAAAGAAAATTAAAACTGTGGCAAGATGCCGCTCTACACCCACGGAACGCTAAAGTCAGACTGCCATGTTAACTGTTGACGAAGATGGAGCAGCTGTAGCGCAGACGTTTCTGATGGAAGAGAAAATGGTGAAAGCAGTTTGGAAAACAGTTAAAATGTTAAACTGATACTGTATAATCTGGCAATTCCTCTCTTAGGTATCTTTCCAAGAAAAATGAAGATATTGGTGTGTACAGAAAAGTTTATAGCAGCTTCATCCATAAGAACCCAAACCTGGAAACAAGTCCAGTTATCACCAGCGTGTCCAGGATAATCCGAATACCCAATAATGGAGATTGGCTGCACACAGCAGAAAGGAACAGGCTCCTGACTGCACGCATGGACCTTGAAACATGGTTACACTTCGTGAAAGAATGCAGACACAAAGGAGTACATAACTACATGATTCCTTTGTTAGGCAAGTCTAGAAGAGACTAATCTCTGTTGTCAGAAGGATGTCGGTGGGAGGAGGCCTGAGGTCGGGGATGCTGAGGTTCGCGGTTGCGGTGGCTATTATGCAGAAACGTACATTTGTCAAAACTTACCTAACTGTACACATGAAACAGTTCATTTCATTGTGTGTAAATTTGTTTCAGTAAAATTGATTTAAGTAAGAGAACACAAGGGTCTTGACTTTTTTTTTAGGACGGGGTTGGTGGGAGAGCAGAGAGAGCGAGAGCGAGAGAGAATCTCGAGCAGACTGCCCTCTGAGCAGAGCTGGACACGGGGCTCAACTTCACAGTCTTGAGATCGTGACCTGAGCTGAAATTAAGAGTCAGACGCTTAACTGACTGAGTGCCCCGGGCACCCCAGGGGTCACATTGACATTATGCCGGACACATTTGTGGCCAAGAAACATTCAGTAGAAGGAGGAAAGACGTCAGAGTGTGGGCTACTTTTCACAACGACTGCATTATAGAGATAGCAATATACGCAGAAATGACACGGCCACAACTGTTATGAAGCAGAAACTGTAAGACAAAATAGGAGAAAGAGAAAGAAATCCCACTCTTAGGAGATTTCATGCTCCTCTATCCATCCAAAACAGAGCAAGGGGACACAGGAGTTAGAACGCAGAAGTACTCCACAGCGCGGCACGGCAGGCCTTCTGCATAGCTGTTGGGGTCTGGGCTCCCATCACAGACGATGCGCTTTTCTGTCCCCGTACACACAGAAGAGTCATGAAAACTGACCACCAATTAGGCCGCAGTGAACATCTCAATTCCAGATAGGAGAAGTAATGTGAACAACATGAGAAAAACTAAAAATCAAACCAGAAAGCATAAATGCTCTTTTGCTTAAATATTTTAAAACTGTTTATAAACTCTTGTGTCAAAGGGTAAAGACAAACCAATTTCGGACCTGCTAGAGAATGATGATACTGAAAACATTTCAGAATCTAGGCGATGTTGCTCAGTGTTCAGAGACAAACTTACAACCTTATGTTTCTATCAAGAAAAATGAAAGAAAAATAAATGAATTAAATGTCCAATTCCAAAATTTTAAGTAAGAATAACTGAATAAGCTGAAAGTGGCCATTAATAAGGCAGTCAGAAACTAACTAGTTGGAAAACAGTAGAATCAACAACGAAAAAACACAATTCTTTGCAAACAACCAACGAAATAAATAAATTACTAGATAACCTAATCCAGAAAAGTAAAACCATAAATACACATAAGAAAAGTCCTAAAAGGAGGAAGAGATCACCATCAAGATAGAAGAAATTAAATCTTTTTTTATTCAAGATTTTATTTATTTATTTGACAGAGAGAGATCACAACTAGGCAGAGACGCAGGCAGAGAGAGAGGAGGAAGCAGGCTCCCCGCTGAGCAGGGAGCCCGATGCGGGGCCGATCCCAGGACCCTGAGATCATGACCTGAGCCGAAGGCTGCGGCTTAACCCACTGAGTCACCCAGGCGCCCCGAGGAAATTAAATCTTAAGAGATTATTTATGACTCTAAGCTGAAACACCTGGATGAAAATGTAATTTTCTATGACTTACCAAAATTGAGTAAATAAATACAGAATGTCAAAGCAGATGCATTTGCATAGAAAAATTGAAGCTACTTCTCTCCATCTCCCATCCCCAAATCATCAGGCTTCAAAATAAGTTAAGGAGGAAATTAGATGATCATCTCCGTATATACAAAAGAAGATTTATTCCCTCATCTTTTACAGACAAATAGGGGGGAAACAACCCAGTGTCTTTATGGAGTACACAGAACACTTCCGCCAAAGTCCGGAGAATGAGTAGGATGCCCACGATCATCACCCCTATTATTTAACATCCAAATGGAAGCATCACCAAACGCAGTTACACACACGCGTACTTGTACACACACACACACTTGCACACTCACAAACATAGGAATTGGGAAGGAAAAGGTAAAACCACTGTAGATTGTATTTTGGTAAAATCAAGGCAATCGACAGAGGAACTATTAAAACGGTTAGAGAAGCCACCAACATAGCCAGATCCAAAATCAACATAGAGAAGCAATGAGCAAACAATAGCAGATAGGAATCAACAATAAATGTGCAAAATTTATATGAAGAAAACGTTAATTTGAAAGAGACTGAAGTAAACTAATGAAAATATAGGGCATGTTTTTGGACAGGAAGAATGGGTCTCATGAAGATGTCAAGTCTCCTTAATTTATAACTAGAGGTACAAAGGGTTTTTCCTCTCTTCCAAAACCTAGAAAAACTGATTCTAAAGCTCATATGAAAAAGTAAACAAAATGAATCAGGAAGATGCTGAGAAAGACTAGTGATGGGGGGCGTGGCGGGGGGCTATTCGTAGCAGAATACTATGACGTGTCCATAAATGGTGCATAAATGGTCTGACCAGCGGAACAGACCAGAAGATCCCAAACCGACCCTCATACGAATGTGGGGTTTTAGTTGAATAAGAGCAGCGCCTCAAGCTGAGGAGAAGGTGTGCTTTTTAGTAAATGGCGCCGGGTGACGTAGAAAGCCGTGTGGAAAATACAGTCGGACCCTTCTGCCAGCCACACTCAGCAGGGAGAACTTCAGAGGGGCCCGAGATCTATGTAAAACAGAAAACCGTGTCAGTGCTAGAAGAAAACGTACGCATTCCTTTATAACTTGGGTGTGGGGAAATCCTTTCTAAATATTTTCAGAACCCAGGATCGGCAGAGGAGGTGTTCAGTGCGCGCAACTGTGTTGAACTACAGAACGTCCCGGACCAGAGTTTAAAATGCAAAAGCAAAAGACCGATCGTGGGCGTAACGAGCCCTCGGAAGCCGTCGCGAAGGGCTGATCTACCCAATGTGAAGAGTTTCAGAAACGGAGAAGGGAAACCGGAACAATGAAACACCATGGCAGATGTAAGAAGCTAGAAAAGGGGTTCGGGTGGTCCTCGTTCTGCGCTCCCTCCCCTAGTCTGCGTTTGGGGTGTTTCACAAGGGAAAATCACGCCTGTACACCAATGGGCGGGATCCGCTTTGGACAAGGGACGGGGGCAGGCATTTGAGCTGGCCCTCGAGCATGAAGGAGGAGTTGGGAAAACCAGGGCCTGGGTCTCACGGAGCAGGGCTTGGGGTCGATAGGGTTTTGGAGTGTCGTTGGGGTCCGGAGCCGACGGCCAAGGAAAAATTCTTGAGACGTCTTTGGTGCAAAAAGTTGATTTTGTGAAAGCTGTAGGGACGGGACCCTGTGGGCAGCAGGGGCTGCTGCCCTGGGACCGTGAGGGGCGGCTGATGACGCCCTTGGGAGTTGGGGAGGGAGGGAAAAGGGAGGCGTCTGCTGGACTTGGACCTGCTGGAGAGGACACAGGACCCTGGAGGCCTGACTATTGTCAAGCTAAGGTGGTTTTTCCTTCTAATGCAGGATTAGCGTTAAGACAGCTGGAGCTTCCTGGAGGAGGGTCATCCTCTCTCTGTTACACATCCTTGTCCGTGCTTGGGCTGCAGGCCATAGAGAAACCTAACTTCGTTTACATTTCCTTGTGCCTCGGTTTCCCACATCGCTCACAAAGGAGAGGGTGATGTTACCACTCCAGGGAACCCAGTCGCGGGTCTCCGGAAGTCAGGCTGTTGGTAAGAATGCACTTTCCTTGTATTCACCGAGACACTGGGGAGCTGAGGGACACTCTTGTCTTGCAGGACGGTGACCTGTTAGCCACAGGAGCGTCTGAGGAGCGCCCTGCAGATCCCACGGGCGCACGCGCACGTGTGCAGGTGTCCGCTTGTGATTGTGTTCCGCTGGCCTTCTCCCCCGCTTGTCACGGTCACAGGCCATTGGCACAGTCCCGATCCCTCATTTCTGGCATCATTCCTTATCCCGAAAAAGTGTCCCCTCAAAAAACTAATAACCGATCAGAAGGGCCTCTTCTCCCGAGGAGCCGTCCTTCCTCGCAGGCCGAGTCCGGCCCAGCCTCCTGCGCTCCCCGGATGCTCGGGGTTCAGCCGGCGGCTTCTCTGGACGGAGATGGAGCAGCGGCCGCTCGGCCCGGGGAGGAAAGCAGAGCGTGCGTGCTGGTCCGTCCCGGAGAAGGAGGCTCTTCTCTGCCTGTCCGCGGGGCTGAGGCAGGTCCCTCGTGTTCTTTGGCTGTTCTCTGAAGACCACAAAGTGAAAGAATCCGGGCTCAGGATTTGGGGAGGGAAGTAAGCATAACCGTTCATCACTCACTAAGCCCAGCAACATGTGGACCGTCCAACGGATCTTCACGGCTCACCTGGAAAGTCCCGGGGGTGTGGGCGCTGGCCGGGTCGTGGAGGCAGGCCTGAGAGACAGGCTGCATTTCCCTTAGAAAGTGTGCGTCCTGGGGTGCCCGGCTAAGTCGGTGAAGCATCCGCCTTCGGCGCAGGTCATGGTCTCAGGGTCCTGAGACTGAGTCCCGCGTCGGGCTCCCTGCTCCGCGGGAAGCCTGCTTCTCCCTCTCTCTCCGCTGCTCCTTCTGCTTGCTCAGTCTCTGTCTCTCTCTGACAAATAAATAAATTAAATCTTTAAATTAAAAAAAAAAGAAAGAAAGTGTGTGTCCTTTGCTGCTACAACAAAGCACCACAAAACTGGTGGCTTACAACACCGCAGATGCAACCCTTCTCCGTTCCGGGAGGCCGGAAGTCTAGAGTGGCCAGCCGGGCTGGCTCCCTCCGGGGGCTCCAGAGAAGAGTCCGTGTCCTGCTTTTCCGGCCTCTAGAGGCACCTGCACGCCTTGACTCCTGGCCCGTCCAGCACCTGCAAAGGCAGGGACCTCTAGGCTTCGGGACCCTCTGACTCTTCCTCCCCTCCCCCCACCTCCTCCCAGCCATGAGACCCTGGTGATGACACTGGGCCCGCCATGCCGTCCCCTGTCACCCCCGCTGGAGAACATGCTCGCGGCAAAGGGGGGGAAGCGGCAGGGGGGCGTGGAAGGCCGGGAGTGGGGCAGCCCCTCTTGGGGTGCCCGAGGCTGCATCCCACTGAGAGGGGTGGGTGGTCTCAGGGACCCGACAGAGGACCTTCCTCCTGGGAGAAAGGATGGGTGACCCAGCGTGGGCTGATGGACCCAACTTCAGGAGTGGGGGGTGGGGCAAGAGTTTACGAGGACGGGGGCTGGGACCCACCGGCGGGCGCACCGGTCTCACACGGCTGCGGAACAGATTAGCAGCGACTCGGCTGCTCGAAACCACACAAACGGACCGTCTCCCGGCTCCCGTGGGTCTGAGGCCTGGGGCTCCGCTGGGTCCCGTTCAGAGTCACAGGCTGGAACCCAGCTGTCGTCCCATCTCCCGTGACGTGTGGGGGCATCTTCTGGACTCACCGATGGCGGGCAGGGTTCAGTTCCCTGCACGTGTGGGGCTCGGTCCCCACCCCCAGGTTCCAGACGTGACGCCCTCTCCATGGGCGGTTCACACGGCGGACGGCCGGAGAATTCTCGGTGAAGTCTGTAGGTCTGACCCACGTGGCAGAATCTTCCGTCCGACGAGCTCAGAGTCAACCAAGTAGGGACCTTGGCGACTGTGTGGAGTCACACTCAGGGGCGGGCGACGGAGGTGTGCGGAGGGTCAGTATGCACTACCGAACGCCGAGTTCTGCTTCGAAATCGGGGTACGGTGCCGCACGATCAGCAGCATAGAGGGACGCCCATCCCAGGAGGTCGGACACGGGGCCGCGAGGAGCAGGAAAGGAGAGTGTGTGAGCTTGTGGGGTCGGTGTAGACAGGAGAGCATGGGAAGCAATTCTGCCTTTTCTTTTCTTTTTTTCCTAAGGTGACGCATCAGTGCATGGAAATGTGCAGCTCTTGCACGTCCGAATCCAGGGATCCTGCGAAATGTACCCACATCATCCACATGCCGTCAAGATGGTCACCATTCCCACTGTCCCCTGTGACCCGCTGGCCAAGCCCCCCGCGTGGGGCAGAGCTGCCCGGGGCTTCCCGCAGGCGGGACCGTGCTTCGTGTCCTTGGCTGCGTCTGCTTCTTTCCCTTGGCACAACGGGTGTGGAACGTAGTGTTGAGTGGCGTCCATGACGTGGTGGACCAGGGTCTGCCTGTCCGTCCCCTTATGATGGCCAGCCCTGTTGCTTGCAGCTTTTGACTCCTACGAACGAGGTCGTGCATTCTCCTGCTGGTCCAAGAGTTGACGTCTTTGTGGCCCTTGGCCGGAGCCCTGGAGTGGAACGGGGAGCCGTGTGGCGAGGGCCCGTGGGACTGCTGGGAAGTGCTGAGGAGATGCACATGGTTGGACCTTCCTGCCTGCACCAGCCCCGAGCGAGGCTCGCACCCCCACCACTGGCCTGGTCAGGAGAACTTCAGCCACTCTGCTGGCTGTCAGGGTCCCCCTTGTGTTCCCGGAGGAGGCACTGAGTCTTAACTTGAGAGGTGGGTTCTCGGTCTCCGGGGGACCCTAAGTGTCACCACGTCAACAGTTAAAGCCACCCCGGTGTCCCCATGGCCATCTGTCCTTTAGAAAGTGGCTGCCAGACAGCAGACCAGGACTCTGGGCTGGAGACGTCCCCCGGGCGGGGCTGGTTCCCAGGGTCCCCGCCAGCTCTCTGACATGCTGACCCGTGTTTTCAAAAATCCTCGATGGAAAAACGTCCCTTCCCGCGTATCCTCAGCCTCGAAAATACGAAGACCAAATGTCTGTTGTAGCAGCAAACGAAAATGGGTTTGCTTTTGCTATAAACGACTCTCAAAATCGGTGGAAAAAATGCCTTTACAGGCCATCTTCAAAAACACACCTCAACAGATGTGGCTGGAGAGGTCAAAACTGAAAGGACGACGGAGACACGTCCACCAAACGCGAGCGAAGAAAGCAAGCGCCGCAGCCCTGCCCCGTGCACTCTCCCCACCGAGCCCCAGGGCAAGGGGAAGGGCGGCGGGGGCCGGTGTGGGAGCTGCTCCTCCTGGCGCGGGAAGGGTGGGCGCCGGCCCCCTGCGGTATCGGTGACCCGCGTTGCACTCTCGCTTCGGGACGTCCCGTGCTGATCAACATATCGCGTTTGCGAACTCGAACAGACGCAGCACCGTGGAGCCGGGGCTTCCCTCATAACCTGTTTCCTGAAAGCCACGTTCTGGAGCGGGACGGAAGCTCCTTATCTTCTCCTCGCGGCTGCGGGGAGCAGAGTGCGGCCTGATTTCCCACGCGAGCTCCCAGCCGTGGTTCCAGTTAGAGGATTCGTGGCTCCGTGGGGTAGACGGGTCCCGTCTTAGAGGGACACACACTTCTGCTTTCCCACTTGGCCTCAGGCGGGGGCTCTGGGCTGACCACCCCCAGGCAGCGGGGACACCTGCAGAGGAGGAAAACCCAGCGATCCCGACGGAGGGGTGCAGACCCGGGGCGGCCAGAGCCTGTGCGTGGAGGGCAGAGGACGGGGTCCCGGAGTGCAGGGTGGCTGAGTGACCGGCCCCTGCTGCCTCGCCCGCAGCCTTCCCCAGCTGCCCTCTCACCTCCCTGCCCTGGGCACCGGGTGTCCGAATTCCTCAGCCCCGCACGGAGCAGGAAGCGGCGGGGCCTGGCGCCTGATCCAGCCCTCCCAGGCGGGTGCTACAGGGTCACAAACCCATTTTGCAGTGGGTCAGACTGAGGTGAAGGGGTGGGCGGTGAGGAAGGAGCCAGGTTCCCGGTGGCTCGGGGTCCTGGGGCCGCTGCTCCCCACTGCAGTTCCGGTGGGGGCTCACAGGGCATGACTGGCACCGTAGCCTGTGGGCCCAGGGATGACGGCCCGGGGAAGGGAAATGTCCCCCCAGCACGGCACAGTGGACACAGAAGCAGGGCTGAGACGGGGTCAGACGACCCTGCTAATTCTGTCTGGGGGTGCTCCACCGAGTCCTGCCCCCGGCCCCTGCCTGGCTCCCCTGGTGTGTCCAGAGAAGGCTGGCCCGTCCCCCCCCCACATTTGCCGGGCTCCTCCCCCCTGCCTCTGCCCGCCCTGGCACAGCCCTCCTTTCCCCCCGGGCCCGAGTGTGTCCAAACCCACGTCCTCCCCTCACTCTGCAGTGGCCCAGCAGCAGGGCGGAGAGCCCTGGGCATTTCGGTGGCTGCGCGTTTCCTCCTTCCCCACCCACTCCGCCCTTTTTGAGGCCGGGACCACTCCTGCGAGGGGATGCCCGCCGCCCCCGGACACCTGTTTCTGGACCATGGCCGGGTGTCCCCTGGGGTCTGCTGGTCATGACTCCTCCTCCAGGACTCACTGGGGCTCTTCGGGGCTTTGTCTCGTTGGGTCTGGGCAGCTCTCCCCACCCCCGAGATCTGATGTGCTTCGGCTTCTATAGCCCAGGGTGTCGGGCCCCTCCTCGCTCCTCCCTGCCTCGACGGTCCTTCCCCGGCTCCCCACACCTGGAGGGGTTCGGCCCGTCCCCGGGGCTGACAGCCTGCTTGGGGGCACACCCGTGCCGGACCCCAGCTGTCCCTCCTGCTGGAGAGGGACACGTCAGCCTGGGGGGATTGTAAGTCCTCACAAGGATGACCACGGGCAGAGGAGTGAAAACCTTTAATCGGAAAAGTCGCGGACACGGACAAGTGGGCAAAAACACGGGAAGGAGTAAAAATAAAACTAACATATAAAGAGGGTCTTCAGTAAAATGGAGGACCAATCACTCCCTCGGGACAGAGCTTTGGGTTGTTGTTTGTTTTTTTTTTTTTTTTTTTTGATTTTTTAAAAGAAAACAGAACATACATCGCCTTGTGCCCAGGCCTCCGAGTAGACGGAGAGGGGGGCACACGGTTAGCACCTTTGTTTCCGGGGCTCTCGGGGACACAGGGCTGAGGAGCCACCATTTTCTGCTGTTTGCAGAGATGCTGGTCCGAGTGCATCCGTCGCCCGAGCTCCACGGCCCAAAGAGCAGAAATGAGGCCCGAGCCCTGAGCAGGCAGGAGCCGACTCAGCACGGGTGAGGCGGGAGAAACCTCCACCCAGGCTTTCCAAACACGGAGGCCCACGGTCTCCCGCGACGTCACTAGCAGACTCGCAGCACGTCACGGGCTGTGACTAGAGAACGGGGGTTCGTGAGAAAGATGAGGCCGGGAGGCAGGGCTCTGGCAACCCCCCAGGAAAGGCCGAGAGCTGTGGGGGGTTCAGAGCCTGCGGAGGTCGGGGGAGGTTCAGAGACCACGGAGGGGAGGGCACGGGCTGGCGCGTCCCGGGGCCAGAGGGGCGGGTCAAACAGGCCTTTCCGAGCCCGTCCTTCCCGGAGTCGTCACTGTCGGGCTGGTGCGGACCGTGGGGGCCTCGCCGCCGTTCCCGTGGGGGACGCCCGGTGCTAGCCCTGCGCCACCTTCCTGGACACCGTCTGGTAGAAGACGCCGCGCAGCAGGGCCTGGTAGCTGGGCACACGGAACAGGTGGCGCTCGCCGAAGGCCACGTCGTACTCGGCCGTCTTGCCCGTGACCAGGACGCGGACGTGCGGCTCGTTGACCTGGCGGCCCACCACCACCACGAAGATCTCGATGTCCGCCCGCTGGGCCTCCTGCACCGCCTTCTCGATGGCGGCCGCCGTGGCCCCCTGCGAGTTGCCGTCGGAGAACAGCAGGAGCCTCTTCTTGGCGTCCCGGGACGAGGCCTCGCGGTAGAAGCGCGTCACGAAGGCCAGGGCGTCGTTGACGTCGGTGGCGTCGTTGAAGAAGCTCATGGCGTCCACGGTGCCAGCCAGCACGGTGTAGTTCTGCAGGAACTGCAGGGCCCCGCGGCCGGGCTGCTGCTGTCCGGGGCCGCTGTACTGCACCACGGCCACGCGCACGTCGTGGGACGGGTCGGCCCGGCCCGCCGTCAGGAAGCGCTCGGCCAGCCGCTTGGCGAAGCGCTTGGTGGTGTCGAAGTTGTGGCTGCCCACGCTGGCCGAGCCGTCCAGCAGGATGGTGATGTCGGCCGGGGAGGAGAACGTGACTGTGGGATGGATGCAGGTTAGGACGCGCCCCCACCCCCGGGAGCGTCCCCCTGGCCCGCACACCCCAGCTACTCACTCGGGCAGGTGTAGTCCGGACACTTCTTGTCTGTAAAAAAGAAAACCCAACATAAAGCCGGTGACCTCACGGACGGCTGTCCTCTCCGCAGCCCGCCGGCCGGACGGCAGAGCCCCCGTGGGGCAGGTACATGGGTGGCCCTCCCGGATGCCTGGCTGGCACCTCCTCAGCCCGTGGGCCCCACCAGGAGGGGGACACCCCTAAGCAAGGGTCGGCCTGAGATGTGATCACGTGGTCCTCCCACTGACCCCGTGGGGGCCCCTCTCGATGGGGAAACAAGCTCAGCGAGGACAAGGGTGGCTGCCGGGTCAGAGCTGGGCTGCACTGCTCGTGGGCAACGCTGACCCGGGCCGACCACGCAGGCCAGTCGGACCCCGGCAGCTCTCTCTGGCTGTGGGCCACCTGCCCGCACCATGGGCCCCACTCAGTAGCCAAAAAGAGCCTAGAAGCGCATATTCTGAGCTGGGGGCCGGGGAGGCCTCTCGGCTCCAAGGGCACCCAGCGCACAAGCGTGTGGCCGGACCCCAGGGAGTGTGAGCGCTCCTGGGACAGAGCAGCAGAAGCACAGGGGACCCCTGCCGACACGGGGCCACGGCCTTCCCCAGCAAGGGCTTGGGGCCGCTGGTGGCAGGGTCACGTGCTGCTGGCCGGGGCTGAGCGGCTCCAGCGGCGGGGGGGGTCACGGCGGCCCAACCACCTCCCGGCACGGCCGCGGGGGAGGTCCCCGTGCCAAGCCCACCTATACAGATCTGGGTGGTGACGTTCTTCAGGAAGTTGTCGTCCAGCAGCTCTGCGTAGTTCTCCTTGACCAGCGAGATGCCCGGCCGGCCCTGGGATGCCAGGCCTTGGCAGGAGATGACGTTGAGCTGGTCGGAGCCTGCGGCATAGCCGAACATGTCCTTGATGCCCACGGAGACCACCTGGAAGGGAGGGACAGTGTGGGCACAGCCCCGGTGGGGAAGGTAGACTTCCGGGGGCGCAGGGGCACCGGGGGGTGTGGGGGAGGGGCGCAGGGGCGCGGAGGCAGCCGCACCTGGATGTCGGGGCCACAGAGCACGCTGAGCGGGGTGGTGTCCCTCTGGGTGTCCGAGCGGCCGTCCGTTATGACGAGCGCAATCCGGTTGCTGGACGTGGGCGGCAGCAGCTGGTCGCGGGTGTACCGCAGGGCCTCCCCTGTGAACGTGCCCCCCGCCATCCACCGCAGCTTCTTGACGGCTCTGCGGGGTGGACGCTTGGGTCAGCGCGGGCGGGGCGCAGGGCCGGGTGGGCACCCTCGGGGACCACAGGCACACGGGCGGCCGGGCACACGCACTCACTCCTTGAGCTCCTGGACGTTCCGGATGCCGGGGCTCCTCAGGTCCACGTGCTCCTGCATCTGGTTGTGGCTGTACTGCACCACGCCCGCGTGCGACTGGCCCGGCTCGAACTGCGCGCCCCACGCCCGGTCAGGAGTGGACGCGGGGCTCCCGCAGCCCCTGCACCCAGCATCGGCCCCGGCTCTCACGCCCCAGTGGGGGCACAAACGCAGCGCCCGGGGCCCAGCCCCCTCCCGCCCTGGGTCCGCGCCGGCTGCTCCCGGGGAACGGCAGGCGGCTCGGCCTCACCTTGACCAGCTCGTCCCTGCTCAGCCGGTCCAGGACCTTGATGATGAAGTCCTTGGCGATCTCGAAGTTCTGGAGGCCGATGCTCTCCGAGCTGTCCAGCACAAAGAGGATGTCGATGGGGCCGCACTTGCACTCTGCAGGCAAGGACAGTGTCAGCCCGGGGGGCCTCCCGTGGCCCCACGCAGCACCGCCACCCCCGCTGGAGGCGGGACCCTCAGGCTTCTGGCTCCCCCACGCCGGTGGCTGTCCGTGCAGGTTCCTGGGACGAGGAGGGGGCCGGACTGCGCCCCAAGGCCACGGTGGCCTGGTGGGACGTGAGGGCCAGCTGCTGCCCTCCCAGGTAAGCCAGGAGGAGGGGCCTAACCCACCACCCACAGGGAGCCCCAGAGAACCCTGGAGAACCGTGCTCATGACTCACCACAGCAAGCTGGGGAAAGAGGAGAAAGAGAGCGTTATGTCCCCGTGGAGACCCTGCCCGCCTGCATGTCCTCGCAGGGCAAGCTGCCCTGCCCGGTGCCCCTCCCCCCGGGACTTCCTTGTGAGGGGGACACACTCCTGTCCCCCACTTAAACCTCCACCCACGGTTTAAAGGACCCCCCACCCCCGGCCCGTGAGTGTCAGAGGGAGGCGCCGGGGCTGGCAGGACCCGATTCTTCCCAACTAAGACACTTCTGCAGAGACGAGGGCTACTCACAGCACATTTTCATGATGATGTCCACGATCTCGCATTCCTGGGGGGAGAGACATGCACCAGAGGCTCAGCGGGGCTGAACGGGGCTGGGTCGCCTCGCCCTGGTACCATGGTGGGGTGCGCGTGCCAGGTGTCGGACACCCAGGGCAGGGGCACCTGACGTGGTCACTGCTACGTGGACACCCCATGTCCCTCCACGACGATCGTGGCGTCCCACCCTGTGGGATCCGTGGCCAGAGCGGCCAGCCCCCCAGGGACATTTACGGACACCCACTTACATCTGGCCCCGGCGGTCCCGTGTGTCCTGGGGGCCCCTGTCGGAGGAAGGAGCGGAGGAAGGCGGTAAGGGCGCGTGGCTCCCTGAACCGCAGGTCTGAGGAGGGCCCCGAGCACCGACCCCTCGCCGCCCAGCCCTCGGGCTGACCCCACCTCCCCGCAAGAGCCCCCGAGCCTCTGCACACTGAGGGCTACGGGACAGCCCCTGACTGCCCCGTATTCTGTGATCGCCGGGGGCGCAGGTGGGCTGGGTGTGGCCCTGCGTGGGGGTTCCCGGAGCTCGCCGTGGGATGGAGAGTTCCTTCCAGTCTGGCTGTGCCAGAGCCCCGGGCTTGCTGTGCTCTCTTCATGTCTCAGCAGTGACCAGCTGCTCCCTCTTTCCAAAGCCCCCACGACCCTGGGCTCGGCCTGTTCCCTCCCCTCCTGTCAAAGGGCCAACCTCTCCCAGAGACCCACTTCCCAGGTTCCTGCTCCGACTCCCCCGCAGCCTCCGAATCCCAGGGTGCCCTGCCCTGGCTGGCCACGCCCACTCACCTGGGGGCCTTCGGGGCCCCGGTACCCCTTTGCTCCTTTGACACCTGGGGGTGAGATGTCATTGTTCTGGAAGGGAACGGCGCACTGTCACCACCGACAACCACCACTGGCCGGACCATCTGCTGCCGGTCCGTCCACGGCCCCTGCTTTGGGTGCCCTGCCCCCAGCCCCCCGCGGAGCCCTCACAGCCCAGACGGCACACGGCCACCTCCCCGCACACCCCCCCGGGTGGAAGCTGCTCCGGGTGATTTCCCGGCATCCCTGCGGGCTCTGCACTCACATCCTCTCCAGGGTCTCCGGCTTCTCCCTCATCCCCCTTGAGGCCTGGGTAGCCTTTAGTGCCCTGCAGGGGACAGGGAGCACGCGGTAAGCGGCAGGGAGTCCTGGCAAGAGGGCGTGTGTGTGTGTGGCTGGGACGCCGGCCCAGGGTTGGAGTGGGTTCCCCCTGGGGAAGCAGGCCCCTGGGGTGCGTGGTGACCAGACACACACCCCCTCTCGGGTGCACCCCGCGGGCCGGGTGGCTGTCCCCCAGGACCGGCACCGAGCGGTCCCTCTATGTCCCCCGAGTTCTGTTTCCCATCAGCTCTAGGAACCGTAAGTCACAGCACCGCGCTTCCTTTTTGAGAAGCAGAAATTTGAAAAGGAAAAGATGAAGGAGACACCGTGTCCCGCCTGCAGAGACACCGAGGCCCGGTGTGGGCCCAAGGAAGCCCGGGGTTCGGGGGTCAGTCCCCGGGAGCCCAGAGGGGAGGCCAGGCAGGGGCACCCGCAGACAGGGACACGTGTGGGAGGGGCCTGGGCGGAGGGTGCCTGTGTGTCACACACGTGGGCGCGTGAACACACCAGCAGCGCGATGGCGTGTACTCACGTTTATCCCGGGGGGACCCCTGCTGCCCGGATAGCCCTGCGGGGAAAGACAAGCCAGTCGCACCAGGCCCCGGCCTGGCTGGGGGAGGGGCACCCCATGGACCACTCCCCCGCCACCCCTTCCTCGGCCACCCGCGGTCCTGGGCCCGCCCTGGCTGGACCAAAGGGGGCGATGGGGCGGGAAGACGGGGACTCACAGGGAAGCCCGGGAAGCCCTCGGTGCCGTTTCCGGGAGGGCCGTCTTCCCCCTGCGGAGAGGAGACCGCGTCTGTCCCTGGGAAGCGCCCAGGCTCTGGGGGGTGCCCGAGGGCTTCAGCGGCCCCGGGAGACACCCCCTGCGCGGGGCCGGCCTGCTTGTCCCCGGAGCGGAGCGGGAGGGGCTGTGCCCATGGTGACCAGGGACCACAGCAGCCGAGAGGGGACAGTGGCCCGCGGAGAGCCTCCCCAGACCCTGCTGGGGGGACCCTCGGACCCCACACGGAAACTCGTCCCCGCCCAGGCCCCGAGCCCTTGGCACCACCACTCACCCTCTCGCCCATCAGCCCGGGGTCTCCAGGCGGTCCTGCGGGCCCTGGGGCTCCTCTGGCACCCTAGGAGGGCAGGAGGAGGTTTGGGAAAAGTGAGGGAGCACACTCAGAGGCCCCACAGGGCTCTGGGGCAGGGAGGCCCCACAGGGCCAGATAAAAGAGCACGTTTCCACCCATCGGCCCAGCGGTGATGAGTCCCGGGCGCTCCATGGGTACCCGACTCCGCGGGGGGCCGGACCTCCACCTCGTGACCCACCCGTGGTCGCCCCCGGGGTGCGACAGTCCCCTCCCCTCTGGGCTGGGATTTCGGACAGGCCAGAGCTCCGAGAAGCAGAGGGACACGGCCTGGGGGCGTGGTGGAAGCATGTGTCCATCGAGGTTTGAAAACTCATTAAAGGTTTTAGAAAATGTTCATAATGAAAAAATTAAAAAAAAACTTTGTGAAGCCACATTTATAAGGTATAATGTGCAAATAAGAAAAATAAGTCGGAAAGAAATAAGCTAGATTGTTATTATTTATGTCCGGGGGGTTGTATTTTAGATTTCAATTCTGTTTTGTTTTTTTCCTGCATTTTCCAAGTTTCCTGAAAGACACAGACACCACGAAATGCACTAAAGCCTCTGTGTGCGCCTGGGCCGGGTTGGGGGGGCACTCACCTCGGGCCCCGGGGGCCCCTCGTCACCTCGGTAACCTTTAGGTCCAGGGGGGCCAGCCTCGCCCTGCAGAGGGGAACACGCCTGTTGTACCCCTCTCCACCCCACACCGGCCACCCACCCAGACCCCCGCGGGCCGCTCGGCCTGGTCTACACAGTCCCTGGAGGCCAGCTGCCTGCCTTTCTGGGTCCAGAGTCTCGGTGTCCCAAGGGTTCAGGGACATCCCCGGCCAGGCTCGAAGAAGGGGTGAGCGGACACCACGTGGGGAGCCCCTGGCCACTCCGGACCCTGCCCGCCAGCACCCAGGGCTGAGGCCTGTCCGCCCGCCCCGTCCTCAGGCAGGCGCCTCCCGGTGAGGCCCTTCTTGGCTCGGTTCTCCCACAGCCCCTGGTCATCTGACCTGTCCCATTAACCAGCAGGCACCCGGCGCTGCCACCGTCCGACTCTCCCGCTACGACCCCAGGGGAGTCCAGCTCCAGCCAGGCCTCTGCGCCTCGGGCCCTGGCATCACACACAACCTGGGACGGGGCTCGCCACCCACGGGGACCAGCAGCCCCGACTCGGGTCCTGGGGGTTGGCTCTGGGGCCCGACAATGGGGCCAACTCTGGTTCCCAGGGGGCCGGCCCTGGGGACATGACAGGGGGCCGGGGGGGACGATGGGAAAAAGAGGCCCTCTGTGCCCTCGGCCAGGCCAGTGGGAGAGGCGTCCCAGGCCCCAGGAGACGGGGACTGAGGGTCGCTGCGCTTGGGACAGTTTCTGTAGCTGCCTCAGCAGCATCGGGGCGGAGGGAGGAAGGCGCCTCTGGGAACACGGGGACACAGCCCGAGGGCCCCGTGGCTCCTGGTGGGCAGTGCCGGTCCCCAGCGCAGGGACAAGACGAGGGAAGAGACGAGGCGGGATGCTGACCCTTCCTCCAGTTTCTGGACGGCTCCACTATGGCTTCCTGGGGTCTGGGAAACCCATTTCCCAGAAACTCCCCCCGGCCCCCGGTGCAGCAGCCAACTGCCCTGAGGGTCTGCAGGGGTGAGGCTACGACGGGGTTCGGAGGAACAGAGAGCCCCAGAGGCGGAAACAGCACTGAGGCTGGGAAGCTGGGTGACCAGTGTGGACAAGCCTGATCCCAAAGCTGCCTAGGCCCCCAGCCTCTGCGGAGGGCTCAGGCGAGCAAGCGGCCCGGGGCTGCAGGTCAGATGCAGACGCTCCTCAGCTGGACTGCGGGCTGGAGGGACACAGGGCCTCCTCCCAGCAAGGCCAGGGGTCCCTCGTCCCCCACAGCCTTTGGGAGCGTCCGGTTTTCACACTGACAGTGGCCCGGAAACTGGAAACTCAAGAGTAGAGCCCGGTGACGGCTCTGCCTTGCAGTGTTTGATGCCGTTAGGTCTTGAACAACTTCCTGAATTGTGCTGCGGGAGAAGGACCAGATCACCGGGCGGCGGGACAGTCGCCAGCTCGTCCTGGCGGCCGGATCACCGCTGGGGAGCAGGTGCGTGGGGACGGCAGGGGAGCCTGAGGATGCGGCGGGCGGCGGGAGCAGCTCCTCCTGGGACAGCTGTTGTCACGGGAGGGGGGGGGCGGGGGGAGGCACAGATTCCGGGGAGACCCGGAGAAGAGAAGCTAAAACCTGACCTTCGTGTCCTCTACCGCCAGGAAAAGTCGCTCCTGCCCTTAGCGATGTCGTGAACACAGGCTCACCGGTCACAGAAAAGTTCAAGCCAGGTCAAGCCCACCTCCCTTCTAGCCCCGGTGGAGCGTCCAAGTGAAACAAAAAGGAGGCAGAAAGAATACAACCGAAGAGGCGAATGTACTTGGAATCGTGTAAATGAGCAGAACGTCCTGAACGACGAGTCCCCAGAACAGTCCCAGGCAGACGGCAAACTTGGAAAAATGTCTGCACGGTGGGTGAGGGCCTCCTGCACATCCTCGCGGAAAGACGGACTCGATGGAAAATGAACAACTGAAGGGACAGCCAGAAGGAGGGACACGGCCTGGAGACCCGAGAGACCGCGCTCCGCCTCCCCTCAAGTACTGTGCAAACCACGAGAGCACGCGGCTTTCCCCTGAAGAGCAAAGCGCACGGATGAAGTCTGACGGCCTCTCCTGTTGGCAAAGGTGTGAACGCGGTGGCTGCTTCATGCTCTTGGGGAACGCACGGTGCGGCTAAAGTCGGGTCGTCTGGCACATAGCACTCACGCACACTCGCTTCCGCACACCCTCTCACGCACGTGTCATCCGGCCAAGAAATTACGCTGTCAAGAGTTTATGTTTTGGATGTAGCCTTGGAAGTATTTCAAGATGGATGGATGGACAGATGGATGGAGGGAGGGAGGGATGGAAGCCACAGAACTTCTACCCTATTTTATTTGGGAGACGTCATCTGTCTTTACTGCCCGGAAAGGGGAGAAGCGGACACTGGAGGTCTTGGGCTCTGGGCCCGCGGCAGCAGGGCCCATGCGCTCACACATGGCCACAGCCTGAGAACGGCTCCCAGGGAGCCCAACTTGTAATTATGTGGGAGGCACGTCTCCCACCGAGCTGGTCTCAAAGTGGGTCTGGAAGTGGGTCCACTGCGCGCCTCCCACAAGCCACACCGGAATGGACCCAGGTGCGTTTTTTAAAATTCCGTCTTGACCCTTGGCAGCCCTATCAGGGCTTCTTCTCTCGTGTTTTAAATTCCCTTTTCGTTAAAATCCCAATTCCAAATTCCTCTCCACAAGAAAAGCCACGGAAAAGACTTGAAGCCACAAGCCAAGCCCAGCAGAGCCCGAGGCCTGGGTGCTCTGAGGGCGGCCCCTCTCCCATCTGCCATCCCGCTGGGAGCTCTCCACCCAGCAGGGGGGCACCCCCTTCTCCTGCCCACCAGGCGGTCCCCATCCCAGCTCAGAGGCCGTTCCTTTCTGTCCGCCCAGACTCCTCCCTGCAGGCCGGACGGCCACCTCATCCCCAGCGGGAGGTGCCCAGCGAGTGACCCCACCAGAGCAGCAGGCAGACTGAGAGCGTCTGGGCCAAACAAGGGGGTTGCCCGGTGGATGCAGGGGGGGCACGTGCTACCCGGCCTCTTCCTGAGCTCTTTCGGGGGGTGGTCGCCCTGGGGGCCCCAGCCTGGACGGCAGGACAGCCTTGAGCTCCTCCTGTTGGGGTCTCAGGGCTCAGGAACCCGGAACTGCATGGCCTCCAGGCCCCCACTGCCCTCTCGTCCCCAGCATGGCCTCTGGACGGTGTCCCGTGCAAGACTGATGCTCGGACGCCCCAGTCTGCCTCCAGCCAGGGTCTCACACCTGGATTCCTCATGTGGACCAAGCCTCTTGCCCCCGATGCCTCCTGGGGGCTCAGACACGGTCTCCAGTGTGGGCAGACCCTGCCCTGGCAGACGAGGGGCTGTCCCCAGGGGTCCCGGGGTCCCCTACTGCCTTCCTCCAGAGCCAGCTGGATAGGACAGAGGGCAGAGCTCCGAGGGCGGCCAGGGGTCCGCTCACTCAGCTCTGGTCCTGGCAGATGCCAGCCAGGTGACAGGGCAGCCTCTGGCTGTGCCCCTCTGAGCACAGAGTCTGTAGGCCATGGGACTTGGCCACCAGGCTGCCCCTCCCCGCAGGTGCTGCTGACCCTGGGCAGCCCCCGCAGGAAGCCCCCAGGCAGAAGTGGAGAGAGCCCTCCCTTAAATCCAGGAGCCGCTGGCAGCCTTCCTGCTGGCCCGACGACGCCCCCACCCCCGATAGCTCCCTACCGGGTCTCCCGGGATGCCGACGGGGCCTTCTCGTCCCTGGTCTCCTTGGGGTCCGGCTTCGCCCTGGGGAGGGATGAGTCGGTGAGTGTGGAGGCCAGGAGAGGCCAAGCTGCCTGGGCAGCTGCGGGCAAGGCCAGCTGCCAGCGTGCCCCCAGCTCTCTGAGAAGTGTGCCGGGAAGCAGGGAAGAGCCATTCCCCACAGGGCCCTGGCCTGGCCCCTCCTCCCAGGAATTAAGCAGGCCTGGGGGGGAAGGGCAAGGCCACCTGGAGACTCGCTAGGAGGCTGTGGGGTGGGGGCCCGCGCTGCTGAGCCTGCAGGTGCCCCTGACATTGGCTCCTTCTCCAGCCAGCTCCTGGACTGGCCCACGGACCAGAGCTGCTGGGGTGCTCCCTGGGGTGCAGCCTGGCCTGAGCTCCCATTTCCCGGCCTCGATCTCAGCAGGGTAGCTAGGGAGGGGCCGTGCTCCCCCTGATGTCCTGCCCCAAGCCCCGTGCTGGGGGCCGTGGGGTTCTGAGGGTGACGAGGAGCTGGAACGGGGCAGAAAGCATGTCTCTCTTCCAGTGACCTTGGCCTCGGGCTGAGCCCACTCCCCGGCGGGACAGGGGGACAGGTGTCCTGGGGAGGAGCAGCTTCACCTGGGTGGTCACCAGGAGGGACCCTGGGGCCTGGCCCCCCGCAGCGGCAGCAAGGCCTGGTCCACACCTCATGTGTGGAAGGCGTCATCCCTTCCCCGGGCTCCAGGATGTTGGGGGGCGCCTGTCGCCCCCTCCTCTAACCAGGCCAGTGTGGGCTGCCCGGGGGCACCGCAGAACCTTCCCAGTGAACCACAGGGCCAGAGAAAGCTCCGGAAGGAGGCCGGGGGTGCGGGCAGCAGCGAGGCAAGGCGGCCGGGCCGTGGGGACCACGAGGTCCAAGTTCCTAAGTCTCCTTCTCTTCTGGGGGCAGGAGGGGTCTTTCCAGAGCCCGAGCAGCCTTTACGCGGCTGCTGGGACCCCGGCAAGTGTTTGGAAAATCACGCGTGTGACGGGGGAGGGGAGGTCAGTAAATCGTGCTGCGGGCCGGGCGGAGCAGCGACCTCAGGGACAGGCGTCGTGAACACCCGACAGGTGCCGCGCTCGGGGGCAAATGTGCTCTGTGTCCCGGTGTGACTGTGCGTGCGCAGGCGTGTGTGCGTGTGTTCGTGCACGTGAGAGAGCGTGTGCGTGCGATTGTGTGTGTGTGCACGATTGTGTGTGTGATTGTGTGAGTGTGGTTCCCCGGACGTGCTGGTCCTGGTGAGGGGCGAGGAGAGAACCCTGCGTCCCTCAGCTCCCCTGCTCCCATGTCTGTACCCACACCCTCCTCCTGGCCTCCCGCAGGCCCGAGACCTCTGGGGCCAGGGGTTGGGGTTGGGGGTCCAGGCTGGGGGTCAGGTTTGGGGGGTCGGATCTTGGGGGCCGGGCTGGGGGTCTGGGCTGGGGATTGGGGCTGGGGGCTGAGCACAGGAGCCGCGGCCCTTTGTGAACCAGGGTGATCGCCGTTGGGAAAGCAGCAGGTGAGGGCATGGGTCGCCTGAAATCTGGAGGCCAAAGGGACCTGGTGGCATGTGTCCTGTGAGGCGATGGCCTGACACACCGGACCTCAGGCTCTGTCCCCCTCCTCAGCCTGATGAACAGTGACTCACCGGGTCTCCCCGTGGGCCCCGCACACCGGGGGTCCCCCGTGGTCCTCTTTCCCCAGGGCCTCCCTGTGTGGAGAGAAGCAGAGGGAGGCGATGCTTCAGCTCAGACAGGCGTTGGGGGAGGGGGTTCGAGGCCCGGGTGTGGGCTGACCCCCAGCAGGACACCCCACCCTTTCAGAGACTGAGGTCCCCCCGGGCTCAGATAGGAGCTCGGGGCCTCTGAGCCGCACTGGCCACTTCCTGGTGAGACCAGACGCCACCCCGCCCCACTCACCCTCTCGCCGGGGGCACCGTCCGGTCCCGGGTTTCCCTGGGATTAAGGGGAGCAAACAAGGTCAGTCAGTCAGGACTGGAAACTACTTTAGGGGGGAGCTGGGGGCAGGAGACGGAATGTGGGTGCTCACCTCGTCACCGGCCTCTCCCTTCTCTCCTGGGGGACCAGGCAAACCCGGCTCGCCCTGGGGGGGAACAAGCGTGGAACCATCGGCCTCTGACCTCACACTGGGGCCCAGGGCTGCAGTTGCCCCTGCTCCTGGAGCCCCCTGCCCCATCCGCCCGCCTCTCCCTGAGTCTCACCTCATCTCCGGGGGGGCCCGTGTTCCCTGGCCTCCCGGGCTCCCCGTCGGCTCCAGGGGCACCCTGGAAAGATCCGAAAGGTCAGCCGGCGGGGACCCTGCCCCCGGCTTCCTCACCCAGACTTCAGGCCACCCTCCCTCTCCGCGGCGCCTGTCGGGGGCCGAGCCCGATGCAGGGCCGTGAGCGCCTCGGAAAGTTAGGCTGGGGCCCCACAGCCGTTGGCCAGATGCTGAGAACCGGCCCAGGTCCGGACGCCGTCGGATCCGGCCCCTTGCCCGTCATCCCGCCGAGCTCTCCGGTCGCTGGAGACGCCGGAGAGACCAGCGACAGACGTGGGGCTCCAGGTCAGGCTCAGAACCTCGCGTCCTCACTCTCCACTTCACCGGGTCGCGACCACCAGCACCCTGCTCACCCCCAACCGGGACTTCACCGTGAGCCGACGGGCTCCAGGCCGTGCAGACGGGGGCCCCGGGCCCCTCTGAGCTCCGCGACACGGGGCGGCTCTCTCCACCCCACGCCCTGCCTCCCCCGGGGAGGGCTTCTGAGGAGGCGGGGATGCCCGACCCCTGTCACTCACTTTCTCTCCTTTCCGTCCGAAGGCACCCGGGTCACCCTTGGGCCCGGGGGGTCCTTGAGCGCCCTGGTGAGAAATTGTAGGGGGTCAGTCCTCGGTCTTTGACAAGCAGCCCTCGGACTGGACATGGCTACGTCAGACACTGGGAAGGGGGGTCTGCACGTGGTGCGGCCCCGGGGACGTCTTAGAGCGTCCAGAGAAGGGGGGACCCTGTTCGCTCCTGAGACCTGGTCTCCAAGCGGCGACTTACGTCAAATCCGGGCGAGCCCTTGCAGCCTGGCAGGCCGGGGTACCCCGTCTCCCCCTGGAAGAGGAAGGCAGGTCAGCCGTCGGACACTCGCTCTGGCGCACACACCCCTCCCAGGAAAGCCCCGCCAGGACGCTGGTCTGAACTTGACCAGGAGGCTTGGGGTCCACTGGGGCCTGGGGCTTGGCAAGAAACGTCCCCCGCCCCCCCGGCCGGTGGGCTCACCTTCATGCCGTCCACACCATCGATGCCTCGCTTGCCCTTCTCGCCCTGCAAGGTGCAAAGCCCGAGGTTCCCAAAGGTCAGCCGGCACCCCCGAGGGCAGAAGGCACGTCCCTGCCCCCACACTCACCTTGTAGCCCTTGGCTCCCCTGGATCCCTGCAGAGACGAGAAGAGAGAGCACGGGGGGTGGCCCCCCAACATGAGGCAGGTTCCCTGGAAACTGGCCAGGGGCATCTTCCCAGGGAGCAGAGGAGGGCGGGCAGGACAGACCCCCACCAGCTCAGGGAGACTTGGACACGCCCGCGATGGGCAGTGTTAGTCTCGCGTGGGTGGGGGGGCTCTGTGCCCTGAGGACGCGACCTGAAGGTCTTACTCACCTTCTCCCCTCGGCTCCCTTTCTCTCCCTACAGAGCAGACAGAGGACAGAGGGGTGTCACTGGTGTCCTGGGGCCCAGTGCCCGGGGACGAGCCCACACGTGTCTGGGCCCCAGGAAGGGCTGACCACTCTGAAAGGAGGGGAGACACACCTTCATCCCCTGGTAGCCGATGGGTCCGAGGTCCCCGGGTCTTCCCTGAACGCAGAGGAGGACGCCTGTTAGACACCTGTGGGGGCGGAGGAAGCCCCCGCCCGCTCTCCCGTGCCCCCACTCTGCTCAGGCCTGGCCAGCCTGAGAGCGCGTGGTTAGGGTCCCAGAGAGCAGCCCTGATGTGAAGGCTCCACCTCCCACTCCTGGGGGTCTCCTCCGGGTCGCTCCAGGGAGGGGAGGGGAAGGCCAAGGGCCCTGGGGAGGGGGGAGGGGAAGGTCTAGTTCACGCCCCAGAGGAGGAGCTGAGGAGGGGGAGGTCACGGGCCCCCAGGAGGAGGAGGGTGGTCTGCGGGGAGACAGCCTCGGGCTGACCCCCACCTGCCCCACTGAGAGCTGGGCCGGAGTGCGGGTCTGGGCGGATTGTGCCGGAAGGGACGGCTGCGTGTGCGTCCTGTGCCCTCACTGCCCCTGGGGCCGCGTGCTCTGAGGGTCAGGCCGCATGCCACAGTGCCCAGGAACCAGCCGTCCTACAGAAGCGTCCATCGAGCTCCCCACCCGCCTCAGGCTTTTCCGCACCCCAAGATCAGGTGCTTAGCACTCACGGGGTCTCCGGCTTCTCCTTTCTCTCCGGGAAGACCCGGCTTCCCACGTTCTCCCTGGAACACAGAGCAGGTCAAGGTTGGGGACAATTTCTGTTTACCTCCCATCACCTGGCGGAAAGGACCTGACCTGCTCCTGAGAGAAGGGTTAACGAGCTCTAACGTGGACCTTCAGAGTCCTTGGGGCACTCGGGCTCCTTCCCCATCACCGTGGTGGCCCCGGGGTCTGTGAGGTCAGGAGCGCCGGCCCCCCCGGCAGCCCACCAGGCCCTGAGCTGCCCGCGCTGGCCGGCCCGGCCCCTAGACCTTTCCCCGCGGCACCCGCTTCGGCTGCGCGTGGAGCTCCCCGGCCGGGCTCGGCTCCTGGGGCAGAGCTCACATGGCTTCGTGGCCGTGGACTCCAATATTTTTAGGACTAGCAGGAAACCTGCACCTTGCAGGTGTGCTGGCCACGAAGGTGGGCTCTGGGCGAGCCACACCTGGTCTTGGGCGCACCCTCCCCACCCCCGACTCCAGCCGGGCCCAAGGAAAGTGCATCGGGGAATGATGGAGCCCCCGGTCAGACCACACCCCCACACCAGCCCGCGGCCACAGCATCAGCCCCAGGACCCCCATGCAGGGACTTTCTCCCCACCTGCTCAGCGAGGGGCACCTTCCCTCTCCCTACACCTGGTGTGGGCGGACGCTCTGTGGGGCGTTAGGACAGCTGCCCGGGGTCCCCCTGCGTCCCTAACACCAGGGGCTTCCGGCCGCGGGGACACTTGCCGCACTGTCCTGTCTCTTCTCTCCCTCCAGGGACGGGCACAGCCACTCACCTCGTACCCAGGGTCTCCCCGTGGCCCAGGAGGTCCTCTGGCAGGCTGGAAGACAGAGAGAAAGGTCAGCCTGCTCTTGCAGCCGGGCTGAGCCCAGAGGGGTCAGGGTCCCCCACTCACCTGGCATTCGAAGGAGCAGCACTGCGGAAGGAAGGACAGGACGCGTTAGGGAACGGGGCCGCAGAGGGTCCTGGACACCCCCTGCTCCCCGATGGCGGGCACCCACGGAGGAAGGGGCTGGTGAGGCCCTGGGGGGGAGGGGAGGAGGGAGGGGAAGGACAGAGACAGGAGGGGAGGGGAGGGGAATGGGGAAGGGACGGATGGGGACTGGGGGGGAGGGGAGGGGGGTATGGGCAGGGATGGTTGGGGACGGGGGGGAGGGGGGAGGCGAGGGGGCTCCTACCACTTGTTCCACGTTGTTTTTCTGAAAAGTGAGAAGGAAAGTGGCGTTAATTTGCGTTCGGAGCCGCGGGATCTCCCAGCCCCGAGCAGGCGCGAGGGCAGGGGCCGCTCACGATCATGTCCGTGATGGTGTCGATGGTCTGGGCGATGACCTCCTCCGCGTCCCTGCTCTGCCCCCAGTCGGCCGCGGTGAAGTTCCGGCGGTAGGTGTGGTCCGTGGCGATGATGCTCAGGCGCGGCTCCTGGCGTGGACGAGGAGTGAGGCCGGCGACACCAGGGACCCCGGCCCCCCGTGTCTGCGGCGCATTGCCGGCGCCCAGCCCAGAGAGGGCGCGGGGATGGGGGGGCCTACCAGGTGGTCGGGCGTGATGGCCACGGAGAAGACTTTGACGCCCAGGTGCTTGGCCTCGTTCACGGCGTCCTCCAGGCCCCCACATGGCTCCTTGTAGCCCTCCAGGGGGTGCCCATCGGTGACCACGACCAGGTACTTGTTCTCCTTCAGGTGGGAGCCCCTGCGAGGGGGTGGGCAGCAGTGAGGCCCCCGCAGGCCTGGCCCCCTCCAGGCCCTGATGACCCTGACGGCTCAGGGCACCTCGGGAACAGAGCTGGGACCCCCCGGACCCGAGAGGAGGAGCTGGAGGCCAACGGCCCTGGAGGGAGACCCAGACCCAAACCAGCTCTCAGGGCGGCTGGCTGTGGCGCTGGGCAGTCCGTCCCGCCTGTCGAGCTGCCCGTACGGGGAATGAAGAAAGGTCTGTGGGAGGACAGTTCTCCAGAACACTCTCTTGGAGATGCACGCATCCCCGGGGAGGGGCCCACGTCCTCGCCGCCCGCGGGCTTCCTGACCAGGGGACGCGCGACCACAGGTAGCGGGAGGGGACAGCTGAAGAGGGGGCTGTGGCGGGGTCGAGCTACCGCCGGAGTGGCTGGGCACTTCGGGTCCTGTGGGTCCCTCTGCTTTCAGTGGTTGAGGAGACAGGGGACAGCTCATGGAGACAGACCCTTGGCAGCCACCAGCATGGTGCCCTGGGCACAAGGACGGTTCCCAGGGCGACCGCCAGCGGCGTCAGGACGGCAGAGCAGCCTCTGAGGGACGTGCCGGGGACGCGCCGGGGACACGGGAGCTGCGTGCAGACGCAGGACACCCACCCCACGAGCAGCTCCTCCAGCCCCTTCTTGATGGCGCAGTCCGTGTAGGTGCCCTTGCCGAAGTACTTGACCGCGTCCACCCTGGCCTTGAGGGCGTCGCGGTCGCTGGGCATGGGCCGCAGCGGGCTGATGATCTCCACCTCGTCGCTGTAGTGCAGGGCGCCCGCGTTCCACACCAGGTTGCGGTCGCACCGGTAGTACCTGAGACCACAGGCCGGGTGAGAGTGCAGCCCCGTGGGCCGGCTCCCGGCTCCCCGCCACTGCCCATGTGTGTCCGTCTGCGGGCACCAGGGCCACCATTTCGCAGGAGGACACACTGCCCGTCCCCGTCACACCCCGGCAGGGAGGGGACAGAAGCACAGGCTGGACTTCCCGAGTCCCTGCCCTGGGGACCCCACGTGACCCATGGTGGGGCAGGGGACCAGGAGGGCCACCATAGCCCCTGACCTCCCGGTGGGGAGCCATGGGCCCCTCCAGGGATGGGACCACAGGTGAGGGGCGGGTGCCAGGGCAGGGCAAGGTTGGCTCGAGTCAGCTCGAAGTGGGACACTCTGAGTGGCCGTCCGTCCCTGTCCCTGTGCACCCTCGCCAGAGGCTTCCGCCGTTTACCCTGCTGGGGACACGTGGCCCCCACCGTGCGGCGAACGGCATCAGCAGCAGGAGAGCTGACCCCATTTCCCAGGTGGGGAAACTGAGTCTTCAGAAATTGAGTCACGAGCCCACAGGCACCTTTGGGGAGGGGGCGGTGGGCCTCAGGCGCCCTGGCATTTTGGCTGAGTTCAAGATTTCGGGTCACACGCCCCACACTGGGCAGCCCCCATCCTCTGTCCTTGAAACCCCCTCAAAGCAGGTGGGCGGCTGGGAGCCCTGGTCCTCGACTCAGAGGGTGGACAAGGGACCAGGTGGGGCCAGGCCCTGCACAGGGGAGTGGGGAGGAGCCTGGTTCTGACCCTGACCCTCCCCCATGGCCTTGACCCCGCCCGTGGGCGTGTCTAACTGCAGCCATACCCAATGCCCTGGGACCCACCCCCTGCGTGAGGGAGAGGGAGTGAGTGAAGCCCACAGGCTCTCTGGGCCCCGACCAGGGCGTGAGAACAGCAGGATGCTGGTCAGGACACAGGGTCTGACCGTGCGACCGGCAGGTCAGCGTCCCGGAGGTGGCCAGGGGCCCTTCTTCAGGCACCGGGAGGGGCCGCAGAGCCTCCCACCAGCTCCTGACACCCACTCGGCTGGGGAGCAGGGAGGCACGTCTGGGTCCCAGGACCCCCGATGGCAGCGCTGTCCCCAGGCCCCCGGCTGACCAGGCAGACAGGTGCCGCCCCGCCGTCCGCTCCTTCCCAGACTCGGCCCTTTCCTGGCCCACTGGAGCCACTGTGGACACCGAAAGTGACGGAGCTGCCTGGTTCACCCCGGCTGTGCCCCTGGGAAGGGGACTGGGCTCCGCCTGCCGACCGCCACCCTCCCCAGGAGGCTCCTGGACATGCAGGCCCCCCGTACCTGTCTCTCAGGTTGTCGATGAACCGCTTGGTGAAGGACTTGACCTTGTCCACCAGGGCTCCATAGGGCTTCAGCCTCAAGGCCACGCTCTCGGAGGTGTCCAGCACAAAGAAGAGGTCCACGGGGCAGTCTGGCCAGGCAAGGGGTGCGGGGCCTGAGGCTCACGCCCCGCACCCTCCTGGGCACAGGGAGGCCACCTCCCCCTGGTGCTGGCCCGGCAAGGGGGCTGGGTGACCGTGAGAGCCCCCATGCGTGTTCTGGGAAGCCCACCCGATTGGGGGGACAGCCGTCAACTCCCGCAGGCCGGGGAGCCCCGCTGTGGCCGGCAGGACTGTCCCTCTGGGCCTGGAAAGGACCCGGGGCACGACCGCCGCCTGGACAAGGTGTGAGCGCACCGGCCGGGGAGGAGTCGGAGGGAAGGAGCCCGGGAGAGCAAGTAGGCCAAGCCCGGAGGGTGTCGGCCCCGATCCCCACCGCTGGCCGCCTGACACCCGCGGGGGGGGGAGCTCCAGAGGCCGGGCCCTGCTGCAGGCCACGCTGGGGAATTTAAAGAACCCGGTGCCGGTGCCGGCCGCCGCTCTCCCGTCGGGGCAAGGGTGCGGTGGGTCCCCGCGCAAAAGCGGAGCCAGAGGTGCTGGGAGTCACTCACCCTGGAAGGCCACAGCCCTGGCGTTGCCCGGGGCGTCCTGGGCGGCCGCCCAGCAGGCCTGCAGCAGCAGGGGGAGCAGAGCGCGGGCCGGCTTCATGTTACCGCCCCAGGGTCACCATCGAGCGAGGGCAGGGGTCCGGGTGGGCCGCTGACGACTGGCGGGTTGGAGAGGAGGACTCCTCTGTGCTCTCCAGCCGCCAGAGTCCCAGCCCCAGAGGGCGGGCCGGAGGGCGGCGCGGAGGAGGGGCCGGGGCGGGGGCGGCGCGGTGGGCGGGGGTCTCCCGGGAGTGAGTCACCGGCGGCCCTGCTCGCTCTGGGGCGGCTGTGCCCTGGGCTTCGTCCCGCTCTGGGGGACGCCGGTGGGCTCCCCACAGGGCGAGTATAGGGTGCCCGACGGAGACCCTGCGGGCGGGACGGTCCCCTCGGACCAGACGGCTCCTGCCGGGAGCCCACAGCGCAGTCAGATTTCCCTGTTGCTGCCCCCGTAGACACGGCTCCTCGGGTCGGCCGACACACACTGGGGAAAGCGAGTCAACCAGGACGCACACCGCGGACTCAGGCCCCCAACTCTGGTATCGCGGAAACGTTTACTGCGCTGTGTGTCCATGTCCTGTGTTCTCACGATCGTCCGCGAGAGGGAAGAGTAAAGTATTAAAATCACCAGGAAAACACATTTGCAGAAAAACGCGTTTCAGGAAAAACCCTACGGAAGCAAACCGAACCGTTCAAGCCCGTGTTGTTCGAGGCAGTTGTGCGTGTGTGAACACAAACACGCACACGCACACGGAGAGAGGTCCCGAGTGTGAGGACGGTGTGAAGGCCCCACCCGGTGGGGTGGGCTCCAGATGTGGCCAGAGCCCCCCTCCCCCGAGAAGGTTCCAGAAGACTCCTCCGGAGCTGGAGCTGCTGAACTTGTCTGATACCAGCAGCGTACGTGCTTTATAGCTTAAAGACATACCAAAATAAAGAGACTTTTGAGAAATCCTTCAGAAATCACACTTCTCAGTGATCGTTCCAGGATTTCTGCCCGCGTCTCCCCCACACCTCCTCGCCGGGATTTCTGGGCACTAACCAGGTGAGAAGCTCCAGCCGCCTCCAAAGTCATCCCACCTGCGCTCCTGCTTGGGGCCTCCGCTCCCGGCTTCGGCTTCGGGTTCAGACCCGCGATGTCAACGCCCCATGGGAGCCTGTCCCGTCGCTGCCTCCTCCCGCTGGAGCCACTGGGTCTGCAGAGTCCCTGCGGGTTTGGGGGACGTAGGAACACGCTGTGCCCTGGCACCCACTTGGGACCCACCGGAGCCCGAGCGCATGGGTGACCGGCTAAGCCGTGGGGTCCCCGTCCCGCCAGGCCGTGACCCGCCCCTGCGGACGGTGGCGCCTGGGCTCACAGGAGGCCGGAGCTGCCCGCGGTGGGGCCGGGACCACGCACGTCTGCCCGGCGGGAGGCTCGGGCGCTTCTGTGCACAAGCGCTTGGCGATGTTGCCTTGAGAAATGGTGGTTTCCTCTTACGAGGAAGGTACGGGAAAAATCACAAGAGGAGAAAAGCATCATCCTTTACTAAGAGCCCATGCTTTTGTGTCTTTCAACGTTGTTTACAGTTTTTAGTTAAATTCCAGGTAATTAACGTCCAGCATGACATCAGCGTCAGGTGAGGAGTCGTACCTCACCCCTGCTCATCAGGGCAGCCCCCCCACTGCCCGCCCCATCCCCGCCCCTGCGCCCTCTGGGGACCACGACTTGTTCTCCAGAGGAAGAGTGTTTCCTGGTTTGCCTCTTTCTTTCTTTTCCTTCTTTGCCGTCTGTTTCGTTTCTCATATCCCACATGCGAGTGAGATCACATAATTGTCTTTCTCTGGCTGACTTACTTCGCTCAGCACGATACCCCCAGTCCCATCCACGTCGATGCAAAGGGCAGGACATCTCCCTTTCTGACGGCCGAGTCACATTCCGTCGTGCAGACGAACCCCGTCTTCTCCGTCCGTTCATCTGCCGACGGACATCCGGGCTCTTCCCGCAGTCTGGCTGTCGTGGGCGTCGCTGCTGTGAACACTGGGGGGCAGGGGTCCCTTCGGGTCACTCCATCTGCATCTTTGGGGTAAATACCCAGTAGTGCGGTTGCTGGGTCGTAGGGCAGCTCTATTCTCAACTTTCTGAGGACCCTCCACGCTGTTTTCCAGAGCGGCCGCACCAGCCTGTGTTCCCACCAACCGTGCAGGAGGCTCCCCTTTCTCCGCGTCCTGCCAGCACCTGTCGTTTCCCGACTGGCTGGTTGTGGCCGCTGTGACCGCGGTGAGGCAGGATGTCTCTGCTGTGAACACTGTGACCGCCGCGCGCTCACCTGGCACATGTCTGCGTAGATGCCTTCGCCCACCTTTCCTGGGTGTGCAGTGATGCGCCTCACACGAGCGAAAACACGGGAAACACGGGAAGCAGGCGGGAGCAATAAGGAAGCAGCGGGTCCCGCACCCCGGGCTGAGCCTCGCCGCCGTCCTGCATGTTTCCTGAGCCTGGGGTGAGGCCGGTTCCCTCCTCCCTGTTGCACCTTCTCTCTCCAGGAGCGCCGCACGGTCTTCCTGGGACGGACTCCCCTGCAGCCCCAGCCCCGACACACAGGCCATGGAGAGTTGGGGTTCAGGCGGCGCTGCACCCCAGCTCGGGAGCCTGGCTCCTGCCCATTACCGCGAGCGGACTGCAGCCCTCGGGGTCCGTGTGCGGGGAGAATGCGGGTGGGGCGTGGGCGTGCGGGGCTCCGCAGCTCTGTCCTGGCTCGGGGTGAGGCGGGCGTCCTTTTTCCCGTCCCTGCTGTGCCACTGGGGCCTTGCGGACCCCCTCCGGGGTCCCAGAGCCAGCCTGTGGGCCTGGGTCTTCACCTTGGGGCTGCCCGCCACGCATGGTGCACCGGGACCCAGAAGGGGAGCCCCGCGGGGGCAGCACAGCCAGAATCCGCGGGACGAGGGCCTGCGCGGCCCCCCGAACAGCTGCGGGGAGACGGGTCGGGAGCGGGACCCCAGTGCGCAGCGGTTCCGAGGGAAACGGGCTGGAGGTCCCTGTGGGTCCCAGCCGGGCACGGGCTGCAGAGCCCTGGGGGTGGGTAGCAGGTGACAGGTTGGAAACCATCCTGGGGCCACACGGGCCGGCCTGGCAGGAAAGTGGGTCTCCAGGGGACGGGCAGTCGGGCCGGGGGCCTGCAGGAGGGCGGCCGGCGACACAGCAGCGCCCGTGCCCTTGGCTCTGGCCCCCACGCTGGGCGGCTGCCCCGGGACGCAGGTGGTCACCCACCCCAGGGGGCCCAGAGCAGGGCTCTCCTCCAATGGCCTCCGGCGTGAGTGTGTAAGTGTAAGAGAACATGCGTGTGAGCGTGTGAGAGAGTGTGAGTGTGAGAGCAAGTGTGGGCACGAGTGCGAGTGGACGTGTGAGAGTGAGTGTGAGTGTGTGAGCAAGTTGTGAGTGTGAGTGCGTGCGAACGTGTGCTCCACGTCCCCACGAGTGTCCCCGCACCCTGGAGGCCAGCGCCTGAGGTGCAGGGGCGGGACCCCGGACCCCGGACAGGAGGCCCCCAGGAGACCCCGCAAATGCCCCTGCTTTTCTCTCCGCGCCCTCCCCCCGCCCGTGTCCCTGTGACTCCTGGTGTCAGGAAGGCAAGTTCCGGGAGAGGGAAGCTGCCGCAGGGCTCCGCTGTCCCGTCTGTCAAAGCCCCGGAACCGTGGGTGGAAGATGGAAGGAAAGAACATCCCGGCGGAAACAGCCTTGGCCACAACCCGGGGCAGCCCGGCAGCCAAGGGGGACTCTGGTGCCCGAGCAGCTGATGGGGGGCTGCAGGCCGAGTCATCGAGGACGGGGAGGGGTCCCCCTGTTCCCCCTCCCCACTCCGTGAAGCAGCTCCGGCTCACACCACCTCCTGACCCAGCCGGCGGGGGGGGGCCTTCACTGTCCTCTGCCTTCCTGGTCCCTCTGCCCGGGGGGCTCATGAGGCGCGGGGGGTGGACCGCCTTGTGCCGGACCCCCAGCCACAGTCAGGGCCAGAGCTGAGCCTACACCCCAGGGCATGGGGTGCCCCCCCAACCCACGGGCCCTCAGCCAGGAGCACGGTCAGGTATCCTCCCCCAGGCCCAGGTCATGGTCCCACAGACCCTGGGTCCAGCCCAAGAAGGACAGCAGGGGAGTGAGCAGGGGACTTTAGGAAGGGAGTGGCAGGGACATCTCCTGGGCCAGGAGGTGAGGACCGAGCAGAGGGGAGGGGCTCCCACCAGACCCACGGCTCTGGTCACCAGACCAGTGTCCCTGATGGGGGGTGCCCCTCGGGAGGGTGGTGCCCCAGGCAGACCGTGGGCATGAGTGGGCAGCAGGACACCTGCAGGCCACACTGTGATGACGGGTGACAGCGGGCGTGTCTGTGGGGTGACGGCTGGTGTTTCTAGGGCGGTCCCCTCCTCCACAGGGGCGTGGGTGACGGAAAGCTGCTTTCATTCGTAAACCCCGAAGACCAGCTCTCCTAGCATCTGCCGAACAAAGACCGATTTGATTCCTTTTTAATCAACTCTCCAGTGCATTTCCCTCCCAGTTCGGGGCATGATTCACCAGGGAAAATAATATTTTCCAGGGGTTACACATGCGGCGTGCGGACGTTGGAGCTGCTGGGGCGCCAGCCTGGCCCAGGCCCCCGGCCCTCGGTGGGCACATGCCCTGAGCGGGGACTCCGGCCGGGGCTCCCGCACCAGCCCTCAGCGTGGCCGAGCTGCATCCTTGTCGCCAGGGGAGCCGAGTCCTGGCAGCTGCACCGTGAGGGCCCCCAGGCTGGCAGCTCCGGGCTCCAGGCACTGCGGACAGGGGGTCCCGTCTCCCGGCCTCCCTCTGCCAACGGCAGATTGAGCCAGTGGGACGCGAAGCCACGGGAGGCCCGGTCCGGTGCTGGATTTGGGGCGCAGCAGGGCAGGCCGTTGTGGGGGGCCGTCCCTGCACCAGGGGCCCCTCTGGGCCAACCGGTCACAGCCAGGTGGCTGCCGGGGAGGACAAGCAGGGTGAGCAGGTCTGAATCACAGGTCCTGCGGGCGAGTCCCTCCCGTGATGACTCAGGGCCCAACGTCCGAAGGGCGCCGTTGAGGCCCCGCGGGCAAGGCCGCCCCCCAGCCGCGCACCCGCCGGTGAGCTGGGAGACGCCGCGGGACCGAGCCGGCACCTCCCGCCCCGGACTGGGGCCCGCTGCAGGCGAGGCGGGCGCACAGGTCAGCGAGCGGGAGCCGGACAGCCCCGGAAGGGCTGCGGCTCTGCCAACAATGCAGGTCAACGCGCCCCGCACACCCGTTTGCAAAATTACACCGGACGGCTCGGTGTTCGGACTGCAACGTGGAAACACCCCAGAGGCTCCACGGTATGGGCTTGTTCAGAAAATGACGGGCCCCACGGCCGGGAGATGAGGCGCTGGAGGGCGGCCTGGCGAGCGCGCGGGGAGGCGGCTTCGTCCGGCTCAGAGGGAGCGCGGCGTCCCTGCACACAGGCCGCCGGGTCCTTCCGGAAGAGTCGCTGGACCCCGACTGGGTTCTGGGGGAGGGTAGGACGGGCCAGCACGGCCGTCCCCGTCACGGAGCTGTGCTGGTGGCCTCCTCTGTGTTCCCGTGAGTTGGGCGCACGTGCGCGGGACGCCGGACGCCTCCCAGCCGGCCTGTCGCCGTGCCCGCGCCCCAAAGCCAGGGACCGCAGCAGCTGCACCCAGAGACGCGGGGGATTCACTTGGCCCCCCTCCCAGCAGGGGCCACGAACCCCGGTCCCCTTCAGTCTTGTCCTGCGGCCCGAGAGCTGACAGAGTCGGAACCAGACCCGAGGCTCGGGCGTGGGCGCGTCACTTGAAAGAAACACAGAGAGAAGCAGAAGGGGTGGGGGGCGCGTCCGGACAACACTGCCTGTGACGGTCGCCCGGGAGCGTCCGGGCCAGGGGACAACCTGGGGCATGAAGGCCCCTGGAGCTTCTCCATTGCCCGGTCCCTCGGGGGGCCCGGAGTCCCGGGGAAGCTCGCCCCGTCTGCGCCTCCCCCAGGCCACAGGGGGACAGATGGCTCTGGGGCCGACGGTAGGCGCCACCGCTCTCGAGCCCCCACACCTTTTGTGTCACAAAATTCCCAGCATCCTGGTGGCCTCGTGTCTTTAGGGAGGGGACCCCCACCCATCCGAGCGGGCTGGGGCGGGCGTGGGCACTAGGACTCCGTGGAGGACGGGACGAGGGTGGCGGGGCTCGCCGGGCACCGGCTGCATCTGAGGGGCCCCAGGATTCGGCTGGGAGACGTGGGGGGTAAGGGACCCCGCAGGGAAGCCAGCAGGCACGCGTGGGGGGACCACCGGTGGTGTGCGGGGGCCCAGATGTGGGGCCCCGAGCCCCAGGCTGGCGCAGGGCACGTCTCCAAGGCACAGCTGGTCTCCCCGACCTCCAGCAGGGCCCCCACCCGCCGCGGTCCAGACGCGGGGCTCCGGCTGTGGGGCTGGACGGGTTAATTTTCTTCCAGTTACCTCATGCTGGCCTCGGCTTCCATGGAAAAAGGCAGAACATCTGGCAATGATATTTCTCTAACGGCTGTCTGAGCTGCGTGGGAGAAGGCTGGCTGCTTTCCCCAGAGCCCAGAGCAGATGTGGGGAGGACCCCTGGGGGAGGGGGTTCCCGGACAGCAGCGACAGCCCTGGGGCCGCCCACCTCCAGGCTCCCGGGCCCATCCGCGGGGGTCCCCACGGCCAGGCCAGCGGGGGAGGCCAGAGATTCCTGCAGACGCGAGTCATTTCCTGCGCTGCTGACCCTCCAGTGGGGCGTCGGGCTGGCCCCTCGCTGATGGGGGCAGGGGGACCCTGGGGCGAGTTAGGGTCACCTCTGCGACCTGCCCCCTCGCCTCCAAGGCTCCTCCACTCCTGCTGCCCTTGACCTTGTAAGGATGGGGCTCCCCCTCTCTCCCGCTGGGTCGGGCCTGGGACCCCGTCCCACTGGGCTGCCGTCCTCCGTGGGGGTGGGCGAAGGAGCACCCGCAGGGGCTTCTCCCCTCCTCTGTGTCCTCGACGGTGGAGGAATGAAGGGGGCTCGGTGCTGGGGGCAGGAGGTCTTCACCCCACACGGGCCTCCACAGCCGTGACGAGAGGCTTGCCATGGGACTGCCTTGGCGCCCCCCGAGCCATGCAGCAGCTCTGATGAGGTCCCGTGAGCAGGGAGGGGGCCGGGACCCTCACAGACCAGCAGCCCCCACCCGCGCCCAGATGGCTCCTGCAGACCCCAGGACCCTGAGGAGAGTGCGTGCCCCGCCCCACGCCAGGCAGTGACCTCCCTGATCGGGCCAGCCCCCCCCTCCCTTCCCTCCCGGACACTCTCCAGGACGCCTGTCGTGGCCGCTCAGACCCTCCGTCCCCAGCCTGACTGTGGCTTGGGACACCAAAGCGCCCGGCGCCCGCCGCAGGACCCGGGACGCATCCCTGGCCGAGACCCCTGTCCATTCTGGGGGCCCGTCTGGTGTTCTCAGGGGCACGGCTGGAGCCGGTGGGGCTCATCCCCTCGAAGCCTGAAGGGGATGCTGGGGTGTGGGCGCCGCTGCTCCGCGGAAGACGGTCGCTTCCAGGGGCTGAAGCTCGGAGTCCCTGGTCCCTACCGGCATCTGCCCGGGCCCCAGGGCTGCGCAGGCGGCTGGAGGGGAGCGGGGTCAACCTGTCTGGGTCGCCATCTGGTCCCAGCGTTCAACGAGGAGCTGAGGGGTGTCCGTGGATGCTGGGCTGACCCTTGTCCTCCCTGCAGATGACAGCCAGCTTGCAGGGTCCCGACTGTTACTTCGGAGCAGAGGGCGGCATCATATACATGGGACACTTGCTCCTTCCAGCTCACCCGGAGCTGTAGGGTGCCCCTGGGGACCCCGGGGTCGGGACACAAGCTGCTCCTTCCATCTGGTCAAAGGGTCCACAGGACAGGCACCCAGCCGGGGTCCCAGCCCCAGACTCCAGCCCAGGGCCAGAGGCCATCCAGCAGGGGAAGGAGGGTCAGAGGTCAGGACAGCAGGGCTTTGATGTGTGCGGGACCCTGCCCCCAGCTAGATGCAGTCCCTGTCCCTGGGGACCCAGAGGGGGTCAGTCTAGCCCGGGTACCCTCCTCTCCTTCCCTAATATCCCTAGACACAAGGACAAGGAATAAAGGGCCGCATTTTGGGCAGGGGCGAGTGTGGAGGGCCTGGGGCGCCCTCTGCTGTCCATTGGGGGCAGCCCGGGAACCGTGTCAATGCCCCATCTGCCCAGAAGACGGGGAGAGGCTGACGACGGGGCCTTGACCCTCGAGGCCCCGGGGTCCCCAGCGGTGCAGCCCAGCTGGGTCACGCCTCTCCCTGAGCCCGACCAGGGCCGCTACGCCAGGCGCCCGGCCCAGTCCTCGCCACGGGACTGGACGGAAGTACCCAGCGCATAGGAGCCACACCCAGCACCCAGCACCCCGGGGGCCGTGGACGCGTTTGGTGACTAGGGTCCCAGCTCAGGAGGGCGGGGGAGGGGCTTCTGTGAGGGGCTGGCGGTCAGATGGCCCATCGCGGTCAGCACTGAGGGGACAGAGCCCTCACTCCGGCTTCGCTGGTGAGACAGAGACTTCCAGCAGGTCCTGACGTGTCCAGGCCAAGCACGGGGCCTCTCCGCTCCCACCCGGTCCCAAGCCCCTGGTGAGGGCAGGTCAGCGGGAGGAGACCAGAGCCGTCCCCCAGCCCCGCGGTGCGTCTGCGGAAGTCCTCAGCCGGACGTGATGCTGTCGGGGGTCGGGGGGCACCTCAGGAGGGGATTCGTGCTTGTGGGTGGAGCTCTGAGGACCAGGTGCATGGAAGGGACTAGTGAAAGGGGCCCCTCGCCCTCCCCCACGTGAGGAGCCCATGAGAAGTCTGCGACCTGAAGGCCTCCCTGGTGGTTTGCAAGGGCAGCCTGGCCGGACCAAGACAGGGTGAAAACCCGCGGACAGAAGCGGCTTCTCTTTACGAGGATTTTAGAAGACGCCGCGCCGTTGCTGGAGGCCCCGGCTGGGGGCCGAGACGAGCAGGCCACTGGCGAGGGAGGTCCGGCTCCTGCCCTGGCTCCGTAAGGCACCTGTGTGTGATCCTGGGGAAGGCGTGATGGCTCCGGGCCTCAGTTTGCCCAGCTGTGAAATGGGTACAGTGTCTGTCCGGGCGGGCGATGAAGAAAATCAGATGGAAGGGTGTGAGGTTCCCACCGTCCTGGGTTCTTCACATCTAATTCCTGACTCTGGAAAGTCCCACCCACGGCGGCCCCATCAGAGGACACCCCGGAGCAGTCACACATGGTGCCTCCCCCGCTGGGGTCAGGCCATCGTCCCGTGACCCCCACAGCCCTGCCCGGGGGCTTCGCTCTGTGCTTCTCAGGGAGGGGGTGCTGGGGCCCCTGCACTGGTGTCCCCGGACGCTGGGACATGCTCCTGCCTGTCCTGTCCCCTCCGTGGCACCCCTGCCGCCGTCCCCTATCGTCTGCCCCCACTCTTTGTTAGCCTCTGTTCTTCTCTACAGAAACTTTCTAGAACACAGACCCCATCGTGGAGTTTCCTTGACCGAGGGCATTATTTGGTGCCGGGGCCTGGGGAACCCTGTCCGGATCCTTGGGGCCGGGGGCCTCCCAACCTGGCCCCCTCCCCGCCCGGGATGAGCCCCCAGGGGCCCCCCACAAAGGGGTACCCACGGTTTGCGGGTTCGAGAACAATGTAGGGAAAGAAAGAGTCGTCACCCTGGAGAAGCCAGCCGTCTGGAACGGGGCGTTTCCCGGGACGCGGTGGAGACATGCAGTCCTGCCGTGACAGTCCCTGCGCCGTTTCGTCCTGTTCTTGACGAGATCTTGGGCGGGAGGTGTTGCCCGGCGTGTGTAACCCCCGCGGTCAGCGCACGAGGAGCTCCTGACTTTGTGTGTTTGCTTTGGGCGTCTCTCTCTGCGACTGCCCGTCTTTGCCGACTGTCCTGTCGTTCCCTGTTCGGGGCTGTCCCCTGGCCTCCCGTCCCGTCCCCCGCATGCGATGCAGGGGCTGCTGGCCGGCCGTGACCGTGCTCGGGCCAGCGGGGTGGAGGGGGGCATCTGCGGAGAGCTGGACCCTGGGCTGTGGACCCTGAGCCCTTCTGGGCCCCCATGGGGGCGGCCAAATGTGGGGCCGAAGCCGCCGTCGGGGTCGGGGCCTTCCTGGTTTGCTGCAAACGTGTGCGCTGCCTCTTTCTAGAAGGGACCGTCCCCGGCGCATCTCCACCGGACAGACAATGACCAAGAAGCCATTCCACGACACTTGGAAAACACAAGGGGAACAAAGTCTCCGTCATCGCACCGGCCAGCGCACGGCGGCGTTCCGGATTTATGAGAAAGCGGGGGGCGGGGGCATGCAATGACCGCAGGCGCCCGTCTGCCCTCACGCCGTCGTCCCCACATGCGCAACCGGGAGCACTCGGGGTCACGGTCCCGCTGGCCCTCCCAGAGTTGCTGCGCCCCGCGCCTGCGCGGCCGCAGAGAGGAATCACGAAGGGAGCGGTCGGCGGAGCCAAGAGTGGACACGACGCACGTCTGCACTCTGTGGGGTCGCAGCTCCCGGAGCCCTGGGGAGGCCCCGAGCGCCTGCTGGGTGTGAGGACACTTTCTGTCCCAGATGAAGTCGGGAGGGGCTGCTCTGCGACTCGCATGCAAACCCAGTGTCCCCAGGCCCTACAGGCCACCCCAGCCAGAACCTGCCACTCCTGGTCTCGCAGCCCTGTCTCCACCACACTTGCCCTCGGTTCCGCGCCCCAGCGGAGGCTCCGCCAGCCCTGGAAGGAGCAAGAGAACAGGCAGCAGGAGCGGGGACCCCGGGCCCTCTGGGGCGCCCCCACCCGGGTTCTGCTCCTCCTCCAACCAGCCTGCAGCACCCCTGAGTCCTCGAGCCCTTTGCTCTGGATCCGCATGGGCCACCCCCGCCCCCCGATGCCCCGGAGCCTCAGCAGGGTGCCGTCACCCACAGGGGAGCCTGTCCGCAGCAGTGGCTTCCAGCGGGGTGACGCTCTTCTCTGTTGGGAGCACATTGTCCGCGGGGTCACTTCCTACAGCTGCACAGCCTGGAGACCTTAAAGCAACAGCAAGTCATTCTCCCACAGTCTGGAGGCCAGAAGTCTGAGGTCCAGGTGTGGCTCTGGGGGAGGGTCCCCGGTCCCCTCCAGCCCTGAGGGCAGTGGCTACAGCCGCCCGACCTCGGCCACTGCCCTCACCTGGCTGTCCTCGCTGCACATCTTCTCATTTCGCTGCAGCCCAGGGTGCCTCGTTTTACCTTGATCACATCTGCAAGACCCTGTTTCCAAATAAGGTCACAGTCGAAGGCTCCAGTGGATCAACCTTCTTCATATCTTCGGGAACACGATTGAGGCCACACACCTGGTACCTGTTTTCATCCTTTTCTTTTTTACCTTTCTGTGTCGTAGTTTTAGTATTTCGCTGGGAGGTAACACATAGCTGGAATGTTTATCCCGTGTGAGAGTTTCCATTGCTTCGAGAGTTACCGAATTAGTACATTTCACAAATGTAGTGAATTAACAATGTTGTGCGTCTAACCTGTTCCTGTGTGAGTCATTACTAACACATTCGTGCTTTTTCTGTGCTATTAGACAATTTGAAATCACTACGTTTTCTTCCCCATCTGCTGTTAGATTGTCCACTTTCCTTCACGTCTTTTCATCCGACCATTCAGAGCTTTCACACCGGTTTCCTTCTCGTACTTACTCTTTTTTTTTTTTTTTTTAGATTTTATTTATTTATTTGACAGAGAAAGAGATCACAAGTAGCAGAAAGGCAGACAGAGGGAGAGGGGGATGCAGGCTCTCTGTAGAGAGCCCGATGCGGGGCTCAATCCCCGGACCCTGAGATCATGACCTGGGCCGAAGGCAGAGGCTTTAACCCACTGAGCCACCCAGGCGCCCTCTCGTACTTATTCTTAAGGCGTGTAACAGGAATACTTTGTACTGCTGATACCCGAAGCTCATTTGGCGTGTCTGTGCCTCTTCACAACAAAAGACAAATCAGGGCTGTTCTGACTTAACATTAGAGCCACATCATCCTTACCGTTTCTGTCAAGGGTTTTGGCTCCCAAAGGAATTCTTAAATTTTTATTTTATTTATTTATTTTTTATTTTCGAGCGAGAGAGCACGAGCATGTACAAGTGGAGGGGGGCAGAGGGAGAGAGACTCCCAGGCAGGCTCCATACCCAGTGCAGAGCCCAGCTGGGGGGTCGATCCCATGACCCTGAGGGCATGAGCAGGAGTCAGGAGCTTAGCCGACAGAGCCCCCAGGCACCCCCGAAAGGAACTTTAATTTCATTTACGAATGAGGTTGCTCTTGCTATCACGGCTTTTGCTTCGATTTGTCACCGTGTTTCCCTCACCTGCCTGTGCTTGTTTCATAGTCTCCTGTTCTTATTTCATGGGTATTGTTTTCCTCCTTATTTTTCTAAGGACTTAAATACATACTTTGCGGTCGTTTTCTCTGTATCCTTGGGAATTGTTCCTCTATTTGCTCGGTGCTGAAGGCGGAAGATACAGCTCCAAAATATATGACCTTGCATGTGGTTCTTTAGAGCTGAAGGAATTTAAAAACAGAAGATACCAAGACTCCAGGTGATTCTAACCGAAATCCCGTCATGGTTCTTTGGAACGCTGGCCTTCTGGACATTACAGACTGTGATGAGTCTGTGGTTATTAGTACAGTCTGGTCCCAGCGAGCAGCAAAGAGCCTGGAAGCAGATGTGAGTGTGTGTGGACCCCGAGATGTCTCACAAAGGAGTCCCCACACACCGTGAGCTGGACCAGTCCCCGATGGGGCAGGCACTGATGTGTCAGATCCCGAATGGAAAATGGGAGAAAATGTTGGAGGATTCAGATAAGACCTCTGGGTAAGAAAGGAGTCTCTCAAATAAGACTCAAAAATTCACAAGCCATGAAAAGAGATGGACAAATTGGACTCGTTGGTATAATCATCAGAAGATGCTGGAAATTTCCCCAGATGAGCTGGGAACTGGGGACTAGAGCGGCAGCTCACTCAGCTGACAAACCGTCTCCGACATATGCAGGGAGTCCAGAAAGTCATGAGAAAGACAGTGTGACAGAAAACTGGCGGCAGCCATGAACATGTGCTTCGCTAAGAGGAAACAAGGTGCATATTCTAACGAAAGGAAAGAGAACGTATTCGGAGTCAGGAAAGTGCGGAATAAACCACGGTAGGTACTTTACACCCACCAGAGAAGGGATATTAAAACTTACCTAATCCCCAGGACCATGACCCACTGGTGATGGGAGTCGAGTTCTGCGCAGCCACGGTGGGAGACAACCAGGCACGATGCCGTTGACGCCAGCAGGCTCCCTCCCTCGGTGGACGTCCTCCAGCGTGTCCCCGTGGCCCCTCGGCCGGCTGCAGGTGCACCACGGCTTCCCTCGAGCAGCCAGGCAGGGCCTGCGGCCACCAGATCTTCATTCATAGCGTGTGGGGCCAGTCCAAATGTTCGTGTTTTCTGTGGAATACAAACCCCATGCCCGTGTGCCAGGAGCCCCCCGAGGAATGTTTGTATCAGCAATCTTTTTTTTTAAAATATTTTATTTACTTGAAAGAGAGAAATCACAACTAGGCAGAGAGGCAGGCAGAGAGAGAGGAGGAAGCAGGCTCCCTGCGGAGCAGAGAGCCCGATGCGGGGCTCGATCCCAGGACCCTGAGATCATGACCTGAGCTGAAGGCAGAGGCTTAACCCACTGAGCCACCCAGGCGCCCCTGTATCAGCAATCTTTATAATAGCGAGAACCAGCAGAAACGGGAAACAACCCTGATTCTCTCTGCCTGGGCGCAGGTGCGGGGACCAATCCCTGGGATGCTGTGAAAGTGGGCGGCTGCCGTGTCAGCCCACACGATGCCACATGGAGATGCTGGTCACAGACAGTGCGGTACGACTCTACTTGCCAACAGGTAAAGCACGAGGAACTAAGTGTGGGTGGTTGCACGCGGGGTAAACCATGAAGGGCAAGCTGTAAAACGATGGCCACCAAGGTCAGGGGTGGCCTCGGGCTGGAGCAGCTGCCAAGGCGCACGGCGGGTCCTCGGTGCCTCACCCTGGGTGAGTACATGGGGTGCTCTCCCTGAACGCCTGAGACCGTGCAGATGTTTGTTCTGTATTCAAACAGCTTTGTGGAGATGTAACTTACATATCATGACGCTCACCCATTTAAAACGCACCGTTCAGTTGTTCTGGTCTACTGACAGCCGTGCAGCAATCTGATTTTAGAATTGTCCATCCTCCTCCAAAAGAAGCCCGCTATTCATTGGTGGTAGTCCCCACGGCATGTCCCACTCTGGCAGCCACTAATGCCTGTTAGACTCCAAGAGCCGCCTGCCCAAACATTCAGACAAACGCGTCCCTACAGTATGTGTGGCCGTTCGTGCTCGGCTTCCTTCTCTACCCCTCTCTAGGGTCAGATAACACCCCATCGTGTGACAGGACACGTCTCGCTTATGGGCTTAGCCCTTGGTGGGCATTTGGGTTGTCTTCACTCTCCGGCTGCACGAACAACGCTGCCATGAGTACGTGTGGGGGGGCTTTACACGGACATGTTTTCACGTCACTTGGACAGACGTGAGTGGATTTACCAGGTCTTCTGGAAACCTCGTTTAAGCTTTTGAGAGGCTCTAGAACCTTCTCCCCCTAGGGCTGCACCACTTTACATTCCCACAAACCGAGGGTAAAGCCATTTCTCTCCACACTCTCCAAGTCTTGTTACCGTCTGTCCTTTGATTAGAGCCGTCTGGTGACTGTCAAGTGGGTTCCACTGTGGTCTTGATTTGCGTTTCCCCAGTGACTCATGACGTTCGCCGTCTCTCTTGTGCTTATTGGCCATTTGTTTATCTTCACAGGAGAAATACGTATTCAAATTATTTGCCACTTTTAAAACTGTGCTATCTTTATTACTGAGTTGTAAGCATTCATTATGTGCTCCGATACAAATCCCTGATCATATATTCAATCAGTAAATGTTTTCTCCTAGCCGATGGGTAGTCTTGACACTTTCTCAGTGGTGTTCTTTGAAGCACAAAGGCTTAATTTTGTTTAAATCCAAGTTATTGATTTTTTCTTTTATAACATGTTTTTGTGTCATATCTAAGAAATCATTGCCTGATCCAATGTCACATAAATTTACTCTTGTGTTTTCTGTTATGGGTTTTCATCTTCATTCTCACATTCAGGTCCACTATTTATTTTGAGTTAATTTTTGTGTTTGGTGTGAGACAGGGATCAAAGTCACTCTGTACATGGAATATCTGGCGCCATTGGTGGAAAAGACTCTCCTTTCACCCATTTAATTGTCTTGGCAGCTTTGTTGAAAGTCACCTGACAGTGAATGGAAGGGGTTATTTTCAGACTGTCAGACTTGCTGCGCTGATCAGTGTGTCTGTCCTCAGCCCGGTGTCACGTCACTGCAGCTTCACAGTCACTTTGGGAGTCAAGACGTGATCTAGCCACTGCTTCTGCCTGGGTTTAGTTTGCTCCTGTCTTTCTAAATCGTTAGAGTGGGATGTCAGGGTATCAGTTTGAGATCTTCCTTCCTTTTGGAAAATATAAGTACTAGAGCTATATATTTCCTTCTAAGTTCTGCTTTTATTTTGTATACTGTGTTTTCATTTTCATTCATCTCGAAGTATTTTTTACTTTTTCCTGGTGATTTCTTCTCTGACTTGTTGATTGTTTAGGAGTGTGGTGCTTATTAGTTTCTACATACTTGTGAATTTCCCCCCAATTTTTTCTGTTGCTGACTTCTAATTTGATTCCACTGTGATCAGAGAACATGCTTTATATGACTTCAATCCTTTTAAATTTATTGAGGTTGGTTTTGTGGCCAAGCATGTGATCTATCCTGGAGAAGGTTCCACACATACCTGAGAAGAATACATTCATCCTACTCCTTGGTGAGGTTCTATGACGTCTGTTAGGTATAGCTGGTCTATATTGTTGTTCAAGTTTTTGTTTATACCCTGGTTGATTTCCTACCTAGTGTTTCTATCTTTATTGGAAGTGTGAAACTGAAGTCTCCAGCCATTATTGTTGAATTGTCTGTTTCTCTCTTACTTCTTTCAGTTTACATTGATGTATTTTGGGGCCTTGTTATTGTTGCATATATGTTCATGATTGTTATATCATCCTGATATATTGGCCTTTTTATCAACATACAGTGTCCCTCTTTATTTCTAGTAACTTTCTGGTTTAAAACTTTATATTGTCCTATATTAGCATAGCCATTCCAGCTCCCTTATATTTGCTATTTGCATGATAATTTTTTTTCAGACTTTTGTTTTAATTTCAACTATTTGTATCTTGGAAGATAATGTGTATCTCCCATAGTGAGTGTCTGTTTGGATCTTGTGTTTTATCTAGTTTGATCATCTCTGCCTTTGGATTACATTGTTTAATCCATTCACATTTAATGTTATTACTGATATGGTTGAATTTTTGCCTGCCAGTTTGCTTTCAGTTTTTCATGTCTCATGTATTTTTTGGTCTTCTTTTCCTACTTACTGTATTTTTTTATTGTTGACTGGCTATCTTCCATTGTACCATTTACATTTATTTAATGATTCCTACTATATGAATGATTTTCTTAGTGGTTGTTCTGGAGCTTACAATATTCATCTTAATTTATATTCTATTCCAGATTTATATTAATTTCAGTAAGATACAGAAACTTTATTCCTAGAAAACTATTTCTTCTTCCTTAGCATTAAAAACTTATTACATTGTTTCAATTATTGATGTATATAATGCATCATTTAGAGAAACAAAGAGAAGAAAGGAAACAAATATTTTTTTAAATTAAAACAATTGTTTATTATTTTTTACTCTCTTCATTTGCCCTGTGCACCTGAGGTATCATCTGGTGCATTTCTGCTCCAAAAGAGCTTCATTCCCACTCCACTGCTTTGTGCTCCTGTTGTTAGACAAAATATGTATATATATGTCATAGGCCCAACAGTACAAGTTTATAGATATTTTATACAATTGACTTTTAAGCCAGTTAGGAGGAGAAAGGGGGAAAGTATATGTAACTGAACTGTTTTTATAATTATGTAAACACTTACTTTACTGGTACCCTTTGTTTTTTGTCTGCATGAATTTGAATCACATGCTTTTAGTTCAAAGAAATTCCTTTAGCATTTCTTATACAGCCAGCCGATGAGCAACAACCTTTCTCAGTTTTTTTTTTACTTGCAAATGTTATTTCGTGTTCATTTCTTTCTTTTTTCTTTTTTTTTTTAAGATTTTATTTATTTATTTGACAGAGATCACAAGTAGGAAGAGAGGCAGGCAGAGAGAGAGAGGGAAGCAGGCTCCCCGCTGAGCAGAGAGCCTGATGTGGGGCTCGATCCCAGGACCCTGGGATCATGACCTGAGCCGAAGGCAGAGGCTTTAACCCGCTGAGCCACCCAGGTGCCCCTCGTGTTCATTTCTGAATGATAGTTTCGCTGGACAGAAGATTCTTTTTTTTTTTTTTAATATTTTATTTATTTGACAGAGAGAAACCACAACTAGGCAGAGAAGGCAGAGAGAGAGGAGGAAGCAGGCTCCCTGCGGAGCAGAGAGCCCGATGCGGGGCTCGATCCCAGGACTCTGGGATCATGACCTGAGCTGAAGGCAGAGGCTTTAACCCACTGAGCCACCCAGGCACCCCTGGACAGAAGATTCTTGATTGACAGTTTTTTACTTTGGGTACTTTGAACAAGCCATTCAGCTGCCCTCTGGCTGCCAAGGCTTCTGATGAAGTCAGTTCTTGATACTACTGGGATTCCCTCGTACACGACAAGTCCTTTTTCTCTTCCAGTTTTCATGATTTTCTCTTTATTTTCAGACCTCAGTATTTTACTATAATGTGTCTGAATGTGTAACTCTTCATGTTTATCCTAGTAGGAGTTTGTTGAGTTTCTTATTATGCAGATTATTCTTTTACGTCATATTTGGGATGTTTCAGGCATTATTTCTTTGAATATTTTTTCTGCTCCCTTCTCTCCTCTTCTCTGGTCATCTCCTTAAGCACACACTGGTGCATTTCATGGTGCTCCACACTTCCCTGAGGCTCTTCTCATTCTTCTTTAATTTTTCTTTCAGTTCCTCAAGTTAAATCACCTCTGTTAAATTCTCTTCAAGTTCAAAAATGATTTTCTTCTGCAAGCTCAAATCTACTGTTGAGTCTCTCTAGTGAATTTCCCATTTCAGTTACTACAGTTTTCAACTCCAGAACGTCCATTTGGTTTTTAAATAATTTCCATTTCTTTATATTCCCTAGTTGATGAGTCAGTGCTATTATATCTTCCTTTACTTCTATAAACATAGGTTCCTTTAGTTCTTTGAACATAGTTACAATATTTGCTTCCAGACCTTCATCTGCTAAATTCAACATCTGGGCTCCTCAGAGATAGTTTCTGCTAACTAGTTCTCTCCCTGTGGATAGGTCGCATTTTTCTGTTTCTGAAAATGTCTCAAATTTTTTATAGAAATTTGGACATGTCAGTCAATATACCGTAGTCACTCTGGGTACTGGTTTTGCGCCCTCATGCAGCTGGCCTGTTAGCGACATGGTTGACTCAGGGTGCAGTCTCCACTTCAATACTCAGCGCTCTCCTCTTGTTTTCTCATTGAGCCTGGCTTCCCAGAAGTTCCTGGTGTGTCAGCGTGGCTTCACGGTCAGCCAGGATTCCTCAGAAGTTGCAGAAGCCCCAGAGCCAGCCAGGTTTAACCCCTTGTTATTGGATCTGTGTTGGCCTGAAGGCTGCTCTCACAGGCTTTGCCCCATGTTCAGCCAGGGACCAATAGCTCAGAAATTCTCTCTTTGGCTGCTCCTAGGAGTACACATCCTTAAGCATACCACAGTGCTATGGACAACCAGGAGTGACCACACTGTACTCAGGGCCTCCTGACTGTCTCTTTCCTTGATTTCCCTGTGAAACTCCTGGCTGGTCAGTCTGTCGGTATCATGCTCAGCCATTATCTTCCATGAATTTCTAGCAGTTGTTCTGTTTTTGTTTTGTTTTGTTTGGAATGCCCTCGGACATAAATTTCTCCGCAGGCTGTCTAAATCAAGTCAAGCTCCTTGACTCTGGCAGGGCCAGAGTGTTACCAATGTCTGCAGCTTGCTCTGACCCCCGGCCCCAGAAGACCGTCTGTGTTTTGTACTGGAAGCTGGGGGGAAGAGACTCAGTCTTTACCCTAGGATTCTCCCTATAGAGCAGGGGCTGTTAGCGTGGGGGAGACTGGTACCCCACCCACACATTACAGTTCCGCCCACAACATTTGGTGGGGAAGCAGGACCTACCGGTGTCTTCTGACTGCCACACTGGCTTTTCCACCCTGGGATCTGGGGCGATAGGCATTGCCGTTTACCGTCTGAGCCACAGAATCTCTCCTGCACTGGCTGGTTTTATCCCTAGCTCAGATGGCCTCGATTGCTTGTACTGAACTTCCACAGATTTTGTGAAATAAATGCTTTTAAATTTGTCTTCTCGGCCCTTTGATTAATCTCCAAAGACTCGACATGACGGCCTTTGCTAGTTCTGATGCTGATGCACTTCTTTGGGGGACAGTTTTGCTGAACTCTGCACACTCCCATTTCAGGAGTCCCCTCCGCCGGTTTACATATTTTTATTTTTTTGATTATTATTTTTTAATAATTTTAAAATTTTTATTAATGTATAATGTATTATTAGCCCCAGGGGTACAGGTCTGTGAATCACCAGGTTTACACACTTCACAGAACTCACCACAGTTATTATTATTTTTTTATGGAGGCATGATACTCCATGTTATATATGGACCACACCTTCTTTATCCATTCATCTGTTGAAGGGCATCTTGGTTCTTTCCGCAGTTTGGCGACCGTGGCCATTGCTGCTATGAACATTGGGGTACAGATGGCCCTTCTTTTCACTTCATCTGTATCTTTGGGGTAAATACCCAGCAGTGCAATTGCAGGGTCATAGGGAAGTTCTATTTTTAATTTCTTGAGGAATCTCCACACTGTTCTCCAAAGTGGCTGCACCAACTTGCATTCCCACCAACAGTGTAAGAGGGTTCCCCTTTCTCCACAACCTCTCCAACACACGTTGTTTCCTGTCGTGCTAATTTTGGCCATTCTAACTAGTGTCAGGTGGTATCTCAGTGTGGTTTTAATTTGAATCTCCCTGATGACTAGTGATGATGAACATTTTTTCATGTGTCTGATAGCCATTTGTATGTCTTCATTAGAGAAGTATCTGTTCATATCTTCTGCTCATTTTTTCATGTGATTATCTGTTTTGTGTGTGTTGAGTTTGAGAAGTTCTTTATAGATCTTGGACATCAGCCTTTTGTCTGTACCATCATTTATGAATATCTTCTCCCATTCCGTATGTTGCCTCTTTGTTTTGTTGACTGTTTCCTTTGCTGTGCAGAAGCTTTTGATCTTGATGAAGTCCCCAAGGATCATTTTCCTTTACCTTTGGAGACATGTCTTGAAAGAAGTTGCTGTGGCCAATGTGAAGAGGTTACTGCCTATGTTCTCCTCTAGGATTCTGATGGATTCCTGTCTCACGTTGAGGTCTTTTATCCATTTCGAGTTTATCATTGTGTACGGTGTAAGAGAATGGTCGAGTTTCATTCTTCTACATATCACTGTCCAGTTTTCCCAGCACCATTTATTGAAGAGACTGTCTTTTTCCATTGAATATTTTTTCCTGTTTTGTCGAAGATTATTTCACCATAGAGTTGAGGGTCCATATCTGGGCTCTCCACTCTGTTCCACTGGTCTATGTGTCTGTTTTTATGCCAGTACCACGCTGTCTTGGTGATCACAGCTTTGTAGTAAAGCTTGAAATCGGGTAACGTGATGCCCCCAGTTTTGTTTTTCTTTTTTAACATTTCCTTAGCAATTCGGGGTCTCTTCTGATTCAGATGACATGACACTTTATGTCGGAAAACCCCAAAGACTCCACCCCCAAACTACTAGAACTCATACAGCAATTCAGTAACGTGGCAGGATACAAAGTCAATGTACAGAAATCAGTGGCTTTCTTAGACACTAACAGTGAAAATACAGAAAGGCAAATTAGAGAATCGACTCCATTTACTATAGCACCAAGAACCATAAGATACCTGGGAATAAACCTAACCAAAGAGGTAAAGGACCTGTACTCGAGGGACCACAGAACACTCATGAAAGAAATCGAAGAAGACACAAAAAGATGGAAGACTGTTCCATGCTCTTGGATTGGAAGAACAAACATCGTTAAAATGTCTGCACTGCCCAGAGCAGTCTGTACTTTCAATGCCATCCCGATCAAAGTTCCACCGGTATTTGTCAAAGAGCTGGAGCAAACAAATCTGAAATCTGTATGGAATCAGAAGTTTACATATTTTTAAAGGGAAAAAAAACCTTGGAATTTCTGGTTTTTAAAAGTGATTTGAATTTTCAAATGAACATATACCGCTGAGACAGTAAAGAAGGAACAGTGTTCTCTCAACGTCAGGACGTGCGGTGCTAAAGGACCCAACCCCATGTGGCCGGTTCCCACACCTGACAACACTTCCCACTCCAGCCCCGTTTATTTCGAGACTAGTAACATTTCCCAGTAAGTTTTGGCCTCCAACCTGCTGCATTTTCTTGGGGCTTCTTTGTGCCAGAAGTCGGGTCTTTCCAACACCCTCCTCCCTGGGTGGACTTGAGGCCAGGCCGACATGTCTCCACAGTGAGGGGTGGTGGTGGAAGGTGTGTTTCCTGCCGTGTGGTTGGTGCCAGGACACGAGGCCCCCTGCAGGAGGCACCCCTGCCTTTCTGGGGTTCCATGGCGGCACACAACGTGTCCTCGGCCTCCAGGGCAGGGAGGGCCGGGGCTCCCGGGCCCGGAGCAGTCTGTCCCTCTGGCTGCACGTGTGGACGTGGCTGACGGGCTCCAGATGTTCCCTTCCCTCCCTCCAGGAGGACAAAGGCAGCTCTGGGCCGCTCCGGTGCACAGGGTCTGCCTGGCTACAGCTGCCGGGAAATAGGCATCAGCCCATCTGGGCGAAGCTGCAGGCAGGGCTGGGAGGAAGCCAGCGCTGCGGAGGGAAGGTCAGACTCAGGCTGGTGCGGAACCCAGTCCGGCAGCCCCGTGGCCTGCGGGAACCCGCCGGCCGAGGCTCCCATCCGGGAACGGCCCCCCGCCCTGTCTGCTCTGATCTGTCCACGGCGCACGCTCGGATTTCAGCTGTTTGTGTCAACAGCTGCTCCCCGTCCTCACCGTAGGCATTTCAGACCTTGTTTGTTTGCAGACGGGAAACACACCCAGGGAGCCCGCTGGGCCCCTCCCGTCCGGGTCAGCTACAGACTCCCACAGTGAGGGGGGCAGCTATGGTCTTGCCAAGTTTTCAGTCAGAACCAAATTCACACTGGGCCGGATCTCATTTTGCACAGTCCTCGGCACACGAGGAGGCAAAGCCCAGGAACGCTGTGGCAAGGGAGCCCGCGTGACCCGGGGATTAGAGAACTTGCGAGAGCCTGGGTCCGTGAGCTCGGTGGGTTGGCCCGAAACTCCCAGCAGCATTTCCACGGAAGGCGTGAGGAGCGTGTAGCCAGGACCGGGCGGAAACCAGCCGGCGGAACCCCGTGGCCTCCGTGCTGTCCCCAGGGGTGGCTGACGCTCTCCTCCTTTCCTGGTGGGATCTCCTGGGGGGGGGGGGTGCTGCACGGGCTGGACCCTGAAGTGGAGAACATTTCCAGCGACGGAGCGGAAAACTCTACCTACGCAGTCTCCTTCAAGCCCTCCCCTGGTCACCAGGGTTGGGGGGTCAGGTCCCCATCCTCCCCCTGGCTTTCCTGGCTTGTTGGGGCCTTCCTGCCACCTGGCGCTGGTCACAAGTCTTTGGGGGGAGTTCTGGCCATTTCCTGGGATCTGGACATTTTGGGCAGCCCCATAGGGCTATTGCCTGCACTTGCCCGTGTAGACCAAGCCCCCCAGTGGTCCCCAGGGTGGCTGTCGGAGGAATTGAGGTGGAGTGACCAGGCCTGTGGGTTTTGGCCGTTGAGCCCAGCACCCTCGTCCAGGTGAGCCAGCTCCCCGGCCAGCCTGGGCCACCCCTCCCTATTGGCTGTCTCTGATGTGGACACGTACAACTGGGGACTGGACAAGACAAGGTCCTGGCCCATGGGAGCTTCTCCAGGCTTCTGGGGCAGCCAGGAGGACACTTCCAGGCAGGAGGTGGTCTGGGAAACGTGGCCAGAGATGCTCTGCCAAGGGGGTTTGTGGGCAGAAGGTGCTGGAACCCCGCACAGAAGCTGGGGCTGCGCGTCGGGCTTGGTGAGGGGCCGTCAGCACCACCCCGGGCGGCGGACCCCTGATCGGGCTGAGCTGAGCCCACGCCCAGGGCACTGGCTGAGGACACCGCTCCCAAGGCGCCAGGTCACTGTCCCAGGCCCCCAGTGCTCTTGATGTCAAAGGTCATCTGTCTGCGGTCCAGGTGCCCCCGGTGGGAGCAGGCCCCGCAGAGGGTCTGCAGAACGGGCGGGTGGGGCTCCTCAGGGTTCGGCAGCGTGTGTGGGTGTCGAGAGGGTTCACACGTGCTGCGCCTGCAGGGGGACGGTCCTCTGAAGCCTTGTGTCTCCTCCCGTCCCCATGGAACAGATGCCACTCGGGGTCTGTCCTCCGTGTGAGGGGAAAGCAGGGCTCCTGCCTGTAATCGACATCAGGCTCTTCGGGCCGTAGGAAATCGGGCAGGAGCCGCCGGTCCAGAGGCCCCAAGGGCCCTCGTGTGCGTGCGTCAGACGGGGCACCCCCTCGTGTGTGGGGACCGGAGCCAAGAGGCGGGGGCGCCGTGGGTGCACGGCTGAGCGCGGCGGCCGCTCCCGGAGGCGGCAGGACCACAGCCTTGGCCTGACTCACGGGGACTGTGGCCAGATCCCGCCCCGGGCCTCGCCCCCTCCGCTCACCCCGGTTTCCCACCAGAACCCCCATGCTGGGCCTCGTCACAAGCCGCTGGGCAGCTCGGCCAGGCCTGGGCACCCTGCCCGCCAACCCTGGGCTGAGCACCCCCAAACCTGGGCGCCAGCCCCACCCGCCCGTTGCTGTTTGGGAAGAGAAGAAACAGATCTTGCCGGACGTTCTGGTCTCCTTCCCTGGAGCCTGGGCTGTGCTTATGGGCGGGGCATTTCCGGAGTTGGCTGGGCCGGAGCCGGCTGCTCCCCAGAGCTCTCTGCTGGGCGGGGCGATGGCCGAGGTTCACGGTTTCCTCCAGGAACCTTCTCCTGGATGATGGGAAAACCCCATCTGGACAGTCCCGGGGCCACTGTGGCCTGTGACGACTCCTGGCCTCTGGCCACTGAGCTGGGCGCCAGCCCCTTCGCGCCAACACATCTCACTCTGCCCACAGTGAGACCCAGCTGGTGTGGGGCCAGACCTTGTTGCCCCTGGATGGGCACTTCCTGGGGAGCTCCTGGGGGGGCCCGGCACATCTCAGGCCCCATGTCTGAGGAGCACAGGGGCCCCTTGGGTGGCCCGGGCTGGCAGTACAAATATCCAGTTCGGTACCCACATCTCTCTTTGCACAACAATTGCAGTTTCCGCGAACGGGCCCTGCCAGGCCTGCGGCCCGCGCACAAGGGGTTCTGAAGCTGTCCCGGGTGCAGCCTGCTGAGTGCACACCCGAGCACCTGGCTCCCTGCGGCCCCTGGCCCTACCCCCAGCCGGTCAGACCCTCGAGGGTCACAGAGGCAACGGTGTCACCTCCTCCTCTGCGGGGGGAGCGCGGGACCCACCGGCCAGGCCCTGGACCTCCGCGTCTGTCACTGAGCTTGTACCAGGCTGGAGGCCGGCCACCTAGTGACACCGCAGGACGTCCAGAGGGACGGGACCTTGAGGCAGGGTCTGAGGGGCCGACCTGTGGCGTGGCTCTTGCTCCCTGGGAATGGACAAGGGTTTCCAGGTCGTGCTGGGGCCGTTGGGCCAGGCAGAGTTTGAGGGCCTGAGGGTTGGGGACAGTCAGACTGATCCTGGTTCCCTGAGGGATGGGGCTGTGGGAAGGCCTCCGGCTGCAGCCCGACTTGGTAAATCTGTACCCTGGGGAGGGCGTGGCTGGCCCAGGGACACTCGGCAGAGGGGTGACTTCCCAGGCCCTGCAGGGAGCACGGACGGGGGCGGGACCCGCAGACCTGCGGCACCACTGCGGGAACTTCCTGCTGCGGCTCTGCCGCCCCCAGCTGTGGGGTCGGAACTCTGCCTTGAAAACCAACACTTCAGTCATTTAAATTGTGACCAGCTTGAAAACAGCAGCATCTTTGGACCCCAAGAAGCACGTGCCCTAACGATGGTCACCAGGACTTTCGTAAGTCCCTGGCCCTGAGCCCCAGCACCTGTGATCCCCAGAGCTGCGTGGCCAATTGTGCTCAGGTTCCTGCTAAAGATACTCAAGGACAGACGGACAGCCCGCCTCCAAGATCACACAGTGCCGCGGGGGAAGGGCTCATCCCCGGAGCACTGTGCTTCTCACTGGGGCGTTTCCGGAAGGCGAGTCTGGGTCGAGACCTGCTCTGGCAGCTGCTCCCATCCTTGCTTCCCAGCGACTGGGGCAGAGTCACCATCGCCCCCGCTCCCCACAACAGCGGGGGTCGAAGGAGCGGCCGTGGCTGGGGGGTGCCGCCGGCCTGAAGACAGACGGTGGAGGGCAAGGAGGAGTCCGCGGGCAGCCAGACCCTCCTGCCCCACCTGCGTCCTTCGCTGGGCCCTGCTCCTCGGCGCCCCCCAACCCCTGGTTTATTCAGCGAGCGGTCCTCTAGGCAGAGGGAGCCATACCTGCCCGATGCTCTGCCCCCGGGAGGTCTGAGAATAGACACAACAAAAGGACCTTCCGTTCTAAAGACTTGGGGCCGGAGTCTGGCCTCCCTTCAGCCCCGTAAGCCGTGACGGCCATGGTCCCGTGTCCTCGGCTGCCGGCCACAGGAGGACATGCCAACAAAGTGGGATGACAAGTGGCCGCTCCACGGCGCGTGGGGGATTGTCGGGGCTGGGCTGCCACTTACGGTTCTTCAGAGAAGACTCACTGAATCCACACCCGAAGCTGGGGGCGGCAGCTGGGGCGGCTGCGGCCGGGGGAGACAGCTGGCCCAAGCTCAGACACGAAGGGAGGGTCCTCGTTCCCAGGCAGGGAGCTAATCCAGCACCCTTCCTGCTTGCTTCTCCTCTCACTCGGCCCCAGTGGCCTCGGGCCGCACTTCTCACGTGGGCTGGGGATCCCACCGCCGAAAGGAGACAGCGAAGGGGAGGAAGATGGTGGAGTAGGGGGACCCCAGGCTTGCTTGGTCCCTGGAACATCGCTGGATAAGTATCAAATCATCCTGAACACCCAAGAAATCCATCTGGAGACTGAGAGAACAGACTGCAAACCGAGGCAGATAATGGGCACCGTGTGGCGGGCAGGACCTGCAGAGAGTTGATGTAGGAACTGTGCGTGCTGCAGAAGGGGGGAGCCCTGATCCCCGGGAGAGAGCGAGAGAATGAGCGTGAGCTAGAGTGAGAAGCGACACAGAGGTTTGCACAAGAACCCCCCCCCCCAGCGAAGGAGGGAAAATGACACGAGGAAGCCAGAGAGGGAGACAAACCCTAAGAGGCTCTAATCTCAGGACACAAACTGAGGGTTGCTGGAGGGGAGGGGTGTGGGGGGACGGGGAGTCTGGGTGAGGACACTGGGGAGGGCAGGTGCTACGGTGAGCTGTGAACTGTGTGAGACTGATGGGTCACAGACCTGCAGCCCCGAAACAATAATACCTCACACGTTAATTTAAAACAAGAAAGAGGAAAAAAGAAAAACTCTCCTCCAAAACCACTAACTGGGAAAAGGAGCGGGTTGACCACCACAAGTCTTTATAAGCGGTGGACTGCCGAGTCTGAGGTTTTGGAGGTCCGTACCGCCACTGGGGTGTGTCTGGCAGGCTTCGGGGTGCTCCTGTGGGGAAGGCAGGTAGAGACGCGGAAGTGGGCAGTGTGGTCTGAGGACACCCGGGTCTCATGGTGGAGAAAGCTCGCAGTGCATTTGGGACAGGTGGCACGGCCTCTCCGGGGACAAAAGAGGTGGCCGGCAACAACATGCTGCCCTGCCCATTAGCACAGGAACAGAAACACCTGCTGAAGACAGCAAACCTTGGTGCTGGCTTTTGGCTGCGCTTTACCGTAAACTCTGTGCCCTGTGCAGTCATGTGAATGCTTTTCTGGGACAAACCAGCCCTGGCCCCGGCGCAGTAAGACCCTGCCCCAGAGGATCGGTGCAGGTCTGTCTCGGCTAAAGCTCCAAGATTTGGAGTTCTGAAACCCAGCTGTGTGCGTGAGATAAAACACAGGAATGCTGTGCCACCTGGCAGGCAGACAGCCCGGACGCAGAGAGGGCGAGGGCAGGGAGCGGACAGGAGCTGGGGACACAAGACGGGAGAATGTTTGCTCTTCTGTGAGGGCTTCCTGAAGAGCGGAGGGTGCAAACTCCCCACTCTGGGGGAATGCCAGTGGGGCAACGCCATCTCCGCACCCCATCCCACCCCAGTTAGCACAGGCTGACTTCAGGGAACAACACAGTGCCCCCCTGTGGAGGCCAGAGCAGCTTACACCAAGTCCCGACCCCCTGCAAGCTGCGGGTGCATCCCCACTAGGGCAAGCCCCCTGAGAATCAGCACAGCAGGCCCCTCCCCCAGCAGACCGGCACAAACCCCTTACATGCACCCCATCTACTGAGCACAGACGGCCGCAAAGCTTCGGCTCTCAGGGAAATCGGATCTAGCTTCTTTCAACAAGTGGACCAAAACACACCCAGGTAAAACTTGCCCACACTGACACACTGGACAAGGTCCAAACACTCCCCACTGCAGGCAAGAAGAAACTCCGGGGAGGACTGACTTGAGGGAAGGAGTAGCCAAAATAAAATATCAGGGGGCACACACTGAAACACCTCCTGAGGCACCAGGCCCAAGACGGGATAGGACTTCTTGCTATAACCATTATCCTCAGGAGCAGGAATATAACAGGGTTTCTTAACAATCACATACACACACACACAAACAAACCAGTAACCCAGACAGAAGGACAAAATGGAGGAATTCACCCCAAAAGAAAGAACAGGAAGAAGTAACACCAGGGGTTTAGTCAACCTGTATCTCACCATGCAGATGTCAGTAGGATGTCTGAACCAGAATGTAAAGCAAAGCTGATAAGGACGCACTGAGCCTGAGAAAAGCAGAGAAGACGCTAGAGAATCCCTCACTGCAGAGACAAAAGAACTAAAAACTAGTCACACACAAAAATGCTATAACGGAGATGCAAAACGGACTGGATGCCATGATAACGATGATAGACAAAGCAGAGGAATGACTTAGTGATATAAAAGATAAGATTATGGGAAATAATGAAGATGAAAAGAAGAGGGAAAGGTATTGGATCACGAATGGAGACTTAGGGAACTCACTGACTCCATAGAGTAAAACAACATTCATATCATAGGAGTCCTAGAAAAAGAAGAGAAGGAGAAAGGGACAGAAGGTTAATTTGAGCACATTTTAGCTGAAAACTTTCCTAATCTGGGGATGGAACCAGACATCAAAATCCAAGAGGTGCAGAGAACTCTCCCACGAAAATCAAAAGTTGGCCAACACCAAGACATATCAGGGTCAAATTCACAAAATACACCTACAAGGAAAGAATCCTGAAAAGAGCAAAGGTAAGAAAATCCTTGACCGTCAAGGGAAGACAATCGGGTTGACAGCAGCTCTGTCCACAGAAACCTAACGGGCCAGAAGCACGTGGCAGGAAATAGTCAACATGCTGAACGGGAAATACATGCAGCCAAGAATACTCTATCCAGCAAGGCTGTCAGTCAGGATAGAAGGAGCAATAAAGAGGGTCCTAGAAAAACAAAAGCTAAAGGAGTTCATGACAACTAAACCAGCCCTGCAAGAAATATTAAAGGGGACCCTTTAAGTGGGAAAGAAAGACCGAAAACAAGGACTAGAAAGGAACAGAGAACATCACCAGAAGCACCAACTGTACAGGTAATACAGTGGCACTAAATTCATATCCATCAGTGATCACTCTGAATGTAAATGGACTAAATCCTCCAATCAAAAGACATAGGGTGTCAGAATAGATAAAAAAAAAATAAATTCAAGACGCATCTATATGCTGCCTGTGAGTGGCTCATTTGAGACCTACAGACACCTGCAGATTGAAGTGAGGGGACGGAAAACCATCTGTCATGCTGACGGATGCCAGGAGAAAGCTGGAGTAGCCATCCTTCTATCAGACAAAGTAGATTTTAACCAAAAAATATAACAAGAGATGAAGAAGGGTACCATTTCTTAATTGAGCAGTTTATCCATCAAGAAGATCTAACAATTGTGGATATTTATGCCCCCAACTTGGGAGCACCCAAATATATAAATCAATTAATAACAAACATGAAAGAATTCATTGACAATAACACAATAATGGCAGCAGACTTTAACTCCCAACTTAGAGCAATGGACAGACGATCTAAGCAGAAGATGAGCAAGGAAACAAGGGCTTTGAGTGATACACCAAACCAGATGGACTTAACAGAATATTCAGAACATTCCATCCTAAAGCAGCAGAGCACACATTCTTCTGAAGTGCACATGGAACGTTCTCCAGAATAGATCACATCCTGGGTCACAAATCAGCCCTCAACAAGTACAAAAGAGCTGAGATCATACCTTGCGTATTTGCATACCACCATGCAATGAAACTTGGAAGTCAACCCCAAGAAAAAAATTGGAAAAACCACAAAACATGGAGGCTAAAGAACATCTTAGTGAATGGGTTAACCAGGAAATTAAAGAGGAAGTTTTAAAAATACAAGGAAACAAATGAAAATGAAAACACAATAGTCCAAAACCTTTGGGATGCAGCAAAGGTAGTCTGGAGGGGACGCACATCGCGATATGAACCTACCTCAAGAAACAAGAGCAGTCTCAAAGACACAACCCAACTTCACACCTACAGGACAGGAAAAGAAACAGCACATAAAGCCTAAAGCCAGCAGAAGAGGGGAAATAATAAAGATTAGAGTGGAAATAAACAATATAGAAACAAACCAAAAAGCCCCAGTAAAATATACCAACAAAACCAAGAGTTGATTCTTTGAAAGAATTAATAAAATGGATAAAATCCTAGTCAGACTTAATAAAAAAGTAAAGAAAAGGGACCCAAATAAATAAAATCATGAATGAAAGAGATTATAACCAACACCACAGAAAGAAAATCATCAGTGAATATTATGAAAAATTATATGCCAACAAACTGAGCATTCTGGAAGAAATGGATAAATCCCTAGAAACTTACAAACTACTAAACTGAAACAGGGAGAAACAGAAAACTTGAAGAGACCTGTAACCAGCAAAGAAATTGAAACAGTCATCAAAAATCTCCCAACAAATAAAAGTCCAGGGCCAGACGGCTTCCCAGGGGAATTCTATCAGACATTTAAAGAAGAGTTTATACTTATACTTCTTAAACTGTTCCAAAAATTAGAAAAGAAAGGAAAACTTCCAAACTCATTCTATAAGGCCAGCATTACCTTGATTCTCAAACCAGACAAAGACTCCACTAAACTAGGGAATTACAGGTTAGAATCCCTGATGAAAATGGATGCAAAATTTTTCAACAAGATACTAGAAAATTGAATCCAATAGTACATTAACAGAATTATTCGCCACAATCAAGTGGAACTGATTCCTGGGCTGCAGGGTTGTTCAATATTTGCAAATCAATCAATGTGATACACCACTTAATTAAAAAAAAGGACAAGAATCATATGATACTCTCAGTAGATGAAAAAAATATAATTGACAAAATACAGAATCTTTTCTTGATAAAAATCCTCAATGAAGTAGGGATAGAAGGAATAGATCTCAACATCATGAAGACTGTATCGAAAGGCCCACAGCTAATATCATCCTCAGTAAGGAACAACTGAGAGCTTTTCCTCTGTGATCAGGAACAAAAGAGGGATGTCCACTCTCACCGTTACTGTTTAACATAGTACCGGAAGGCTTAGCCTCAGCAATCAGACAACAACAACAACAAATAAGAAGCATTCAGATCGGCAAGGAAAAAGTCAAACTTCCGTTCTTTGCAGATGACGTGATACTCCATGTAGAAAACCCAAACAATTCCACCAGGAAATTGCTAGAAGTGATACATGAATTCAGCAGTCACCATACAGGAATTTATTGCATTTCTATACACCAACGAGGCAGGAATCGATTGCATTTACGATTCCATCAAAAGATAGCAGGATAGCTGGGAATAAAACTAACCAAGGAGGTGAAAGACCTAGTATTCTGAAACTATAGGATATTTACGAAGGAAACTGAAGAGGACACAAAGAAATGGAACAACATTCCACGCTCCTGGATTGGAAGAACAAATATTGTTAAAATATCTATACTACGCAAAGCAATCTATATATACATTTAAGGCAATCACTACCAAAATAAACCCAGCATTTTTCACAGAGCTGGAACAAACAATCCTGACATTTGGGTGGAACCACAAAAGACCCTGAATAGCCAAAGCAACCCTGAAACAACAAAGCAAAGCTGGACGCGTGACAATTCCGGACGTCAAAGCTGCAGTCATCAGGACGGTGTGGTACCCACACAAGAACAGACACAGAGATCAACAGAGCAGACACAGAAATGAACTCACAACTATACGCTCAACTCGTCTTCAACAAAGCAGCAAAGAATGTCCAATGGAGGAAGGACAGTCTCTTCTACAAATGGTGCTGGGAACATGGGGAAACGCCTCTGGATGGTGGAGCATCGAAGCCAACTCCTGCAAGATCCTCCCAGGCCCCAGGGCTGGGAAGCTGGGAGCTGCTCCCTGGCCAGGGAGATGCCCTGTCCCGTCCGGAACATTCCAGCGGCGCACAGCAGCGAGGCACTGGCTGACCTCAGCATGCCGCGGAGCCTCACCCCGCGCTCAGGGGGCCTCACAAGCAAACGTGCCCCGACGGACGGTGTGAGGAGGCAGAGGTTTTCGTGATGAGACACCCCCACCCCGAACGCACACATCCAGGACCGGACGCGACTGTGCAGTCCCAGCCCGTGCAGCCACGAAGAAGCGTGGTCCGCACCGTCTTCCGGAGGACGCCACGCACGGACGCGTGAGCACAGGTATTTCCAGAATCCCTCCCCGGCTGCGCTGCCGGCACGTGCCCCAGCGGAAAAGGCCGGCGCGGGCTGCCCAACCGTAAAGACGGCGGCAAAGAGCTTGTCCTGGAAGCAAGGAGCCACAAGCCAAGGCCAAAGACCAGACGGGGCAGACGGGAGCATGGAGGGTTCACAGAACAAGGACGACGACGCGGGGCATTTCCGGAAGACGACGCAGGCATGACAAGAAGCGCCGCCGCGCGGCTCCATGGGGACGCGCTTGATCTGACGGCGGCGCCCGCCTGCGCCCCTCGGCGCCGGTCAGAGGACGGGCACACGCGTGGAAGCTTGCCAAGTCACGCCCCGACGCCTGGACTGGTGCGATGCTGGGTGTCTGCTGTACTGCAATGAAAAGAAAAATCCAAGAAAAAGAAAGACGGCAGTTTCGTTTACGAAACCACGATCCCGGTGATACTCTCAGAGATTCCAACAATGGACAAAGGAGCTGCTTCTCCAACAGAAAATTGGAACAAAACTAAAAACGGTCAGACCACCTTGAGATCCCAGCGGCCCATTCGCGGACTGAGGACCGCTGATGCTCTTTTCTGTGTGAGCTGTGTCCAGGGGCTTCCCTGTGTGGTACCCTCCCAGCGAGAAGCCCCCCGCGCCAGGCAGGCCCATCAAGAAAGCCTCCACTCGCCAAGGGACACACACGTCGCAGGAGCACGCCCTGGGCGCGGAAGGAGCGGCTGGGGAATAACACGAGTTGCTGAGGTGACGACGTTTTAAAGAGGTTTTCCTTTGGGGCGGCACGGTAAGGAAGCGGCGTTTTCGAGGGAGGAACCAGTTAGCTCTGAGTGTGATTCGGTGTGTCAGAGCCTCGGCGGGACATAAGCGCGGACCAGTTCATCAAAGCCGTTCTCGAAGCACTGGTCAAAGAACGGGGTGCCTGGAACCTGCGGTGGCGGATAGCCAGCCAGGGGCTCTTGCTTCCCACCCACGTCAAACGATAAGGAATGGATTTCTCCTCCTGCGGGAAAGCAGATACAGAGAACAGAAGACGCGGAGCAATGACTTTCACCGGATGTGGGCAGCAAAGGGGGGCGAGCCCCACACCTGTCCCCGCCAGAGGCCTGGAGAGTCCCCAGATGGCGGTGCGGGCAGAGAGAACGAGACCTCGCCAGCCGCCCAACAGACCAGGGCAGCTCGAGCTGGCAGGACAGACAGCTGGAGAGGACAGCGTTGAAGGGAGAGGCCTTGGGCCACACAGGCCCCACTCCCGCACTCACAGGTCTGGCAGCGCGAGCGTAAGGACGGTAGCTAAGGAAAAGGGAAGAACCACCTGGAAGGACTGGAGGGGTGGGGAGCCTAGTGGCCCCTGTAGAAAAGATGAACTTGAAGGCACCTCTGTCAAGCGTCAAAATGAAATACTCAGAGAAAAAAGAGTTAACGATAGAAAGGCCAGCAGGGAGCTGGGGACAACTCCGAGCATCTCACAGACGTGCAGTGGAGACCCCGAGAGAGAGGAGGGCGCGGGGTGGAGCAGAAAATGTATCTCAAGAAATAATGGCTGAACACCCCCCCATTTATTTATTTATTTATCGTTAAGATTTTATTTATTTGAGGGAGGGAGCGCACACATGTGCACAAAGCAGTGAGGAGGCACAGAGGGAGAAGCAGACTCCCTGCTGAGCAGGGAGCCCATCCCAGGACCCCGGGGTCATGACCTGAGCTGAAAGCAGACGCTTCACCGACTGAGCCCCCCAGATGCCCTGAACCCCCCCCCAGGTATGATGGAAACTGTGAACCCCTGCAGGGCCCCAAGCACAAGCCACATAAGAAAACCACACCAGGGCGCGCTGTCCCAAGATGCTCCAACCCAGCCGTACAGAAACTTCCCTGACGCAGCCCGTAAAGGAAAGGGCATGTCACACACAGACCAAGACAAGACCAGCTGTGGTTTCCTGCTGGAAACAAGGCGAGGGACCGGGCAGCGGAGGGACATCTGTAAAGCATCGAACAGGCTAAACCCAAACGATCCCATCAAACAACTGCGAACCCAGCAAAAGTTCTCTCAGAAACAGACTGTGCAGATCCGTTTAGACATCGGGTGTCTGAAGGAATTCCTCGGGAGTCGGCCTGCGCGACGAGCGGTGGTCAAGGACGTCCTGTGAGCAGGACAGAGGTGCTGGGCGGAAATCAGAGTTGGTCCACAGAAATGAAATGCACCACAGATGGTGGTGATGTGGGTGGGGAAAGAGAAAAGACTTTTTCTTATGTAATCGCTCTCAAAAACGTAAGACTGAGTTTTCACACAAAAACGATGACACTGTTCTGTGGAGTACATGACCTGTGCCTACGTGGGTGTGACGCAGCACTACGGCCAGGATGGGGGAGAAGACAGTGCGTGCCCAAGGCTCTCGAAATCCCTGGGGAGGGTCACTCGAAGGTGGGCTGTGGGAAGTTTATAAACCTGAGTTCAAAAATAACAAAATAAAGGGGGATGGCTAAGAAGCCAACACAGGAGATACAGGGGAATCATAAAAATTTTAAGTGAGCCCAGAAAAAGTCAGAAAATGAAGGAAAAAGGAAGAAGGAATATGGGGGCTGATAGAAAACAAACAGCTATGTGACAGATTTAAATCTAAATACGTTAACAATCACACTGAATGCAAATTGCCCAAGTATCCCAATGGAAAGACCATCAGGTTGTATTAAGAAATCCAGACCTGGGGCGCCTGGGTGGCTCAGCGGGTTAAAGCCTCTGCATTCGGCTCAGGTCATGATCCCAGGGTCCTGGGATCAAGCCCCGCATTGGGCTCTCTGCTTGGCTGGGAGCCTGCTTCCTCCTCTCTCTCTCTCTCTGCCTGCCTCTCTGCCTACTTGTGATCTCTATCTGTCAAAAAAATAAATCTTTAAAAAAAAAAAAAAAAGAAAAGAAATCCAGACCTGGGGCGCCTGGGTGGCTCAGAGGTTAAGCCTCTGACTTTAGCTCAGGTCATGATCTCAGGGTCCTGGGATCGAGTCCCGCATCGGGCTCTCTGCTCAGCGAGGAGCCTGCTTCCTCCTCTCCGTCTGCCTGCCTCTCTGCCTACTTGTGATCTCTCTCTTTCTGTCAAATAAATGAATAAAATCTTTTAAAAAATAGAAAAAAAAAAGAAATCCAGACCTACAAGAAATTAATTTTAAATATAAAATACAAATAGCTTAAGAGTAAAAGGATGAGAAAGATACACTCAGATTAGCTAACAGGAGGAGGAAGATACGTTGGATTAGCTAACGCTGATCTAAAGAAACCGGGGGCGGCTGTGTTAGCATCGGGCAAAGCAGAAAACGTAGACGGCAGACAGAAGGGCCCTCTAGAGATAAAGAAGGCCACTTCATAACAACAAGGTGGCCAACTGGTCTGGACAGCATAACAATACTAAACACTGATGCACCCAACAACTGAGTTTCAAAACAAACAAAGCTAAAACGACTAGAACTTCAAGGGAGACAGCAAGTCCGCACCACACTGAATTGCACCCGTTGTAAGATACAAGATTAACACACACAAGTGCATTTTTTTCCGTACACTGGGATAAACTGCCAGCTAACGTTGAAACACGTAAAGCAGCACAGAAAGCACTTCTGGATGCGTCTGACGAAAGAACTGTAAGCTGTGCCTTGACCACAGGCACCACAAGACACTGCTCAAAGACACTAAATGGCACAACCGGGGAGAGGCCTCGGCTCTCGGGTCCAGTGGCTCCATTCCGTTGAGCTGTCATTGACCTTCAAATCAATCAACAAGTTCCACACCAACGCAATCAAAACCCCAGCAGACTTCTTGTGTGGAAAATCAGCGACTATTCTACAATTTGTATGGAAATGCAAAAGAACCTAGAATCGTCAAAACAACGTTAAAAAGAAGAACAAGGTTGAGGACTAACACTGCCTGATGTCAGGCTTGTTACAGGGCCGAAGCGATCGGGACTGCATGGAACCAGCATAGAGATAAACGCACGGATCCACGGAACAAAACAGAGAGCCCAGAAACAGACACGCACATACGCGGAGAGCTGAGTTTTGAAAAAGGGAGAAGGCAGTTCAGTGGGGGAATTAACAAAACTTCTAGAAGAAAATACCCAAGATCACGTGATCTCGGGTTAGTCAGAGATTCCTTAGCTGTGCGGCCCATGAACAAACTGCATCCAGACGAAACACGGGCTCTGTGCAAGAGACGTCAGTGGAAGACTGAAAGGACGAGTCACAGCCTGGAAGGACACACTCGCAGAGCGTGTCTGATTGAGGACTCACGCAGAACGTGTTTTGAGAGTCCTCAAAACTTCATAATCTGAATAACCACTTTGAAAAATTGGCAAAAGTTTTGAGTACACACTTCGGAAAGAAGGTATCGATGTCCCTTGAGCCCAGGAAGGATGCACAGCGAGCTGCACCCCCCATGCGCCTTGGGACGGCTGAAGCAAGACTGAGCAGTGCCGCATGCTGTCCCGCACGGGGCGTACCTGGCCCTCCCGCGTCGTGGAGGGTGTGGAGAACGGAGCAGCCACGTTGGGAAGCAGACGCGCCTTACAGAGTCACACACACCTGTCCCTGTACTCCCTGCTGTTTCGCCCCAGAGACCTGAGAGCAGGTGCCCTCACGGACACTAGTGTGGGAATGCTCTCCGCACGGATGCGTGTGTGCGTGTGCACGTGCTCGTGTGCCTGCCCCGCGAACACCTCCTCGCTGTGGTTTGGGGCCGCTCCCTGGGCCCAGCTCCTCACAGTGCTGGCCCACCCCTGGGGTTGTGACACGCCCAGCACCCGGGCAGCCTCTTCCTGACTCCTGGCGGGGGTCCTGCATGGAGCCCCCGCAGTGCTCCCCTCGTCACCGCTGGGCGCCGCTGCCATGCCTCTCCGGCCCAGACTGCGCTCCCGTCACGGACCTCAGGGCTCTTGTCTCCTGTCACCCCCGCAAGTCCCGGCTGAGCTCTCGCCCCGGCCACTGCCGCAGACCTGCCGCTCACGATGGCGAGTTGCCTCTCTGGCGCTCAGACCGGGAGCTGTCCTGCCTGCCGGGGCCCTCTCTTCCACAGCCCACTCTGATCTGCCGCCGTCCTTCCTTCTTCAAGATGCTTCTGGAACACGGCGTTCCCCGGCCCGAGCCCCACCTTCCGCTGGTCCCTGCAGCCTCCTGTCCCCACGGGCCCCACTCCGGGCCTCCTGTGCTTCTGTCTTCCCCTGCACAAGCCGCAGCCGCCCTCCGCTAGCTCCTGTCCTCCAGAATGCGCCCCTCGGGGCCACACCTTGTCTGTGGGCCACGGCACTTCTGACGCCCTCCCTGCTGCGGCTTTCTCCAACTTCCATGGCTCCTTTTGTTTCTAAGATACTTATTCAACCCGTCCACTGGCAGTCCACAGCCCCTGTGCCTGGAGGAAGGCCCGAGTCCACCGCAGCCCCACCGGCTCCAGCCTTGAGCACAGCCGCTCGGCCAGGTGGCCTGGGTACACACGGCAGACAGGAAGGGCCTCGGTCCTTGCTGGCCCCGAGCGAATGTGGGGGCTATCCACGGGGTCTGTGTCCCACCCCCCAAGAGTGTCAGGGTCCAGAAGAGGCACAGAGGCTTTCCAGTCAAGCACAGGTGAGCAGGCAGCCGTGCGGGGACCGGGCCGTGCGGGGACCGGGCCGTGCGGGGACCGGGCCGTGGCCACACTCCCACCGGTCAGCGGCCTGGCCAGCGTGCGGGGCCGGCCTCCAGCACACAGCGGCGGTGAGGGGAGAGGCGCGTTCTCCTCATCAGAAACAGGACTCCCGTTATTGTCATCTTAGGCAGTTTTGCAAAAGCAACACTAGAATGACCTTGCAAGTCAGACGTTTAAGAAGGGTGTGGAGGGGACGAGACCCTAACCCGTGAGACCGGCGTGTGCGGCCGTGTGCGTGCGGCCGTGTGCGAACACGAGCCAGTGGTGCTGGGGGCGCAGCAGCAGCCGGAGCCAGAGAGGGCAGCGCACAACATTTATTGAACTCCAACGTGGTGCAGAGGTGCTTCCTGGCCAGCCCCCCGGAAGATGCCTGGGGGTCCCCGTGTGCGTCCCCAGCACGTGACAGACAATTCAGTGAAGTCCGGACTCCAGCACCCCGACCTCGCCGGCACCCTGGCCCAGGACCCTGTCTTCCATTCTCCCTCCCCTGCCCCCGCTGCAGACCTGCGTGGACACGGGGGCCGAGTGACAGGCTTGCGGGGGCGGGCAGAGTCAGAGGGTGTGCTGAGTGGGACCGAACCCGCTCAAAGCAACCACCGTTCCAGACGTCTAGGACAGACGGCTTGTGGGAAGTGCCGTCAGAACGTCAAACTAATTCTTCAACAGGAACACGGACACTAAGGGGCAGTATTTCTAAAACGTCACAGATGGGAGCGCCCCAGAGCGTTTGAAAGAACGAACACCGCATGCCAATGCACGAACACACGAGCGTAAAGGAACTGCGAGAGAAGGGTCAGGGACAGAGCCCGAGCGGACAGATATAATACAGATTGCTTGTCGGTGTGCGTCTGTCTACGGCGTAGATAACTCCGTTAATAAAGAAAACCTCTATCTGCGTCTGCGATGAGCGGCGGTGGACGGTCTGTACAGTGTGCAGCCGGCGCAGGCCGGGGTCCACGGAGCGACCGTCGGGCGGGATTACAGCGCACCCATCCCAGTGACCTCAGATGTCAGCCTGGAGAGGACAAGGCACAGGGGAGACAGGTCACAATGTTCTCGTAAAACAGGACCGGAAGCGGACGGCTTGCTCTGTGCATCCTCAGGGCCTTCGCGCCACCCCCCCTCTTGCAGGTCGGAAGTGTGGCTGGGAGGTGGAGGCCAAAGCAGGATGGAGGGAGGAGGCCCCGCTGGACCAGGCTGGCAGGGTCTATCTTCCCTGTCACCACGTCAGGGCTGTGTCACTAATGGCCTGGACAAGCTTTGGCCACCATGACCCTTTTGACAGCAGCTGCTCTGGGAGGGGCGCCAACATCATGCTGCCCATGGCGCGCAGTGGGGGCCGCCTCCCCCGTCCACCCGGCCCCCCCAGAGCCCGGCCTGATGTTCTGAGTTAAAGAGCCGGGTCTGGCCCCGGGGGTGGTCACTCTGTCCTCCGGCACAGCGCTGGGCCGGGAAGCTGGCCTCCCCAGCCCCTGGTGTCCTCTCTGACCCTCCCACAGTGCCCAGATTCGCTGCTCGGCAGGGGGCTGGGTGATGGCCCTGTCTTTACAGCCACGGGGCGTGTGAGGGACCGGTGCAGTGATGTGCTCTCTGAGACTCCATAACCCAATTACCCCACGCGTGTGGCTGACCTCAGGCCGTGCAGCCTCCCTATACGCTCTGGGCTGTGACCAGCTCACCCCCCACCAAGACTCCAGGGTCAGTGGTCAGGTGTGAACGTGCAGAACGGGGGTAGGGCCCCACGCCTGGGTGGAGACTGTCTCTGTCACATCCCACCCCCAAGCCCAGCTGGGAGAGAGAAGCTACCAGAGAGGACCGGGCACGGTCTGGGCTCCCTCGATGGCGAGCCAGTCCCTCTGAGCCTCGAGTCCGGCCAGCGATGCGTTGGACAGGGCCCTGTGAACACTCACCTGGCATTGATGAGGTACTGGGCAAGGCTGATGTTGGCTGGGGTCCCCGTGATGGTGATCTGGCGCTCGGACGACCCTTCTGTGGCATTGGCAATTTTGATCTGAGCTCCAGACATCTGTCGAATTTCATTGATTTTGGTCCCTTGGCGTCCAATTATGCAGCCTATTAGCTAGAAAAAAGGACGGAGGCCTTCCTCAGAGAAGAGCCCCCAGCCCGAGCTGAGCGTGTGCAGAGCCCTGGGGAAGCCCCCGAGGGAGGACAGCCCAGGCTCGGTGCCCACCCCACTCCACACACTCCGCCCTCCCAGAGGGATGCGCGCTGCCCCCCCAGCCCCCCAGGAGGCGGGGCACCAGGTAGCCTTCCCACTGGGGCTGAGGCTGCGGATGCCCGGGCTCTGCCTGCCACAGCGAGTCCAGACAGGTCCCAGAGGGAGAGGCACCTGCCACGCCACCTCCCCTGCTGTGCTTTGGGGACCTGGGAGACGGGAGCGTGCAGGCGTCGGCGCTAGGGCCCTTGTGGCAGTGTCCTTGGGGTGGAGGAATGTTTGTCTGAAGCCAGAGTTTAAAGGTCTCTGCCGCCCGAAACCCATCTGCTGATGAACCTGGTGACCTTTTGAGGACATACGCTCCCTGTGCTTCCCATCGTGTGACCTCCGGCCGCCCTAGGCCATCTGAGGGAACAGGCGGGTCACCAAGAGTCAAGCAGCCGGAAGGGTAAGAGCAGGGCTCCCTGGGACACAGAAGCTGTCACGCACGGGGCTGGACTGCAGCCGAGTTCCAGACCAGCTCTCGGGCAGCCCACCCTGCTGTGTGGGGGCAACTCGGGCCCCGGAGAAGCCTCCACCGAGGCGGCACCTGGCACCTCTCCATGTTCCCCGGGGGCAGAATCGAGTCCCTGCCTGAGCCGGGGCCGCTGAGGTCAGCTCTGAGAGCAGTCACGGAGCAGGGGTGGGGCCAGTTTGGCGGCGTCCAAGTCTGCCTCCCGGGGCCTGGGGGGAGCTGCCTGGCCGAGAGTGTCCGTCGCGCTAGAAGCCCGCTTCTGTCCACACGTCCGAGGGTTAGAGGGAGCCTGGAGCCAGGCGCAGGGTGGCCAGCAGGAAGGAAGCCCATTTACAAACACAGACGCCCCTGGACCTATGCAGCGACAACAGCTCTCGTCCCCGAGGTGACCTCCAGCTTCTCAGCTCTGCTCTCCTCTCCTGGGTGAGGTCAGCTGCCCACTAGACCTTCAGTCTCTGCAGATGCTCAGAAAGCCTCCACCCCGGACCGCCCGTCTCCCCCCACCTCCTGCCCGGCTCCCCAGGCCCCGCCCCAACCCCTCCCACCTGGCCGGGAGGTCTGTGAGGGAGCAGCCACTCTCTGGCCTGGAGCCTCGACTTGTCCTTCTCTGGCAGCAGAGACGTCGTGAGGGCTGCCTTCCGACCCCGCCGGGCAAGGGGCTGCATGGGGGCAGCGGCACTGGTCCCTGCCGGAGAGGGTCCCCGGAGAGGGTCCCCAGAAGATGCCGGCACTAGGGAGGATCCTCACACTTCCCGGGCCTCCCACAGCCTAATCTCCCTTCCAGAAGCTTCCCCTCCAGCGCAAGTGCTGTTTGCCGAGCCTCCTGCAGAACCGGCTTGCTCCCTCCTGCAGGACGCCCTCTGGGGAAGCCGTCTCCTCTCCGGCACGGGGCCCCACGTTCTCACGAGTATCTCGTCCTTTCCATTTCCGGCTGAAATCGTGCTCGTGCCCAGCCCTCCCTTCCTCCCTTGGGCCTCACCCCTGAGGGGCCCTGCGCTGCCCCCCAGCTGGCCTGGGACCCCTGATGCCGCTCCTCACTCCTTACTTACATGTGTGGAACACGACCCTCTTCCAGAAAGAGCTAGTGACAAGCCCGGGCTGACCCCGGCTCTCCTGCTCGCCCCTCGACCTGGCGGCGCGGGGCCCTCCCAGCCCTGCTCTGCGGCCCGTGGGCCACGCGGGCCCATACACTCGGCCTCAGGGGCTCTCCCGCCCCGTGGGCATCCGGCCCACACCCAGCTCTCTCCCACAGGGAGCCCCAACGGAAGCCACAGAGGCGCTTTCAAGCACCGTGGTTCCTCCTCGCTGGTTCAGAGCTGCACCCCAGGGCTCTGTGGGGACACACCTGTCCTACCTCACTCATCCTGTGTGAGGCCTTAGATCTCTGGGTGAATCTGGGGTTGGGACCAGAGACAGGGCCCAAATGTGGGGTGACCACAGGCACAGGGCCTGTGCGGACCCCACTGTGACATCAGCCACAAAACCCAAGGCCAGATGCCACCAGCAGCAGGTCCCACACGGCTGGCGGCCGTGACCCAGCCTGGGTCCCCGTGCTACGGAGCCTACGTGTGGTGGTGCTTACCACACGCCTCTGCCCTCCGGAAGGTCCTGCTGTGCTGCAGGTGCGGGGAGACCCCCCTGCATGACTAGCTCTGGCCAGCGACACAGACGGGCGTCACGGCTGACGCGCGTCTGAACGTGGGCTCTGAGGCACACACGCCTCCCCTGGGGGGCCGGGGAGAGCGCGGGAAAGTCCCCAGCAGTGGCGTCACCAAACCCTCCTCCCAAGAAGGGGGCCTCTTTCTGAGGGACTCCCCGGGAGGGCACGCTGCCCGCTCTCTGAGCCTCAACCCCTTCCTCTTGCTTTCTGGTCGCAGGTCCCTTCGGGAAGGGGGGCTGGGACGGGAGGGTGCCTGTCGTGAGTGGAGCGGTCTCAGTCAAGGTGCAGAGAAGCCCCGTGCGCGCAGCGTGGTCCCTGCTCCTACCATGTGGGTGAAAACTCGGGGGGCTGCCTGTGACCAAGCGGCTCAAGGACTGTCCCGCGGGAAGGCAGGGTCGGGGGCTCCCTTGAGTGGACGCCCGCTCCCGGAGACACAGGAGCGCGTCACCTGCAGCCGGCCGCCTGGGTCCCGAGGAGGGCAGTGTTTCTTGTTTCTTGGGGGTGGGGGAGGTCCCTTCCTCCGGTCCCACGCCTCGCTCCTCTCTGGCCCTGCTGCCCGTCCCTGTCCACACTCAAGACGGGCCACCCCCCTGATGCCACAGCTCTGCGTTTCTCGTAGGGCTTCCTGCCTGGTTGGTGCCAGGGGCAAAGCAGGGAAGGACCTGGAAGGCCTCGGTTCGATGGCAGAAAAGGCCAACTGACACGTGAGCTGAGAAGGCCACGTCCCCCAAGCAGCCGCCTTCCTGTGCGAGCCTGACCTGAGCCGCTGCCCCTCCAGGACACGTGGCCGACACCCACCCTGGTGTCTCGGTTTCAGACGGAGTCCGCGTCCTCAGGATCATCAGGGTCAGAGGACAGGCAGGAAGGGCTGAGCGTGTCGGGGGGGGGTCATAAGGCCACTCTGTCAGCGGAGCCCTGCGCAGGGACAGGCCGTGGCACCCGCACGGGTGTCCTGCTGCAGCAGACCCTCAGAGCGCTCCTGGCCCGCGTGCTCCTCAAGGGCCGCCCCTAAGTCCCCTCGGCTCTCTTCCTGTCTGGTCTCTCGGGAGCGTGACATCGTGTGCCTTTCTGTGGCCGCTGTACCCAGCCGTGGGGAGGGAGGGGAGCGGTCCGGGTGGTCGGGGCTGGCTGAGGGCGCGGCATACTCACATCGTTGGGAATGGTGAGCTCGTGAGTGCTGGCCGGGGGGCTGGCATCCAGACCTGCACACCAAGGGGACAAGGTCAGGTTGACAGCAGGCTGCTCCCATCGTGTCCGCCCCCACTGCCCCCCACTGTCCCCACAGGTGGGGAACACACGTCCTGGGGGCCCAGCTTCTCTCAGAACAAGGACAAAGAGCCTTAGCACGGTGACGCTTCATGTCTTCATCTTGGACACGTGCTGATTTCACTCCTGCACCGCGCCGTGTCATGTCGGGACGCCCTTCACAGACCCTGGGGACTCCATGCTGGGCCAAGTGTGTGTCCTGCGGCCCCTACGCACCCCCAGTGCAGTGCCCCGCCACCCGTCTGTGCCAGCAGAGCCACGGGTCCCGCACGGCAACCCCACGGCCCTGCACTGCAGCCCCGCAGCCCTGCACCACGGCCCTGCCCTGTGGCCCTGCACCACGGCCCTGCAGCCCCACACTGCCAGTCCCGCCCTGCAGCCCCGCACCTTAGCATGGCAGCCCGGCAGCCCCGCAGCCCCGCAGCGCAGCCCCGCAGCCCTGCACTGCAGCCCCGCAGCCCTGCAGTCTCACATCCCCACGCTGCCAGCCCCGCAGCCCCTCAGGCAGCCCTCTTGCCCCCACAGAGCCAACGGTCAACCAGTAAGCCACCAGACCCAGTAGAGACGGTGTGCCTCTGTGCAGAAAGGGCAGACACAGGCCTAATGGATCCCCAGGCCCCCAGTTTTTATTGTTACAATCTTAGCTTGGGGCCTAGCAAATCAGAGACAGCTCACAGGACAAGGTCTACTTGTGCTCCCGAAACAGGGACAACAACACGTGCAGGGGGCTACGAGAGGACCAGCGGGCTCCCCTGCCCTCTGCACTCCTGTCTCCTCATCCAGAGGCATCTCGAGCACCAAGTCCAGGCACAGCAGACACCCCGTCCTCCGGGCAGGCCCTGCGTGCGCCTGGAGCCTGCACCCGCAGAACCGCCATCACACCGGCTCACACGGTCAGAGCACCCCGGAGCCTGAGCCCTCTCTTCTCCTCCCTCTGGGTTCCTGCCTCTGCCCTTGTCCCCAGTCCACGCTCCACAGGCCCCGAGAAGCCTAAGGAAACGCAAGTTGGATGCCTTCAAGACTGTGCCAAACCCACCAGCTGGCTGCTGCTTCCGCCGGCGCCCACCCTGCCTCCCTCTGCTCCTGCCACCGGCCTCCCTGCACACCCCGTCCCCTCCCCTCTTCCTGCTTCCACCTCCACGGCACTTGTGTCCCCAACACCAGACGCACTGCAGTCATCAGGCTCTGCCCCGAAAGACCACAAGGGCCCTCCGTGCTGGGGGGGTCCGCTGGCAAATGCTGAATGAACCAATTCACCAGGAACCATCATTCCCTCCTGCGCGGCTAAATCTAGAGTTTCTGTTATCTTCTTTTCAGAGAGGTATTTTCAGTACTGTTATCTGATTGTTCAACCGTCTAGCCACGTCCCATAAATAGTGACATGGGAAATGTCATCTACGAGATTTGCTCAGTCTGGGGTGAGCCCGACGGGAACTCCCGCCCGGCCTGCTTGGGGAAGGACAGAGAGCCCAGAGTCCTGTTCGTTCACCTGGTAGACTCTGACCCAGGGGAGGAAAGCGTCAGACTTCTTGTCAGGAGGGCACGGGCATAAACTGCTGGTTCGGAGACACACCCGCTTACGGCTGGCATTCCTGCGTCTGGGGGCCTCGTGCCCAGTGAGCCTCCCTCGTGCGATGCTGATGCCACCCGCGCTGGGACAGGGATCAAGCTTCACCCGCCAGCCCGACTTGCTTTGCGAGCATTGGTGACATCGCCCCTGGTCACCATGCGTCCTACTCGCACAGCCGCTGTGCTGGGACATACGCGTGTGTGCGCGCTCTCCCTGCGGGCCCCATGGGGCCTCGGGGCGGGAGGTCATCACAGGGATGCCTTAAAGAGGCCAAGGGCACACACGTCCACATCCTTGAGGCCTGCAGGCGGTGCTGGGGAAGCCGGGGCAGGGCTGGTGGGTGGCTGGGGGAGTGGGGGTTCTGTGTCCTGGGCAAGCCAGGCCCCTAGGTCCCCAGCTGTCCCCGGGAGACCACCGCTGGGTGGGAAGTCACGGATAAACTCCGGAGGGCTCCCAGGCATGTGCGTGTCGGCACCTAGATAACCTTGTAAGGGTTGATGCCCGTTTCCGCGACCAAATATGTCCTATACGTTTTTCTCTAATTTTCATTCATTAAATTCTGCGTCTGCTGCATCGAGCGCTGCACTGAGACGGAACCCACGTGGGGCGTGTCAGGGTCGGCATCTCGGCACAGGGCGCACCGCTAGGCTCTGGGGTCAACATTGAGGGGTGACAGCCGGCGCCTGCTGGGGGCTCTGACCCCAAGGGGGATGGAAGAGCAGGCAACGCCCCCCCGAGGGAACCGACTCTGCCCTGCCACAAGGCTCCAGCAGGGTCACTGCCCAGCCCCCCCACCCCCCTGCTCCCCACTGGACCATGGGATCAGCCGACGGGAGCCTGCCCTGCGCCAGCCGAGGGGATGTTAGTGCAACCAGAGGGGCATGGACACACCTGGCTGCGGGTGCTCTGCTCCCTGACCGTGTGCGTCTCCTACAAAACACACTCCACAAAGCACAGGTCGGGTCGGTTCTGCACCACGGGCCTCCCGCACTGCGCCGCCACCCTGGGGCCCTCCTGACAGGCGGCTGCGCTCTGAGCACCTTCGGAGCCTGGGACCTGCCATGGCCTCCCAGGAGCAGCAGCCAGGGCGGACCCACGGGCCGGCCACACGGGCTGTGTGCCCTGATGGCGCTGAGGCGCTCACCGTCCCGGCGGCAGCCGTAACCAGGCCTCCTGGCCCCTCCCCCTACCAGGTCGGTGAGCAGGAGCCCGAGTGGGTCGGATGCCCGCCTTCTGGGCCTGCCCTCTCTCCGCCTAGTGTGCTCGTGTTTTACCTGACGACTGGCCCATCAGATTTTGAGCTTCTTCGGAGGAGTGTAAAGGCAGCTTTTCTCCTGGAGAGCAAAAAAGAAACAGATTTAATGTTTTTGCCCTCAAGGAGATAAGCAAGCTCACTTCAACTAGGGAAGCTCGAAATCTGACTGGCGCACGCGCAGCAGACCAGTGCGCCCGGGGTGCGGTCACCTGCACGGCGGCCGAGGCCACACCCCGCCCTTACCAGGGAGGAAGGGACGTGTGGCTGGCCGGACGCGGCCGAGTGGAGGCCCACCCCCACCCTTGTGCCAAGTGGGGTGCCAACAGGGACGGTGCCCTGGGTGGGGGCTGGCTCATCTCCGTTCTCCCTGGGGCAGGGCTGGGTGCCGGCCTGGGCAGGTATCGCTCCAGGGCTGTGCACTGGCCTCCCACGGGAGGGCACCCCCGTCTGCCTGTCTGAGCTCCTGCTCCTGGGAGAGCGCAGGCTTCAGGGCTGCAAACGGATCTGTTCTGCACAAGGGCCCCCAGGACGCCTGGGTGCAGCGGAGAGCAGGCAAGGACCCTCGAGGGGACAGATGTCCCTTCACAAGGCCCTCGCGAGGTGACGAGCCTACCGCAGGACACACAGACAGACCTCCCGCCCGGCCCCCTGCGACATGCCCACTGCTGCGCGTCTACATTGCAGCCTTGGCCCCCGCAGCTACAACGGTACCTGCTCTGCTCGCCGCCCTGAGAAACGACCGTTCGGAAAGAGAGTCCCCAGGTGAGAAGAGAGGAGGTCAGAGAGGGCAGCTGGGTACGTACCGGGGAAAGCGGGGTTGGTCTGTCCGAGGGGAGGAAAGGGGGTTTGCTGCATGGCCAGCTGGTGGAGCTTGGTCAACTGCTGGGGTGGGAGGGACAGGAGAGCTAAGAAGTTATTGTCATCGAGCACCGGTCACACCGAATCCGAAAGGCAGTAATGGGAATCGAGCACCAGTCACACCGAATCCGAAAGGCAGTAACGGGAATCGAGCACCAGTCACACCGAATCCGAAAGGCAGTAACAGGACGTTGCACAGAGAGAGGGGCCATGCGGACTCATGGCAGACGCACAGCGCAAGGACTTGGCCTGGGAAACCAATGGGCCATGGGGTGGGAGCACCCAGTTCCTTTCCTCTCCGCGGCAGCAGCCCCCAGACCACGTGCGGGCGAGGGAGGCCTGCGGAGGCCACTGGGCCCCTGGGCTCTGCGGGGAGGGTCTGAGAGCCACAGAACAGGACCTGCCAGGCCCCAAGGGGCTTCGAGGTTATGCTGTCCTTACAGAATGCACGCACCTTGTGCCCATGCCCCTTCTGCAAATCTGTCCCTCCACCCAGTCCTGGCTAGGCCTGGACCTCACCGAGCCAGCGCTGCCTCCCCCGCAGGGCCTCCCCAAGCTGGCCTTCCAGGATCACAGAATGTAGTGCCAGAAGGTTCTGTGGGGGGCAGGTGAGCACCTCTAAGAGGCTGCGAGGGCTGTTAGCGTCTCACGTCTCCAAATGGCCCACTCTGTCCCTTTGCCCCCACCGACTGGGCTTTCTTCAGCTGTTTTTATCTGGGCCTTTCTTCCTTCCTTCCTCTCTCCCTTCCTTCCTTTTTTCTCTCTCTCTTTCTTTTCTTTTAAATTAGGCTCCACACCCAGCCCAAGCCTGATGTGGGGCTTGGACTCACGACCCTGAGATCATGACCTGAGCTGAGACCACGAGTCAGACTCTCAACTGACTGAGCCACCCAGGGCGTTCTTAGGTCAAAAACCCAACAGAAGGTAAGATAAGCGTGGTGAGTCCTGGCTATATTTTGGGAACCGAAGGCTGAGTGCCGGACCCGCGGCGGGATGCCCTCAGGCCTCGCTCACCCGCAGGGTCTGCACCGCAGTCTGGGAAATGCACCCGCTCCTAACCTCCTCCTGACAGCAGGCCCGTCCCAAACGTGTCCCAGTGCTGCTCCGGGGCCGGCCCCAGACTCCTGTCCGCAAGCAAGGTCGGGGCCTCCCCAGAGCCCCCTCAGGGTCAGCGGGCGGGGCACTCAGGGAGGAGCTGGTGTCCCCACGGAGACCCAAGTGTGTCAGGGAGGCGGCGCTCCTGCCTGAGGACACACACCCGCGACACTCAGAAGCCTTCACAGATGCGCCTCAGAGCGAGAGAGGAGAGGGTCGCTGAGGGCCGTCAGCAACGTAGCGCCACACAAGCACCAGACCCCCTTCTAGCGTGAGGAGGGCCACGGCCGCCCCGTCCGTCATGCCGCAGGGGTGCAGCAGTGGGCACAGGGGCCCACGGTGGGTCATGCCACTCGGTCCATCTCCTGTCGTTCCCGCAGCGCGAGGTGTGTGGACCCTAGCTGCCGCTGGCAGCCAAGCCGTGACCTCCTGTGGCCTCCTGGTCGGTCTTCGAGGTAAAGCTTTCGCCGTGTGAGCCCGGGACATGAGATAGGCCGCTGTGAACTGACCACACCTGGTCTCTGCTGGCCATCTCCTGCCACATGGCTGTCACAGCGTCTGCTTTTGTCCCTCCCTTGCTGGGCAGAGCGACTGCCTCCAAGTGCAGACTTCTCCCTGTCTCCCGGGGTGCTCCCTGACCTGCGGCACTCGGGGTGGGCCTGCCGGGAGCACCGGCCACCCTGCCTCGGGGAGGCCCCTCTGGGTGCATCTGAGCCGCTCGGGGGTGTGAAGAGCTGGGGTCAGAGTCAGCTGAGGGTCGCTGGTGCGGTGCTGCGGGTCAGGTTTGCACCTAAGGCTGGGGGCTGACCTGGCCCGTGTCAGGTCTGCCCCAGGACCTGACATCACTGAGCACAGTGTGACCTGAGCGGCCACTCGTCGGGGAACCCTGAGGAGGCTGCCAGAAGAGCACACCCAGGAAACACGGTCACGGGGACACGACACCCGCTGGAGTCCCGGGGAGGAGACGGAACACGTGGCCTGCACCTGCTGTGCCCCAGGCAAGACCACCCTACAGGGAAGGGACCTGGAGGGTCAGAGACCCTGCTGCATGGCTCGGGCAGCCTAGCAAAGGCTCCTCTTTAGGCGACAAGTAGGAAAGATGGCGAGTACCCAATAGCATCCTGGGGCACGAGGAACGAGCAGAGGGGGGCACTGCTGGGGGGCTGGATGCACACACCGGCCCCAGGAAGCTGCATTCAGCAGGCACAAGTCCCACAGGTCACCTGGCAGGGGCGTGCTCTGAGCCCAGCTTCGGGCGGAGATAGAACGGGCTAAGGTGACAAGGCGGTGACTCCGGGTTCCTAGGACGGAGCAGAGACCCTGCTTCTGGAGCCAGCATGCGGGAACCCGAAGCAGAGGCCATGCGAGTCGGGCCCAGGGCAGCCCGGCTGTGGGGGGCGGGGCACGACGGGTGCTCTGACGGTCACTCGGATTTCCACGAGAGGCAGCGCTCGGATAGTGGTCTGGAGCATGACCAGCCCCCAAGGGCCCCAGCCCTCGGGCCCAGGTACAGGCCAGCGGGGAGCCTTCGGGTGTCCCTGGGGCTGCGAGCTCTGCTGGCCCGGCTGCTCGGTGCTCCCGTCCCACCACCTCTCCGGGCAGGTGCTTGTACTCCTCCCACGGGCAGGCTCCTTTCCTGTCTGTCTCGGGCCCCCAAGAGCGCCCAGCGCCGTGTTGGTCAGGACCGCCGGGGACAGCAGGGGAGGGTGGGGCCCTGGCGGCGGAACCGGCCTGGGTTAGCTCCAGCACTGAGCCGCTTGGCAGAGCGGGGCTCGTCTGGTCTCCGCTGCCCCCGTGCTGATCTGCACGGTGGGGGCATCCGGCGAGCCAACAGCCGGCCACGCGGTGCTGTCCACGTCCACTGGGGAGCACCACCATCGTGAACCACGGGGGCTTCCCCACCCACCTGTGCACAGCTCATTACCGCGGGTGCTCCCAGGCAGGTAAGCGGGGGGTGCGTCCGGCGGGGCGGCTCCAGAGCCCACGGACACCTGCCGCAGGCCCACAGGGAGGAAGACACCGGAGGCAGGAGCACTTGTGCGAGAAGCCACGGCCGCGGGGAGCTCGGCAGTCCTGGCCCTAAGCTCCGGCTGCTTCTCCTGCAGAAACGGCCTCCCCAGCGGTGACTCTCCCTCTGCCCATGCAGCCAGAATGTCAAGTGACGTCTGTGGGTGACGGGCTGGGCGTGCGGTGCGGCCTGGATAAGCGCCGGGCCAGAGAGCAGGAGGGCAGAGGCGGGTGGACGGTGGAGGTCACGGGCCTCTCTCTATCTTGGTTCTGTCCTGAAGTAGTCAGCACGTCGCCTCCGTGGGATGCCATTTCTGTATTTTTTAATGAAGGAGCAGAAAAAGTGCTAAGGGGATTCCTACTTTTTGAGATATTTTTGCCATTAAAAAATCAGACTCCCAGAACTCACAAGTGTCTCCAAATCACTGGGAGCGAGGGAGAGAGGCAGGGTGGGAGGAAGGGCAAGGCGGAGGGAGGGACAGGTGCGTGAGATGGACAGCTCCCTGCCCCTGCCTTCTCCACCGGATGCTGGAACAGAAAACAGATCCACAATGCAGCGAAGGCTAGAACTCACTGCGCTATCACGAGACGGGCGCGCCGTGCCCCTGCCGCTCGCTGTCGGGAACAGGCCACCGGGCGTGTTTAGGCCGCGTTCATGTCTCCTCTCCTGTGAACTGCTGGTGTCTGTGCCCGTTTTTCCGTTGGGCTGACTTTGGCTGACTCTCCTATTTCAAATACTAATCCTACTTTCATTTGCACATGCCGGGAAGATCTTTTTCCCACTCTCCTTTGCTGTCTTTAGAGAAAGATAATTTTAAAATTTTAATGTAGTCAAATTCATTTATATTTTCTTCACGGTTTGTGCTCATGTTTTGGTTACGAAACCCTTCCCTGACTGGAGAACAGAAAGATCTCTATTTTCTTCAAAGTGCTGTTCTCCTCCCTTGTGTTGAAATTCTTGGCATGTAAGAAGTGCTCAGGTCAATGTCCCCACGTGGATGACCATGGCCACCTGTCCTCGCCCCTGCCATCCACACCGGCAGCTGCCTGGCCAGCGTGGGCAGACCCCGGGCTCTCTGAGTGGTGCGCTGGCCCAGGGTCGCTCCCGGCACCCACCCTCTGTCTCCAGCGGTGTGGCCCTCCAGCCCGTCCCTGCATCTGTCAGGATGGCTCTCCCAACCGTCTATGCTTTTCACTGATGTCTTGATGATTCTTGGCCTTTGTCTTCCACATAAATTTTAAACAGCATGTTAAACCCGTCAGGATTTTGATTGGAATTGTATTACATTTGTACCTTGATTTAGGAAGAATTGACATTTTAAAGCTATTTCATGTTCCTATCCATGAAACTGGTATTCCCTCCCCACCTTTTTTTGCTTTTTGGTCTTCTCTAACTTTCAATAAAGACAATTTCTTTAAAAAGTCATCTCTTAATTATTGATTTCAACTTAATTGCTTTTGGTGAGAGAGTACAACCCACAGGATTCCAGTTTTTGGTGGATGGTGAGTTCTCTTGACGGCGTAATGTGGGACCCTGTTGTGTGCATGTTTCTGGACTGACTTCCATGTTGTGTATCCAACCTCTGTCCATCACAGCAGTCAGGGGCAGGCTCCTACTTGTCAAATTTTAACCTTTTTGATTTGTTGATTTTTCCTTTATATGTATCTGAAGGTACTTTTTAGGTGGATACAAGTTTTGAACTTGTATCTTCTGGTGAACCTTTATCGATACGTAAATGACTAAATGTAGAATTTGCCTTAAAGTCTTGCTTCCCCGCCCAGCTGGTGCTCGTGTTGGTGTGGAGGGTTTCCTGCATTAGTCTCTTCCCAGGAGAGATTCTCCTCTCCTTTCAGTGCTGCTGGGTCTCCGTTCTTTAGAAACAAGCTAGATTTTTTCCATTTTCTTCGTTATTTGTTTTTTTTTTTCCATTTTTCTCTTTTTTAAAGCTGATAGTCTTATTTTTTAACTGGAACATTATTTTTACTTTGATCATAATTACATACATAAGGACTAATTTCTGCCACTTTATTTTATTTTTTACCTCTAAGTGTCCTCACTTTCTAAGGTTTCTTTCGTGGTTTTCATTCTTTCTCTTCTTTTGTACAGACCGGATCCCCCACCCTTCAGCACCTGGGTGGAAGTCACGTGAGTAAACTCTTTTCTGGGGTGGAGGTCACAGAAGTCAAATCCTCTCTGTTAGAGGTCACTTTGACATTTTAACACGTTCATCTTAAGTCTAACCTCCGTACCTGACCGGCAAGAAGTTCGAGTTCCCCCTGGTCCATCTGAAGCACACGTCAGCTGTCTCTGTCCGTTTGTTCTGTTCTGTTAACCCCACGAATTAGGCAGCCTTGACGCAGGCTTGCAGACAACTGCTGCTTTTGTTCACCTGAATGTTTACGCCCTAACGCAGTCACAACCACCAGTATTTCTTGGCCTGTTCTTATGTGGATGAAACAAGTCCCTCTTCCCTGCATCTCTAGTCTTCCCTCCGCGGTCACTGTCCTCCCAAAGGGCGAGGCCTGTCGGTCATGGCTGTGAGTCTGAAAATGCTCGCATTTCGGTCCTTGGAAGGTGCTCGTCAGACAGAAGCTGACATTACTCCGTCACGCCACCCCCTCTGCCTTCTGGGGGGCTGCTGAGATGTCCCCTCGCTCTCACGCTTGCTCCTTGGGAGCATTCCCTTTCTGACTGCTTTGGAGGTTTACTTTAGGTCTTGATGTCACGCGGTTTTAGATACGTATAAAGTGGATTTCTTTCACTCATATTATTTGGGAATTCTTGGGATTCCTGAATGTGAGGCTTGGTTTCTTTTATTAATTCTGAGAAATTCTCAGTGCTTATCTCCGACAATCTTCCCTCCTTCTGTGTGGTGACCTCTTCTTGGGGCTTCGATGGGACGAAAGCAGATTCTGCCTCTGAGGAGGGGCAGGCTGGGAGGAGGAAGACAGGCGGCTAATGGCTCCGCAGGGCAGGGGGTGGACCGAGTGCCCCTGGGGTGGGGGCAGGGAGACAGGGACAGTCTAAGGCAAGCAGGCCTCCTGCTTTTCCCACCTGGGGAGGTCGGGGTCCGGCATGTGGGTCCCTCCCCACGTCTCCGAGCTGCAGGGTCCTGAGGAAGGAGCAGGGCTGAGGTGAGGCCTGGCAGCGGGTGTCCTGGGGGCGCTGGCCATGCTCCCCACCGGTTCCACTGTGAGGGGCCAGGAGCAGCCTCTGCGCCATCACCACGGGGCTCCGGAGGCAGTGACTGGCGGTCATCAGGGAAGTTCCTGCACCCCCAGGGACATGTGAGTGGACAGCTAGGAAACACTTTTCACGCAGGGCCTAAGGTGCCTTTTCCCGCTGATGTCTTCTACTTCTGTTATGACTCCTGCGTTACCGTCTCCAGCTACAGGCTGAAGAACACGCGTCCTGGAGCTCCAGGTCACTGGGCATCGCCGCCGGAAGCCAGTGGCCCTTCTGAAGTGGCTTCTGAAGTGGCCCCTTCCTTGTGTGTAACTGGGGGGCCGTCCTGACCACCACCCTGCCGCCAATGCCGGGCGCAGGTGAAGAGGCAGAGGGGGCAAACCCTTTGTTGCCACCTAAACACCCGGCTTGGTTTCTGTTTGCTTCTTCTGTCCCGTAAAGGAGGGCGTGCCACGGAGAGAGTGACCTGGACCCCCTGAGACCAGCAAAGACGAATCACACATGGGGGCGGTTGGAGGCTACGCGTCCCCCCCGTGTGGTCACGCGGAGTAAGTGAAGAGACACAGCTACTGGGTGGGCAGGAGGACGGGGAAGTGCCCACATCCGAGTCCCTCTCGCGTCCCCGACCTCTGAAGCCGCGCAGACCTGGGCAGGCTGTGTGGAGGTCAGGGGTGGTAGCCCCGGCTCTGGCGGTCTGGCCACGACTGGGCCCATCCTCCCCACACCTGGTGTCCTGGTGCCTTTCCTGGCATGTCCAGGAGGATTCAGGCTAAACAGGTGAGTGGCAGGCACGACCCTGCAGGGAAGCTGGCAAGTCTCCAGGTAGGGTGACCAGAACATACTCGTCAACGCCAGCCACAGAAAGAACACGTATGGTTTAGTTCTGTATAAAGTAACACTCAGCGCTAATGAACATGTTTTCTCACAGTCTGTGATTCGGGTCACAGGCCGCTGGAAAATCCTGTGCTGTGTGTCAGCCACCGTGGCTCAAGCATTTAAACAGCGTTCAGTTGTATTATAAGATAAAGGAGGGCTTCCTACCATTATTCTATCTGCGTTCTACGAACAAAGCCTTTAAAATCCCTACTGAATAATACTAAGCAAGTAAAAGCTGCCTTCCCAGCCGCCATCACCGACGTCACCAGACGGTGGCTTTATTTTTGTTTGGGATGGGACATCAGTAGGACTGTCCAGTCTTCAGCGTCTCGAGCCTGCAAGCCACACCCTTCTCAGGGCTCTTGCTACTGAGTCCCAACAGCTGCCTGGCCCCGGGGGCCAGTCTACACAGCAGAGGGTCCTGCACAGAGAGTCATTTCCTGACGACCATCGAGGATCTTGAGTCTCTGCCAAATGTAATGAGGCAGTTATGCAACAGCAATTATTAGTCAGTTCAACCAACCTGAGAAAAAACCCTGCAAAACAATCCGCTTTTAAGAGATTCTGGGAAAACCACATGGAATGATACAGCAGCCAATTAATACAAAAACCAGCCAGCCGGGCTGAATCCCGCAGCCTCCGGCAGTGCGCGCCCACAGACCCTGGAACTTCAGGCCAGAAACGCTTCTCTGTCAGCTCAGAGGCCGCATGAAACCTCAGGCCGTCGTCGGTGGGCCTGTGGCTCCCGCCTCAACCTCAGAGCTGTTCTCTGGGGTCAACTGAGCTTTACCAGGGGCCAGACCCCTGTTTTTTGAGTTCCTGAGCTTTCAAAAAGCCGACGAGCCAGGTTTCCCAATCTGCTTCTGCACACACGCCTGACTTCTGCGGCGCGAGACCATGCGGCCCCATGTCAGACGAGGGCTGCGCCACCCCAGGGATGAGGCCTGCGACCACCGGGCTTCTGCTCTGATCTCCCAGCAGCCCACTCCGGGCCGTCTGCGAGGAGCCGTGCAGCCCATCATCACGGCGCCCGACCAACCCCCGTGGCCCTTCCACTCTGCATGGCACCCCTGCTCTGGGCACGGGCCCCCTTCTCCCAGGCTCTAACATCGGCACCCCCTCGGTCAGAGTGGGTGGTCACCCAGGTGACGAGTGACGGGGCATCACCTGCCTGGAGCTTCGCTGCCCCTGTCTGCCGTGGGGGGTCCTACAGACCGACCTCCACTGCTCCCTCCGTCTCCTGGGCAATGTGGTCAGCCTGCTCACTGGTATGAGACTTCAAACAGTTTTTAAAATTGGTGGTGATTCTTTTGAGAAGGCCGAGCGGGTTCACACCTTCGCCACCTTCCCCATCCCTGGGGTCTCTAAGAAACTCACAGAATGAAAGCACCCCTGGTAACATGGAACGGGATGTGGGGGTCACCAGCAGAGACAGGCTTTGACATGTGTCCTCAAGGGGGATGTCGAGGCGGCTGTGGGCTCGGGTGGGCAGGCAGGGGACGGGTGTGAGCAGGTGGGCAGAACTCGCGTCACTGCACCGACCGGCTGAATTCAGACAGCTGTGCCCCTGCCCGGTTCCTACCCAGCAAGGAGCTAGGGCCCCCGCAGCACGTTCTGGGCAGGAGGAGGAGGACAGCTTCACGAGTGGGGGTGGCCACGGGCAGACATGGGGACGAGAGACTTAGCATTAAGCTAGTCCCCACCAAAACCCAGGGACCACTGAACGGGGTTGTTCCTGGGGCAGGGAGAGCCTCCCGCTCAGCCGACTCTGCCCTTGAGGGTTTCTTCAAGAGGAGCAGCCTTGGCCGTACCCCTGCTCTCTCTGAGGGGGGCTCCCCGCGATGGCAGCGAGCTCTTCCTCAGCCTCGCTTCGCTCTGGAAGGCCCTTGCCTGCTCGCCTGCACGTCTCACTGCCCACGTCCGTGCCCACCCGGTCAGCGCGCAGGGGTTCGCAGAAGATTCGAGTACCCGTCAGCCTGGCGGCCCTCCCAGATGCGCGTCTCGGGTCACGGAGAATGCAGGCGGGAAATGCTTTCTCGGGAGAGGCATGAAGCTCGGCAAGTGCCAGGCCTCTCCTGGCAGACTCCAGGTGTGTGGCGGCTGCTGGAAACCGCACCAAGGGACCGCTGGCTCGGCCTCCTTGCCCTGGCCTGGTTCCCCTCTTCCCTCCCTCCCTCCGCGACCAGCTCCGCAGGCCCCCGGCCCCCGACGCACGTCTAGATCCCCGTGGAGGGACGGCCTTGGATGGCGCCTGCTGCCCTGTGGTTGCCGCTCACTGTCCCCTCAGTCCCTGCGCCCCTGCATGGTGCACTTTCAGGTGTCCCCATCCTCAACTCTGACACCACACTAAACAGTGACACGCTCGGGGGTGGCTGAGCAGGCCCCGAGGGCGGACCGCACGGCTTCAACACTACGGGGAAAACCAAGGTCCCTCCTGCTGGCTTCTGACCTCGGGTGGGGAGGCCTGGGGGTGCTGCGCGGGTCACGTGGCTCCGGGAAGTGCCGCTTTACTGGACGTTGAAACGTGCTGTCTGGCGTCTCTTAGAGCACCTGTCTGAGAGCCATGTCGCCTGACTTGTCAGGTGGGCGGAGGGCACCCCGTGGTCCCTGCCCGCTGGGGCGAGTGCCCTGGCAAAGCAGCCCTGTGGCCACCGCCCGAGGCCCTGTGCGCAGAGGGAAGCCCCAGAGCGCAGCGGCAGTGAGAGCAATTTGACGTCAGGCCAAGTCCTCCACACGCGCAGAATTAGTGCTAAGAGGTTAAAGGTTATTCAAGGTCATATGGATACGACACAGGTCAGGAACATTGAGAGAACGGTATTAATATTATTGTGTAATATTAATATTAGTAGCGAGTAACAGCAGCATGCAGGGGGTAACGGTAACGAGAAGAGAAAGTCGGGGAGGCAGAGTGGAGACTCACATCTGGGTGGGGGATGGCGTACTGTCCCTGGATCGTGTAGGCCTAGAAACAGAGAGACACCGTCAGCTCAGGAAGCGGCCAGCCGCGCTGTGCCCATCGGTGGCCCTCCCCCGGGGACAAGGACTTTCTCGGGACTGGGACTTCCTAGGAACAGGCCCAAGGCCCCATGGTCAGAGCTTCCTCCCGGAGCGCATCCCCGCCTGCCCCCAGCAGCCCAGGGCACTGGGAGGTGCAGAGAGGGGGGTCTTGGCGCTGAGCCTCACTGGCGCCCACAGGGGTGGCTTGGTCCACTACCAGACGCAGGCGGCCGGGGAGCCACGGCCCCTTCGTGGACGGCCACAGGCATGGATACTGGGCTGTCAGCAGGGAGGGTGAGAAGGCTCCCCACTCCCCGGGGTTCTTAAAAGAAAACCCCAGCCAAGGATGAGATCCTGTTAGAGACGAATTGTTAAGCTTTTGAAACTTCCATCAGCTTTCAGAGTAAATACTTTTACAAAGTATTTATCCCAAGAAAAGCAAACCAAACAACCTTTAAAAGGGGACTCAAAACCAATTTTCTGAAAGCAGATTAAGTAAGAAATGCACCAAATCAGTCACAAGAGGGACCGACCTGTCTTGGGACCTCAGAGGGCCGGGCAGCCATTCTCACAGGGGACTGCACGCGCTCGGCCCCACTCCCTGGGGGCCAGCGTGGGTCCCTGAGGCTTCAGTTTCCAGAGAGATTCCGACCAGCCACGGTACGACTGTGGACCCGTGGCCCGCCCCCCCCGCTTCAACAGTCCACCAGCTAGGGTGCTCCCAGAAATGTCATGGCCAAAGACAAACGAACCACAAAGTGTCAAGGGAGAGCAAAGACCAAAGACTTGTTGTCAGGCCTCACGTGCTGTGACGTGGAACGTGCCACGCCCGCCCTGCGCAGAATTGCGAGGGACGTGGCTTCGGCCCCTGGCCATGTGGGTCCTCGTGCACATGCTGAGTGGACACGTAATGCCCACCTGTGTCTGCACCCAAAGAGGGAAACCCCAGGTCAGTCCGAGCGTCACTCCCGCGGACTCCGCACTGAGGGGTGGCATCCGAGTTTCCGCCCAACCACGGCTTTTGAATCTGCCGAGAGTTTTGGTCATAAACAACCCAACCTGGGAGCTGAAGGTCAGCCAAGCCCTGGACAGGGGCCATGGGTGGCAAGGCCCCAGTCTGGGTCGGGTCCGCCAACGGCGTTCCAGGAGAAGTAAAGGGATCTTATCAGATGCAGCAAGTGGCTAAGGGCCCTCCCCCCGGACTTCTGTCCACGGAGCGGCCAGGCCTCGCCTTTAAGGTCTGTGGAGATGCCACGGGGCGGGTGCCCAGGGGGTCACCATGTGTACCAGGCCCCGGAACACACGCTGCGCCCACCGGGCCAGGAAGGAAGATGGAGGTCAGGGCCTGCTCCCCGCACGGCCCTGCACGCCCGAGTTAACCGCACAGGCCACCCAGCTGTGCGGCTCCCCACTGCAGGCACTTCGGACTCATCTTTTCCTCCGAGGGAATTCTTAATTCTCCCAGAAGTGCATGGGCAGTTCGCCAGGCCCTCCGGACAGCGGTAACAGCCAGACGGAACTAACAGCCGGACGGACAGAGTTCCGTCTGGAGGAGATCTTCACCCTCTGTGAGCGGCCCGAGGTGCAGGCTGATGCTCCCTGGCGGGCCCACAGCAAGGGGTGTCTCCGGAGGTCAGTCGGGGAGGGGGCGCTGGCCACGACCCTCAGGCCTGGGCTCTGTGGGGGTCTGGGTTCCGAGGGCCCATGGCTGCACTGAATCTGTCACCCCCCATTGCTGAGCGTGTGCGGTGGCTCCTGTGTCCCCACATAAGCAGGAAGAGCCACTGGGGAGGCCAGACCATCCCCAGGGCACGGGGGCAGGTGCCTACAGCGAGGGGTGATGCGGAGGGCCGGGGCTCTGCTGGGCTTGACCCATGGGGTGTCCCGGGCTCCCGTGTGTGTCACTGTGCCTCCCTTTGGAATAGAGACCTGCGCTCCACCACATGGTGTCACCGCAGGTTTGTGCATGTGTCAGGGGAAAGGACTCAGGGCTCTGAACAATGCCCCCTGACTGCCTCTGGCCTTGCCTTCTGACCTGTGAAATGGGGGTGTGCCCACATCTTGAGGCTGCAGTAGGAGGGCACAGGGACACGAAGGGTCCAGACAAAGGGCAGGGCTGCTGGGAGACTGCAGGGCTGAGGAGGGCCGGGAAGGAGGCCCATGGCGGATGCTGGCAGAAGCCGGGCACGGCGGGCGGCGGCCTGCCCAGAACCACGCAGGCCCCGTGGGACTCTCCCGGTGGGAAGCGGCCCACACCTGTTCCTGGAATCGCAGGCCCCAGCCCTCATCTAAGTGTGCAGCCAGTCTGCGGGATCTGATAAGATTCCTTTAACACGGGGATAAACTTTTATTTGCTGCCTTGTTAATGACAAAGTCATGACCACTCTGGCCTGACCTGGGTCACCTCTGGGAATTATCCGTCTTCACTCTCCCTCGAACAAAGACACACGTCACCGCCAACTGGACACAGAGCTCCTCCAGGCACCACTAGCCGGCTGTCTTCCAGGGCCCTCTGGCCATGCTGTTGTGACCCCGGGGCGTGTGGCGGGGGGCGGGTCCTTGGGCAAAGTGGGTCCAGCTCCTCTCCTTGGTCCTCTCTAGGCCCGACTAGGGAACTGCTGGCCTCAGACACGAAGGTCTTGGCAACCCCGGGGTCCCAGGCCCCTTGCAGGCAGGGGACCGAGGAGGTCAGCAGCTCCGGCGACAACAGGTGTGCGAAGCAGGTGCTCCTGGGCCAGCCAGTGCGGGGCCCGCAGAGCTCGAGGCCATTGCTGTGACCGGGAAGGCTCTGCCCGCTGGGCACCTTTCCCTTCCCTTGCTCCCAGAAACTCCCCTCGGGAAGGTCAGGGACCCTGTTTGTGCAGCTCCAGATGCTTCAACGTGGAGCCCCGGGTCCCCCGTAATGCTCCCGGCCCCTCTACTCGGCTTCTTAAGGACGCTCAGGAGCTAGACTGGGGTGAGCGAAGCCTGCGCAGAACCGGGGTCCTTCGTGCCAGGCCAGGGAGAAGACGCTTCCCAGGCCCAGCGTCTGTGAGACGCCCGCCGAGGCTGTCTGTGTGCCCGACCCTGCCTCCGCCCCGCGACGGCCGCGGGCCAGGAGAGCTCTGCGTCCAGCGGGTGGGTGGGAGACGGCGCGTGACGGGGAGAAAACCTGAGTGCACTAACGGGCAGCGGCGGGGGCTGCAGTAAGAGGCTGAGGTTGGCAGTGGAGGCCGCGAGCGGGTCGGCTCTTACCTGACCACCTGCAAAAATGACAGGGGTGGAGGCGGGCTTTGGGCGGTAGGGGATGGTGGCACCTTTCGGTGGGGACTAGGAAAAGGGACAGGAGAGGGAGAGAGAGCATTAGAGCAGCTTTGCAGCGCCAGGACCTGACGATGGGGCCGCCTCCTTCCCGAGCCCACCCTCCCACCCCGCCGCGCCACCCGCCCCGCCCGGTCCCCCAGGCTGCAGCAGCTCCGGAGGGTGGGGACACCACACAGCAGGAGGGCCGCCGCTCTCCTCCAGGGAGCCACTGTCCTAAATACGTCCCCACGTGGCGCCCCCGTGTCAGCGCGCGCCGTCAGCTCCCGACAAGCGAGAACCGAGGACAAGACCCCGCCGGGGTGCAGATGGCAGGTGGCGACCTGCAGACCAGCCTGGCTGTTGCCCCTGAGGAAGTCTCCCTCCCTCTCCCCCAAGCTCAGGGTAAAGCCGGGCTCTATGGGTGGCTTGGCCTTGGGGGCCTCATGCCCAGTGCCCCACGGGCTTCGCGGGGCCAGGCCTTGATGCTCAGTGGGCATCGTCCCAGGACAGTTAGAAACATGTGATCTCACTATTAACAAAAGGAAACAACTTTTTTTAAAAAAGCTTAGAGTCCAAATTCAATATTTCATAGTCGGATGAGCTTTGCTATAATTTCCTCTGCTTATTCTGTGTCCTCAAGGATAGGATTTTTATCTGGGGTGAATGATATTCTCATGTCCCAGAAGTCTGCCGGATGGTGACAGAGTTGACCGAACTCCTTGGTCAGAGGCAGTCAGGGTCCTCCCGTGTCCGGCCAGTGGCAGTCGTCCCTGGGAGCAAAGGCCAGGTGCTGAGTCTGGGTCAGCAACAACCAGCCAGAGGCAGAGGGTGGGGCCAGGGCAGCCTGTCCCTGCTGGGGGTTCTGGAGACCGTGGCCCACCCAGCCTAGCCCACTCCCTGGGCTATTGGGTGTGACGACATAGTGTCCCCCTGAAAGACACAGAGCAATGTGGGCCGGCGCAGCACACTGGGCGGCAGTTTCAACTCTGCAGTCCACGCCGTGCTGCGTGATCGTGGGCACGCGGTGTGACCCCGACTACACTGTATGACCTCCAACACACGGTTTGACCTTGACATGCTGCCTGACTTTGAGTGTGCTGTGCGAGCTCGGTCACTCTGTTCGGTTCTGGCCATGCTGTACGACCTCAGGGGTGCCGTGTGACCGTGGCAGTCTGAAGATGGCCGTGCTGCAGGACCACGGGTGAGATGTGTGAGGACCCTGGGCGGGCTGGATGACCTTGGGACCCTGTGCGGCCTTGTTACAAAGCAGGAAGGGTTGCTGAGGGGCCTGTGAGTTGACCCTGGTCTGGGGTGACGCTGGGGTCCCAGGGTGGGCCGGTCTTCAGTGTTTCTGCTACTTACGACCGAATGCCTCCAGAACCGTCTGTGCGGCCACAGACGGGACTCGCTCATGGTGGCAGAACCCTGACTGACCTGAGCTCGAGGGAGTGGCATTCCCACCGCGCCAGCAGAGAACTCAGTCCAGGCGGGCCCCGTCCTAACCCTAACCCTCACGAGGTGCTGCCCTCTGGCCCCAGGGCCCGGGGCGCCCGCCACCCCAGCGCCATGAGCGCGTGATTCCGGCGCTCGCTGACGTCCTCCGACAGGAGGCGCCCGTGAGCACTGTGACCCGCTGCCCCTGGCGCACAGTGCGCAGTGCTGGGCGGGCTTCGCGGTCACACCCGTGCCCTCCACAGCCCCGTGGACGTGCCCGCACCCGAGCGCAGCCTCTCAGAGGCCATTTCGAGGCTGTGGGGCCACCCCAGCGCGAAGTCCGGAAGCCCCTCATCTTTGCCCCACTTGTCCAGCTGGTCTTCCCTTAAAAACGGGCCCAACTGTTCTGAGGTGCGGTGACGCGGCCTTCTGCGCCGAGGCAGCCGCTCCCCGGCCTCTGAGCTCCGCGGCCCCAGCTCGAGTGAAGCATCGCCTCGGCCCTGCGTCTGCCGTTCGCAGCCGCCGCGAGCGCTCGCTGCCAGTCGAGTCTCGCCTGAGCCCCGGCCGGCGCGCACCCGGGGCACCGGCACCGCAGCCCGCGGCCTCCGGCCTGTCTCTGCGGGCGCGTCGGGCCATGGACGCGGTGCCGACACCGCCCCCGGGGAGGAGACCTGAGACCACCGAGAGTCTGGTTCTGACCCTTGTTCGTGGACGCGGGAGGCTGCGTTCCTCCTGGAACCGTCGCGTGACCCTGCGCTGACCTGGCTGCTGCCGCTCAAGAGGCGGGTGTTTTCTCGCCACCTCGGCACCTCCCGGTGCAAGCGAGCGCAGGGCCCGCTCACCGCGTGCCCGATGGCGGCTGCGGGGTCCCAGCCGTGGGTGCGGGAAGGGAACACAGAGCAGCACGATGGTCACGTGGCCAGTGGCTGGGCCATCGGGACACCAGTACTGAGAGAAAGACTTCGACTCCACAAGATGAATTACTTGGGGAAGATTAACGCCAACATTGGAAGAGCTGGATGTGGGTCTGGAGAGCAAACGAAGGACCAAAGCGGGGGGAGCCCACGGACACCGGCCGAGGCAGGGCCTCCCTGGTGGCAGCCGCCGGAGCTTTGGTCACAGGCCCCGGGTCGTCTCTGCGGCTTAGAGACGGGCCCTGAGAGGCTTCAGCGAGTCAGCGGCACTTGGGCCACTAGTCATAGTTGGGATTTAAATCTCGGGGTTTTTCCCCAAAACAACTTCGAGAGGGGCTTCTGTCCTGCTCCGCTGTGTCCTCTCCACTTTTCCTTGGGTTTCACCATTTCATTTGTTCTTCTCTGTCTTTACGACTTGGGCATTTCCCTGGGCTTTTCCTCCTCTGTGCTGTGAGCGCAGGTGAGCGCAGCCTCCTGCCACCCTCCTCCGGCCCCGGGCAGCAGGTCCCACCCGCAACAGCGGCTGCGTGTCAGGCGCAGACTTGAGCCGAGGGTAAGGTGACCCTTTACTGAATGCCCACCCCCCCACTGCAGACTGACGACTCCGACTGTGTCCTGACACACCCCTTTCCCCGGCCCCCAGGCCGAGATGATCGACGTGCCCAAGACGGCAGGCACCGCACGCCCAGCACGGCTCTCACTCGGGTCGCTCCGAGCCTGGCTGCGGTCTCGGGTCACACTGCTGACCCCTGGCCCCCACGCGGCCCTGACTGTGTGAATTCTCAGGGCCCCAGCCCCGTGCCGCCGCCAACAGGAAGAAGCCTCGGCCTAAGCAGCCACGGCCGGTGCGGCACGAGGGGCAGGCTGGCGGCGAGCCCCGGATGCCCAGACTGTACCTCGAGCATGACCACACAGATCTGCCTGACGCACTGGATGATGGCGTCGGGGGTCCCCGAGATGGTCACTGCCCGCTCTGTGGAGTTGGGCAGCATGTCCCCGGCCACCTGGACCTGGGCACCTGTGGACTGCAGAAACAAGACATTGGAAGGGGAACGGCAGGGCAGGGGGCTGGTGGCGGCGGCCGGCGCTGCAGCAGCGCCCTGGGTGCTCAGGAGGATGTCGAGGGCACAGTGCACAGATGCCCACGCCAGGGGCACGATGCCCGCCTGCCAGCTCGGCCCTCTGTTCCTGCCCTGGGGGCCCAGGGCAGGGCTAGTGTGCCTAGTGTCCCTGGCACAGGGACAGTGACACTGGCCAGGAGGTGTCTGAACCCGCAAGGGGGTTTGCAGAGACGGAGACAGAAGCGGAGTCACTTTTTTCCAACAGGAACTTCCTCTCCCTGTGGAGCTGAGAGCACAGACACGGGTTCTAGAGGGGCCTAAGCTCTGTGGCTGTCTTCCCTTGACGGAATCATGACAGGGTGGCTGCCCCCCTTCTGGGAGGGGCAAGGACTCGGGCTTTCCTTGAATAAAGGAACGTGAACATAGAGTCTGCACCTGACCCAGCCCTGCTGGTCTGCTCGGGCCTGGCGGTCCTTGGAGGCACCTTTCTGGGGGCAGAGACTTCAGCCTCCATGGCCTAGAGCCACAGGACTGGGTGGCAAGGTGCTGCCTACCAGAGGCGGTCCTGCCCCCGTGCAAGGGCCCGGCCCCACTGCATGACGCCGCGAGTGGTCTGCGCACATTCCAGGGGCTCCCACAGCCCACCCTTTGCTGTTAGGTGGCTTCCCTTCTGTAAGCGCCACACTGGCAGGGCCCGCAGTGCCGGCCTCCCCGGGGCAGGCTGAGTTTCCCAGGGGTGGGCCTTACCCACCCAGTGGTGGGCGCCAGCAGCCAGAGAAGGTTACCTCCCTGATCTCCTTGATCTTGGAGCCGCCTTTGCCGATCAGGGACCCACACTGGCTGGCGGGGACCACCAGCCTCAGCGTCACCGGGGGCTTGCTGGTGGCAGGGCTGTTGCTCATAGAGTTAATGATGTCCTGGGGGGGGAGAGACACAGGGGTGGGCCTGCCATGTACACACCAGTGAGTGCCAGGCCAGGCTCGGCAAGAAAGCGTCTATCTGGATGTGCCCCGAAGACTGGTGGGCCCGGCTCCCTGCCCCCAGGAGCCCACGGTCAGTAGGGGTTGGGGGAGGACACTAGTGGGAACTCGGCCGCTCTGAACGCATCTCTAAGTAACTTCTGGCGACTTGAACGATATTGGAAACGTGGAAACTTTGATGTAAGTCGCTGACAGAGCAGAGACGCGGCCCAGACACATGAGCGCGTGCTGGCAGCAGAGTCCCCGGGGCCGGCCTGCAGCCGAGCTCGTGTGCCGGGGCAGGAGCCGTGGGGGGTGGCTGGGGCTCAAGCTCGGCCCCGGGCCCTGGACACGCGAGCACAGCAGCTGGCCTGTCGCCAAGTGGCCAGCAGCAAGGGGAGCCCCCGGGCAGTGGAGAGGCGACTGGGGAGAAGAGAAATCTTTACAGCCAAGCAGGGCATCCCTGTTGGGCCGGGCTGTGCCCATGTCCTGACACAGAGGACGTGGGGCTGGAGCACGGGAGGAAACTGTGTCTTCCCCTCCCCCAGCACACACGGTCTGGGGGCGCATCTTACCTCCTCAAACTTGTAGGCAATCATGGCAAAGGCCTTGAAGATGGCGTCCGTGGGGCCTGTGATGGTCACGATTCTTTCTGGGCAGTTTCCCTCAGAGATGTTGATCCTGGCGCCACTCTGGAAGGAGGCGAGCATGGCCAGGCCAGGGTCAGAGTCACCGCAGTACTGGGCTGGGTTCTCCACAGTACACGGTGAGGCCTCTGCCCCGTGCCTTCCTCCAGGGTGTGGAGAGCCGCCACACTGTGCCCCCCGCAACGTCCCGAAACAGAGGCCCGGACGCAGTGGGTACAGCTCAGAGGGAAGGGGCCGCCACCGCTGGGAGGTGATCACGGGCAGGGCATGACTCCTGGCCTCCCGCCTCCCACCTGCCCACAAACGGGATGCCACTGGGCCCCTCACCTCTTCACGCATCTTCTTCACAGTTTCTCCTTTCTGGAATAAAGATTCAGACAACAGGGTGAGGCGTCACTCCGGACTTCGCCAGAGGCAGGCAGGGGCTATGGCGTGGCACACAGGGGTTGGGAGCACGGCCTCACGCGCTCGGTGCCTGAGGCCAGCGAGCAGCAGCGCTCAAAGTGGGGGGGAGGAGAGCCTGGTTCACTGTGGCTCCCTGGGCCCCCACCGCCAGCTGGTGAGTGTCCTTCAGAGGAGGTAGCTGGCTGCTGGCCCGCTCGGCTCCTGTCTGCGGTGGTTCTCATATCCCTCATCTTCATCACGGGCAAAGCAGGGCCAGGCCGGGGGCAGAGAGGGGACACCCCGAGGTTCTCGTGGAAAGACCTGGACATGGAGTATGGAGGCGCCCCCTGGACGCCAGGGGACTGGAGATGGTGGGCCGCCAGCCATGGGTAGGTGGTGCCCATCCCAGCCTCTGCCACAGCTCTTGACTCCCGAGACTCCCAGTTCCGAGCTCGCTTTCCCCACGGAGCGCTTCTTTTATTTTGGAAGGGAGCTAGGAGAGACTCACCACCACCCACTGGTCAGAGGGGACACTGCTCTGGAGAATGCCAGGGAGTCACGCTCACTGGGCCCTCGCACTGGGGAAGAAGGACAGGCCATAGGGCCGCAGGGGGGGGGGGTGGGGCTGCCCTTGTGACCAGCAGGGGCCTTGCTGGGGTGGGGCCACGGGGTTCCACCGGAATCCTTGGTGCACCCCACTGTGTGGCCTGCCACCCCGCCCACGCCTGGTGGCCCTGTCACCTCCTCGGAGACCTGAGCAGAGGCAGAGTTACCTTCCCGATGATGCTTCCAACTTCCTGTGGGAAGAGAATCACAGAAAGATGATGTCATAGAGCAGAAGGAGAGACGGCCTGCGACAGATACCAGGAGACCCGTCTGTGTTGGCAGCAAGGACGGGGGTCAGGACCGTCAGGAGGAAGCACAGTCAGGCCACCCGTGCAAAGGTCCTGAGTCTGGGGGCTCCGGGTGCCTGTCTGACCCCGCTTCCCAGGCCCTGCCTCTGACAGAGCGTCGAAATGAGCACTAACGGGATGAGCGTCATCGGAACAAGAGTTCCACAGAGTCCGCAGAGTCCACAGAGACATGCGGGAGTGGGCAGATGGCTGAATGCTGAGGTCTGGCGACAAGGCGTTCTCCGCAGTGTCCGCAGGCCCCAGCAGCACGAACAGCAGGAGAAGAGCAGCTCTGGGTGAGGGACCAAGGGCTCCATAACGGAGGCCCTGAAATCTGGGCCCCTGATGGGGAGCTCCTGTGACCTTCCCCCCCGACAGGGAGGAAACAGCAGAAAAGCCGCCTCGAGGAAGGGCAGGGACTCTCAGGGTAAAATGCAAGGAAAGAGTAGCGGGTCCGTCCAGGCTGAAGACCACCCGAGATGCATCTAGCATGTGGAGGGCTGACCGCCCCCCTCCCCCCCCCGACCAGCACGTGTGTCCTGTGGTGAAGGGCAGAAGGGCAGGCTGAGACGACAGGTGACCTGAAAGGGGCCTGAGGCGAGGGGCTGGGACAAACTGGTGTCGGTGTTCGGACATGCACGGGGCACGGTGCCCTTGTCTGTAGGACACACACGCGCAGGGGCTTGGTGGCGGGGCGGCAGGCGGCAATCAGTCTCGAGGTTCCCGGAGAAATGTCATTTGCAGCGGGCTGCTATGCCAGCTCGAGACCACGCGGTTTACAAAGCAGACGCTGGCGGTGGGCACGCCCCCCCTTGCTTCCCCACTGGTCTGACACAGTGGCCGCGGGCTCCGTACCTTTCCATGCATTAGCAGACGGATGGTCAGGGTCACGTTCAGGCCACCTTCCGACACCTTCGACTCCATTCTTCTCCCAAAGTGCGGCTGGGGGTAGTGGCTTAAGGTGCCGAGGGCGCCGTGAGGAAGGACAGACGGAGCCCAGATGGCGTCACCTGGAAAGGGAAGGCAGAGCTGCTCAGTGAGAGCACTGTCAACACCAACACAGGGCAGGGCCGTCTTGGCCTGCAAGGACCTTCGGCCACTGGGGTGTGGGGAGGCGTGCGGAAGTCTGGAAGAGGGTGCTGCCTTCACTCCTGCTACTGGTGAGGCACCAAGGCTCAGGGAGGGCAGCCCAGTCAGCAAGAAGGCGTAGCCCTGGGACATGCCCTGGTGTGACCTACTGGGGCTTGGGGCATGTGGCAGTGGGACGCTGGGTTTGGGAAAACCCGGCAGGGACTGACTAATCGTGTGGGCCCAAGCACGTCATTCCAACACTCTGGTCTCAGCTTCTACCTCTGTGCCGGGGGAAACCGGAGAGGGAAAGGGCTCAAGGGAGTTGTGGGCTCCTGGCACGTGGCTAGAGCGTCTGTTCCGCTCTCATTAGTTCGTGTTAGTCCTGTGCTTTCCCACCCTCTGGCTATGGCTGCTTTCACCCTTAAAAACCCGGGACACTATAGGTATTGGTGCTGTCTGCGTGTTTAGAGTTAAGATCCCCTGATGACCTCATTTCTAGAGCGGATCTAGTACCTACTAACTCACCTGCCGAATCGCTGAGCGCCCCCTTTATAAAGTCTCTCCGGAAGATGCCCTGCACACCCGCACCACCGGTCTACGTTTACCGCACAGTTCCTGTGGACACGGGGTCCGGCACTCAGCCCACCCAACAAAACTAAGGCTTCCCTTTATGATTTACAGGCCAAGCTCGATGACAGACAGTAGACCCGCCAGACCCATGGGAAGTGACTGTATTGTCACTGACTATACCCCTTCTGGGGAAGGTGCAGGTTCTCCTCCAGGCTCGATCCCGAGGGACAGGTCCCCCACCACAGTGTACAGGGTGGCCCCCAAGGTCAGGTGGGACCAGGGCTCAGGGTGAGGAGAGGGGAGTGGGGAGGACCAGGAGAGGCTCAGAACCGACGAGAGGGGTCCGGATGGAGAGGTCTGTAAGACCAGAGTCTCAGAGCGGCCCCAATGTGGGAGGCCCCGTGGGGGTACCAGACCTGACTGCAGGCCTGAGAAGGCATGTTTCACTCTGCAGGCAACATGGGTCAGGGCTGGGCTGTTGGGTGGCCATCCTGGGAGCGCCCGCGGTCAGGGCAGCAAATGGGAGCTGGAGAACCACCTGCCGGGCGCGTGGGAATGTCTCAGGGTGCAGGAAAGCTCCTGGGTGCCAGGGTCCACAGGGTCAGAGAGGAGCGGGAACGGGGGGGGGATGGGACACGGGGCCTGAGTGACCCCCATGGGAGCAGGGAGTGGCCGGTCCTGGAGGGGGTGGGTAGGCCATGGGGCAGTGGTCACAGGGTCTGACAGCAGGGTGGTGCCGGAGGGACAGGGAGGGAAGGAGGCCTGGCTGGGGGAGATTCCCGATGACCTGGGGCCTGGGGGTTCCCAAGGGGGGAGACCAGGTGGATCCCATGGAACAAAGAGTGCCACAGGCCTCCTGTAACTGCACACAGTGGCCCTGGGGCACAGCTGAAAGGGAGGTGGGCTGCCTGGGCCATGAGAGGAGGAGGAACCCCAGCTCTGCCGGCACGCGCCGCGCACGAACCGCACTTGGTCTAAGTCCCTCGGCCACAGTGAAACCTGCGTGTGCCCCTGCCCGGGGGTCTGGCTGCCAGCCCTTCGACGTGACCTGTAAAGACGGGAGCTCCGTCCACACACACGAGAGAACACAAGTTAAAAATGCAAGATTCTGTTTTGACCTTCTAGGTTTTGGGGGGCAAAACTATATCTTTTTTCTCATCAAAATATTCCTGCTGACAAATATGGTTCAAGGAGAATCCAGACATGAAGCCCAGGGACAGCACATTTTCACTCTGCTGCTGGTGGACGGCGCACACAGATGACAGCTGCGGACGCGATTCTGCACCAACAGACACGCACGTGACAACGTACCCCATGGACCGTCAATGACTCAGACTAGTCCTCGTTATGGATCAGACGATGTTTCTGAAGAGCCAGGATTCCGACAGGAAGCCCTAAGACCTGGCAAAGGCAAGTTTTCAAAACCACCCTTGCATATCACCGCCGTCTGTCTCCACCCACCAGCATGGGAGCCACTGGCCACCCGCGGCTCTTCCTACTGGAAGGAAGACACTCGCCAGCCGCGCCGAGACTCGAACAAGCAGCCCCATGCGGCTGGTGGCTGAGCGGGGACGAGCACAGCAGACAGCCCTGGTGCTGGGCGCCGTCCTGTGGGACGATGCGGGCCGTGTGGCCACGCCAGCAGGTCTGGCCGGAAGAGGGCCCTCTGGACTGGAAGCCAGGGCAGGAGAGGAGACATCGGAACACAAGGGATCGGCGTGGCACGGAGCTCACGGCGCTCCCTCCTGCACAGACACCCCGCGGCAAGTGTCACGGCCAGCGGAGTGGACTGGGCGCTGGGCACTCTGGGATGCCAGGCCTCCTGTTTAATTAGAAACATCTCCTCCTGTGGGGGCAGCAGGGCCCTGCGGCCGCGGTTACATAAATGTTTCCAGCCACAGCGGAGAAAGTGGGTCAGTGAGTGCCGGGGAGCTTCAGGGTCCAGGCTGTCGGCCGCCATCCGTCACACAGGCCAGCGAGCTGCCACGGAGGCCTGCCTTCATCACGCGGGTGAGGGTGAGCAGCACAGTGCCCTCTGTAGACTGCTGGGGACGAGGAGTGGCCCTGCGTGGTGGTGAAGGTCGCCTGCGACTCAGTGCCCTTGACCATGAAGAACCTACCCCATGCCAGCCACCGAGGGGCACCGGGCTAGTGGCCCCCCAGGAGCACGATCTCAGGTGCATGTGGTCCGTCCTGTCAGCCCTGCTGGGCTCTGGGACAGGCGTTCATCGGGGGCGGCCCCCAAGGGCACCGGGGCTCACTCCCACCTTGGAGCCACCCCTGCAGCAGAGCCCAGCGGCAGCACTTGGGGTCACATGCGCCGAAAACCAAGCTGATGGGAAACGGTCAGAAAAAATCTCTGTGACTCCCTGCTCCCCACACCTGCTGCTCCAGAAGGACCCACCTTCTGTTCTGCGAAGCGCTGGGAACTGCACACATTTGTAACTCGCCCAGTGGGAGAGGAGACACGGGCACGGTCCCCTGCAGGGCCTGAGGCAGCCCGCGTGTGGCCCTGCGCCAACACCGTCCACGAACGTGCCTCAGCTGGAATGCAGCCTGCACCCGACTGTCGCAGCCGACGCAGCCAGCCACGAGCAACCACAGCACTTCCGACTCCGTCGGCCCTCCCGGCCGCCTGTCCGTCCGTCCATCTCTGCAACCCTGCCTTCCAGCTTCAGGCCCAGACCCGGGGGTGCAGAGGCTCCCCTCTGTGGCCCCCAGCGCCTTCGTTAGCAAACCCCAATTCACAGATGGAGAGTTAATTAGTTCTTCTCTAGTTTCTTCTTTTGTTCTATAAAACTCTCGACATATGGCTTTATTGCATCCCACTAATTCTGATTATCTGTCCTCCTTTTGACTCACTTCAAAACACCATCAAATTTCTCTTTGGTCTCTCTTGGTTCATGGGATACTGTGTAGTGTGTAGCGTGTTACTGAATTTTCGGACGCTTGGAGAGTTTCTGGATCTCTTTCTCCTGCTGATTCTCTGATGGTTAGAGCGCGTAGCTGGTGACACCTCAGGGGCGTCCCATATCCGGAGGCGCGCCTGCGGGCCGGACTGCGGTCGGTCCTGGTAAGCGTGTGCTCCGTGTTGGGGCAGAGCCTCTCACAGCCCGGACGGTCCCAGCGGCGGTCCTCTGCGGTCCCGCCGGGTCCCCGGGGCGCCGGGAGGGCCTGCGGCCTGTGCTGCAAGGTCAGCACCCAACCACCGCGCTGTTGCCTCCGGCCGAGGGACCAACGGACTCCGTCACCGTGAGACAGGCCTCACGGCTGGCTGCGGCCTCAGCTCGTGACCCGGCTTTCTTCCGACTGGTGTTGGTGTGGCACGTCCCTTCCGTCTTTTACCTCGAACCTGTCTTTATATTTCAAGTGAGTTTCCTGTAGGCAGGACCTGGCTGAACCTCGTTCACCATCTCTGCCCTTTAACTGGGCCGTCCGACCTTTGACGGCGACTGCGGACACAGTGGAGCTGGGTCTGTCGTTCCACTGCTTGTTTCTTACTTTACCGTCTGTCCTTCCGTCCCCCATTTCTGTCGCTTTCTCCTCTGCCGCCTTTTGCACGAACCGCACAGCTTTTAGGATTTCACTTCACCTCCTCCATTGCTTATCAGTTAAGACGCTCGTTTCGTAATCTTGGGGCTGCTCTGCACACCCTGAACCCGTCGCTGTACGGTGTGAGTGATCTGACACTTAGCGCGGTGGGGAGCACCTGACATGGGCGCTAACTGGGCCTCTGTTTCCCCTCTTGGCCTCTGCGCCGTGGCGCACTTTCCTTCTCCTGAGTTAGGAACCAACAGTCTTACTTCTGACGTAAACAGTCATCTTCTAGAGGGATGTAGCTGACAAGAAAACACGTCTTTCTGCTCACCCACGTGGCGCTCACCCGCCGCGTGCAGGCAGCGTCCCGACTGCTCTCTGATTCCTTCTACCTGAAGAGCTTCCCGGAATATTGTCTGCACTACAAGTCTGCTGGCCATGGAGGCTGTTTCCGTGGGTCTGACAGGTCTGCTCACCTCAGCGATGAGCGAGTCTCACCTGGCACAGAGCTCCAGATCAGCAGGGCTCTCTTTGGGTCCCCGAGAGACGTGTCCCCTGACCTCCTGCCTCTGCTGCTGCCCTCTGACCTCTTGCTGCTGCCTTCTGGCCTCCTGCCTCTGCTGCTGCCCCCGACCCCTCACCTGCGCTGTGGGCAGGGGGAAGCCTGCCACGTTCTCACTGTCTGTAACTCGTCCAGCACGAGTAACGGACTCTCTCTGTCACGGCTTTGAACCACTTGCGCGGCCTGTGCTTTGTTGCAGTTTCCTCAGGACGTTTGTGCTCATTGAGCTTCTTGGATTTGTGGCCTTAGAGTTTTCACTGAATTTGGAAAATCGTGGCCATTGTTTTTCAAACACACATTTTACCCTGCTCCTCCCCCACTCCCAGGGCCCCCAAACCAGGTCTGTTCGCTGCCTGAGGTTGAGCCGAGCTCACCGAGGCTCGTTCGCATACTTCTGCCTCTTGTCTTCTCATCTGATGGGTTCCGTTTCCGTCCTGACGTTTAAAACCTTCCGCTCTGCGACTCCTGAGCTCTGGTTAATCCCACCCGATGCACTTTTCACCCGAGACTCGCATTTTCACTCTAGAAACTCCGTCTGGGTCTTGGTCATGTCTTCCATGTCCCCATTGAAGAAACCTGACCCTTCGCTTCCTGAACGCGCGGTTCACAGTTCTGATACTGATTTCGAGGTCTGAACCCCACAGGGGCACCGTCGTCACTTCCAAGTCTAGGCCCAGGAGGTGCCAGCGAGCAGGGGGAGCACAGGCCCCCGCTGACTCCGGCAAGACTTTCTCTCTGCAGCTCCTACCGCGGACGCTCCTGGGCCTCAGTCAGACCTGGCCGCCTGGGACATGGATGCACAGCCTCCCAAGAGCCCGCGGACAGAGCCCCTCTTCTGGCCCGGCTGCTCCCTCTGTCCTGTGTGGGGGCACAGGGCTGGGGTGCGAGGCCCTGCGCGGTTCAGCTGGGTCCGTAAGGCGACAGTCCAGGTCTGAACCGCCCCCTGCCGCATGGTGTCCCAGCGCATGGGAGACAGGGCTCCATCTCTGGCTGAGACAGGGCTCCATCTCCGGCTGCTCGGCGCGGCTCGGCTGCTGGCAGTCGCAGGTCGTCCGGGGGTGCGGCAGGATGCCGGAGACCAGCAGTAAGGGAAGGTGCAGGGTGAGGCCGGGCTGTGGGAACAAGAACGGGAAGGGGAGGCCTTGATGCGCAGAGGAAGCCTGAGAACGAGGCCACTGCAAAGGTTCCTGACATACGTCTTGAGTCTCCTGCCACCAGGCAGGGACAGACAGTTGCCACCCACAACGTCCTGAGGAAGGACTCTGGCTGTCCTGGTGTGGGTCACGGGTTGAGGTCTGAGGGGCCAGGTCCCGTGGCCAGACTCTGCGCGGGACCTGCTGCTCTGCGTGGAGCATTGCCAGGGCAAGTGGGCGCCGCAGCTGGAGCTGGCCTTCCTCCCAGGCAGGGCTTCAGCAGCCTTCCTATGTGCATTTGCTTGTCCACGTACCCCACTCTTCACAGGTCCTTGCCCCCAGTGCCAGGCTGGAGGGGACGGAGGCGAGCACGGGGAGGTGTAATCCTCCACGTCTGAGCCAGGTCTGCAGGGGCTCACCTGCTCTCCCCTCACGAGGCCGAGCGGCACGTACGGCGTGTGTCTGCAGCCGTGCTCCGAGCACCGCCCCACGCGCTCTGGGGCAGCCTGGCCCCCGGACTGCTCTCGGTTGTGAGGCCAGTGGCAGAGTGCCAGGTCTCTCGGTACCAACACAGGGTCTGGGCTGGGGAGGGGGAAAGAAGGCCAGGGGCGCTGGGAGTTCAGCGGGAGGGGCTGCCGTGACACCGGGTGAGCAGATGGGGTCCCTACTGGGACTACTGGGCAGGTCCGTGCTGACAATCAGGTTTCCTGCGGCTCAGGTCCCGCGAAGCCAGTCTGCAGCTGGAGGGGCCCTCTGAGTTGAGCTTCTGGGAAGCCAGACGCTCAGATCCCCACATTCATATCTGGGCCACATCTTTGCAGGGAGGCATCAGAAGGAGGAGGAGGGGACAGTCCTTACAATGCCTAAATACATGCCAGCTCTGTGTCACTGACTTCTCGCTAGTCGAAGGAAACACATGCTGGTGTCTGTCCGGCAGCCCCAGGCAGCCCAGGGGGGCTTGCCCTGGACAAGTGGCCTCTCTGCCCTCAGCCACCTTCAGGGCTTCTGAGCTTCCCTGCCAGCTCTCTCCCCATCTCCAAAGATGCAGCAGACCCAGGAAGGAACATTCAGGAAGCAGACATGCCAGAGGCAGTTGCGATGCACACATGATAACCATCACGGGCAGATTCTGTGCACACACAGACGATGCAATCTTTCGAGTTTACTTTAATTCCAGAATGGCTTCGAGAAGTCAGCTTCCATGGGGGATCTACACAGACAGCAGAGACGGCACCCAGGAGGGCTGGCGGACAGGTGACATGACACAGGACGCCAGAGGCCCAGTCAGCACGCGGGGATGCTGCTGCTGAGCAAGTATTTGTGGTGGAAAGCTGCCCAAGAATGCTCGCCGCGGGCCCCTGGAGACCAGCTCTGCGCAGCCGCGTAGCTGCCCGCTGTTGTCCGCGTGGACTATGCTGGAAGCCAGCAGCTGCATGGGCATTGCTGATGAGCGTGGCCGGCAGGATGGCCTCCCCATGTGGGGACCTCTGGCCTGATGGCCCCCAGAGCCCTCCTCTGGTTGGACCTATCCTCGGTGGTTGGCATCTGTTGATGCCTTGACTTCCCCTTTCAACTGGGAGGTGTGGGTACCACGTGGCCCCACTTTATAGATGGAAGGACTGACGCTTTATGCTGTAAAAGAGGTGCCCAAGGGCCTGCGGGAAGCGGGGCCCAGCCAGCCCGCCCCAGCGTCTGTGCTCTGAACTGTGGCGTCTGACGGAGCAGCAGGACTTCTGTGCCGGCAAGACGGAGCAGGGGCGCCTCCCCGGGAGACATGGAGACCTCCAGATATCGCACTCAAAGCAAACACAGCAAGATGCTGAAATGCTGAGAGGACCAGGCAGACTAGCACACCGGTGGTCCATGGGGTGACGTGGTGGAGAAACGTCCCTGCACTTAGAAGAGAAAAACAGTTTGATGACAGGGGACTTCCTTAGAAGCCTCAGTCCAGACGGAAGTGCAGCAACAGCTTTAAGTGGTTCAAAGGAAAGAAATGTCAACCTGGAACCACCTGCCCTGTGAAAATGTCCCTCAGGAATGAAGGAGAAATTGAGATATTGTAAGAGGAAGGAAAACGAAGCGTTAGTTGTCCACAGAGTGACTCCACAAGAGCGGCTCTAAAGGAGGTTCTCCACGTGGAAATGAAATGACACAGAAGGAACCTTGAAATACCAAGAAGGAAGAAAGAACACAGCGAACAAAAACATTAATATATACAACAGGCTTTCATTCTCCTCTTGGGTTTTCTAAATTATGTTTAATGGTTGAAGTAAAAATTATAGTACTGCCTGATGTGATTCTAACAGTGTGCTGAGGAAATATTTATAAAAATTACATTATGCATGGGGGAGGGTAAGGAATCATAAAGGGAGTTAAAGTCTCTAACTTTAAAGTAGAGACTTTAACTCCCTTTATGATTCCTTACCCTCCCCCATGCATTTCTCTCACACTGGTAAAATGTCAACACTAGTTGAATTCATAAATTGTATATATAATATGTGTAGTAATATGTAAGAGGCTACACCGAGAGGTATACTCAAAAACACTATCAATAAACCAAAATAGAATTTTTTTTTAAAGATTTTATTTATTTATTTGACAGACAGAGATCTCAAGTTGGCAGAAAAGCAGGCAGACAGAGAGGAGGAAGCAGGCTCCCTGCTGAGCAGAGAGCCCCATGAGGGGCTCAATCCCAGGACCCCAGGAACATGACCTGAGCCGAAGGCAGAGGCGTAACCCACTGAGCCACCCAGGTGCCCCCCCCAAAATAGAATTCTAAAAAAATATTCAGTAACCTACTGGAAGGCAGGAAGAACACAAAAAACAGAACAAACAGGAAAAAAATAAAATGGCAAATTTAAGCCCTAACAGCCCAATAATTATACTAAATGCAAATAGTCTAAATTCACCAATTAATAAGCAGACAATGGCAGAGTAGATTAAGAAACGTGACTCAACCGCATGCTGTCTACAAGAAACTCACTTCCAATAGGACAATATAAGTATATTGAAAAAAAATCATGGAAAAAATGTATCATGCAACTATTAACCAAAAGAAATCAGGAGTGGTTATATTAATATCAGATAATAAGAAGTATTGGTGAGGATGTGGAGAAAAAGGAACCCTTGTGCACTGCTGGTGGGAATGCAAGCTGGGGCAGGCACTGTGGAAAACAGTATGGAGGTTCCTCAAAAATTAAAAATAGAAATATCCTATGATCCAATAATTCCTCTTCTAGGTATTTATCCGAAGAAAATGAAAACACCAATCCAAAGACATACATGCACCCCCAGCATTCACGGCAGCACTGTTTACAATAACCAAGAGGTAGATGCAGCGTAAGCGTCCCCCAATGGGTAAATGGACCAAAAAATGCAGTATACATACACCATGGGCTATTACTCAGCAATAAGAAAGAATGAAAGCTTGTCAACCGTGACAATATAGATGTACCTTCAGAGTATTGTGTTAAGTGAAATAAATCAGACAAAAACAAATGTTGTATGATTTCACATATATGTGGAATCTAAAAAACAAAACAAATAAAACGATACAGAAATAAACTCATACATACAGGAAACAAACTGTTGGTTACCAGAGAGGGGAGAGGTTGGTGGGGGGACCAAAGCAGGTAAAGGGGATTAAGAGGTACCTTCTTCCAGTTATAAAATGAGTAAGTCATGGGGATGCAAAGTATAGCATAGGGACTGCGCTCAGCGGTATGTAATAACAGCATGGTGACAGCAATTAGAGGTATCATGGGGATAATCTTGTAATATACAAAAATATTAAGTCTAATAAAATTAAACCCATTAATTAAATATTAAAGCTATTACATATACCTGAATCTAATAGGATATTGTATATAAATTATACTCCAATTAAAAAATAGACTTCAAAGCATTGAAAATTATCAGATACAGATAGGGACATTGTATAATGATAAGAGGATCAACTGATGAGGAAACAATTTAGGATTGTTTAGGAAACAATCCTAAATGTGCAAGAATCAAACACCAGGTCTGTGAAATCTGTGAAGCAAAAACCAATAGAACTGAAAGGAAAAATACACATATCCACAATTATGTTGAAGATTTCAATACTGTATCTCAACAACTGAAAAAAGCAGGCATAAAACCAGCAGGGATATGGAAGAACTCACACCACATCAATCAATAGGACCTAGCCAACAGTTATCTAATGTTACATCTGGCAACAGAAGAATACACGTTCTTTTCAAGCACCCAGAGAATATATGCTAACACCCATCTCCTCCACCATCAAACAAACCTCAATGTTTAAAATAATCAAAATCATACAGCATGTTCTCTGATCACAACCGAATCAAACTAGAAATTAGTAACAGAAAGATAACAGGAAAATCTCCAAGCACTTGGAAACTAAAACAACACACATCCAAATAATCCTTGGGAAAATGAGGAAATCTCCAGGCTTATTAAAAAAAAAAAAATACATTGACCTGAATGAAAATAAAAATAAAAATACAACATACCAAAAACTGAAGCAATGCCTATGGGAAAGTATAGCACAAAATACATACACCAGAAAAAAGAAAGTCCCAAATCAGTAATCTAAGTTCTAATTTTAAGACTTTAGAAAAAGAAGAACAAAATAAATACAAGCAAACAGAAGGAAGGAAATAAGAACAATCACTGAAATTAGCAACAGAGGGGCGCCTGGGTGGCTCAGTCAGTTATGGAGCCCCATACAGGCCTCCATGCTGGGCGTGGAGCCTGCTGAAGATTCTCTCCTCTCCTTCTGCCCCTACTCCCCATCTCTAAAAATACATAAATGAATGAATGAATAAATAAATAAATAAAATGGAATTAGAAACAGAAAAACTAGAGAAAATCAATAAGATCAAGAGCCGATTCCTTGAAAAGATCCATAAAATTGACAAGGTAATACAAAGACTGACAAAGAAAAAAGGTCAGACAAAATTTTAATGTGAGGAACGACACGGCACTATCACAAAGAGCCTTGCAGCTCAAAGGGGTGAGGAATTCTAAGAACAGCTCTACACAAATGAACTGACATAGACAAACTGACCTATTTCTGCAAAAAACAAATTACTCCAACTCATCCAATATGAAATAGATAATTTGAATAGCCCTATATTAGTATTATGGAAACTCATAATTTTAAAACTCAAAAAAGAAAAAAATCTCCAGACCCAGATGGTTTCACTGGAGAATTCTACCAACAGTTTTAAGAAGAATTAACATCAATTCCACATACTCTCCTTCAGAAAATAGAAGAAAAAAAGAAACACTTTGTAATTCATTTTATGAAGCTAGTATTACCTTAAAACAAAAATCAAAGTGTACAAAAGAAAAAAAAATGTGCCCCTAAGAATATAGGTGTAAAAATCCTTTAAAAATGTTAGTAAATAGAATTTAGCAAAATATAAGAATTATAAGCTATGACTATTCTTCTAGTGATGCAAGGCTGGTTTACTCTTTGAAAATCAATTAATGTAAGCAATTACATCAACAGACTAAGGAAGAATGTTGCATGATCATGTCAATGCATGCAGAACAACATTTGACAAAAGTCAACACCCATTCATGATAAAAACTCTCAAGGATAAAGTAGGAATAGAAGGGAACTTCCTCAACTTGACAAAGAGCTTTACAACCCCCCCCCCAACATCTAACATCACACTCAGGGTTGAACCCTCTTCCCCCTGAAGATAAGGAACAAGACAAGGACATCTCCTCTCACCATTGTGATTCAATGTGATGTTGGAGCTCTAGCCAGTACGACATGGCAGGAAAGAGATAATAGGTACACTGATGAAAAGGGAAGAAACCAAATTGTTCCTACTTGCAGATGACATGAAATACTTAGGTATAAACCTAACAAAACATGTATAGGACTTACATGATAAAACCACAAAGTGTTTATGAAAGAAATCAGAGATCTAAATAAATGGGGAGATATACCATGTTCATGAACTGTGATTTATCACGGTAAAAAGATGTCAACTCTCTCCAAGTTGATACACAGTTTTAACATAATTCCTATCAAAATCTAGCAATAAAGTCATGGAAATAGATAACATTATTGCAAAATTTCTATGAAAAAGCAGAGGAACTAGAAAAGCTAAAACAAATTCGACAAAGAAAGAAAAAGTCAAAGGAATCAGCCTCCCCAATTTTAAGACTCACTACACAGCTGCTGTAATCAAGACTGTGTGGTACTGGCAGAGGGAGAGACACACAGATCAATGGAACAGAACAGAAAACCCAGAAATAGACCCACACAAATATGCCCAAATGATTTTTGACAAAGACGTGAATGCTGTTCAATGCAGGAAAGATGACTTTTTCAACAAATGGTGCTAGGGCAATTGGATGTCCATGGGCCAAGATATAAATTTGACTTAAACTTCCTATCTTATATAAAAATTAACTCAAAATGGATTACCAACTTACATAAAATGTAAAACTATAAAATTTCTAGGGGAAAAAAGGAAATAAATTCTAAAGATCCAGGGCAAGGCAGAATTCTTGGATTGATACTAAAAGCACATTGTTCAAAAGGAAAAACTGATAAATGTTTTAGGAGTAAAAAACCTTGCTTTGCAAAAAATCATGTTTAGAGGATGAAAAGATAAGCCACAGACTGCCAGAAAGTATTTACAAAACACATTTCTGACAAAGAGCTAATTTCTAAAACATACAAATAATGATCACACTCCACAGTATAAAACTGAACAATCCAATTAGAAAATGGGCAACAAATATGGTTACTACACCAAAGGAGATACATATATATATATATGTAGACGGCAAACGAGCGGGTGAGACGGTGCCGGACGCCACCACCCCTCAGGGAGACGCGCCTCGGGCCACAGGCGGCACCAGCACACAGCCCTGAGAGCGGCTACGAGGGAAAACCGCGGCCACCCCGCACGCGGGCGAGGATGCGGGGACGCGGGCCACACTCGGCTGGCGGGAACCTAGCAGGTGCAGGCACCCCGGAGAACAGTCTCGCGGTGTCTTAAAAACAAAATGTGCGCATTCATTTAGAGAAATGAAAATCTACGCCCTCAGAACAACCTGTGTGTGACTTTCACAGCAGCGTTCTCTGTTCTAACTGCCCCAAACTAGAAGCACCTTCAACCAGCGACCAACACCCTGGCGCTGGGGAAACTGAGGAAAGGGGGCATGGAATCCCTCTGTGTTACTCCTGACACCTGCTCGTGAATCAAGTTACCGCACATACAGAATCTAATGGAAAGAACAAAAAAGCAGCTGCTTTGACCTGAGATTGTACCAGGCAGCTCTCAATTCACAGAAGAGAAAGCGAGCCGGTATTTCCTCAGATAATTCCAACAAAAGACTCTTCCAATGCCGCGAGGAGATCGGAGTCACACCAGGAATCAGACAGCAACAACTCACCGGCTCCTTCGGGCGGCAAGGACTTCCACCGAGTCCCTGGCTTCGATGCTGAGTCAGAGCAGCCCCTCATTCCTTCACCACGTCCCCGCTCACACCGCTCACACCCTCACCCACACACCCACTCACACCCGCTCACACCCTCACCGACACACCCACTCTCACACTAACCCACACACCTGCTCACTCTAACAACACATCCATCCCCACACTCACACCCACACACCCACCACTCACGGACACACGCTCACCTCCTCACTCTCACCTAGACACTCACTCACCCTCACACACGTACCCATTGTGCACACCTGCTCTCACACTCGCACACACGCGGCCGTTCCCTGGTGCCCGCCTCACCAGCCTGGGTGGTCCCGGGCAAGCAGGCGATACGGCAGACACACCTCTCGAGAGCCTCAAGTATCAACTTGGCCTTGGCTGTCCTGGGAGACGGGGCCTGGCCAGGGGGTGTCGTGCGCCATCACCGTTCCACATAGCTCAGGGACCCTGGGTGTGGATGGCACGTTTGGGGGCACAGGGAAGGTACCCATGACTCTGAGAACGGCACACGGTCTGCATCTCTTTGCCCCGGTCTGTGGCGGTGATACAACTGTCCCCCCAGATATCACAAAAAGTAAAAAGGACCCCCAGCCCTCCCCATAACGGTGGAGCCCAAGGCCTCCCGTGCAGGGCGAAGACACTGGTCCTGGACACTGAGCAGAGGACACGGCCTCCTGACGGTCACGCTGTGGTCACCAGCTGGCCGCTTTCACTGGGATATGTGGAGGGTATGTCTCCCCACACATCGCCGAGGGCGTTTCCGGTCAGTCCTCTGCCTGCACCCAGTCTCTCCTGGGCTCTGTCTTCCCCGACCGCCCGGGGCCTGTCACACGGAGCCCCCAGTCCCTAGCACCATCCCAGGCCTCCGAGAGGGCAGCATGAATTCAGCAGCTACTCAAAGTTCGGGTGAACATGAACACTGAGCCCTGAGCCCTGGGCCCAGGTCCGTCTCCATGGTCCCATAGGACATTCTGAAACCAGAATTCCATGATTTCCAAGCTTGGACACTCACGAAACATCCAAGATTCACTTTCCATTCCTCACAGGCCCTCCCCTCTTCACTCATTCACGTGGTCACCGAGGGCCTGCTGTGGGCCAGATGGTGAAGGGCGTGGGGGATGCCTGGGGACCCGTCCCCTGTCTGTCCCCTCAGCCCGGGCTCTGCCCGATCTGTAAGCCTGCAGCTCCCGCTGGAGGGTGGAGGGGACGCTCGGAAACGAACAGGTCTTGTTAAGGCTAATGAAAGGACGCAGAGAAGCCCCACGGAGGAGCCCACCCTGGGAGACAAAACGAACAAGTGCACCCCCCCCTTCCGAGTTCCTGGAGCTCGGGGCCGCTCCTGCCCTTCTCCGGGGTCAGCCCGCCTGGAAGCTTCGCTCCGTTTTCAGCTCCACTAGTTTCTGGTCTCTTTTGATTGTTTCTTCCCTCCTGCTTGCTTTTTCTCATTCTCGTTCTTTTCTTCTAGTTTCTGAAGGTGGGACCTTACTGTCTGGAGATCTTCCTCACATGGGCAGTCCAGGCTACAGATCTCTCCGGAGGTCCTCACCTACTTGTATCCGACGAGTTCTGATAAATACAAATATTTCTTTCTGTTCGAGATATTTTGCAACTTCCCTGGGTACTCCCTTACCGACCGGCACATTATTGAGAGGTGTGTGTGTTGATTTTTAAGTATTTGGAAAAATTCTAGTTACCTTTGGTTACTGATTTCTAGTTTATTTCTGCTCTGCTCAGAAAATACAGGATTTCAGTTGTTTTAAATTTGTTAGTCTTTTATGTTTTAACACAGAATATGGTCCACTTGCAAACGTCCTGTGTGCACATGGAGATGTGTGGCCTCCGGCTGCGGGGCAGGGGGCATCCCCTCCGGGTCACTGAGACCCGGCTGACTGGGCCAGCCCGTTGTCTCTGCCCACGCTGATGTGTCCTCTGCACCCCGCCATGCCTGACAGGGTGGACTCGGAGTCTCCAAGTCTCACTACAGGTCTGTCCTCTGCGTCTTTCCATTCTGTCAGTTTTTGTTTCGAGTCCTGGAGGGCCTGTTACCCAGCACACACACATTTGGGACTGATGGGCCACTGGGTGAATCGGTCATTGTGCACTGACATGATGCCCTCCTTACCCCTGGTGATGCTCCTTGTCCTGAGCCCACTTGGCCTACAGTACTATAGCCTCTCCAGCTGCCTTCTGATTAGTGTGACACGACCTCTGTCCTTTGACTTTCAACCTACCGCCGGGGCAGTTCGTGTCCGTCGACCGCACATAGGTTCCCCTGCTCCTTTAGTACATTCTGATCATCTCTCACTTTGATTTGATCTGTTTGCACAGTCTTTTTGCAGACTGAGTAACCGTCAATCTAACGTAGGCACGTGTGCGTGCGGTTCTGAAGTGATCTTGGATCCATGATGGTCGCAAAAACAGCACCGAGAGTTTCTGTGCGTCCTTCCCTCACTTCCACTCGCTACCACTGCAGTGCGTTACCGCAACAGCCACCCTGGGAAGGTGCTGTGAACCATACGCAGCTGTGTGTGTGTGTGGGGGGGCAGACGCACACACGTGCGCAGGCCTGTGAGACCTTCCCCCACGCTGGGTTTCTCTGACCCCTTCCAAAGCAGGACCGCCAGAGACCCTTGGTGCTCTCCCACCCCCAGGCAGCCACCACCATTTTGTCATTCCAAGAGCTCTGTACGCATCAGCCCAGACAGCCCAGCCAGGCCCCTCGCCAAGGACATCTGCACTGCTTCTGGGTTTTGTCGATCACAGATCAGGCAGCTGGAACCACAGTGTGCGCGCGTCTGTGTGGCCGTCCGGAAGTGTGACCGCTGGATGGCGTGTACAGTGTCTGTTGACCCCGATATGAAATGGACTGGCCGTTGGCCCCTGCCCGCCGGCAGACAGCCCAGCTGCCCTGTGTTCTCGCCTGAACCTGGGCCGGGGGGCGTTTTCACTTGAGCCGCTTTCACAGGCAGTCGTGGTACCTCATTGGGGTTTCGTCTGCTTCCCCTCGGAGCGTCACACGCGCACTTCCCATCCACTCACCCGTTGGGAAACGTGCCCGCGTCCTCTGTCATTTTGCGTCCGGACAGCTCGCTTTGTTGCCGCGAGTCTGAGCGCTCCCTGTACAGTGGGGATTCGCACACTTTGCTGGACCGCGATTTACACAGTCTCCTCTGAGCTCCTGATCTGTCTTCTCGCATCTCGACAGAGTCATTCACAAAGCAAATGGCTTTCACTGTGACAAAGGTCAATTGTTGAATTTTATCTTTCACGGATGTGACTCTTTCTCCCATATTTTCTCCTAAAGAGTAGTTGCACGTTTTGCATTCAGATATCTGCCATTTTGAGCTAAAGGCTGCGTAAGCTATGATGTTTAAGTCAAGGGGTTTTTCTTTTGTTTGTTTTGGGTTCATTTTAGTGTTTACATATACACATCCAATAGTTTCAATGCCATTTCTTGAAAAGACTACCTACCCTTTGTGTACTAAGCTGCTTTACTATCATTGCCCACACCCATGCGGGTACACCCTGGTCCTTGGTGAGTTCCATCTATCTATGTGCCTAGCTACCCAACACCTCCACATCTTTTTGGGTTTTTTAAGATTTTTTTTTTATTTGACGGAGAGAGACACAGCGAGAGAGGGAACAGCAGCAGGGAGAGTGGGAGAGGGAGAAGCAGGCTTCCCGCTGAGCAGAGAGCCCGATGCGGGGCTTGATCCCAGGACCCTGGGATCATGACCTGAGCCGAAGGCAGAGGCTTTAACCCACTGAGCCCCCCAGGCGCCCCACCACCTCAACATCTTGATTACTATACCGTTACCGCGTCCTAAAGTTACCCAACTTTACTGTTTTTCAAAATAGTCTTGGGTTAACTAGTTCCTTTTTGTTTTCACAAAAATCTTAACATCATTTTGTTTCTATCTATGAACACTCCCACTGGGACTTTGACAGGAACAGCATAAACCTACAGACCTGTCTGGGAGACATCAACATCTTTGTCATGGTGAGTGTCCCGATGTGGGAACACAACGTCTCTGACTTGATCTTCCTTGATTTCTCTCACTGGCATTTTGGAGTTTTCAGCATACAGAATCCTGCGCATATTTTGTCAGATACGGAGCAAGTATCTAACTTTTTGGAGCTCCTGTAAATGGTACTGGGATTGGCATTCAGTTTCTGACGGCTCATTAGCGGTCTGTGGAACAGTACTGATTTCGGTATGCCGACCTTTCCTTCATTCCTAAACAGGTGAACCTGCTCAGAGGTTCCAGGAATTTCCTGTAGACTTAATGGAATTTTCGACGCAGGCAATCATGTCATCTGCAAACAGAAGATGGGTTTATTTCTTCCTTCCCAGCCTGTCTGCCTGTCCTTTCTGTGTCCCGCCTGAGCTGGCAGCACGTGCTGTAAGAGCGGCGGGAGCAGACACCCTTGTTTGCTAACGACCTGGGGGAGCATCAGTCTCCCACCGTTAAAACTAATGTTAGTTGGGAGGCATATTTTACTCCATTTTTTAAAAAAGATTTCATTTATTTTTCTGGAAGAGAGAGACCGTGCAAGAGCGGGGGGACGGGCAGAGCGGGAAGGAGAGGGACAAGCAGACTGCGCTGGCAGGGAGCATGGAGCCCTCGTGCGGCTCAATCACATGACCCCAAGATCATGACCGGAGCTGAAACCAAGAGTTGGACACTTAACTGACTAGGCCACCCAAGCACCCATAGCTTACTCCATTTTGATCAGAACCAAAACTTCATTCACTCTTTCATATGGATTAAACTGGCAAAATCTGTTCATAATCAGTACCACCTAGAGAAATTCTGGTAAATTTTTAATCATTCTTTCTTAAAAGAATATTCAAATCAATAGAATTCTAGTAAAATAAATACTGTCAGGGGCGCCTGGGTGGCTCAGTGGTTACACGTCTGCCTTCGGCTCAGGTCATGGTCTCAGGGTCCTGGGATCGAGTCCCGCATCGGGCTCTCTGCTCAGCGGGGAGCCTGCTTCTCCCTCCCTCTCTGCCCCTCCCCCCACTCGTGCTCACTCACACACACTCTCCCTTTCAGACACATGCACAGAGTCTTCAAGCAAATACGGCGCTAACGACGCGCAGAGCTGCGACAGCAGCGGGGGCAGGGCAGGACCCGCGTCCCCGCGCTTCTCTGCAGACCCACCCTGTGCCCTTGCTGGCGGGGCCGTTCCACCTCTTTTGCGAGAAAAGCAGGTACAGGACAGTGGAGGGCAAGCTGGTCCCGGAGCCCCCGTGCCCGACCACTAGACAGTTCTCACGCTGGGCGGACAGAGAAGCCCTGCCGGGCGTTTGAGGCGCGAAGGGAGGAGCGCGGCAGTCGGCAGCAGCAGCCCGCACTGGCCGTGAGCGAGGCTGGTCCCTTCGGGAGAGGGAGCGGCTGTGGCACAGGGTAGCGGGAGTTGTGCCGCTGCCTGCGGGGCTCACGGCAGCAGCCTGGCTCGCTCGGCGCACTCCCCCCGCGCCCTCCCGACCTGCGGCCTCTTGCCCAGGAAGGGAGCAGCACCGGGCCGGGCCGGCACACCTCCAGCTGAGCCCACGCGGCCGCAGGGATGCCAGGCCGGCCGCCAGCCCCGTGGTGGCCCTGTTAGCGGTGCTCTGTCTGGGGCTCCACCGAGGGCCTCAGCTGTCTGGGGGCAGGGGACCATGGAAGGGACCTCGAGGGACAAGGGCAGGCTTGATTTATCGTGTTTAACAGCTCAGTGCCCCGTTAGGCTGCGGGAGGCCAGGACAGCAGAAACCGACAGAGCCTATTAGCCGCTTCGTGCTCCTCGAGAGGCCCACCGTGCTGTGTATGGCCTCGAGGCCATGAAGGGCGGGGGCACCCCGGGAATGTCATGCTCTTGCCAGAAACAGTCAGCGCTCAGCACTCGGACGACAGTCAGCGCTTACGCAACCCCGAATCAGTGAGCATTCCACGCGGCCCGCGGGCTCATCGCTCAGGTGTGCAGGCGGACACATGGGATGGGGCTGGGAGCCTGCGTACCTGCCCGCTTGCTCTGGAGGCCACCTCCGCGTGGCCTCACGTCTGGAACGCTGCGAAGCTTCTCGTGCGCACGCCGTGTGGGTTTCGTCCAGGGCTGCCGAGGTTTCTCAGGCCTCCCTTCCAGCCCAGAGGACAGCTGACCTTGGGGTGTAGCTCTTACAAATGCTCCAGTCATTTCAAGGGCGCACCTCAAGATTTAGAACCTCTTTGCTGCGGGACAGGGCAGGACTCCTGAGACCTCTGTCCGGTGCTGTCTCTGGCACGCCCGCCCACCTTGCAATGACAGACGCGTGCGATCTTGACCCTCCCCGAGGCCATGGGTGACAGAGCCCTGGCTTCTGTGTGTCCAATGCCCGTGCTTAGCCTGTCTGCAGGTTTTACCTTCCCATAGACCCTGCGGCCACAGTGGGAAGGCCACCACAGCAGCAGCACGCGACCAGACACTCCGTTCTCCCCAGGTGCTGGGCGCAGGGTGCAGGATGGGGACACAGTCCTTGAGGAGCTCCCGGCTCGGAGAAGAAGCCGGCCTGCGACTGGGGTAGCCATCAATCCAAAAGGTTGAAAATCAACATTCAATCGTACCTCACCCTCTAGAAACAAGCTCCAGATTGCTTAGAGATCCCAAAGTTCCTCTTCTGCAGGGAAGGAAGGGACAGCTTCTTATGGCCTCAGGGTCCAGGAGATGTGAACGGAGCAGAGGCTGGGGAATGGCTCTGTGCTTCTGCTGCAGGAGGACAGCAGGGGACATCCCCTCTTCCTGCCATGGCCTGGTTGGGGACATCACCCAGCCCGTCTCTGGCAGACGTCTGAGACCACAGGGAGAAGCAGGCCTGGACAAATCAGGCCCAGAGAGGCCAGGAGAATGGCAGAAACACATATGGAGCAGCCGCCGAGGGGCCTGTGGACCCACATTCTGTAGGTGCCAGTCGAGGAACAGCACCCCCTTCCTGGTGTCCTGGGACTTGGCCGCTGGACAGCAGCAGGGACAGAGCTGTGCTTCCCGACACCACCCACCTCCGTCCACTCTCAGGATGGTAACAGGATGCCAGGACCTGACCCGACTCCTGAGGTGTGGTAGTGACAGGGCGTCCCACCCGGGACATCGCAAGGAACCGGCATGAGCACAGCACCTTGGTGGAGACGCCCGGTACCAGCTGGGGGCTTCGAGGGCAGAGGATGCTGCATCGGGGTGATCCAGGCACCAGGGTTCGTAACTGGCTCTGTGACCTGCGCCCATGCGGCACACCTGCCTGCTTTACCCCACGGTGGGCTTGCACGTCCCGAATTTCAGAGCCCCCAGTAGGTAGGCCCCTCCAGCATGTGCCCAGTGACACAGCGCGAGGCCGGCAAGGCGGAGCCGCCACAGCCTGAAGGGCACAGAGGCCCAGAACGATCTACAGATAACGAAGAAGGCGTGAGCGAGTGTAACAGGGTGGCCACCAGCGAAAGCTAGAAAATGAATGTGAAAAAGACACCATTTGCAGGAACATAAAAGTACCAGGACACATCTAAACAAAGGTGTGTGAAAACTCTACGTAGAAGTCTGTAAAATGCTCTTCTCGGAAATTAAAGGAGACCTAATAGACTCAAACGCATAATAATCAAGATGTTGACTCTCCCCAGGCTGGTTCGCAGATTCAGTCCTGTAGACAAGCTGCTGTCAACATGTGAAAACTTGTCAGGCCAAGAGCAGCCAAGACTTTCCCTAAGAAAGAGGATGCAGTGACACGTCCTGTCGCAAGACAGCCAGCCCGTGCAGCACAGGAGGTGACAAGCCGGCCGGCAGGACACAGTCTGGGCACACAGACTCTCGGGGGGCAGAGCGTGGTGCCCCCACACGCCCGCTCCACTGCCCTGGCGAGGGGAAAATGAGACTGGAGCCGGGCCCCGCAATAAACTCGGGGGCTGTGGTCGTCCACGAGACGAGCCGCACGAGACACGGCCCATCCGAGCGGGGAGGAGGACAGGGTCTACAGGACACGGACAGCTTTCGTGTAACGCAAGGGCTGAGAGGATGTCGGAATCCTGGTCTGTCAACCGACCGGAGAGAGGACAGTGGTCCCCGTGGGGCAGATCTGTGCAGCTCGTGTGCTCACGCGGGGCTCCGTTCGGAAGTCACGTCCATGCTGCTCAAGGAAATGTGGGCACAGCCCAAACGGCTAGCAAGCGCCCGACGGCTGCGGGTGTCATCAGCGGTGAGCAAAGTGCGACCGCAGTCATCGTGGGACGGGGGCCCGGCAGACCCTCCCACACAACCCAGACCCCACTTCCCAGAGCCGGTGAGCATGGGCCGCTGGAGGCTGAGCCTCTGTCCCCACAACTCCACTGGCCCATGCGGGAGGGGCTCCACGTGCCTCTGCTGAGCTAGAAAGGCTAGTATTCGGACCAAGTATTAACAGCAGCGACACCAGACGACCCACGGCACGACACCTGAGGGAGGGCTGTTCTTGGAGTGCGTATTTAGCGAAAGGAATTCCGTTCCCGACGTAAAATCCGAGGAGGAGCCGCACAACCACGCAAACAGGAACAAACGATGCCCAGCGCTGACCCGGGCTCTCCCGGGGGCAGGCCCGTCCCCCCGGCCCCGCAGGGAAGAGTCGGCCGCTCAGGGCTGGGGAGGGGGAGACAGAGCCCGAGGCCGCCCAGCCCTGCACACGGGGCTTCTCCACGGGCGCTGGAAAGACCACCGACAAAGCCCCCCAGCCAATGCGAAAGGGGAAGTGGGGCCAGCCGAAACACCTCCGGTAAAGATCATTTATCCCCCCAAAATTCAAGTCTGTGTCCTCGTGACCATTTTTCACTGGGGAGAAGGCAGGACACGGAGCTCCTAATTCTAGCTTTTATCATAATAAAGAGCTACGTCAGACTGAGGAAACTGTGAGAACCTGGGAAGAATGTCAGGTAAATACAACAGAGGCAAGGGGGAGCCAAGGACCCCCCTCTTCTGCCCGGTCTAAGGCTCTGCTGTCCCCACAGCATCCCGTGGGAGGAGAGGTCACCGTGCGGCCTCGGAGGGTCATCGGGGTGCCCCTCGCCCCTCTTCCTTCTGAGCCTGGTCAGGGTCAGCCCTTGCTCTGTCTGAAGCTCTGCTCCGGGGCGCAGGGGTGAGGCAGAATGGCTAGCAGGGAGGGCGGGGGAAGCGGTCACAGAGGGCACAGGAGCACACCCCAGAGGAGGCGCTCGGAGCCCCTCTGCAGCCTCGGCCCTCAGGCCCCAGGGAGAGGAGGATCTTCTTCGCTGAGCGGCCCTGAGTGCAGGGGGGCAGCCCACCGCTCAGCCCGGGGTGGGGCACCCGCCCTGCCAAGAGCCATCCAGGGCCCTTCCTCCATAGGTGTCTTTGTGGGCTGCACAGGTGAAGTGTTCCCCTTATCGTGAGGGCCGGCTGCTCTTTCCGAAGAGGACCAGGAGCTCGCGGGCTCGGAGATGGGAGAGCCCCGCAAACAGAAGCACCAACCGTACGGCGCACAGATGGGACCGGAGGCCGGAGGCAGCGAGCGGCTGGCCCTCGCTCACAGGTGTGCGGCAGAAGGGCCCGGGGCCTGGAGGACCAGCCTCATCACCTCAGGGCCCAGAACTGGGCAGCCAGATGACAGCTGTCCCCGGCCCAGCCGGTCCTCGTGCGGCTGCCCGTGCAACAGGCACGAGTCTGTGGGGCTGGGTGGGCCCACACTCCCCGCACCAGCCCCACGGCCCCTGCGGCCCTGCCGGACGCGCCGACCGACGCTGTTAGAGACTTCAGCCACCAGCACGGCAGAATCATAGGTCACTCTTAACTACGTGGAGAAGTGAGCCAACGTTAGTTGAGTACGTCATTTCTTTCAACGTCTTAATTTTTTAAAAAGATTTTAAAAAATTTATGAGTGGGAGAGAGGGGGGGAGTGCGTGCATAAGCAGGGGGAGCGGCAGAGGGAGAGGGAGGAGCAGGCTCCCCGCGGAGCAGGGAGGCCGACGCAGGACTGGATCCCAGGACCCTGAGACCATGACCTGAGCTTAACCGACTGAACCCCCCCGGGTGCCCCATCAATGTCTTAATATTTCAATAATAACACACGACAAGTGACATCTGCTAAAAAAAGAAAAATTTTGAAAAAAGATAGAAGTGAAAGCAATTAAAACCACAAAGACCCTTCCCAGACGAAGGGAAGAAAAACTGGTGGGGGGAGAGGAAGACGACACACGTCAGCGCAGGGGCACGGGAAGGGACCGTGCTGGCAGGAAGGCGGCGGCGCGAGGACACCGGGTGCTGGGAGCAGACAAGCTCCACGGCAGGAAGGGACCACAGCATGGAACTGAACATTAAACAGGAGCAGCTTTGGGGGAAAAGCAAGGCAACTTAGAGAAAAAACAAAAAAGACAAAAAATTCAAGTTTAAAGTATGACTCAAACCCATAGGAAACCAGACTGAAAGCCTACGGACAGCGTGACTCGGATCCCGAACCCGGCACCGCTGACCTGGGGGCATCTTTGATGAAGCCGCGGGGGGCACATGCGGCGTGCGGCCTAGGACACAGGGGGCAGGCTCTGCGGGGCACACGCGCTCCCACCGTGGTCTGGCCACCAGAGCCCCCAGCCTGTGTCCCCCGCCAGGTGAGCTGCCTGCCCATGGCGGAGGGTCCCTGAGTGTCCTGGGGAGCCTGGAGGGCAGGCAGGGGACGGGTCAGGAGACAGCAGGGGGGACTAGGGGTGGACCTGCCCGCACGGGTTCCCCACGGAGCCGAGGAGTATGTACCTGGAAGCATGTCCCACACAGCGGGAGCCGACCAAGGGTCACGCCAGAGGGAGCCTGAGCAGGGCCCGACGGCTGGGGTGGTCCCCTCCCTCTGCCAGACTCACCCTGGGGGATGGAGGGGGGAGCTGAAATGTCCCTTGGGCACCCGAGTGGTCATGGCCTGGTACAGGAGCTGGGTGCAGCCTCGGCAGGGGCTGGGAGGCCACAACCTCCCCGAGCCCATGACCTCACTGACCTCCCTGAGCCCGTGACCTCACTGACCATGGGCACCCCTCCCCCGAGCTGCTGCTGCTACTGAGCGCTGATCCCCTGGCTTCAATCCCTGATGGCCCCTTAATCCTGCAAACCTGCAGCCACCCGCGGCTTTGACTTCGTGCCCCGGGCTTGGTTTGCTTTGATTTCAGGGTGTGCCAGGGAAAGACGTGGACACCGACGACCTGGACACCAACGACCTCTGCCAACATGCAAAGGCAGGTTTATACATCCGTGCACAGGCGGACGTCCGGAGCAGCGAGAGCGGGCTGCCCAGTCTCGGGCTCGTGTCTCCTGAGCTTTGTTAAGCAGGGACTCTGCTGCCGAGAGCCGGACATTTGGTGGCGGGGAGGGTCTGGGCTGGCAGACACTGCCGACCCGGCCCGCACGGGCCCCTCACAGGACATTCCTTCCTGCTCTGCCGCCGTCTCTGCATACCTGGGGGGCACGGGACGGGGAGGGGCAGGAGGAGAGGGCGCTGGCGTCGCCCAGGGACCAGGCGGCTGGTCCCGAGGCAGGTGCCATGGATGCGGCTGGGGGCAGGTCAGCAGGAATGCCTCCCGGCCCTGCGTCCTCCCTCCTCCGCCGCAGCCCGAGGGAGAGCTCCGAAAGCCAGACGCACAACTCCCGGTCACCAGGGCCAGCGGCTGTTTAAAGATTTGACTCTAACAGCAGCGGACTCCCTTTCAAAACAGTAAAAACAACAAAGCACGAAGGCAAGGAAATGCCAGCGGAGGTGTGAGGGGGCGCGGCGGAGCAGGCCCCAGGGGCTCTGAGGCCAGCGGACCGGGGGAACGGAGCCCGCCTGCACGCCCCGGCCCCCGAGGGGGAGCGGCTCCCATGCGACCCTTTCCTTAGCATCTGCAGACACACGCTGTGCTTCTGTTCTGCACGAATATCACACTCCTGTGCTCTGGGGCTGGATTCCAGCATGAGGGTGCAACTCGCGGGCATCTGAAAAGGCACGGGTTGATTTTCACACGTGCACTCACCCATCTGATCGCCAGTCACGACACGGAACACTCCAGACCTGGGGAGAGGAGCCTCTGGCCCTGTCCTACAGCCCCAGCGGCCCACCCTGCACGGCTGGCCGCTGTCCCCACGGTGCCTTCCACTGTTCTCCAGGCCGATACAATCCCCACACTCGTGTCCAGCTTCGCGCACTCAGAGCCACGCTCCCGAGAGCCGTCTGTGCTGCTGAGAGCGACAGCCGGGTTCTCTCCGGGACTCCTGCTGCGAACGTGGGCGCCTGCACTGGCCCTTCTCCAGTTTGGGGCTGAGGAACAAAGTCAGTGTGTCACGCGCATTTCTGTGTGGAGACGTGGGACCTGCCGGGAGCCTGGCCATCCTCACCCGATGGGTCCCCGTGCGGGACGATCCACCCGCTTTCCCATCCACACAGCCACCGTCCCGACAGCCGGCACCTTGGGGACACCGTGCACACATCTGCGGGGAGATGGACTCCAGGAGGGAAAGACGCAGGGTATGTCTGCATAGACGCCTGCTGGGCGTGGCCAGCCCAGACCTCACTGCCCTCCAGGTAGGCCTCCCCCAGATGCAGTGGTCCCTGGCGCTCAGTGGGCCTGGTCTGCCTTTCCTAAGACCCGCAGGGTCATTTCTCCGCGCTGCGGCTCCCATCCTGGGCGGTCACCTTTCCCGAGCTGCCACTGTCCCCTGGCCACCGCAAGGAGCAGGCATGTGAACACGGTCCGTCCGCGGGCACCAATCAGGGTGTGCACTGTGCTGAGGGTGCCTTGCCTGGAAAGGACTGTTCTAGAAAACCCGACATACATTTTCTACGGGTCTTGTATAGTTACTTTTAGCGTGCTTCTCGGGTTGGGTGGATGAAGCCTGAACTCGGCGTCTCTTGAACAGACAGCTAACGAACCCAGCAGCGCTTACCGACTAGCCTCTCCGTTCCATGGACTCGAATGCCACTGTCCTTAAAGCAAACCAAGCCCACCTCCCTGCAGCTCTCTGTCCCCACCCATGAGCCCCTCATTTCCTGCACCCCATGGTACGCTCCACACACAGACACACAGCGTTTCCTTTTCCCCTCCTGGGTTCTTCTGGGGGTTTCCCTGCCCCTCCACAAAAGTTAGTAGGAGGGCTGCCTGCTCAGGGAGGGCCCCTGGCAGGGAGAGGGTGTGCACAGCGGGCTTAGCAGCTGGCGGTCCTCTGTCTCTCTGGAGCTCATCCCCGCCCCCAGCCAGCCCCCCTGGAGATGCTGGACACGACAGGCGGGACAGGCTGTAAGACTCCAGCATGGTCAGGACTGACCTGCACACTGTATAAAACACGAAACCACACCAAGGGGCTCCCCACAGGTGGGTCTGGTGCCCATCAAACCTCTGTGCTCTGGAGCCCGACGCGTGCTCAGAGAGGAAACGCCAGGCCTCCAATCCGGCCGTGCCGCCGACCACGCGCGAACTGCACTGGTCGTGTGTGATCACCATCCACACACTCACTCCTGTGTGGTCAGCACCAGGGGCTCCCACACCATTGTGGACGTCAGCATCACTGGAGGGTTTTGGCAAATCGCGGACCGGGCTCGCCCAGGGTTGTGACAGAGGGCCGGGAGCAGCGGAGAGCCTGTCTTTCCCGGAGAATTCTCAGGGGATGGCGACGGCGGTCTACGACCCTCTCCAGGAAGCGCTATTCGTTAAGACCATGCTGCCGGCGCTCCCCCACCAGGCTCCCCACACACACCAGTTCTGCCCAAGGACGGCCCTTCCAGCCTGCTGGCCCCCCAGTGCCCCAACCTCTGAAGCCCCCACCTCAGCCGGAACAAAGACGTCCTTTCAGAGGTTCCAGCTATGGGATGTGCGGAACCCCAGATCTTCCTGAGGCTTTCCTGTGTCTTGGTGGTGGGAATCTCCCTTCCTAGGCAGAGCGGGAACCTCAGAGAGACGGCACACGGCCCGGACAAACCAAGCACGGCAGGCCGGCCAGGCCCAATGCCAGAGCGGCCCTTTTGGTTTCCAGGTGAGTCAAGGCCGAAGCACTGAATGTGCGGTTCAGAGACCCCCCCGCCCACCGTGTGTTCTCCTCTGGGTCGGCAGGAAAGAGAAGGCACGTACAGTGCGGGACCGTGCGGACGAGTTCGGAGCACTGCACCTCCGGCTCTGCGTTGGGACACGCTTCCGAGCAGTACAAAGGGACGTAGCCATTGCCTCTGCATCGCTCTGTCTACGTTATTTCTGGGGGAAAATCTACCTGCTCCTCCAGTGCGTAAGGGAAAATAACACCCATAACACCTGCTGGAAGGCCGGTTTGATTTCCAGAGACAACAGCTCTCATTCCCCGCCAATGGCAATAAGCTGCGGGGGTGGGGGGGGGCTATGACTTTATATTTTCACATGAACACACAAGCCCGTCGTACTCGCATGTCTCTGTCTTGCTCGCACCCGAGATGACCGTGTGTGCACATTACCCTTGTCTTGGGGCCGCGCGGGAAAAACGAGCTATTCGGCACAGCCCTGGAGTACGTGCGGGTTTCCGCAGGCAAAAGAGAAGGTTTATAACCACAAACAATAACAACTTTGGAATTTTCTGCCCCATCTTAATGAAAACACAGAAAAAACATGAGGCTCTTCTGCCTGTCACAGGGAAAGCCCTGTAAAACGGGTAAGAGCTTTATAGAAATACCGCTCCGAGGCTGCCGGGGCAAGGAGGAGGGAAGAGTTATTTTGCTACTACGGTACGACTGCTGTCCTCCTGGAAAACACCAAGCATGGCGGATCCACGTGTGTTCACACTGACTTCTGTGAATGTGGCCACGGGCCCACGTTTCCTAGAAAGCTACCTAAAACACAAATTTTAAATATTTTCATCTCAGAAAGGTGAACGCTTTTCTTCTGTAGAACATCCTCAAATCAAATACCATCGTGACTTCGCTTCCAGAAGACTATTCTGGAGCATCTCCCTGGCACACCCAGACAGGAGAGCCTCTTTGTCTGAATACGGCACCCGCGCCCCCGGCGCAGACATGGCAAACACTGCACGGCCCACGCATGACCTGCTGAGACAGGTCCGTCAGAAGGGTCCTGAGCGAATGGTATCTTACTTCATTTACAGGACAGCCAAGTACACACAGAAATACATAAATAACTAAACGAATGTTTGTCGTTCATAAGTCACCAAACTCATGTTCGTTTTACAAACACATTTAAATACACCTTCCGTGTCTGCCTGGTCGTGGAGGAGTCACACTTGCCGGCCGTCCCATACATAAGAGAACCACAGTGTTTCCCAGTCGAAGGGGCAGGCGGCAACAGTGTGCGTTCTCTGTGCACAGACAGTGTGCGTGCGTGAACCTGGCTCTGACCGGGGGGTTCCGCGGTGCTTTCGTACGAACGGACGCCAGGAGCTCACCCGTCCGGCACAGAGGCTGGTGTTCGCACACAAAGGCGCTGGCTGACTGAGAGCACAGGGCCCGGACCCTGGGGTGGCCGGTGAGTCGTAGGGGAGCCCCGTCCCCACCCCTCCCCTGTCACCAACGGACAGCTGTATAACTGCACGCTCACTTTCTACACACAGACGCTTTAACACGAGCACGGTAACAGTTGACCTCGGTCCCCAAAAAGGAGCCACATTATTAAGATGGAACCGAACATGAGGCTCTTCCTCTGTCCCAGGGAAAGCACCGTGGCTGCCTCGGCAGGCCCCGCCGGCTGCTCCCGCGGACCCGTGCGCGCCCCGCTCCTCGACACCCGGCCTGTCTGCTGGCCGGAGCGGCCTCCCCCGGCCCCCCTTACCTCAGAACAAAGCAGCTCTGGGAGGTCGGGAAGGGCCGGCTTGATGCAGCTATCAGACAGATGGCCACCCTCCTTGTCTAGAGAAGATGAAATGCTAGAGGAGAGAAATCAGAGGGGGTTTTGTCCTAACCAAAGGAGGCTACAAATCCCATTGGCCTCAGGTTGGAAACCTCGTGACACGGGACCGGGCACATGTGACCTACTTTTCGCCCAGCTCCCTCCTTCCGGCGGAGGGTGCGCCCGGCAGGGATGTGCTGTCGTTTCAGTGACTCCTGCCCCCAACAGGGGCCGGCGCACACATCGGCACGCCTGCGGCCCTCGGGAGGGAAGGCGTGCGTGGCCCCCGTGACGGAAAGGCGGCTCCTAGGGCCCGAGCGGTCGCTGCCGCTGTCAGCCGTCTGCCTTGGTCGGGCCTCGCACAAAGCGGGTCCTGCTGACGCACTCGGTCCCAGAACTGCAGGATGGGGTGCCTCAAGCAGCACCAATTGCAAATTCTGTCCTTTTCCCATTTTGTCTTTGTGCGCACGCGTGCGTGTGTGCGTGTGTGTGTGTGTGTGTGTGTGTGTGTGTGTGAGATCTAGGGCGGCTAGGTCCAGGCCTGGAAGCAAGCTGGATGCTTAAGCCTAGAAACGCGCGAGCGCCGTGTGTCCTTGAGAGCTGCCCTGACGCAGGGCTCTGGCGTGGGCATCGCTGACGGAAGGCTGGACGTGGCCCCGCGAGACGTGCTGGGGGAGGCACGTCTGTCACTGGGCAGGAGACAGTCGCCCTCGGTCCACCTTCCACCGAGCACCGGAGCTCACCAGCTCACACGAAACCGGATGCAGACAAACGATAAGAGCCGTAATGGCAGAGGTAAAAACCGGGACGCAGGGAGGAGCTGCCGGCTGCGAGGACAGGCTCCGGCGTTCAGGGGCCCACGGAGGGACACAGGAAGCGGCGGTCAGGCCCGGCTGACGGAAGTCGGCCCGCGCGTTCACGGCAGAACGACTGAACAGAGCGCGAGCACTGGCTGCTCCTGGCAGAAAAGCAGACAGCGCACTGAGTGGGCGCACGGAGCAACCCGCAGCGGCGCTGCTCAGAACACACGGCCAGCGGCAGCGCGCCGTTCGGAGGCCCACCGAGTCAGACTTTTGTCTAGGAGGTGTGTGTCCTTATATTTTTTTAATAAAAATAGGACCAAACCTTCCACATTCGTCCTGTTTTTCTCATTTAACATTATGGATGAAATATTTTTCTACATATTTAAATCTACACAACAATGATCACACTCCCCACGGTATTTTTTATGATTCTTATTATGTGTAAAATTTTATGCATTTTTATATAGAAAAATGTAACCAATCTGTAATGCTGGTATTTCCAGGTTTTTGAGTTGTTATATATATTTTTTTAAGATTTTATTTATTTGAGAGAGAGAGAGCAGGAGCTGAGGAAGGGGGAAGCAGGCTCCCGCTGAGCAGGGAGCCCGATGTAGGACTTGATCCCAGGACCCTGAGATCATGACCTGAGCCGAAGGCGGACGCTTGACTGACTAAGCCAGCCAGGCACCTTGAACGGTTCTATCAAAGAATGTTTCCACAGCCCTCCTTGGCCAGACCTCCCCCTGCCCCTGTCTTGCTCCATCGGAACACATTATTTACGGATACCCTTCCTGGGTGGAAGGACACGTGTGCCTGAAGCTCGGCCAGGGACATTGCGGTGATGGGGTCCATTCCCTGCACTCCACATGGTGTGGGCAGCTCTGTCCTCAGTGCCCGACTGCGCCCTGAGTCCCGGGGACATCAGCCGCTCGGAGCCAAGCAAGAAGGAGGGTGCTGCAAGCCGGCCTGAAGCCAGCCCTGCCGTGTGTCTGGCCCCACCGGCTACTCCCCACCTCGCAGTGGGTCTCTGTGGAGGACCCGTGCTCACTCCGGGGCAGTCGAGGGAAGGAGCAGCAGAGTCACACACGGCTTGCTCCCGGTCCTAAAGCTCAGGCCATGGAAACCTGGCTCTTGCCCACCAGGCAGCCAACAGTGAGTGCCAAGTGCCACCGAGGGTCGGGGGAGGACTGGACGCTGGCTGGAGTGTCTGGCCAGCGCAGGCCTCGGCCCTCGACAGGCAGGTCTGGTGCAAGGTAAGTGAGTAGTGAGAGTCAGGCCAGAGTCCGGGGGTTTCCACAAGCAAATGTACTGCTTCGGGGCACGCCGGCCTGTTTGGTGCAGGGGGGAAGCAGAGAGAGCCTAGATGGATGGGAAGTGGTACAAAGGAGGGAACGGAAGGAGCAGAGTCACCAGCCAAACAGAAGTGGCTGAGGGTGTGGGGGCCACAGAAGAGAAGGAGGGGTGCAGCCCGGAGGTCCAGAGAACCAACAGATGGGGGCACCTTGGGTGCTGGGGGCAGCCCAGAGAAACCAGGCCAGGCGAGAACTGAGGGTGTGACCTTGGGCAGTTTCGGGGTAGAGGGAGCACTGCAAATAGGGTGGGGGATCCCCATGGGGAGCACTACACCACCCAGGGGTTGGCCAGCTGGGGGCACTCAGGGACTTCAGGGTCACTGGGACATGCTGGGCTCAGTGGATGGTCACTTCCTGGATGGCTGTGGGTTGGCTGTTCTTATTTCCACCCGCTGCCTCTGCAGCCATGTCCCATGCCTGACACGGGGTCAGATGCCCAGACCATCAGGCACACGGGTACCTGGCAAATGGAGCCAGGCAGAGGGCAGGCTGAGGAGTAACGCAGGGCCCCCCAGCATGTGTCCACCCGGGCTGGAAAAGGGGCAGAAAGCCCTGTGTGGGATCCGCTCGGCGCCCAGGTCCGGTGAGCCGCAGCCGGGCCTGGGCTCCAGAGGGGCCTGAAGAACCTGGTCAGCCTGGGCTCTGGTTTGCATAGCTGGTCGCACTCTGGACCACAGCCTGGGACATGTCAGTCACGACAAAGGACCCTTCCCGTCTGGCTCCCATCCAGATCCAGCAGAGTTCAAGTCCACCGTGCCCGGTCACTGACATTCAGCCCAAACAGACACACCTGGGAGCTGACATGGATTTAATCCTCCTCAACAGGAAGAACAAAGAAAAGAGCAAAACAGCACAGGCCGCAGGCTCGGGGAACTGGGTCAGGCACCACAGGGTTAAAACGCTGAGCTGCAGTTCACTAACGGACAAGCCCAGACAGAGACCCCGGGGTGGGGGGGGGGGCAGAAGAGCAGCTGCTCCTGAGAACAAGGGAACCTCTGGGAAGGCAGTGAGGAGCCCCGGCCCGGCCCGTACTGAGTTCTGCGACGCTCAGTGGATGGATGTGCGTGTTTCCCGGACAGCCACGCGGGGGCACGCTACCTCAGAAGCTACGGTGTTTGTGCTGCGAGTCCGGGTTAATAAACAGCTTAAACAGCCAGCGCCGTGTCTCCACGTGAGCAAAGACCCTCGGACGTGTCCTCGAGGCCTGAGCAAAGCCTGTGTGACGTGAAGACACAGGAGCATGAGGCACAGCCGGGCTGGGGAAGCCTTAACCATGTGCACACATGCTCCCACATCTGTACGTGGCGCTCCTTCCCGGCACAGCTGCACACGTGGCACAGCAGCCCTGTACACACGGAAGGACTGTCAGCAGGGCTGGGCAGCAGGAGCTCAGCACAGGGGCCCTGAGCATAAATGGTGCTCATTTACAGGGGACCCAGTCAACAAGGGGATGACAGACCAGCTCTTCAGCGTCCCCACCCCCCAGCGTCCTTTAGAAAATGGTGGGAGGAGGGCCAGGAGGGATAGGAGCAAGGAATACTTAGGGAAAACAGTTCTAAGGGTTCCCATCCTCCTCAAACATTCAAGGGAAAGGCCCTGGATCACATTCTGTCTCAACCCCAGAGTCAGCCAGGAGCTGTTAGTTCAGAGTAATGGTCCTGAAGTTACATATTAACCCAAATGCATTGCGGGTTTCCCACTCTCGCAGGACACGCAACCTTGCTGTCCCTACGTGATCACACGCGGCGTCCGCTGCCTTTCTTTGTTAAACTTCCCGGCACTGCTCCCCATGACGCCACGGCACGGACAGAAGAGGGTCAGACGCATAGCGCATCGCTCCCTGTCCTCAGGCTGACTCTGTTGCCTGCGTTCCTGGTAAACAGACAAGCAAACAGAGGATCCTTCACGGTCACTCACCTTCCCCCATAAGCAGGCTCGAGGGGTCAGAGCAGATCCATAGACAGCAACCGGTTGGACTCACCGTGACCTAGAGCATCACAGCTGGGGCTGGTGACTGACAGGGCGGCTCCGTCCCGCAGCGCAGCTACCTGAAACAACACGGGGTACGTGAGTGAGCACGCCCACGACCTTGCCCCTCGGGCGGAGCTTCCACACAACTGCTTCCTGCGTTCGACAGAGGAGCAGACAGGCCTTCAGCATTCACGTGTAAGGCACGTGCGGGATAAAGTGCCAGTGGGAACGTGCCCTGGGAATCCTGCCTTCTATGTCCCGCGTGAGGCAGCTCGCAACATGAAGAGGCTTCCGTTTCACAAGTGAAAAGCCCGAAAGAAGAGCTTTGGCGGAACCTTATCAACTTTTGAGAAGGGAAATGGAACAGACAAACTTCTACGACAACATTTAGTCCCATTCTCCTCCTCTCCTTCCCACTGATTTCAGAGTAACGGTCACGAAAGTCCACATTAACCCAGCCGCACCGCCGGTCCTCCACTCTCGCAGGACGCGCGACCATGCGGTCTCACCCACCCAGCCCTGCGTCCTGGCGCACACGTTCATCCGGGCAGACCTGGCTTCCGTGCTGCCGGGTGTTTTTCTAGAGACTGTCGGTTTCACCTGGGTCTGCGTTTCCTGACTTTTTACTTTTCGACTTCACTTTGGTTGCCCAAACTGGGATTCAATCCCCAGTCACAAGTACCTACTTTCATTCACTACCCTTTATGCTGTGCCACAATTCCATTCCCGAAGTGTACATTTGGGACCTTCCTGTGAATTGTTGCGACAGACACCTTAAAAGGCTTATTTACGACAGCACCCAACACTTGGAGCTGTGGTCATAGCACCAAAAATAATTAGAAACCTCTGCCCAATGTCTTTGCTTTTCTCCAAGTCAGTCAGGTAACCACTTTCGTCAATAAACCACAGCACTGACTGACTTTGCTCCAAGCTACAATGTCCTACCCATGTACCACACTGCGATTCAAAGTGAAACTAACTGGAGAAAACCAAATTCAAGGAAATTCCATGAAAGGTGCTGGGACGTAAGAACCCCCCCGTCTTTCATATGGGCACCCAAGGCCTCAGTCGGGATGAGTCGAACACGAACACAGTAAAAGGTTCAATGTGTTACTGACTAGAGGACCAGAGAGGCCAGATCGTTGAGGCAGGTCTTAAGGTCGGTCAGTGGGATTCCTCAGAAAGCACTGGAAGCATTTCAGAGGGCGCCAGGAAGATTCTGTGGGAAGGAGTCGTCTTTGCAGCGTACGGTGCTGGGAGAAAGGGACGTCCAGATGCCAACAACGAGCCTCACAGCACATATGAGCGTTAAGTCAAACGCACCGAAGACCTAGACTTGTGAGCTAAACTACAAATGCTTACAGAGAACCTGGGGAAAAGTCTTCACGACGCCGGATTTGGCGATGAGGGTCTTGTGGCTACACCACAAAAAGCATAGGCAACAAGAGCACAACATAAAGTAGACTTAATCAAAGTTAAGAACTTCTGTACTTCGAAGGACACTAACAGGAGAGATCATTCAACCCGCAGAATAGGAGAAAACACCTGTAAATCATGTATCTGAGAAGGGATTAATATCCAGACCTCCAGAGAACTCCTGCAACTCAACAGTGAATTTTCTCAAATGTGCCAAGGATTTGCATACGTATTTCTCTAAGGAAGACGGACAAACGGCTCAAGCACATGAAAAAGATGCTCGACATCATTAGTCACTAGAAAAACGCAAACGAAAACCACAATGAGATGCCACTTTGCCCCCATGGGGACGGCGATAGTAATAACAACAGTAGCAACAGTGACGATAACGAGGAGGAGGAGGGTGTGCAGGAGGAAGAGGAAGAAGAAAAACAGAAAATTACAAGTGTCAGCCACGATCTGGAGGAACTGGAGCCTTCGTACACCGCTGGCGGAACTACGAGATGGCGTGGCCGCTCCGAACCGTCTCGCAGTTTGTCACGAAGCTGAACGTGGAGTTACCGATGACCCACTCCACTCCTACGGGTCCACACGTGAGAGCTGAAAACGTATGTTCACACGAAAACTCATGCAGTCGTCACAGCAGCCGCAGAGTGCAAACAGCCCAAATGCTCTCCCTTGTGAAGGGACAGACACGACGTGGCCTGTGCACGCAACGGAGTGTCACTCAGCCGCGCGAGAAGGCAGCGGGCCTTCAAATGCAACACGGACGAAGCTGGCAAGCACGGGTGCCGGGCGAGAGCGGCCAGACGCGGGAAGCCACACGCAGCACGATCCCATGTAGAAGAGAAGCCCGGCGAGGCGGGTCACAGCCAGGAAGTCGACGGCTGGCTCCCAGGGCTGAGGAGAGGGGACCAGGGCAGGGACTAGCAGCGGGCATGGGGCTTCCTTTGGGACAGTGAACGTTCTAGTCCGAAGTTAGTGGTAACGGCTGCACCCCTTTGTGACTACACTAGAAACTGCTAAATGTATGCCCTGAAAGTGTGGAGTTTGTGGTGTATGAATTACACTCAATTAAAAAAAACAAAGGCAGGGGTGCCTGGGTGGCTCAGTCGGTAAAGCACCTGCCTTCAGCTCAGGTCATGATCCTGGGGTTCTGAGACAGAGCCCCGCCATCGGGCTCCGTCCTGGGCAGGGAGCCTGCGTCCCCTTTTCCCTCTCCGTCTGCCCCTCCCCCAGCTCGTGCGGTCTCTCGCTTTCTCTCAAATAAAGAAATAAGTAAAATTAAACAAACAAACAAAGGTAATCAATACTCCAAAGTTAAAAGAACAACGTAATGAAAGACCCTCCCACGAAACACGCAGAACGAACGTGTGTTCACCGCCCTCTTACAGAAGGGGCGCCTACATCACACGGAACAGACAGGCACAAACTCACAAGTACTCGACAGTCAGGAGAAGAGAGACCAACCACCATGAGCGGTCAACACAATACCGGAGTCTGGAAAGCGGATGAAAACGTGGTTACTAATTTGGCAAAGCCAGGAAAGCTGAAACCCAAGCCTCTGAGGGGAGAGGCCCCCCGGCACAGCAGCCGATTCTTGCCGGTCTTCCAGAATGGCTGCAAAGGAAGGGGCCGGAGGCAGGTGAGGAAAACGGGGTAGTAATTAGAGTTTTCTGTAAGGCGTTCGGCCCCAGAAGTCCTCTGGCTCTTTTCTTCCACGGATAACAGGAGGTTTCGCCTCTGCCAAGTGTGACTCACTCAGGATACAGACTCAGTGACAAGCAGGTCTGAAGATGGTGAAACGCCAAAATTAACACGGGAGCGTAAGGCGGGGGAAAACAAAGGAACAATAAGAACTGCCGCCCGCCCCCAAGAGGCGCTCCAAATTCTAGCGGGCAGGGCTATGACCTCAGTGAGCTGCGTAACAGCAACAGTGCGGTCTTTGACAACAACGTGACAAAACCGGAGATTAATGAACTTTAACCAAAGACTATTCCATTTGCAGTTCATGCCGTTTTAGAAACATCTAAAGGAAACTGGTTTACTTGATGATCAGACACAGCCCTGCTGTGTCACTGGACTGGCAGGAATCATGAGATCGGAGTCTCTACCGCGGCGGGACAAAAAGAGCCATCCGGGCCGTGACCCGCGTCTTCCAGCACCGGCAGCTTTCGGAGCTGGGGACGCCACGCACTGCGTGGAGTTAGAGTGAGACATGAGCAGGGTCCCAGGGAGGAGACACGCTGCTGTTCCCTTCGCGAACGCAGCTGATGTCAGGAGGGAGGGAGATGGAGTTGGGGACGCGATTCCTTTCCTCACCTCCGCGGCCTTCCCTCGCTGTGCGACCCACTGAGCAACAGCAGAAGCAAAGGTTCCGGCGTCTTGCTGACCGCCCGCCACAAGGAATCAGCACCACAGGATGAGTCCCCGGGGACGTCACTGCCCCTTCTGGCACAGGCCAGACCAAAGAAGCCCACTCAGCTGCCAACTACACCCACGCACACACACACTCACACACGTGTGCACGGGGCAAACGCAGCTCGTGCCGCTCGCCAAGGGCTTCACCAGACGGTCTGCAACGTCAGACAACTGGGAGGCAAAGCGCCGCCGACCCGCCGCTCGCTGGGCTTCCTGCACGCTCTCCTCCTGCCGGGAGCATGCGTGAGGAGAGGCTGAGGAGGAAGCAGGAGGTTGCGGGCCAGGGGGTGGGGAGGGCGGGTGTGGAGGACAGACCCGGAGCCACCTGGGGAGGCTGCTCGGGCCTCTGCAAGAACAGGGGCAGGGAAGCCTGTGGGCGACAGGGCTGTCGAGATACCCCTGTGGGGCTCGAGATAGAAAGAGGCAAATCAGACAACAGGGATAAATCCTGATATTTTCACACATGCCCGCTGGCTCCGGTGCGGCCAACAGGTACGGCAGAAAAGCCGGGACAGAACCCGTAAGCCGGCGCAGAGGTAACGTGACTGTCCAAGGGCGGAGAAGAAGAACCCAGAGGCTAGGAGGGCGCATCACTGGGGATTCAGTCTTACGAGGGAACCCAGGCCAGACCAGCAAACTGTCCCTCTGGGGGGAGACGCCCACACGCGCGCCGGAACAGCCCGTGCACTGCAGCGAGAGCGCAGCTCAGACGCGGATCGCACGGCCGGCCCCGCAGACACGGCAGCGAGTGCTTGCGACACTGCGGCCGCGGAGGTACCGCTCCCCTAAGGCCTCAGAGAACAAGCGAAAACCGGCAGTGCGCTAAGTCACCGGGCAGGTGTCAAGAGACTCTGAAGACAGGAAATCAACACTGTGCTCTCCACCCACCAGGCAACTAAACTAGGAATCATTAGCGAAGGGGAACTTTCTACTCCCCATGAACGAAACATTTTAAAAAAGCTTCTGGGGGGGGTGCGCCTGGGTGGCTCAGTGGGTTAAAGCCTCTGCCTTCGGCTCAGGTCATGATCCCAGGGTCCTGGGATCGAGCCCCACATTGGGCTCCAGGAAGCCTGCTTCTCCCCCTCTCTCTCTGCCTGCCTCTCTGCCTAGTTGTGATTTCTGTCAAATAAATAAAATAAAAAAAAAAAAGCTTCTGGGGGCGTCTGGGCGGCACTGTGGATTAAATGTCCAACTCTAGATTTAGGCTCAGGTCATGATCTCAGGTAGGGAGCCCCACACGGGGCTACGTGCTCGGTGTGGACCTGCTTAAGATTCTCTCCTTCTCCCTCTGCCTCTGCCCCTCTCCACCCTGTTAGTGTGCTCACAGACACACTCCCTCTCAATAATAATAGTAATAATGATGATGATGATAGTAAACAGAAGCTTCTCAGTAAGAAATGGATGGAATGACATGATGCAACTAGAAAATAACCAGACCCAGAAACTTGGAACGTGCCGAACTTTGTGGCGAGCGGCCACAGCAGAATTTACAGAAGAGCTTACGGTCTTCGAAGCCTGTATTAGGGACAAAGGGAGGCCAAAAGTTAGTGAGTAAAACATCCAACTTAAGGATTTAGAAAATAACAGAAGTGCCTACAGAAAGTAGAGAGAAGGTAGTAATAAAGAACAGATCGGAAGAAAAGACATGAGCCAACTGAGAAAACATATCCATATAAAATTTAGTTCCTCAAAAAGGTCTAGAAATACACAAGCCTCTGGTGACACTCACAAAGGAAGGTAACCAAGAAGGCACAGGCGTGTTCATGGCTACAAGGAAGACCGGGAACTCTGGTTGTGGACATGATCAAGTCAACAGTTCCCCCATTCCTCCTGCTAATAAGCACAGCGAACTGGACATCAAACACGAAACAAACAAGGGAAAAAACTGGGGAAGCAGCGAGGAGAAGGCCAACCGGCGAGGGTGCTCAGGATTCGAAGAGCCACACAGCAGGGAGACCTGCTCTGCTCCACTGCGTTTCCTTCCTATACATTCCCGAGTGGTCCCTGGGACTGGTCACGCTAAAAATGCTGCAGGACACAGAAAAACAAGTGTCGGCAAAAGTCTGCTCTCTCTCTAGGCCAACGACGGGAACAGGACGCCGAGGCAGCCAGACGGCTTCTCACAGCACCTGCGCTCCCGCAGCCCACGCCCACGGGAGACACACACACACCTACTAGCCCCCATCGCAGCCTAGGCTCCCACCCCTACCTGGCAGCACCAAGGCATCCCCACCCCCCCTGCCCAGGTATCAGGAGACTGAGGGAGGGACCTGGACCCCCAGTCCAGCCGGCTGTGAACAAGGTGCCCCGGCCTGGGACCAGCGGATGCCCACTGAGGTAGGAGATGGACGGCAGACACAGAATACCACACCACATAACCAACCACATAACCAACCTTTCCAGGATGCAAATGAAAATCACTTATTGGGCCAAAAACTAGGAAAAGCTCAACACGAACAAGGAAAGAAAATCAACACATGCCGAATGCTGAGATGACAGATACATGTGAGCCCTCTGATAAGGCTCTTAAAGCAGCCGTCGTAACAAGGCTTCCGCCAAGCGTTCGGGAATAAGCTAAAAGCACGTCTCTGAAAATTCACAGAGGAAAGGAAGCTATGAAGAACCATCGACAGCCAAAGATCAGTGAAATCATCAGCCTCAATACCCCTATAGTCATTACAGAAAGTGAATTTGTAATAAAAAGCTCTAGAAAAAGAAATGTCTAGGCCCAGATGGTTTCCTAGAGAATCTCAATACCCAAAGATGAACAGCAGCCCTAGACCATCTTTCAGAGGAGCCGGACGGAGAATCCCCCACCCCGTGTTGTGAGGCAGACACCATTTGAACACAGGCACAAATAACCCCAAACAGTTTTGTAGCTGGCAAACGAATCCAGCAATGTATACAAGATGTATACACCAGAACCAAGCAAGATTTATCTGGGTACACGAAGCTGGCTCCGTATCGAAAAATCCATCTATATAATCTACCATATCTACAAACCAAAGCATAAAAACCGTGTGATCATGTAAAATGATGCATAAGAAGCATTTAATAAAATTCAACACTTACTGATGATAAAAAAAAATACCAGTGAATTCATGACACAGGAAAGCTACCCCAATGTGATAAACAGCATCTACGAAGCCTATAGTTAACGTCATAGCTAACGGCGACAACATCACACCTAACAGTGACAGGCTGAAGGCTTTATCCCACAGCTGGGAACAAGGCAAGTCCAGCCACAGTCACCATTCTTAGGACACCAGAAGTTCCAGCCACTGTCACAGGCAAGAAAAATAAACCAGAGACATACAGACTAGAAACGAAGAAATAAAACTATCTCTATGTGCAGATGACAATTTTCTACCTAGAAAATCCCAAAGGATCTATAAAACAAAACTCCTACCCTGATAAGTGAGTTCAGAAAGGCAGAATGGAAGAGTAATACACAAAAGTCAACTGCATTTCCAGATGCTAACAGTGACACACATAAGCCAAAATTTAAGACACAGTAGCATTTAAAAACACTCAAAATAAAATGGAATACTCATACACTTAACATATGCAAGATCTGTATGCTGAAAACTGTGAAATATTGATAAAATAAATTTTAAAAACCTAAATAAATGGAGAGACCCATCCTATCCATGGATTGAAAGACTCAACACAGTAAAAAATATCAATTCTCTTTAAATTGATCTAAAGGTTCAGTGCAATTCCTATAAAAATCCTAGCGATGGGGGGCGCCTGTGGGCTCGGTCTGTTGAGCATCCGACTCTTGATCTCAGCTCAGGTCTGGATCTCAGGTCGTGAGTTCAAGCCCTGCACTGGGCTCCACGCTCCGCACGGAGCCTACTTAGGAAATAAAAAAAAAAAAAAAAGAATCCCAGGAATTTTTTTTTGTAGACATAAATAAACTTATTCTAAAATCTATATGGAAAGGCACAGGCCCTAGCGTAGCTTTAAAAATCTTGGAGGTGGGGGGGAGCATAAGTCTTACTTTGTAACTCCAGTTTTCAAGACAGTATGAAGCAACAGAATAGAACAGAGAACCTAGAAAGAAACCCACCCATCCAAGTACTAACCAGGCCCGACCCTGCTTAGCTTCCGAGATCAGACGAGATCGGGCGCGTTCAGGGTGGTATGGCCGTAGACGAAAGAAACCCACCCAAATATGCCCAACTGATTTTTGACAAGGTGGGAAAAAAATTCAATGGAGGAAAAGTAGTCTTTCAACAAACAGTTTTGGGACAATAGGTAATAAAACTTGATCTAGGTCTCACACCTTACACAAACATTGATTCAAAATGGGTCACAGACTTTAGGTACAAAACACGAAACTAAAACTTTTAGAAAAAAAGCACAGGAGAAATATCTTCAGAATCCAGGGTAAGCAGAGTTCTTAGACTTAACACAGAAGGTATAATCGGTGAATGGAAAAATCAATAGATTGGACTTCATTAAAATTAAAAATTTTCACTATGCGAAAATCCCCTAAGAATGAAAAGACAAGCTATAAACAGGGAGAAAATATTTGCAAACCACACCTCTAACAGAAGGCTAGCATATAAAATATATAAAGCATACTCAAAGCTGAACAATAAAATTTTTTTAAAAAAAATCAATTAGCAAACAGCAATACTGGGGCACCTGGGTGGCTCAGTCAGTTAAGCGTCTGACCCTTGATTTCAGCTCAGGTCAGGGTCCTGGGATTGTCTTGTGTCAGGCTCTGCACTCAGCAGGGAGTCTACCTGAGGATTCTTGCTCCCTCTCCTTCTGCCCCTCCCCCTGCTCTCTCTCTCTCCCAATCTCTCTCTCAAATAAATAAATAAATCATTATTGTACCCCTGGGTGGCTCAGTCTGCCTTAAGCATCTGCTTAAGGATCCCAAGGTCCTGGGATCGAGTCTCACATTGGGCTCCCTGCTGCACGGGGAGCCTGCTTCTCCTTCTGCCTGCTGCTCCCCCAGCTTGTGCACTCTCTCTCTCTCTCTCGCCACTACTCTCTCTGACAAATAAATAAATAAAAGCTTTAAAACTAAATAATCTTTAAAAAAAGAAAGAAAGAAAACAGCAATAGAGGTCCACCTCAAGAAGCATGAAAAGTCTCAAACAACGTAGCCTTGCACATAAAGGAGTTACAAAAAAAACAACAAATAAAACAAAACCAGCAGAAGGAAGGAAATAGTTAAGATTAGAGCAGAAGTAAATGATACAGAAGCTAAAAATGTAGTAAAACAGATCAATGAAACCAAGAGCTAGTTCTCTGGGGAAAAAACAAGAAAATTGATAAACCTCGGGTCAGACATACCAAGAAGAAGACAACAGGCTCAAATAAATAAAATCACAAATGAGAGAGAAGTAACAACTGGCAACACAGAAATACCAACCACAGCAGAATATCATGAAAGACTGTGGGTCAACAGAGTGACAACCTGGAGGAAACGGATAAGTTCCTGGAAACACACCAACCACCCAAACTGAAAGAGGAAGGAACAGAAAACTTGAACAGATCAATCACTGGCAAAGAAATTGAATCAATAATCAAAAATCTCCAGCAAACAGACGTCCAGGACCAGATGGTTTCCCAGGGGAACTCTACCGGACATTTAAGGAGTTAATACCTATTCTTCTCAAACTACTCCAAAAAGCAAAAAAGGAAGGAAAACTTCCAAATTCATTCAATGAGGCCAGAATTCCCTGATTCCAAAACCAGACAAAGACTCCACTGAAAAAGAAAACCACAGGCCAATATCCCTGATGAACATGGATGCAACAAGATGGTAGCAAATCGAATCCAACAGTTCACTAAAAAAGTCATTCACTGCAATCAAGCAGGATTTTTAAAAAGATACTATTATTTGCGAGAGAGAGAGAGAGAGAGAGAGAGAGCATGCGAGCATGAGTGGGGGTAGGGTAGAGGGACAAGCCGACTCCTCACTGAGCAGGGAGCCTGAGGTGGGGAGCCCAGGACTCTGAGATCATGATCTGAGCCAGAGGCAGACACTTAACAACTGAGCCACCCTCAGGTGCCCCTCAAGTGGGATTTATTCCTATGTTGCAAGGGTGGTTCCATATTCACAAATCAATCAGTGTGACGTGCCACATCAACACGAGAAAGGATAAGGACTGTACGGTCATCTCAATGGACACAGAAAAAGCATTTGACAAAGTACAACAGCCATTCAGGATAAAAACCCTCCACAAAGCAGGGATAGAGGGAAATACCTCAAGATAATAAAGGCCATATATGAAAACCCCACAGCGAATGTCATGCTCAATGGTAAAAAAAACTGAGACCCTTTCCCCTAAGGTCAGGAATACGACAGGGATGTCCACTCTCACCGCTGTTACTCAACACAGTGCTGGAAGTCCTAGCAACAGCAATCAGACAACAAAAAGAAACAAAAGACATCCAAATCAGTAAGGAAGAAGTAAAAAACTTCCACTACTTGCAGATGACATGATACTCTATACAGAAAACCCGAAAGATTCCACCAAAACCCTGCTAGAACTGACAAACAGATTCAGTAAAGCTGCAGGATACAAAATCGACATATGAAAATCTACTGCATTTCTATATATTGGTAATGAAGTGGCAGAGAGAAATTAAGAAACCAGCCTCATTTACAATTGCATCAAAAATAAGATACCTAGGAATAACCCTAACCAAAGAGGTGAGAGCCCTATACTCTGAAAACTAAAATGCTGATGAAAGAAACTGAAGACGACACAAAGAAAGGCAAAGACATTCCATGTTCATGGATTGGAAGGACAAATATTAAAATGTCTATACCGTCCACAGCAATCTCCATATTTAAAGCAATCCCTATCAAAATACAAATAGCATTTTTCACAGAACTAGAACAAACAACGCTGAAATTTGTATGAAACCACAAAAGACCTTGAAAAACCAAAGTAATCTTGAAAAAGAAAAGCAACAGATATCACAATTCTGGATTTCAAGTTATATTACAAAGCTATAATAATCAAAACAGTATGGTATTGGCACAAAACAGACACACAGATCAACAGAACAGAATAGAAAACCCACAATTAATCTTCGACCAAGCAGGAAGGAATATTCAGTGGGAAAAGGATGGTCTCTTCAACAAATGGTGTTGAGAAAACCGGACAGCCACATGCAGAAGAATGGAACTGGACAACTTTTTTTATGCCACACACACAAAATAAAATCAAATGGATTAAAGACCTAAATGTGAGATCTGAAACCATAAAAATCCTAGAAGAGAACATAGGCAGTAGCTTCTCTGGTATCAGCCGTAACATTTTTCTAGTTCTGCCTCCTGAAACAAGAGAAATAAAAGCAAAAATGAACTATTGGGGCTTCATCAAGATAAAAGGCTTCTGCACAGCAAAGGGAACAGTCAACAAAACTAAAAGGCAACCTACAGAACGGCAGAAGATATTTGCAAATGACATATTCGATAAAAGGTTAGTATCCAAAATCTATAAAGAACTGATACAACTCAACCCCCCAAAACAAGTTAATTAAAACGTGGGCGGAAGACATGAACATTTTTCCAAAGAAGACATCCAAACGGCCAACAGACTCATGAAAAGATGCTCCACAACACTCGGCATCAGGGAAATGTAAATCAAACCACAATGAGATCCCACCCCACACCAGTCAGAATGGCTACAATCAACAACACGAGAAACAACAGATGTTGGCGAGGATGTGGAGAAAGGGGAACTCTAGTATTATTGGTGGGAACGCAAGCTGGGGCAGCCGCTCTGGAAAACAGCATGGAGGGTCCTCAGAAAGTTGAGAATAGAGCTACCCTATGACCCAGCAACCGCACTACTGGGTATTTACCCTAAAGATATAAAAATTTTGATCTGAAGGGGACATGCATCCAGACGTTTACTGCAGCATTATTCACAACAGCCAAGATATGGAAAGAGCCCAAATGTCCACCAACCAAGAATGGATAAAGAAGATGTGGTACCTCCACAACGGGATGTCACTCAGCTATAAAAAGAATGACATCTCGCCATTTACAATGACATGGACGGAGTTAGAGAGTATTATGCTACGTGAAATAAGTCAGTCTGAAAATGACAAACACCATATGATCTCACTCGTATCTGGAATTTAAGGAACAAAATAAACAAGCAAAGGGGAAAAAATAGACAAAGCCAGAAACAGACTGTTCAGTATAGAAAACAAACTGATAGTCCCCAGAGGGGAGGTAAGTGGGGGGATGGAGGAAACCGGTGATGAGATCTAAAAAAAAAAAAATCAATTAGAAATTGAGAAAAAAGGGGCGCCTGTGTGGGTCCGTCGGGTAAGCGTCTGCCTTTGGCTCAGGTCATGATCGCAGCGTCCTGGGATCAAGCCCGCGTCAGGCTCCTTGTTCAGCGGGGAGCCTGCTGCTCCCTCTGCCTCCCACTCCCCCAGCTTGTGTGCTCTCTCTCTCTCTCTCTCTGACAAATACATATTAAAAAAGAAAAGAAAATGAGAAAAGGTCATGAACAGACATTTCTCCAAAGAAAACATATGAAAGGGAAAGAAGCCCGTGAAAGCACTGTTTGGTATGATTAGCCGTGGGGGAATGCAAACGCAGACCCCAGAGACGGATCGGCGAACAGCTCTGGAAACCGGCGGTAACACCAAGTCCTGGCAAGGACGGGAAGACCTCACAGCTCCCAGACGTCACGGTGCAAACGTAAACTGCACGGCCACTCTGGGAAAACCGCTTAATGTAAAATTAACATTTCCGTGCTCAAGAACCCAGAAACTCTACTTTTGATCACCTGCGCCAGAGAAATAAAAGCCTGTGGACACGGAAGCCTGGGCCCGGAGAGCTGCATTACAAGAGGCATAGACGGGAAGAAGCGGAGGGTCGCTGGGCGGGTGGGGGCGCGGACCGGCTCGGCCCACGGCGCGGCACAGACGGCCGCGAGGTGCGGCTGGGCGACCGGGACGGAGTGCGGGGCCTCACGGGCGAGAGGAAAGCAGGCACTAAAAGGCTGCGGATGGTGTGACTCCATTCCTAGAGCACTTCTGAGATGACGTGATTCTAAAGACTGAGGGGAGTTACCGGTTCGCAGGGGAGAGGCGGGAGTGCGTGGAGGGAGGACTTCAGGCCCCACAAGGCAGGTCCCAGCGGTGACGAGGGCGGCAGCTCGAAACTTAGATGGGGGCAGGGGCTGTGCACATCCACGTGGGGCAGCGAACTGCGTGGACCCTGACTCCGACTGCTCTATCGTCGCTGCTGCCGTCGCCGTCGCCGCTGCGCTTCCCGGTGCTGCTGTCGCCTCCGCCACCAGCGCCGCGGCCGCGGGGCTCCGGCCTCTGCTCCTGCTGCTGCTCCACCCCTGCTGCCGTCGCCACGACCAGTGCGTCCACTCGCGCTGCCGTCCAGCCGGTCCCACTGTTCCCACTCCGGCTCCGCTGCCGTCCCGGCGGCTGCTCTCACCGTCATAAGTCACGGCCGCCCCCACTGTCACTCCTCGTCCTCCCCCCCACGCACACGTGCACAGACACGCACAGGCACGGGTAAAAATCGGTAACACCGGAATGGGGTTTGAAGTCTTCGCAGCGCTGCAGCACAGTATTTCCTGGGTTTTCGTGTTGTACCAAAGTCACATAAGGTGTCACCACGGAAGAAGCTGCGTAAATGTTACAGGAGACCCTGCACCGTTCTCACTACCTCCTATGAATCTGTGGTTACTTCGGAATAAAAGTTAAAAATGATGTTTCAGCAGAGCTGAGAGAAGGCACAGAGAAATCCTGGTAAGCACAAAGCTACAAAAGCCAGTTTCACAGGTAACAGACTGTGCAGGACCGAAGAGATTTTATGAGCCGAGGCGAAGCCGTAGGAGATGGTCCCCAACGTCCCACACAAACCAGATGGGAAAGGCGAGAGCTGAGACGCACACGCTCACCGTGCGGCCGCTGACCTACATTCACTCCGGCTCCGAGGAGAAGGGAGGGGCTGGCGCAGAGGCTCCTGTGCGGGGACAGAGCTGGAGAAAGACCCAGAATCTGCTGACCCAGGCCCCCGACCCCTTGCAGCAAGACCGCTGGAGGAACCCACGCTGGACGCATCAAACAGAATCTCCAGAAAACAGACAAAGACGAGATCTTAGAAGCAAACCAAGAGGTAGATGAGACTGGTTTTGAAGGGGCAGCAGTGAGGCGGAAGGCTTCGTTCTCAGCCAAAACCGCAGGCGCCGGGACGGAGGGGAGTCCGATGCAGGTGCTGGGAGTCGCTCGCTCCCGCGTGTGGTCGCCCTTGGCGGATGAAGGCGAATGAAGGCATTTCCAGACGGTCAGAACCTGGGGACCCTCTCCCCCCGCGCACCCACTCCACAGGAGGTCACGATGGGTGGTGTTCGGGCAGAAGAAAACGGCCGCAGAAAGAGCACCGGATTTGCAGGAGGAAACAGGACAATAAAATGTAAAACTATGAGCAAAAGGAAACGAATACCAACCACATAGGACAATAGTGATTACTTGTTACTTACTCCCATAATTATGACATCTCCTGGGACTTAAATATATGTAGAAACTCACTGTGGTGGTCATGGGACAGGGTAGCTTTTTCTTTCCTTTTAATTTTCAAAATTCCTTAAAAATGCCCAGATGCAGTGACAAGATTAACGAAGAAAAGTCCCTGTGACGTCTTCAGTCCAGAGCTCAGGGGTCCATCGAACCCGAAGAGCAGGGGCAGGTGTGGCCCACACACGGCGCAGGTCCCAGCGAGTCGCCGCAGGCACGCACTTGGAGGACGTAGTGGGGAACGGCCCTTTGAGCCACGAAACGCACAAAGTCCCCACAAGTACTAACATCCCCACAAAGAAACAGGGCCTCACACTAAGTGGGAAACTAGTGAATATTCTGAGAGCAGACAGAGAAGCCCCGGGAAGTTTGTGCTGAACCCAAGTCCCCCCATTCTGGGAAAGTGGGAAAAAAAAGGAAAAAAAAACTGGAGAAAGAAAGGAGGAAGGGAGGGACGGCAGGAAGGCAGGAAGAAAGGAGGACAAGGAACCATTCAGGAACTTGTAGGAAACTTAAAGCATGCTGAAGGGCTCCAAGTCTGCAGGAACCTTAAAAACGTACAACAATGCTCACTTTTGGAGAGAGAAGCATCTGGAGAGAAAACAAACCCCATGAGCCACAAGTGAAGCTACTGGAACACAGGAGGCTTCAGAGAAGGGAGTGGGCGGGGAGGAGGGCAGCATCCGGGTGTTCTGCCGAGCACAGCACGGACCATGGCTGAGGGTGCGGGCACGCCGTGGGAGGCAGCGGGTGTGGAGCACTGTCCCTCCCTGCACGACAGACGACGTCCTCCTGGAGCAGCAGTGACGCCCACCAACAGGAAGGCCTGCGCCGGGGCCACTTAAACACTACTTCATGGCAGCAGGGAAGGAGAACGCCTTTGGTCCCTACAGCTAGGGAAGTTATTCTGGCCCATTCCCAATTCCTTTTCAGGAACCTCTTCCCTAACCCCCTATTTAAAAACAAGAGGCAAGGAATCATGATCAAATCCCGTAAAAATGTTACCAAAACGAGGTGAAATAAAATAAGTAACATTGTAAGGGATAATAAAAATACGCCAGAAACTATGAACCCAAAGCAATTATAGCCTAATTAATACGTGACGCTGAACTGAAATTTGAGAAAATAATCAACATTTTAGAAGAACAAAATTTAAAATAGAATTAGAACGTCTCAAAGTGACAAGGCAAGAAAGCAGGAAGACACAAAAAGGTGGCCAGTGGCGCTCAGGAATAAGCTAGAATGTTTTTCCAAAGTGGGAAGCAGAAGGAGCACAGGAGCCAGCACCGAAGGCCAGGAAGGAGGCAGAGAACAGAAATAAGGCAAGAACATAACGATACCGACGTACAGAAAGAAGATTCGAGAGGACACGAGAGACACAGCGTGCGGGCAAGAGAGCGCCAAGGCTCCCGTACGTCCAGGTGCGACCCGCCGCTCCCTCACGCACACGCACTCTGGAAGCACCTCCTGGAACGCAACAGGGCCTGAATCCGCACGGTGACCGGGCGCCCTGCGGTCCTGAGAATTCGAGGCTGAGCCGTTGGCAGACAGACTTTAGGAAAACGACAGAAACGATGAGATGTTAGAGACGGAGTCTTCGGGGCGTCCAGAGCGAAAGGCCCCATGCGCTTGTAATGAAAAGAACAAAAGAACAGCAGAGCGAGGCCAGACTTCTCAACAGCCATGCAGGAGCAAAGGAACCTTCTAGGACACTGAAGTGAAACACTTCGTAGACTAAGGATTTTACACAGCTAAATTACACGTGCGCTTAAGGCTACGGATAAAAAGACGCAAATGTGCAGGAACACAGGGAGCCTGTGGCCAGCCTACCACGAGGAACCTGACGGAGTGGGCCTCAGCCAACCGTGAAGGCGGTGGAGAAACTCACAAGCTACAGTGACAAGCGTTGGATGTGTTCACTCTAGAATCATGACTGATGGGCGTACTTTGCGGGGACAGACGACCGTACCCGTTTCCAGTGCGCCCGAGACAAAGAACGGACCACCAGGAGAGCGGGAGAAGACGGAGGAGCGTAAAGCCACCAGGAGGGAGTGACCAGGCGGCACGTGAAGTGGACGATAGCGGGAGGGGGGGGACAGAAGCGGCTTCCAGCCACCTGGGATGCTCCAGTGATACTCCCCGTGAGAGCACATCAGCAGACAAAACAGACGAGAAAAGAGAAGAGGGGTTTCTGCACATTATACAGACAGGTAACAGCATGAAGCCAAAAAACATATAAACCTTCCCAAGAATCAAAGGAAATAGGAACAACAAGGAAACGTTTACTAAGTTAAGGAATTCATTTATACACAAACACACACATATATATTTATATTTTCAAAAAAAAATAATGGAAAGTTATAAGAATTAAAAGCTACTTACTTGGGAAGAGAGGGAACTGGTTAGAAAGAGGGGTGGACCTGAGACTTTTCTGAATAGACTGTAATAAATTTCCACTTTAGAATCATATAAATGTTTATATAATCAAAAATAAGAATTTTTTTTAAATCCCTGAAAGTTAAAAAAAAAAATCTAAGTACACACAAAGTTGGTGATATAACCACACAGGATTGTGGCGACTGACCTTAAAACACGGGAACGCGGCTGGGTATTCTCAGGGACACAGACATGCAGGGAAACATACTAACCTTGATTAGTCATTTGTTGCAACCAATAATATTCCAAACCCATTATATGTACATTTAGGGTAAAACATGTAAGTAATAATGCTAACAAGACAAAAGAGAAACAAGTCCAAAATTTTAAAATTTTAAGTTAAAACCCTGTAATCTTGCATGTGATTCAGAACTATTTCTGCGAACTCACAATTTCCCCTTCTTTCCCCCTTAACTCTCTCCACTGAACTATGAAAAAGTGAGGACACTCAATTGCAATCAGCATCCTTAACGCCTAGACTGGGGCCCCCGAACACTTCAGTGGATTCCAGGAAGTCTGGGAAAGCGGGCGTCAGAGATGAGGTGGGAACGTGTTACACAACAGAGTCGAGGAAACCGTCGAGACCAGTGTGGCTATGTCCACACAGAAGCCAGCAACATACAGAGCGATCTGAGTAAAGAGAGTAATAGTTGCAAGTGAACAAATGCACTGTAGATACAAAACCCACAAACCAATAATAATGCTTTAAAGAGAAAGAAAGAAGAGCAGGGAGAGAAACAAAACTCATTGGATGATGGAAAAAAAAATACAAAGAACTAAATGTTGATCTCGCATTTCTGGTAGGAACTGTGTTTTAGGCAACCGGATAGCCCAGTGATGAGGAAGTTACTCCGGACGGAATAATCCCAATGAACGCGCGTGGAAAGACTTACACAACTGTCAGGTCACTGTTCTCCAGCCCCTGCGGGAAGAGCGGACTTAGGCGGCGGTGGTAAGCGGACACTAAAAACCCCGGGTGCACGGGGGTGGTAAGCCGGGGAGAGCCAGGATCCAGCGGACAGCCCGGGCGCCCATCTCGGGGACGGTACGCAGCCCTGCCTCACACAGCTCCAGGGTCCGCTTGTCCGGAAAACGTGACTCAGGTGGAACCAAGCCAGCTTCCAGGAAGTGAGGAGGAGGGAGGAAGATGCTGAGTGACCTTGCAAGGAAGCAACCCGCCGAACCCAGGACGAGGGACATACACATCCACCAGCAGGGAGAAGGCGAGGGGAATGTGACACGGTCACAGCACAGCACCAACGGCCGGCCCGCGGCGCTGCTCCCGGGATTGCAACATGACGTCACGGGGCAGCCCAGATCCACGGGCAGGGAACACTGACCCCAGCGGGAGGGCAGCGGGAGTCATGGCACAGAGGCAGCACGGGGGCTTGTGCACGAAGGCCACACCGCTGGGGCAGTCCCCGGCGGGAGGGAGGGTGGGCAGAGCTGGAAGACGCCAGACAGCCAGGCAGGACTGTGAAGGTCGTCCGCCCTGGGACAGACCGATGCAGGGTGTGGACGTGTGCACAGCGACGCTTTTCAAGGTCCCTCTGGTTCCTGGGAGGCTGTCATCGGTCCCACGGCCGAGGCAGGCCGGATGGAGGCCGACGCAGAGGGGTGTGTTGGGTCAAATGACAAGGAGGTTGGTATCAGGAGCAACTCTGCGTCTCCATGTGAGGGCATCTCCCGCGGAGAGTGGCCACAGAGCCTGCGGGTGGAAGAAGGCCGCTCCTGGGGCAATGGAGGCCATGGCAGGACGGAGGAGCGGCCGCGGCGGGCGGCACGGCAGCAATGCCCTGCCCTGCCCTCCCTTGCTCCTCTCGGGAACTCCTGCCAGCGTCCGGACGATCAGACAGCTTTTTGTCTAATGAGGTCACTGTGCCTGTGGCCGAGGCTCTGTCTGTCACCCTGCTGTCCCCTTCCTGTTGGACCAAAGTGCAAGGCCACCAGCTAGCGGGGCCCGTCCTCCCAGGGCTGCCCAGGACATCGGCTCCCCACGCGCTGTCCCCCGCCCGGCAGCCAGGCCCAGGCCTACCGTCTAGGAGATAGTTACACACAGAGCCCCGCGCCCAAGTCTACTTCTCCGGCCTTGTTGGCAGCTGACGCCATCTAGCCCGGCCAGAGCTGCCACAGGGGAATGCTGCTGCCCGGTCCGGTCCGGTCTGCCCGAGCTGGAGTTCAGGCCACGACCCGCTAGAGAGACTGCTCACAGCCCCTGGTCTTTGTGGCTCCTGCGTCTGTCACCACGAAGCCTGGCACAGGGCAGTGTGGCCAGACAGAGGGCCACCACATCCAGAAGGTGCTCAGTGCCCCGTCTTTTTGGACTTGAGCCCAGTGATGGCGTCACCCCCCTGGTTTCTCAGATGCACATGGAATGAAAAGAGCTTCTCCAAGGTTCTCCTGGTCAGCAAGGGCCCAGCACCAGGACACGGAGGACATAGCCGGACACACCAGGACCCCAGGCCCAGAGTTAGAGGCTCACAGCTGGGCCTTCACGGCTTCCCTGTCTCGGGGCCCATGGCTTCAGGCCTCCTCAATCAGAGCCTCTGTGGGGGGACCAGGGGCGAGGGGGCTGTAATGGTCGCCAACCACAAGAGCCAAGGACATGGGTCTGCCTCCGCACAGAGTGTGCTGACGGTCCTCCCTCCCTCTGCTCGTCCGACCACGTCCTGCTCGGCTGGGCCTTCCCTGCACGTGGGATTTCCCCCTGGTGACTGGACAACGTCTGTCTGACATGTGCTCACTGGTCCACGTCGTCTGAATTTGTTTCCAACATTTAAAAATCAGATTTCGTATTCCAATTTCATTTTAGGACTTTAAACAGGAGCAAGGACGCGGCCGGCCTGCATCTACCGGCCAGGGAAGCTACAAGTGCTCCCATCCCACCGAGGCGGTTTCCGCTCACGGACAGTGGCCAGCCTCTCCTAGGTCACTGAGCCATGCTCTGTACAGCCCTCTGTCTCTACGTGTCACATCCACGCTGATGGCCACGCACGCCGGGCTGTGGTTGTGAACCCTTGTGAATCCTGGAGAGATACAACCTGCTCCCCTGGCTTATCTAGCAACTCAGGGCACCGGAGACGGTCTGCTTGAAAAAGCTGCCAGAGGCCAAAGTGAAAAGTAAAAAACAAACAAAGTACCAAGATTGGTACCATTTTTGTTAAACAGTCTGGCCCACCAGATTCTCATCCTGTCCCTGAAGCACTCGATGGCACCAAGGAAGCCACAGAGAGCTGGAGCCACGGCTCTCCTTGGGCTGTGACACGTGCCAGGGGTGCAGGCAGGGGTCTCTGTAAGGCTGAAGGGGTTAAGTCCCCCAGAACCATTGTGTGTCCAGCTGGTTAGTAAGATGTATTCACGGTGAAAAACGGACTCTCTTAGAAAATTCTGCATTGACTTCCACGTTACCAAGAAGCAGACTTTCAGTGGCTGACCCACAGTCTGTATCCATAGAAAATTGTCTTACTTGCCTTAAATTAATTTTATAAGCTGGAGAAACCAGGAAAGTTAAATTTACTAGTCAGTTCTGCCAAACTTTGTGAAATGAAACACGACAGCAGAATGTTTCCAGCCTTCCCTTCTCCAAAAACATCTAAATACACACCCCGTTCTCCCCTGAAGAGCGGGGCAGGTGGCACCCGGGGAGCTCGCCAGCCTCACGGGCCGTGGGCCATGCAACAAGTCAACAAGAGCCGAGGGCACCAGAGGGCTGCGTGCACTCCAGAAAGGCAGAGCTGGAGCCTTCCCTCCTGCTCTTCTAGTCGTGACGCTGATGTCTGTGCTTTGCTTTGCAGGGACGAGAGAACGAGGGTCACACGCTGGTGCATTGGCACTGTGGCACACACTCCGAGACCCTGCGGGACGGGCCCAAACACGAGGGTGCCGCTCGGGGACGGCCCCTGCAGGAGGGCGGGGCTCTGACAGTGGGGCCCACGGGACAGGAGGACTTGTCACAGCAGCCAGCCCCAGCATCACCCGGACAGACTTCACCGGGGGGGGGGGGGGGGGCTCCTTTCAGGGCTGGAGAGCAGTGCTCAGGGGCAGGAAGGCCTTTCTGTGAAGCTTCGAGGCTGGGACGGGGGTTGGGGTGGGAGGTCCTCACTCCCAGAAGAAGGTCGCCGGGAGGGGACAAATCAGAGCGGGGACACTCGCTGAGAAAACCAGCCACTCCTTAGTGGCTTCTGGATGGCCGGGGGGGGGGGGGGGCGGCTCCGGAGCCGAGAAGGCACGGAGCCACTTATTTCCGAACAACAGCGCGGGGAGCAGATGGTGACCACGCTCCTTCCATTCCCTTCTCCTCCAGAACAGACTAGTCACGAGATCCCGCAGCGTCTAGTGTCGGCTTATAACAGTTGCCGCGACGCCACACTCCCATGTCCTTAATTACCTTGTTTCATTAAAAATAGATGCACGTAACTGTCAAAAGACAAGGACTTCATTACACGGGCAGGGAGGGGGCACGGTGGGCACCGAGGAGCCGCTCCTCTCCGTGCCGTCCCCCGACGGACAGGCCCAGGACTGCTCCCACTTCCTCACAAACCTTCCCCTGCTGTTTCCAGCAGCACCGCCGGGGCACCTGCTCCAGCCTTCTGGTCCTCTCCACCCTACACTCGGCACGACCTTGGTGTTGCGAGCGACCTTGAAGCATAGTGAGGAGCCTGCCTGGTGCTGCTGCGGAGCCCGTGGTAAAGCTGAGTGTTCCAGAACCTTCAGGGAGAGGAGGTCCCCAGACTCTGCATAAGCGCGGGGCTCTGCTGGGGCACCCCGATGAGTTGGCATTGCTCTGGGCATGGCTGGAGGGCCCAGGCCCACAGGGTCCCCACGGCCCGCTTTACACAGATGCTAGGAGGCCGTGGGTAGCGGGGACGGGCTGGCTGTCCCCACCCCACCGGAGAGCTGATCTGCGCTCTGGGGAAGACGTGGGTCACAGCTGGGCTCGCGTGCACATGCGCGCCCAGAAACAGACTGAGGGCACAGAGGAGCTCTGGATGGTGCCTGAGGGCTGGAGCCCCCCGCCCCGGCCCCCGCCCCGCCTGCCGAGAGAAGCCTGCCTCTTGGAGCACAGAGGCAAGGCTGCAACGCTCCTGTGAGACATGCCTGAAGCCACAGCTGGGGAGCCTTGACTCAACCCCCCGACCTAACCAATGCTTCCCACACCCGGACCTGTCTTCTCCTCAGCTGGCGCTCAGGACCAACACGTGGTTTCCTGCCACATCCCAAGACACGGCTCAGCCACCACGTCCCCACGTCCCGACAGCTCTCCTCTGGGCCCCCAGCAGCCTTGCAGCCCAGCACCACAGCAGGCGGCACGAGGAGCCCTCTTCTCTGCTCACTTGTCCTCACCACCAAATGCCCCCACTGCCCAAGGTCACTCCAAGCCCGGGGCAAAGGCATGATGCGTGCGTTCTGGATGGATGAGAGTGTAAGGAGATGAGGAATCACAGCACGAGCCCAGGGGCACCCCAACCACAGGGTGAGGCCCACACCATGCCCCAGCAGGCCACGGGCAGCCATGTGGCCGAGGAGCAGCAAACCTCCCCACCCTCTCATCAAGGCCACCTGACAGGACCTGGGACCCCCGGGGTGCTCTGACCTGGGGGGGGGCAGACGCTGTAGAAAGGGTTGGGCCACTTCTTCCGACGCCCGGAGGAAAGGCCAGAGTCAAGCAAGGCTCACGATGGTCGGCAGCCTCCCCAGAGTAACACCCGAAATGCCCGGCCCTGTCCCCGTGCTGGCAACAGACACGTGCAGCCCCAGGAACCGCTCGGAGTTGGCGGGCTGGCCCCGAACACAGTGCAAGGCAGGGGAGAAGGGATGGAGGACGGACGACAAGCAGCGGAAGAAGGACAGGATTTCCTCCACACTAAACTGACACCAGGCCTCCGGTCAGAAGGCCCGTGTGGGCTCAACGAAGCCTCCGTCCCCGCTGCGGAGCACTTCCTCCCCACTGTGGCATGCCCGGCCCCGCACTTGCTCTGCCCAACCGAAGGCACGGGTGGCACGTGTCCCCTCCCTGCTCCAGCGACAGACATCCTGGTGGTGCTGCTTCTGCGCCGGGACGGGGGTGAACTGTCGCTGCCGGCGGCGGCAAACGGGCGGCTGCATTATCTGTCACTGCCCCCCGAGAGAGGACTACGCTGGCCGAGCCCAGAGGTCAGGCCTGGCCGTGTCACGTGTCCCGCGGGAAGCAGTGTTACCTGCCCGTGCACAGCTCTCCTGCTCCCCGCCTTCCGCTGCCTGGTAGGGAAAGGGTTAAGGTAGAGGCGGAGGGGCAGGGGCTCCTGACTAGGCTCTGAAACCTTTCGGGGCTGCTGAGAACGAGAGATGAGCGAAGACCAGAGCCCCCGGCCCGATGCCAGGGAGCGCACTTCTCCGGCGGCCACGCTGTAATCACCGAAAACGAGCAGACCGCAAAGCAGTCAGGCACTCGGGGTAGCGACGGTCCCTGCTCAAACCAAGGCGGCGCCAGGATCTCGAGGCCACAGCTTCCTGCTCCCGTTTTCAGTAAGAGACCGGCCCCGGAAACTCGGGGTGTCCTCCGCTGGGGCCTCTCCCTCCAGAGAGCTGCTCCTTTCCTGCCCGCCCGCACCTTCACTTAACCGCGGTCACGTCACTTCACCCTCTCGTGTCCGTGAGACAAGAACCCTGCGATCCCGCAACACGCTTACATGACAACATTCCCGAGAGGCTGCACCACGAGCCTGGGAAGGGGTGACGTCAACACAGAAAGGGTCACATTGACCCAAATGCCTGAAAAATAAACTGCATTTACAGGCGTCCGGGGTCTGAGGATCCTCTGCCGCTGCAACTCGGCCAAGGCCCGGAAGGGTCCCCACTGCGCGTCTCCACGCTGCCCAGACCAGCAGCGGGACCGACACAAGCCCCGGCCCAGCCTCCCCATCCGCCTGCTCAAATCCCTTCCTTTTCTTTGTTCGTATGAATCTGGTCATCTCCTTCATACCTTCCATTTTAAACTTTCTGGGCCGTTTATTTAAAGTGTCCCATCAAGAGCTTGCGTTAGACTTTAACGCGTTAATTGAGGTATAATTGATGCACATAAAATCGTACATATTTATACAATTTGAGTTTTGTGTTTCTTTCTAAAGATTTTATTTATTTATTTGACAGAGAGATCACAAGTAGGCAGAGAGGCAGGCAGAGAGAGAGGAGGAAGCAGGCTCCCTGCTGAGCAGAGAGCCCGATGCGGGGCTCGATCCCAGGACCCTGAGACCATGACCTGAGCCGAAGACAGAGGCTTAACCCACTGAGCCTCCCAGGTGCCCCTATACAATTTGAGTTTTTAAATTGTGTTTATTGTATTTTTTCAGTTCTAAAATTTCAGTTTGGCACCTCACCAGAGCAGACACAGATGGCCAACCGGTAAAGCCGCTCCACGTCCCAGGTCACCGGGGAGCTGACACTCAAACAGCGACGCCGCCGCTGCACACCTCCGAGAGCGGCCGCGGTCTGGCGAGGACAGGAGCGCCCGGAGCTCAGTCACGGCTGCGGGAAAGCACGTGGTGCCGCCACCTTGGAAGGAGGTTCGGTGGTTTCTCCCAAGACGGAACCTGCTCTTCCCATCCGACCCGGCGATCGCGCTCCCTGAGGTCTCCCCACGGCGGACGGGAAGACACGTCCCCACGGAAACCCGCACACGCGGGCGGCAGCCGCTCCGTGCGTAACTGCCAACCCTGGAAGCCACCCGGGGCCCTTCAGCGGGTGGACGGACACGGGAACCGTCCCTCCAGCCCGTGGGAGGGTGTTCGGCGCGAAGAGGACATGAGCCATCCCGCCATGAGGGGACGCAGGGGGACCATGAGTTCATGTCACTGAGTGACAGGAGCCGGTCTGAGCAGGCTGCGGCCCGTGTGATCCCAGCGACAGGACTCTCTGGCGAAGGCACAGCGGTGGGGCCGGTGACGGGTCATGTTGCGGGGGTGGGGGGAGGAGGGATGAATGGGCAGAGCACCGCAGACGGGGAGGGCAGAGGACTCTGTAAGACCCCGCAGCGGTGGACATCTGTCCCTACGCAGCCGTCCCAACGCACAGAACGCCCTCCCACCAAGAGGGACCCTCCCACAAACCTCTGGGGGATGACGACGTGTCTGTGTGGGCTCACTCATGGGAACAGATGCATGACTCGGGCGTGGGATGCGGACGGTGGGGGAGGCTGTGCCTGTGTGGGGACAGGGCTTGTTTGGGAAATCTCTGTATCTTCCTGTGAATTTTACTGTGAACCTAAAAGTGCTCTGAAAAAACTGATTCTTAATAAAAACGACCCTCAATTTTGGTTCTTTCTTACAACTTCTATTTCTTTGCTGAAACTTTCTAGTTTTTCATTTGTTTCAATTTTTGTAGGTGCCCATAAAGCGTTTTCAGAAAGCCTCTTTAAAAGCCTTGTCAGGTCATTTTCCCCTCGGTGTCATCTCAGCGTTGGTGTCTGTTGCCCGTGCGCATTCCGTCAGGGACCTTCCCGGTCCGTAGTGTGTGGGAGGGTTTTCAGATGAAATCCAGACTCTCTGATACTGTTGTGAAACTCTGGATTTCACCCCAATCTCGTGTTTGCTCTGCACTCCTCAGACGCCACTGCATCCAGGAAAGGGTGCAGTGCTGCCTTGCCAGCTCCCACTCGGCCTCCACTGACACCCAGCGGGCCCCACTACTTCTGGGCAGGTAGGGGAGTGTGGGGCCCACAATGACATGGCACCGGGGGTCTCAAAGAGCCCAGAGGGGTGAAAGTCCGGGGTCTGTCCCAGCCTCTCTGACAGCAGCATGGCGAGGGCTGGGGTGCGCTCTTACGGTCCGGCCAGGGTGGAGGCCCTGTTTTCAGGGGATGTCTGGCCCGAGTAGAATGCTTCTTATCTAAAGGCCTTTATCTGGCCAGGCTGGTTTGCTCAAAGAGCGCAGGGGTTTATTTGGATTTTGTGTTTGTTTTGATTTCGGTCTGCACAGCACCCGCGGGGGTTTTAGGTTTCGGACTTGTCCCAGACCGTACGAGGTGACAGGAAACCCCAGGGGACGCACCACCATCACGTCCTTCGCTTCCGCAGTCGTCCGGCTGCTCTGCCTTTGCCTTTCCACCTGTTGGAGTGTTTGATGCCTGTTTTATATAGTAAGGCTCAGGGCTCTGGCTGCACTCAGCTCCTCAGTCCTCCAGAAGGAAGTCTGCTGATCGGCCTTCTGTCCCTACAGGTCAGTTCGCACTTGCAGGACGTCACAGAAACGAGAACTCAGCGTGTGGACCTGCGCATGTGGGATGTGCCAAGCCCAGCCCTCTGCTGCCGACTTGGCTCATTCTCATTCTCCCTCTTTCATTAGGTACTTTGTTTCATAGTGATTTGGGAACAAGTGTATCTTTTTTTTTTTTTTAAGATTATCTATTTATTTATTTGACAGAGAGAAATCACAAGTAAGCAGAGAGGTAGGCAGAGAGAGGGGAGGAAGCAGACTCCTGCTGAGCAGAGAGCCCGATGCGGGGCTCGATCCCAGGACCCTGGGATCATGACCTGAGCCGAAGGCAGAGGCTTTAACCCACTGAGCCACCCAGGCGCCCCGGAAGAAGTGTATCTTAAAGCTAGTGGCTACAGTAAGGAAAAAGCACACCCGAATCCACTTCTCTGCAAGGTTAGACTGCGTGCAACCTCCTCTCCGTGAAGTGACAGATCCCACACACGACCCCACGCCCCACACCGACACCTTCTGCTGGAACGGCCTCACTGCGTGCCTGAGGGAGGCTGGGGGGCTGCCCCCGACACCCCCGCCCCGGCTGAGGCGCCTCAGATGAAGTGAGGTTGGCGGTCCAAGCCTCCCCTTCTCCCAGCTCCACCATCCCAGACCTCCCTCTGAAACCTACCGAGAAGAAAGGTAGGCATAAGGGATGGTCTGCACAAGCCCTGAGAAGTCAGCGGGAAGCCCTACTCCCTCATAGACCCCCAATCCTGGGTCACTGGACTGCAGTCTCGTGGGGGGCAGACCAGTCACCCTCCTGGCCCCTTCCAGAAGCCCCCAGCCCAAGACTGGCTGAGTGTTCAGGGCCCCAGACCCCCCACAAGCGCACCAGCAGGGGAGCGAGGGTCAGTTTCCCTCCTCTGCCTCCCCCACCCCGGGCCTGTCACTCGCGAGTCCACAGGAGCCTCTGAAACAGAGGAGGAGCCATGCTCCAAAGCAGCCGCTGTCCCAGTGAACACAGCCACAACACATCCGAGTCCGGACTCCGCAGCGACCGGTCCTGCTTCCACTAGGGAGTCACTGGGCCATGCAGACTTCAGGCAGACCCACCAAAACCACACTGGTGAGAGCCCTGAGCATGGCCTTGGCATTGGGTCTGTAAAAGCTGCCGGTGACGTACTGTGTGGCCCAGGAGGGGGGACGGGGCTGCTCTCAGGGCCAGGGGCTGAGGACGGCTGCCTGGCCTCAGGGACACTTCCAGGCCCCAGAGATGCCTTCTCTTCAACTGCCCACCTGTGAAACGCACGGCTTGGAGGTTTGCATGCACTTCCCCAGGAGAAGCACATTCTGTTCCAATAAGATTGTGCTGAGGCCCCAAACCGTCAGAGCTTTACCGCTGGGGACAGTCTGCTCCCTTTCCATGGCCCCTAAGTCCCGCACCGTCTTCTTGAGGCACCCCCTACATGCCTGGGGTCATCTGTGTCCTTGCAAAAGCAGCAGGTTGGATGGAAGAGAAGGCCTTGGCGCACGTGAATTGTTGAAGCAGCAGCCCCACCTGGGCGGGTGGCCCCCGACGCCCAGAAGCCCCCGCCATCCGCGCCCGCTGCGGAGACAAAGCCCAGGCTGGCAGGCGAGGGCTCCCTGCTCGCCCGTGGAAGCCGGGTCTCGCCGCACAGCCCCCAGCCCCTGGCGATGCCTCGCTGCACATAAGCAAACCTGATTCGAAAAACCTGATTACAGGGCACGTGGAACAGGACGTGACGTGCTCCCCCGCTTCCGTGACTGAGCTGAAGAACTCTGGATGCCGCTCAGTGCCCTCAATGCTCTCAGAGAACACGAAGACTGGAGGGAAAAGGAAACGAGAGACCCCAAAAGCACAGCAAGAACCCGAGACTTTCGGAGCTCCAGATGCTCTGTAAACAGATTTGCAGTTAGATCCGTGCTCCCTGGAAATGTCTGAAACATTTGAGAGAAACAACGAGGGACGTGGGACTGGGGAAAGCTGGAGTGAGGGGCTTGGCAAATTATCTCCCCCGGAACAATGACAAAACTAGACAAAAGTGTCAAAAAATAACCATTTCCGGGTGCTAGAAATTAACCAAAGGCATATAAACAACTGAGAAGCATTTCTTCCAGAAAACCTACCTCCTTGGACCCAATGGCCAAGGGATCCTTTCTGCCATGCATGCCGAGTGCAACCACTGGCCTGGCCTGGTCTGGGTGGGGACAAGCTTGTCCATACCAGCCCAGTCCCTAGGAATTCAGCCTTAAAAATGAAAACAAGAAACTGAGCAGAGAGCTCATGCTGTCGAGGAGACAGAGGTCACAATTTTCCAGTCAGCAGAAAACTTTACAGTCTGCACTTGGGTCCCTACACCGGACACTCCGGCACGGCTCACCGGCACAGGCAGGCAGCACCGGTGACCCTGGGCCTCAAGCAGCCGTGCTCACCTCTTCTCGCGCGTGTGCATAAACGTGCGTGTGGGCGTGGGCGTGTGCACGTGTGCCTGAGCCCGTGGTGCGTGCCCATGACGGAGACGTAACTCAGTACAACGAAACCCATGGAGATGCCAGATGCGGAGAGCGCTCCCTGGTGAGCCGTGGCTGCTCACAGACAAGACCCCCTAGGAGCAGGGACGAATCCCATCACCTCTTGTCACAGAGCATGTAGTCAGTGGGTTATCAGAAAGGTGGTCTTTTGGGGTGAAAATGTTATTTCGGTGGGTCAGCAGTAATCCAACAGAGGAAAAATATAAAATAAAATGGGAGTACGTGGCCATGCATTTGGCTTTTACTTCATCCACTCCTGAGCCCACGGACCACATGTGGGGACTCTGCAGCTTGGCCCCCCGGGCTGGCCACAGCTGGGGCTCGAGGACTCACTTCATCGTGTCAGTTCTGAGCAGGGCTTTGCCTCACGGCGACAGGAGCTAGAACAGACGTCTGGCTTTGCCTCGAGCCTAACACTACCCTGTCAGCCCCTCTCACGCACCGGACATGTGGGGGCAGAGGTCAGCCAGTGGGGAGTAAATTCAAACTTGAAATGACAAAAATTACATAGCTTTGACCTTGAAGAGCGAACAGAGAAAACCACGTAGACGCTCGGACTGGCCAGGAACAAGAGCCTGGTGGGCTCTCGTGGGAAAAACCTGCGCGGGGACACGGAGGCGCGTGGTGAGGAAAGAGCCGGAGCTCGCGAGGCTGGGCTCTAGTGGCGCCACTGCTGTCACTCCTGGGAGGCGGTCATTACACCCACCCCGTGCCCAGCGGGCGGCTGCGGGGCTGCCCACCGCTTTGCGCAAGTCTGACAGATCGCAGGGCCGAGGCGTCAGGCGCTGCGGGTGCGGCAGGGGAAGGGCAGGGAGTGCCCTTGAGAAGGGGCTGCTCGCGTGGCCTGCGCCGCGGGAGGACGGCCGCACCCCCGCCAGGGCCTCTGTGAAGCACCAGCCGTGGTCCCGGCCACGAGCCCGGCCGGACTGCCGTGGAGGCCCACGAAGGGGTGCGGTGGGTCGCTTACTAAGGAGGCAATCGCGAGATTGCAGCTCCGTGCTCCCGGCACAGTGGCGCAGTGAGACCAGTGGAACCAATCAAAGCCGCACACACGCGGCGCGGGAGAGTGACAGGGCAGCAAGGGTCCTGGAAGCTGAGACACCCTTTAACGACGGTGCTGGCACAGTGAGTTTTAGACAAAGAGTAAAAAATTAGAGACTGACTCTAATCTCACACACAATAGCAATACAGATTCGAGCAGAAGTTCAGACTTTTTACCTCTGTCCCTAAGTGTGGCCACATACAGTGACACCCTCCCAAGAGGACAGTGTGGGAGGGAAGCCTGACACACACGACCTCGGCCAGTGGCTCAAGGTCAACGTCACCAGAGTGTGCACGCTGGATGTGACGACCAGGGCACTGCACGTCTGTGGTCCTCCTGGGAACAACTCGTCCCCCCGGTCTCATCCTGAGAGAGACATCCGGGAAATCCCAACAGAGGCCCATTCTACAAAATCCCTGACCCCGTACTCCTCCAAACCGCCAGGTCATCAAAAACAAGGACAGTCCAAGAAACTGCCCGTGAAGGAGACCCTACAGAGACTGTGGCCAAATGCAGGATGGGTCCTGGACGGGATTCTGAGACGGAGGAAGGACGTCCGGCAAACACGGCAGGTCTGAAAGCAGACTTTAGTTAACGAGCACATCGCTTGGTTCATTCATTGTAACCAATGGACCACGCCAACAGCTGTTAGGAACAGGCGTGGGAAATCTCTGTCCCGGCATTTACATTTTTCTGTAGACCTAAAATGGTTTGGAAGCCTATTTTTAAAATATATTTTCAACAAAACAGAAGGGCCAATAACCTGAGAAAACATTTGCAGTGCAGACTGCAGGAAAGAACGGAAAGGCCTTTCGCTCGCGGAAATACCGCCTGTGGAACCAGGAAGCAGAGGAGAGGCAGGAGCGCCAACCTGCAGTGGGGGCCGGGCAGCGCTGCCCGTTGTGCAGGACTCGGGCGCGGGGGCGGCTGTGTGCCAGCAGGACCCAAGAGGCCATCTCCTCGAAGCACCAGAGTCCCGCAGGCTGAAATGCCTCCCTGGGGCGTCAGTGTCTGTCCCGGGTCCCACGTCCCTATGCTCGGGCTTCTCACTGGCTTTCGCACTTCCTCCCGGTGTGGCTGTTCGGGCTGATTATGCATTTTACCTCTGATTCCTCTGAGAAACAGCATCCCTCACTACTGTGCCTTGCTAGGTGGGGACGTGGGGACCTCGTGAGTGCAAACCTCTCCCACAGCCCTCCGGTCCGCACACAGCCTCTCCGTGGCCCGTGTGGGTGACACTGCTCTCCGGCAGCAAGGCCTGGGCGTACGGAGGGCAGGGGCCTGGGGCCGCCCCTCCTGCCGCAGGGTGCACCGCACGCTCGGCAGACAGAGGCTGGCAGGGGCAAGGAAGGGTTTCTCCGGCCTGATGCCCTTCCAGGGAGGGAGGGGCCCAAGTGCCACCGCAGGGACGTGGGGGGCAAGCCCCTGGGCGCGACACCGAAGGCAGGCTCAGCTAGGGGTCCCCATCATTGGCAGGCTGGGCACTCGGCATGGCCACAGCCCGATCAGCCCGGCGAGGGGAACCTGTGCCTGCCTTCAGGTCACGTGGTCCTCAAGCCTACTGGGCAAGGAGTGGGCAGCAGGGAAGGCTGACTGCTGTCCACAGCAAAGGTCAACGGCCGGCCTCAGAACGGAGAGGCCCTCTGAGCAGCACTCACGTGGACCATCCCCAGGGGATGTCACACACGCCTCATCAATCTCCTGGTCACTAATTTTCTGACTGTTGTTTCCAAGACCTGACCTCCTAGCCCGTGAGTCGGCCTATCTCCTGGGTCACCTGTAATTCAGGCCACTCTTTCTGAATACGTATTGATTGCACGGCGACGATCGGGTGAGGACCTTTTCGGGGCACAACTTCTCAGGGAGAACGTCCACCCACGCCAACCAACCTGGGGACGCCATGTGACGCACCGTGACCGTCCTACTCTTGTGTCGTGGGTTCACATCCCGGGGCCTGGCACCGAGGGGGCTACCCTTTGAGTGGCAGCTTCCTGAGACCTCCCAGGCCCCCACTTCCAGTAGGCCTGAGCCCCATCTCTCGTTTCGGTCAGCCCGAATGCACGGAGATGGAAGCTCAAGGTCCAGAGTGGGCCAGACATGAGGAGAGCCCACGCGGGCTGCGGCTCGCTCTTCCCCGAGCTCCCACACACACTGCGCCTGCGGCCTGTACGGGCCCCTGTGCCCTTGCCAGCTCACCAGGACATTCGAAAGATAATCATGGCTGCCAGGCTTCTGGCTGGACGAGAACTCTTTTTTCTGGACTGGTTCTGTGGATGCTTTGTCCACGAAGTCAGGAAGTACCTGGTTAGTAAGGGGCTGCCTTTGAAGTTTTTCTCATACCGGACAAAACCCCAGCTGTCCGGACCCCCATGAGACCTACGCCAAAGGCGCTGAAGCGGTCCGCTTGCCCCCAATCACAGTCTTCTGATTGAGCCTCCAGACTGGGGGTCATAAAGGACCTTTAAGGCTCGTGACATGCGTGACTCTATGGAAAGGACTGTCCATGCTACGGAAGAGAACCCCACGAAGGAGAGCAGTCATGGAAGTCTGGAAGGATTACACCAGTGAAGATGCCAGTGTTGTTCTAGAAAATCCGTGAAAAGCACGGACCCTGAAACTCAAATTCCTACGGGAGGAAACTGTCCAGATGCGCATGACTTGTGATTTGTGACTGAGACAATCAAGGAAGAAACCAAGTGAGGTGCGGACATGACAAAAAAAGGTGAAGGGTGAAGGGTTTCAAGGTCTGGGTCTGGCGCTACGAGACACCAGCCCAGAGGGATGAACAGAAGACGACCCGATGCTGAGAGTTCCCGGACCAGCGCCGGACGACACGGAGGAAGATGTGGGCAGAAGCCACCAGGCCAGGAAACAAACTGGCCGGCGACAGTGACAATCTGTGACAATCTGCCAGGCAGGTTCCATTGCTCAACACTGCTTTGGACTTCTTTTACGACATGACACTCCTAGGACACGGGCACTGGGGCTGATGCGAACAGCAGAAGAGGGATTGGTGCCATATAGAGACATTCTTAGAGGAATGAAACAGCAGAAAAGTCAGGAACGACACCGTATTTCCATAAAGGTACACTGAGTGTGCGGCGTGTACCACCTCCCTTCCAGGTCCCCCCGCCCCAAGTCAGCAGGACCCTCCGTCGCTCTCCTCCTCAGCCTGTCACCACGAGCACAACCAGGGTGAGGCCTTGCATGAGGCCCCACTTCCGCCTACTGGCTGGTGACTGACCTCGTGCCGTACAGGTCGCAACGTACCGGCTGCATGTCTGTGAGTGTCCTCGTGTGCAAACCTGTCCCCGGGACGCCAGGGACTGTCTGCGATGCTTCCATCACCATCTCCAATCCCCTGAACACCCACCCAGCAGGACGTCCTGGGCAAGACTCATGGAAGGGGACAGCCTATCCCCTACAGAGGCAGGACGAGAGTCATATCTAGCATAAAATTAATAATGTGTTGGTTTTCTTACTGTTTGATAACTTCTTTTATAACTTGCCTTCAAAGAATTCCATGAAGGTGCAGTGTGCCTCTCTCTCCGACTGGAGAAAATGCCTATCAGTCGGTCACTACAGCTAAGCGGTTGTTTAAACAATGTAACAGTATTTCCAGATACAGATATCTTATGGATATGGCTGTAACACTGTACGCCGTGAACACTTCACAGCGCTCTCATCAGTGTCCAGGCGAGGCTTCTGCGCAGCAAAGTACCGATCACAGGAGGCTAACACAAAGCAATCACAATGCTGATCACACCTGCAAACACACCTGCAAGCACCCATGAATGTATTTGTACATGACCTTTCAGTTTTGGTGTCTAGGGTTAGTGCGGCACATAACATCTAGAGTTTTGGATCATGTAAAACAATCCTGATGTAGGTACTGACAGCCAGCTCATCTCGTAAACAGTCGGCGTAAACTTATGGTATTGATAAATACAGTACAGTACCATAAGTGTACGTTTTCTTCCTGATGATTCTTAATACCGTTTCCGTTTCCCTGCATTACCTCACCGTAAGAACACAGTAGACAACACACAATTCCTGTGAATCGACTGTGTCATCGGCGAGGCTTCCAGTCAACAGAAGGCTGTTAGTAGGTAAGCTCTGTAGTCAAAACCTACATGTGTATTTTTGACTGTGTGTGTGGGGGGGGGGTGCTCACCCCGAGTGTTCAAGGGTCAGCTGCACTTCCCATCGGGGGATCTTTTTAAAAAAATTTTCTTTTGTTATTAAATTCAATTAGCCAACATACAATACATCATCAGTTTTTGGCGTAGTGTTCAACGATTCATTAGTTGCATATGACGCCCAGAGCTTATCACCATACATGCCCACCTCAATACCCACCACCCGGCTACCCCATCCTCCCATCCCCCTCGCTTCTCTAAGTCTCAGTTCGGTGCCTGGAGTCCAGAGTCTCTCCTGGTTTTTCTTCCTCTCTGACTTCTTCCCATTCAGCTTCCCCCCTTTCCCCTATGATCCTACATGCTATTCCTTATGTTCCATATATGAATGAAGCCGTATGATAATTGTCTTTCTCTGCCTGACCTATATCCCTTAGCATAATCCCTTCTAGTTCATCCCTGTCGATGCAGACGGTGGGTATATTCATCCTTTCTGATGGCTGAGTAATATTCCATTGTATATATGGACCACATCTTCCTTATCCATTCATCCGCTGAAGGGCATCTTGGTTCTTTCCACAGTTTGGCGACCGTGGCCATTGCTGCTATGAACATTGGGGTGTATATGCCCCATCTTTTCACTGCATCTGTATCTTTGGGGTAAATACCCAGTAGTACAATTGCAGGGTCACAGGGAAGCTCTATTTTTAATTTCTTAAGGAATCTCCACACTGTTTTCCAGAGTGGCTGCACCAACTTACATTCCCACCAACACTGTAAGAGGGTTCCCCTTTCTCCACATCCTCTCCAACACATGTTGTTTCCTGTGTTGCTAATTTTGGCCATTCTAACTGCTGTGAGGTGGTATCTCAATGTGGTTTTGATTTGAATTTCCCTGATGGCCAGTGATGTTGAACATTTTTTCATGTGTCTGTTAGACGTTTGTATGTCTTCATTGGAGAAGTGTCTGTTCATGTCTTCTGCCCATTTCTTGACTGGATTATTTTTTTTTTTTGGGTGTTGAGATTTAGAAGTTCTTTATGGATCTTGGATACAGTCCTTTACCCATAATGTCATTTGCAAAGATCTTCTCCCATCCCATGGGTTGCCTCTTTGTTTTGTTGCCTGTTTCCTTTATTGTGCTGAAGCTTTTTATCTTGATGAAATCTGAAAAGTTCATTTTTGCTTTTGTTTCCCTTGCCTTTGGAGATGTATCTTAAAAGAAATCACTGTGATCAATGCCAATGTTCTCTAGGATTTTTTTTTTCTCCTCTAGGATTTTGATGGATTCCTGCCTCACATTGAAGTCTTTCATCGATTTTGAGTTTATCTTTGTGTGCAGTGTCAATTGTAAATATCTGTGCCCCCAACATGGGAACAGCCAACTACATAAACCAACTATTAACCAAAATAAAGAATCATATTGATAATTAGTGGAAGACTTCAACACTCCACTCACAGCAATAGACAGGTCATCTCAGTAGAAGATCAACAAAGAAACAAGAGCTTTGAATGACACACTGGACCAGATGGACTTTGTAGATACATACAGAACATTCCATCCTAAAACAACAGAAAACATTCTTCTAGAGCGCACATGGAACTTTGTCCAGAACAGACCATATACTGGGTCACATATCAGGTCTCAACTGATACCAAAAGACTGAGATTACTTCCTGCATATTTTCAGACCACAATGCACGGAAACTGGAGCTTAACCACAAGGAAAATTTGGAAGGGAATTTGCTAAAGAATGAATGGGTCAACCAGGAGATTAAAGAGGAACTTAAATAGTTCATGCAAACCCATGAATATGAACACATGTAGGTTCAGAACCCATGGAATACTGCAAAGGCCGTCCTTAGAGGGAATCCGAAATGCACAAGCTGACTTTACCCCTAAAGGATCTGGTGAAAGAACAGCAAATAAAGCCTAAACCAAGCAGCAGAAGAGAAATAATAAAGATGAGAGTAGAAACCCATCTGGGTATCTTGAGAAGCTTTTCCAGGTAAAGGAGCGGGCCTCACGCAGCCACATCCTCGCCACTGGGCGGCAGCAGAGCTCCACGGTCCCAGCGCAGAGCGACAGAGAAGTGGCTCCAGACCCTCCAAGACTCTGCGGCAGGGACCCACCCGGCCCCAGCCCATTAGTGTGGTTCAAGGTTTATGGGCATGCAGCCAGGCCCTCGCACTTGCCGCGGTCTGCCACTGGTTTTCACGTGTGTTCAGGCTGCAAGGGCAGAGGGCAGTGGGTGCCGGGAAGACTGCGCGGCCCACAGAACTGAACCAGCTCTCACCAGTGCAGAGCACATACTGCCCAGGCTCTGACTCATGTCTACAGGGTCACCAAGTGTCCTGGAAAGACATGGTGTCTCATGACCAGCCACACATGGTCAAGTGGTGTCCTGTCTGCAATAGGCGGGTCCTCAGAGCCCCCACGGCTCTCCCGGAGGAACAGTGGAGGGAGGCACGGGCTGGGTATGTCCGAGTCTCTGGGACTCACCTCCCCCCTCCCCGTCCCCCCGCAGGCAGCTTGCTCAGTGTGGCTCTGCACCTGCAGCTCACTGGGACGGGGAGCACTCCCGCCCAGAGGAACCCACAGCTTCTCTGCTCCTGTCAGGAGACAAAGTCCCCCGAGTCCCGAGTCTCACCTGGGTTGCCAGGAGCCACCTGGGCCTGGAGACAGAAGTCCAGGCCAGCCTGAAGGGCACCCCTGAGCCAGGGCAGCGGAGGGTGGCGTGGACAAGATGGTGTGGCTGCTGGCTTGTGTCCTGGGGAAGGGGCACGGCTCGGCCTCTGAGCACTGTTGGGGACGGCCTGGAGCAGCGACCCCCAGAGGACAGGCCACCTTCCAGGGAAGCACAGGGCCCTTGGCTGGCAGGAAGCAGCACCTGTGACCAGCGCAGCAAGAGCGGTTCCAGTGCTGTGAGCAGGCCTGGGTGCTCCAAGAGCCAAACGTCAGTGGGTCGGGCATGCAGAACAGGGCGGTTGGGGGTGGGTGTCCCGCCAGCGTTTCCTGAGGGCCCTTCGTGGAGGCAAAGAGGAATGAACTGGAAGCAGCAGAGCTCAGTGCGGTGTTTCCGTCAGCCTGGCTGTGGGGGAGACACAGCTCTGGGACAGCAAAGGCCAATGGCCACAGGTGGCGGATGAGGCTGGGTGGGGCAGAACTACGCAACGTGCAGCAAGGCCAGGGCTCAGGGAGGCGCGCTGACCCCTGGCGCTCTAAGGCCACCATAAGTGGACTAGGGTGTCCCCAGGATGGAGGTGGCCTGGCTGGGCACGCTAAGGAAAACCTGTGAGCTGGAAGGACGTTGACATGATCCGCTTTCAAGGACGATCAGGATGGATGGCCCAGGCTCTAGGTCCGAGCCGCCTGCACGGCAGAGCCCACAATGATGGCAGAACCTATCACAGCCTGTGGCACGGAACAGGAGTTCGCCCGAGCCTGAAGGACAGAGTGACAGGGTCGTGGTGAGAGAGAGCCCCCAGGCCTTCCTGGGGCTGCTGGAAACCGGGCCTGAGCTCTCCCCAATTCCAGGCAATGCAAACACCACCACAGACCCCTAGCTCACCTGGCCCTCGTGTGTTTCAGCGGTCCCTGTGCCTGCACATGTAACTAGGGGACGTCAACGCCATCCCTGAAAGCATAACTGGGTGAGATACTTAGCAGCTGCCAGAACGCCGCCTATGGGGCCCTGGTCTTGGACACTGAAGTAGAAATGGCCAAATGTAACTCCTGGGAACCTCACCACCAGGCTGGGGCAGCGTGCAGGAAAAGCTAGTCGGAGCCATCGTGACAGACTTTGGGCTACGGGGTTGCAGGGACCTAGACCCCCCGCTTTCTGCCCTCCACCATGAAACGAGTCAGGCTGTGGCCGATGACAGTGCACGGCTGCGGTCCCGGCCGAGTGGAAGCTCCAGTGAACCTGCTGTGTGGTCTCCGCACTTGTCTCGGCAACTCGCCTGGGGCACACCTACCTCGGTCCTGTCAGGACAGAGGTGGACTTCAGTCAGCCTTCCAGGGAGGACAGGAGAAAGCAATCTCTCGGGGCCGCTGTAAGTCCGCTCAGGGGACCACATTCCGCCTTGGGGAACCCTGGCCACGTGCTAGTGCGGCATGGACGTTGTGCTGGCCCACTTCGTGGCTGGCGTTTCCAAAGTGGACACGGCGCACAGACGACAGCAAGCTGGCCGGGTGCTCTGGGAGCCCCGGGGGGGCGCAGAGGGTGGAAGGTCACTGACAAGGCAGAAGGTCACTACCCGAGGTGTCAGGGCCGTGTGTAAGAAGGGGCAGCCGTCAGGCCAGGACAGCTCCTCTAGCTGGAGGACGCACACTGTCGTGCCCCACGAGCGCGCAGAGAAGGGCAGGCCCCACGGGGAGCCTATATGGTTTTGGCCGGTCACCTCCGCGGCCCTTGGGAGAACAGCTCCAACCATCCCGGGCGTCCTGGGGGCTACATGTGGGGTACTCTGCAGCCGGACCTACGGCCACATGCCCCGAAAGAGGCCCAGCCGCTGGGGGAAGCTGGGGCGGATGAGGCCCTATGCAGAAGCCCCGGCAGCACGGCGACACGGAGTAGACGGCTCGGGCGCTGGGGCAAGGCCGTGGCCCCTGCAACAGAGAATCTGCCGCTCTCCGAATGGAGCAGCTCTCAGGTCTCAGAGAAACGTCTCACTCACTAGATCCCAGCTTCTCAGAGAAGGACGCACTCAGGAACAGCCGGTTGCAGACGCGCAGCACCAGGTGTGGGGGAGGGGTGAGGAGCCTCCATGTCCAGGGGCCACTCCCCCCCCACCTCCAGGTCTTCCCCAACCCAGTCCTTGGGGGTTTTAGGGAGGCACCATGATGGACGGATGAAGTCACTGGCCATGGGCGATTCATTCAACTTCCAACTCCTTTGCCTTCCCTGGAGCTCAGGGAAGCTCCAGGGAAAGTTCCAGTTTCCGCTCATGTGGTTGGTCCCCCTGGCCACCAGCTCCCAAGCTTAGGTGCTTTCCGAAAGTCATCTCTCTAACGTAACGAAGGACACCTTTATGCTCTCCTCACTCAGGACCTTCCAAAGTTAAAACCCTTGGTATTCTGGGCCAGGAATAGGGACGAAGACCAATTATATATTTCGTACCATAAATCACAATGCTCCGGAAGCCCCTGTGTGGGGAGAAGGGCCCTGACGTATAGGCAGACGGCACAGGCGGCAGCAAAGGGCTGGGCTTGCCGGCCGGGCACCCGCACGGTGAGCCTGGAGAGGGCCCGTGGGGACAAGGAGCACGTGCGGGCCTCCAGGAGCCGATGCTGGTCCTGCAGGCTCTGGGACCCTCCAGGCAGACACCGGGCCAGGGCCTGGCTGGCTGGGACTCCCACTAGGGCAGGTCTCCCCCTCGGCTTCCGTCGCAGCCCGTCTTCACGCAGCAGCGTGCCCTAAGTCATGGGTTTTAACTTCCTTTTACCAGGGGTGTGGACGAGGCTTCCACGTCACGACTCCAGAGGGAGCCACCCGCACACGCTTCACTCCGCATGGCACGCCGGCCCCCTGTGCGGCCACTGGGCCTGTTCCGCCTCAGCCGTCACCGGTCTGGAGGCCCCCGGGTCGCATCACACAGCAGCTTCCCCGCGAGGCACAGCCCACCACTGCAGAGCCTCCCCTGGGTGTCAGCCTCGCCGCACAGCCACACAGTCCCCAGGTCCCTGGAGAGGTCCCCAGCCGCCCTGAAGGGTCTCCCGAGCTCCCCACCATGGCACTCCTCTACACCTAAATGCTCCCAGGACACCTGGTTGGGGACAATTTCTCCTAAACAGCATGTGCTTTTCCAGCTTCTCCGAGCTGCAGAGCCCTTTCTCCGGACGTAGCCCTCGGCAAAGGCTCCGTACGTGAAGCAGTGTGGGGGCGCTGCCCTGGCCGACGCCTGAGTGGGACCCACAGACCACCTCGTGGCCCTGCCACACGTTCTGGAAAGCACCAGGAGAGGTCAGAGGCCCCGGCCCAGCTCTGCCGACTGCGCCCCCCCAGAGCAGCCGTGTCTCTTGTGGAAAATCGGCGGGATCCCACTCCGCCAGCGGTGGTCTTCAGGGAGGGCCGGTGAGGAAAGGGAGGAACACGGCTCTGAAATGAGCAAGCGAGCCCGTGCTCCACTCGTCCCCGCTCATCTCACAGACATTCCCCATCCGTTCAGTGAGGGGACGAAACACGGTCATCGCGATCCGCTTACTGTCTGTCTTGTTCCCACTGACAACATTCAAATAAATTCTACTTACTAAAATCCCGTCATGAAAACGGTTTCCCTGAAGATGCCAGCAGAACAGGCCGTCCGGCCGGAGCCCGGCAGCACTGGCAGGGAGGGTGTGCCCCGACACCCCTCAGCCTTAGGGCCTTGGGAGCCACACAAAGGGGACACGTGGCCGGAGGCCCTGTTCGCCCATCCACGGGCTGAGCGCCTTTCCTTCCGTGAGCTGGGGGTCCAGTCCAGAGCTCGAGGCAGGACGCTGTGACAGGACCCCAGTCTAGACAAGCAGGAAAGCGGGCTGCAGGGGCCCTTCCAAGGGACCACCGTCCCCCCCCCCCCCCAGGCCGCAGGAAAGGCCCCTTTTGGCATCATTCCCTCACCCGACGTGGCTCTTCGAGGCTCATCAGGCTCAGGAAGCCTGGGAGGTTCAGCTCCTGCCCCTGGACAGCCGCCAGCAGGCACGAGGGTCCTGTGTGCGCCCGCCCAGGGTGCTGTGACTTCGCTGGTGCCTCTGCTCTCTCCCCAGCCACCACACCCACCTGCTCCCAACTTCCCAGATCCAGTCACACTCAGAAGACCTCTTGTCTGTCTCTACCTTCACTCTAAAAATAGCTTCTCTCACTGCAGTCCCTGAAGGCACACAGCCCTCCGAAGCCCAGTGTGACCGCCGACGTGCACCTGCTCCTCGTGCACGGGGGGACGGGGCACACCAGCGGTGTGAATCCCAACAGACCTGCTCTCTCTTAGGTCCTGTCAGAAGAAATGACTTCAGTACACGTGACATGCTTCATGAGAGAGAACCAGCCACATTCGACTGCCCTGGGACGTCACACAGGCCAGGAAAGCCCCGGGACTGTCATCCAGACCCTCCACGATGGGGTTGGCCCTTGACTCCCGGCCAGGCTGAAGACATACCCAGGCGCTTACGCGGCGTGCCTCATCTGGACTGGGGAGCGCACACAGACCGGAACAGAAGCCGTGTCCCCGGCTCACAGGACAGAAACTCTTCCAGACATGACCTCCTGGCAGAAGCACACCCCCCCTCCACCCCCCCCCCCCGCACATAGAGGGGCACGTGAGGTCGTGACCTTTAACCCAGAAGGGCTGGCGGAGACCACTGCCTCGCAGGCCTCACTCCCCTAGGCTCCATGCGGTCTGCCGCGCCCCTGCCCTGCTGCCAGGTGCTCAGAGCGGACCAGCCGTGTCCCGCAGCCGCGCTGAGCTGGGAGGCAGGCACATCCCTGCCACCCAGGCTGCAGGAGGCAAGCTCTATCAAGCAGACCCCAAATGAATGAGCATCAGACGACACGAGATTTGAAGGCAGTCAGAGGGCATGGATGAGCCGCTGCCTGGACATGCGGGGGCTCAGAGCGCCACACAGACCTCCGCCCCAATCCAACCCCCAGCTCGCATTCCTCTTCAAGCCTCGGCGGTGCCGGAGAGGCCCCTGGAGAAACAGGACTGGCTTGCTTTCTCGTCCTGCTCGAAGTGGCGGGCAATGAGAGATGAGCAAGTGCTAGGAGACTCAAGGCCCTAACTCACGGGACGCACACTCTCCCAGCCCTCTGCAACGACAGGTGCCGGGGGCCCGTGGGGCCAAACGCAGCACGGCCTGCTTTCCCCCCAAAGATAGATGCCATTCCCCCAGCACAGGGGCCGTGTGCCCACCTGTCCTCCCACGGACGGCGGCCACACGATTCTGCACAGAACACGAAGAACAACTTCCCAAAGTCACGAGAGTATCCAACAGCAGGCACGTCCCTTGAAGAGGAGGCCTACCCTCGGCAAACTCCCCAGGTTTGGTGGCTCTCAGCCTCAGGCTGCTTACACCCCAGGAGGAAGTCCTCGACCTCACCGGCTTGAGGGACCAAGGACAACAGCAGCCGGCAGGTGAGAGGAAATCCCGGAAAGGAGAGAACCAAGGGAGAAAGCCCCAAGTTCTGTATACGCTGTGCCCAAATACGGGGGGCGGGGGAACTGCACGTGCGCAAGGTTAAATGGGTTCCAGCTGCAGCCACCACGGAGGCAGGTTCACAATGTGACGCCCACAAGGGAACTGCCTGGGTAAGAAGAAAGCCCCTCCCCTCCCACTGTTGGGCGAAATGCGGCTGCTGTGGACTGAACAGAACCCCCACCCCCCACGGTTCAAATGCTGGAGCCCTAACACCCACGGTGCCGGCATTTAGAGATGCGGCCTCGAGGGAGGAGATGAAGGCTAAACGAGGTCATAAGGCGGGGCGCGGATCTGACGGATCAGTTCCTGGAGCGGGAAACACTGGAGAGCCCACTGTCCCTGCCCGCCGTGTCTCTCCCCACAGCAATGCACCGAGGAAAAGCCGTGTGAGGACCCAGGGAGAACACAGACGGTGAGTCAGGTGGCGCAGCCTCACCGAAAGCCACCCGAGCTGACGCCTTCATCCCGGACGTCCGGCCTCCAGAGCTGCAGGAGAGCGCCGGCTGCCACTTCGGCCGCCCCGGCCACCGGGCTTTGTTAGGCGGCCCAGTGGCCAGAGACAGTGATGGAACCCAGAGGCCTTACACAGAACGTCCAACGTTCAGGAAACTAACCAAAATTATTCAGCATATGAAGAAACGCAGAAGAAAGAGAATTGACAGATATTGACTCCAAAGTGGCCGCGTGTTGGAATAAACAGGTTTCGGAAAAGCTATTATACCTAAATTAAGGAGATGAAGAAAACATTCGTGGAAGGAATAAAAATAGAGCAAAACTAAAAAAAGAAACAGAATTTTTAAAAGAACCCTATTAGCTTTCCATGGCGACTGTAATGACTCGCCACGGGCCGAGGACAAAGCTCCAAGCCGCGGAAGCAGAGCTTATCTCTCACAGCCCCAAGTCCAGTGACCGCTCCGGGGCCACAGCAAGGTGGCGGCAGGCACGCTCGTGGGAGGGCACAAGGAGCATCTGTCCCTTTCCTCTTCAGCCTCGGGCGGCTGCGCCACGCCATCTGCACACGGCCTGCTCTGAATGTGAGCCAGCCTGCCTCTGCCTCCCCCTACAAGGACCCTGGCGACTGCGAGTACGGCCCGCAGGGAGCGGAATTCCCACCCTCCCGCGGGGTGGAAATGGCACCCCACAGCGCCTGTCTTCCCCGGCAGTCACCGTCAGCGTGGGTGGAGCAGAGCGGGAACCTGATCAATCGAGACCCAGCAGCCACAGGGCGGGTTTCTGGGGGTGAAGCGGGGAGCCAAACAGCAAGGAGCGGGGTGGGGGTGGGGGATAAGGGGCAGGGGCGGGCAGAGGCAAGTGGTGAAGCGGTGCTGTCCTGTGCTCAGCCTCGTCCAGGCCAGAGGAGCTCTGTGTGGAGCGGCACGCCTGCCCCGCCTCGACCATCGGGCCAGGCTCTCATGCCGTGATGCCCCAGGCGCAGGAGACACGCCACCAAAAGCTCATCAGACCCAAACCCGGAAAGTCTCCATTTGAATAAGGAAAGATAATCCATAATGAATCATGGAACACTACATCAACAACTAAGGGTGTATTATATGTCGCTAACTGAACATACTAATAAAAAACCGATAATCCGCGGAGGCTAGCACTGAAACAACACAGAGGCTGGGATGATCTGGTAGGGATTTTAAAGCAGCCACAATAAAAACGCTTCATGAGCAACGTGTACGTGCTTAAAACTAATGGGGAGAGAAAAAAAAAGTCTCAGCAAAGAAACAGAAGGTAAAAAGAAGAACCAGATGGGAAATGCAGACTCTACAAAGGAGAGGGTCATGTGATCTGAATGGAGAGACGGTCTCTACTATTTACTCAAACTTCCGACAGCACATGACGGTAAGACCACGTTAACATGTACAGCATAATACCTAACGGAGCCACTTAAAATTCTGTACAAAGACACTGGAAAACAGTATAGATAAATCAAATGGGATTCTTTTTTTTTTTTTTTAAGATTTTATTTATTTATTTGACAGAGAGAAATCACAAGAGAGGCAGGTAGAGAGAGAGGAAGGGAAGCAGGCTCCCCGCTGAGCAGAGAGCCCGATGCGGGACTCGATCCCAGGACCCTGAGATCATGACCTGAGCCGAAGGCAGAGGCTTAGCCTGCTGAGCCCCCCGGGCGCCCTCAAATGGAATTCTAACAAAACGGTCAAGTAACCCAAAAGGAGGGAGGAGGAGTAAACAGAAAACAAAACCAGAGAACAAACATACTACAAAAAATAAAATGACAGCTTTAAGTCCGAACAAAGCAAACATATCACATTATGATATAAATGGTCTAAATGCAGCAATCAATAGAGATTGGCAGAATGGATTAAAGAAAAAATATGTCCCAACTACACGCCATCTAAGGTAAACATTAATAATAATAAAAAAAATTAGGAATGGCTACATTAATACCAGATACAGCAGACTTCTGAGCACAGAAAATAATAAGCAAAGAGAAAGAAGGAAAATAAATACAAAAAAACTAAAATAATGATTTTTAAGAAGTCTCTCCATCAAAAAGCAATCTTAAATTCGTGTGGGCCAAAGACACAAAATTCATGAAGCAAAAACTGATACAGTTAGTGGGGAAACAGACAAATCCAAAGTTATATTTGGAGACTTTAACACTCTTCTCTCAACAAATGGTAGAACAGGTAAACAGAAAGTCACCAGCAACCGGGAAGAATTTAACACCACCCATCAAAATGCAGGGCCTGGCACGCGCAGAACCCCAGTGGACAGGAGTGGAGCAAGGATATTCTCCGGGCAGACTGTATCCTGGGCCATGAGCTTAACTCAACACATTTAAAAGAATTAAAATCACACAGAATGCACTCTCTGATTACAGTTAAGCTAGAAATCAATAAAAATAAAAATAGGAATGTCTTTAAACAATAGGAATTTTAACAACACACTTGTGAGTAATTTATGAGCCAAAGAGGAAACTTCAAGTGAAATTTGAAATATACACCAAAATGAATGACAATGAAAATAACAATGTATCTAACTGTGTGGCTGCAGCTAAAGGACACTGACAAGGAAATTTTCGGACTAAACGTTTAAATTAGAAAAGACAAATGGCCCCAAATCTGTAGCTAAGATCCCACCTTCAGAAACCAGAGAAAGAGAAAACCCCAAATCAGAGAAGGGTTGAAATAGTAACTGTAAGAGTAGAAATCAGTGGAATCAGAAACAGAAGAATAATAGAGAAAATAAATGAAACAAAAAGCTCGTTCTTTAAAAAGCTCAATGAAACTGACAAGACTCTAGCTAGACTGACAAAAAAGGAGAAAAGACACAAATTCCCAATATTAAAAATGCCACGAGGGCCATCACTGTCGATTCCCCAGTATTAAAGGGATGGTACGGGAATACTGCAAACCACTCTGCACTATAAACTAGACAAGTCAGGTGAAACACAGCAGTTCCTTGAAAACTACAAATAACCATAAGTCACTCACTATGAAATAGATTATTTGGGTTACCCTGTATTATTAAGAAATCGAACATGGCTTAAAAACCTCCTGAGAAAGGAATCTTCAGATCTAGCAATTTTACTGGAGAATCCCACCAAATGTTTAACGAAATTAACGCCAATTCTACACAATCTGTTCCAGAAAAAAGAAGACAAGGGAACTCCATCTAGCTCAATTCAAGAGGCTAATATTACCCTAACAACAAACTCAGAGACAGAACACAAAAAGAGAACTATAGGCCAATGTTCTTCATGAGCATGGATGTAAAAATTCTCAACAAAATACAAGTGACTGTAATCCTGTGATACATAAATATAAATATACACCGTGACCAGGCAGGATTTATAGCAGGGATGCAAAACTGTTTCAATATTCAAAAATCAATCAACGTAATCCATTACATTGACAGATTAAGAAAAAAAAATCACGATAATAACAATTCATGTATAAGAAACATTTGACAAAATTCAACATGCATTCATGATTTTAAACAAAAACCTCTCAGCAAACTAGAAATAGAGAATTTCAACTTAATGAAGAGCATCTACAAAACACTTTCAGGTAACCTCATACTTAACGGTGGACAACTCAATGGCTTCCCCCCGCCCCAAGATGAAGAGCAAGGCAAGATGTCCAGGCTCATGTCTCTTACCCAATACAGCAATGTAGCTCCAGCCAATGCAATAAGGCAAGAAAAGGAAATAAAAGGCATAAGATTGGAAAAGAAAAATCAAACCGCCCCTATTTAAGGATGATAGAATAGTCTATATAGAAAATCCCAAGGAATCTACAAAAAGTCTCCTAGAACCACTAAGTGTTTTATAAATGTCACAGGATACAAGATCCACATATAAAAGTCAGTTGTATTTCTACGGACAAGAAACGAACACATGGAAACAAAGTAAAAATACAACACCAGTTACAATCACTTAAAAAATGAAATACTTTGATGTAAAACTAACAAACACATATAGTACTTACCTGCTGAAACCTATGAACACCGATGAAACAAGTCAACGATCTAAACAATGTGGGACACATCATGATCAAGGCATGGAAGAGTCAACACAGTAAAGATGTCACTCTTCCCCCAATAGATAGTAAGTTGAATGCATTTTGTACTAAAATCCCAAGAATATTTTTAGATATAGGTAAGACAATTCTAAAACATATCTGGAAAGTCAAGGAAACTAGAATAGGCAAAACAATTTTAAAAAAACAAAGTAGAAGAAATTAATTGATTTTAAGATTTACTATATAGCTGTTGTCATCCGGACAGCATGAAACTCCAGAGAGTAAGCACACGATCAATGGGACAGAAGAACAAGAGAACCCAGAGACAGACCCAATAACAGCTGATTTTCGACAAAGGTGCAAAACCAAGGGCACCGGGGGGGCTCAGTCAGTGAAGCGTCCACCTTTGACTCAGGTCATGATCTCAGGGTCCTGGGATCAAGCCCTGAGAGGGGCTCCCTGCTGAGAAGACAGTCTGCTTCTCCCTCTGCCCCTCCCCCTGCTCACACGTGCTCTTCTCTCTGGCTCACGCTCTCTCTCTCAGATAATAAACACAAATTTTTTTTTTAAAAAGGTGCAAAACCAGTGAGATATAGGAAGGACAGTCTTTTCAACAAGTGACGGTAAAGGAACTGGACATTCATCAGCAAATAAGCAAATAAACCTAGAACTATACCTCGCTGGTGAGCCACAATGGACTCGAGAAAACAAAGGAGAAACGCTTCAGGACCCAGGGCCTGGTGAAGAATTTCAAGATGCGATACTGAACTCCAGCCAATAGCCAGCATCAGCCACAGCCATGAGAAGGGTGGTCTTGACTGGCTCCCACTCGAGGCTTCAGAGAGCAACCCTGTGAGTCGGGAACTGGCCAAGCAATGAGACGTTACTTGGTGCCTCAAATCGCTGACTTCGGGGTGATTTTTTACATAGCAATAGGTAACTGGAACGGCTCCTTCTCTCCCTCAGTGGCTCTCTCTGATGTCTGGGATCACATCAGACCCCCAGCCAGGCTCTGTACCACCTGCCCCTGCCTGTCTTCTCCCTCACCCGTTTTCCTGATTCCCGCTCTTCCACCTCTCTGACCCACAATCCGCTCACCACGCCCAGTCGGAATCTCTGCTTCTGAAATTTGATGTGGGAGCTCGCAGACCTGCTCCCATACACACACATCACAGTTTCCAACTCCCCGCCTCTTCCGCACCCCTGCCCTTTTTCCTGCCCTTTTTCCTTTGCTGCTTCCCCCACCCCGCTGCCAATGGGCTTGATGGCGCATGGCCGCTGGAATGCTGGCGGGCAGGAGAGCAGAGGCTTGAGTGCATTCCTGGGTGTGAGATCTCCCCTCGTGCTTTGGCTGGCGCCCCAAGGAGAACACGCCTCGGGCAGCCGCTGGTACAGGAGAACGGGGCTTAGACCGTGGCCAAGCCAGCCTGCATAGGCACGACTTCCTGCTGGCAGCCACGGCCACCGTGAGGGTGTCTGACTGATACACTTTGCTTAAGTTATTGCCTCAGCTTCAAGATCTTTCAAACACAGCTGGAACCCCACCACCTCCGTAAAGCCATCCGTATTTTCCAAGTCATAAAAGCGATTTTCCTCCTCTGAATTATCATGGCCGATTAAACGAGCTGCTCCTTTGGCACGTCTCCTTTGGAAGACTTGAAGGGGGCGGTGCGGCTAAGTGGGTTTCCAGCTTGAAAGGACGAGCCGTGAAATACTTGTGATCCCGGCAAACAGTCCTGCTCCGTGCCAGGCACTGTGCTAAGTGTTCCATGCACGCTCCTTCCTCGAACGAGGAGCTGCTGTCAGCATCTGAAACCAAACCGAGAGATGAAGCCACTTGTCTTAAGGTCAAGTGGCCACCCCTCGCCAGTTGGAGCCGCAAGGCCCGCGAGCACGTGGGGAGGAGCATGCAGACGGCCTGGCTTTCACTCGCCGCTTCCTCCGCGCGTCCTGGAGCTTGGCCGCTGCCCACCCCTCCCACCTCCCTCTCACCCCTCCACCCCCCGGGAGCACCTTGTGGCTCCTGCTTCCCCACCTGCGTTTCAGAAGAGGACGGAAAGCCCCACGTCCATCCCCCAGACACCCCGGCCTGTGGTCAATCCTCTCTCAGGTGTTGTGTTTGTCTTCGGTCCAGGCATCTGGATGAAGTGAGCAACCAGAACTTGGAAGTAGAGGAGAGGCTGTAGTTAACAACGGAGGAAAGAAACCCAAATTCCGTGATTCAGTCTCCCTTAGCAGAAATTTCTCAGAGGAAGCAAGCATGAATCAGAAGCGGTGCTGACGGAAAGCCAAGCAAGGGCAGCTGTCCACGCTGACGTATGCAGGCCAAGGTGTTGGAGACCAAGGCAAACTGACCAACAGCGCTAGCACGACAGGTCACTGTGCTTCCAGTGACGCGGCTGGACCTTCCAGGTGTGCCGGGCACCGCCTTGAGTTCAGCTTCGGGTCACCTCATGCTTCCTCCTCTCTTCCGATACCTGCGACGTCTGGACCACTCCCCCCTGCGCCCTCCAGCTGTCCACGGAATAACACAGGGCAGGGCAGGACCCCAGGTAGTAGGGCGCCCTCCCGCACCTGCCACCTGGGAGGTGTGACTTGTTGGGGACAGCGGGGCCTTACTGGGCAGAGCACACAGGCCCCAAGCGTTCCTGCCCAGGCAGCGCGCCCTGAGTCCCCATCCCCTGCAGGACAGAGGCACGGTGCCACCCCTTCAGCCTGGCCCACACTGAAGGCAAAGACCAGACCCGAACCAAGGGGCCAGTCGGTGCGCCATGAGATTTAGATATCGTGCTATTTTATCAGTAAGTTCTTCAGTATGCATTTATGAGACTGACGCGCTGCCCACTGCGCTGAGGGCCGTTTCAGTATACATTTAATCTAGAAACAGTTTTCGTAACCACCATGCAATTCTCATATAACAAAATCAAGAAAAATCCTTTAATTTTTCTTGTCACCCAGACGCCATTCAAATTTCCAGTCGCCTCAAAGGTGTCTTTTTACAATTGCTCTGTTTAACCATAATCCAAATAAACTTTACAAAATGCCTTTACAAAATGCCTTTTACAGATTATTCTGTAACTGCCCTCTCTTTCTACATGCATTTTATCTGTTGAACCCACAAGTCATCTGTCCTAGAACCTTCCAAATTCTGCATCTGGCCGACTGCCTGCTCGTGATATTCTGGCATGTCCTCTAGCCTTGAACTCTGGAAACGGGCAGCCAGCTCTAGACGTTTGCTTGGGCCACGGGCTCCATCCCTCCCTCCCGGCTGATGCTGGGGACTTCCCGCAGTGTCCGACCACAAGGCAGAGCGGACCGCGGACTGTCCCACCTTCCGCGCATGATGCTGAGTGCTATCACCGCCTCCGTCGCGAATGTCCTGGTGAAGCTCTTGAGCTGGTACGGCAGCAGGCACTGATCAACGAATAGATCCTGTGTGTCCTCAGGGACCCCAAAACGGTGACCTTCTTCTTCCGTACTTCTCTCCGTGACAATGAGCTTCTATAGGTAAGACCTTCAGCTCATCCACGGTTGGACACACGGTCTGCCATGCAGTCTCCGGAGGAAAGGACGGGCGCAGGCTGGGTTTCTCACTGCTGAGTGCTGACGATCGATACAAAGTCGATTCATCCCACTGACTCCAGACAAGAAGACTTCTCGCTGCTCTCGATCCTCAGATATGTTTGGACTCAGGGATTGTTAGGAGTCTGCCGTCTCTCACAGCAGGGACCCAGGTAGTACCTGTTCCTTTTCCTGTTCAAAATGTCACTCTCTGGCACCCAGACCCTTTCGATAGAATAAAATAGTACGGAGAGACTATGATCAGGGTGTATACAACTACTGTTTTGTGGCTGCTCCTAGAACTTTCCCCACGAGCCGTGCTAGAGTACGTGTTACAAAGTAAATCCTATGGTCCGTCCAGAGAAAGGGGAGAATATGCAGCGCTAGAAAGAAATGAGCTGTCACGCCGTGAGAAGACACAGAGGGCCTTGAACACGTATCAGTGAGTGACAGAAGCCAAGCGGAAAAGGCTGCGTAGGACAGTATGGCAGCCCGTAGGCAGCTCCAATAATGTGGGAAGACTGAAGTCACACCGGGTGTATCTGTGGCCACAACAGAACTAAACTAAAATCAGTAACAAAAACATATCCCAAACTCTCCAAATATCTGAAAATGAACACATTCTACAAAACTTACAGGTCAAAGGAAAAAATTCTAAGAGAAGTCAGAAATATTTTGGTAATTAACCAATGAGAAAACCACCTGTCAGAGTCTGTGAGGGGCAGCCACAGCCGGAGCTTAGAGAGAAGTACGTCATAGTAAGAGAAGAGAAAAGTCTACAGAATCAGTGATATAAACTCCGACCTTAAGAATCTAGAAAAAGTAGTGCAAATTAAGTCTAAATTAAGTAGAAGGCAGATGCGGCAGGCAGAATACCCCCACCCTGGTCCCTGGTGCCTGTGGACATGTGGCCCGGCAGGGCAAAGGGCTCTGTAGACATGACAAAGGTCAGTCAGGAGATGGGGAAGGCCACTGGGGTTCTCTGGGTGGGGGCACACTGACCATGTGTATTCTGCCAGATGGAGAACCTTTTCAGCATGAAGCAGAGAGAAAAGTGGTGGGGGAGGAAGGCTTGGAGACAGACAGTGCTAAGGTGGGAAACAGAGGAAAGGACCATGAGTCGGGATGAGAAGCCTCTGGAGACTGGAAGAGCAAGGAAATGGGTTTTCCCAGATCCTCCAGAAAGGAATGCAGGCGCACGACCACCTGACTGCAGCCCTGGGACACGGTGCTGGGATTCTGCCCCACAGAACCGCGAGACGGTGACCCGTGTTCTTTGCAGCCAGCAAGTTGCCGGTACCAGTTTAGGGCAGCGATAGGAAGCCAGTACAGCTGGAAATAATAAACACACAGGGGAGTCAAGGAAAACAGAGACAAACAGTAAAGAAAAATAAAATAAAGTTAGTAATCTGAACATATGTAAACAAATGGAAAACCCACAGACGAAGAGAAAAAGAAAACAAAAATCTGGATTAACGAACAGGAAAGATCGGCTGTCAGAACAAATCCTCCCGGTGTCAAAATGACGGTGTGGGATTATCATGAGGGACAAGCTCAGGCCGACACATATACCAGCTGAGACGAACTGGGCCAATTTGGAGCCACAACGCTAAGAAGGTACAAACCCTGTCGTGTTGAAAAGATTGAGTCCGTTGTCAAAGGCCTTCCCATCAAAGAGGCACCAGGCCCTGGGAAATTCCAGCATTCGTATTCCCAGCAATCTCACACGCGCCTCCAAAAAGCAGAGCACGAGGAAGTCATTGCAAAGTCACTGTCCAAGGCAAGCTCAACTCTGATTTTTAAGTCTGACAAAGATAAAAACGAAAATTAGAACCCTCTCTTGTGACTACAGGTATAAAATGTCTCACAAAAATATTAGCAAAAAATAAATAAATAAATAAATAAATAAAAAAATAAAAAAAAAAAATCCAAGCATCAAGGCCAGGGAGGGTTTATACCAGGAATAGTTTAACGTTTCTAAAATATAACAAGTAATTTACCAAGTTAACACGGTAAGGGCAGAAAATGATCATTTCAATTAATGCAGGAAAAATCATTTGAGAACTTTCCATACCATGCTTGATAAAAATCTTCAACAAACATGTCTTTTTCTATCAGGCTGAAAACCTTGTTTTCTGATGACATCAGTCTGGTCCCCGACTCACCTGATCCCTCCGCATGCACACAGGTCGGTTCCCTCAGGGTTGGGTCACAACCAGGGGAAGCCACAGTGAGAGCTGGATGACGAACACAGGACTGTCACTGTCAGGAAGGAGGACAGTGGAGGTGAGCCCCGCATTCACCCTGCTCGCGCCTGATTCCAGAATCAGGGTGTCTTCCAGGCTGGCATGCAGAGACTGTATTTAGGGGCTGCTGAGAAGGAACCCTAAAAATCTGCGTGAAATAGTCCTCCTGTCTTCGGCGAGTCCTTCACTGTGTCTGCATGAGGTGAGACGCTGGGACCCAGGAAACTCACCAGGAGGCACGGGTCACGTGGCTGGTGCAGGGGGAGCCAGTGTGGGCGGCGGGCGCGGAGAGACCCCAGCCAATAAGCAGATCGTGCTTTCTGCTGAAGTCACACGAAGGTGACGGGGAGGGAGGGCAACGGCCTGGGATTCAGGCAAAATGGAAACAGATCTGTCTTAACCGAACTTGAGCCCTGAGAGGGCCAGGTGACCCACTTGCCCTTTCTGTCCCTGCCAGAGCACAGGGGACCCATGGAGAGCCCTGCAGTGCTTCCCCCCTCCCCAGGACGCCCAGCTGCCGCTGAGAACCCCCAGCCGGGCCGCAGAGCAGCAGCGGGAGCCTGGGCTCCGGGGACAAAGCAGCAGGTGGGGGGCGTGTGCAGGGGCCAGACGGTCGGATGAGCAGAGACCCCAAAGTGGCTGTGCCAATGAAGTGACAGAAAGTGGAGACATGGGGGACAAAATGAACATGAACTACCCCAGTGAAGAATGAAAATTTAAAGAAAAACACACCTAAAACTGAAAATTTCCAAAATATGAAAGAAGAAACTCAATGGACATAGCAGAAGCCCGGGTTAGGGACCCTGAAGGGCGGCCAACAGAGAAGGTCCAAATGGAGCACAGACAGCGAAAACAGCTAGGAACGCAGGAAACCCCAGAAAAGGACATAGGATGGGGCAGATCGGAAGGACTTGCCCAGACAGAAAGGCCAGCGTGAGAGCAAGAGTGGCCATATTATTACCAGTTGTCTGTGGAGCTGTATGACAGAGCGGCACGGCCGTGGGGACAGCCACTTGCCGTGACTGATCTGTCCCGTTTGCTTGCATCACTAACTTGACATTTATATAAACTAATTGATTTCCATATATTTTCAATACTTAGGACTTGCTTTCTCATTTTTTTCTTGATTTAAGTGTTTATTACCCCAAATCTTTACATGACTCTGTGGTCAAATTAGATAAAATTTATATAACAATCTTCCCATTTCTGGGGCACCCGGGTGGCTCTGATGGTTAGGTGACTGACTCTTGATTCCAGCTTAGGTCATGATCTCAGGGTCTTGGGATCGAGCCCAGCATGGGGCTCCAAGCTCAGCGTGGAGTCTGCTTCTCCCTCTCCCTCTGCTCCTCTGCCTGCTCTCGCTCTATCTCTCATAAAAATAAAATCTTACAAAAAAAAAAGAATTCCTGGGGTGCCTGGGTGGCTCAGTGGGTTAAACCTCTGCCTTCGGCTTGGGTCATGATCCCAGAGTCCTGCGATCGAGCCCCGCATCGGGCTCTCTGCTCAGCAGGGAGCCTGCTTCCCCCTCTCTCTCTGCCTGCCTCCCTGCCTTTGTGATCTCTATCTGTCCAATAAATAACCAAAATCTTTAAAAAAAAAAAAAAAGAATTTTTCCCATTTCTGTCCCCGTTTGGTTCCTTCCTTCCAATATAAGTAACACGAGTAACAGAAAACTAGTTTCTGGTGTATTCTTCCATTGTTCGTTCTAGAAAATACCAGTGAGTATGTTAGGTACATACACATTTGTCTATGTAGAAATCCACCTTTTCATACCATAAGCCGCCGGTACCTTGCTTGTTTCTTTTTTATTACTGTTCTAGAGATCCCGCTAAGTCAGAATACAGAAATACCCCCGCCTCCTTTCCACAGCCGCACAGCCTCCCCGGTACGAATTCACCGCAACCGATCCAGCCTACGGGTGGACAGATGGGTCACTTCCCACCTGCTGCTGCTGACAGAAGGCGACCATGAGCGCCCTGTGCGCACCTCCTCTCGGATTTTTTGCCGCTGATGCTCTGAGACAGAGTCCTAGAAACAGGACTGCTAGGTCCAATGAAGCTTTTCCAGACGGTGACAAACTCCCCTCCGTATTTACGGTCTCCGCTTGGGCTGCTGCAGCGCAACGGCACAGCCTGCGGGGCTTAAAGGACAGAGAGTTCCTCCCTCCCGGTCCTGGCGGTCAGCCGAGGTCCAGGCGTGGGCAGGGCTGGCTCCTCCCGAGGCCTCGCTCCTGCGGGCTGGCGGCGTCTTCTGCCTTGTCATCACATGGCCCTCCCTCTGCGCATCCACGGCTGCCGTGTGTCTAAATCCCTTCCTCTTGAAGGATGCAAGTCACAATGGGGCTACTGGCCTCATCTTAACCTAAGACTATCTCCCAACAGGGCCACACTCGGAGATTGGGGGGGTGGGTCTTGGGCTTCAACGCGAGGCTGGGGGACAGCGCTCAGCCCAGAAGTGCACGCGTCTCTGCAGCCGCAGTGATGTTCCGGACGGCCTGTCCCCTCACGCCATCCGAGAAGCCCAGCCTTCATTTACGTGTGTCGTCCTGAAGCGTCAGAGTTGTTTCAGTTTCCAGATCGATCTCAGAACCTCTGCTCTGAAACTGGAGAGTTTCAGGATTCCCATTTGTCACCAGTATTATATAATTAATCTCACTTGCTACGTTTTCTTACGTCATTTCAGTTTTCTTAGTTACTGTTTTGGTTCATACGACACATATTTTCACTCATATCAGGAGCACCCTACTGAGACAGGTCCTGAACATTTTGTTTCTCTTCTTCCATAAGTTGGAAGATACTCTCTCTTCTAACTCTTATTTCTAATAGGACCTAAATTTGACACAGGATCTTTTTGCCCTCCTCATCAAGAATCAGAAAAAAAAAAAAAGATAATTTTATCATGTGTGTCCATTGGCCAGCTAGCACTGACTGCTTTACCTAAGCCTGTGAGTCTGGACACTTTAATTGCCATGGTGACGACTTTGTGACTAACAGTACCACAGGACCTGTTGGTCTGAGAGCCAGAAAGACCTAGCGTGGGCCCCACACTACCCCTGGAAGCTGGTATCTCGGGAGAGGGTGCTGAGTCATTCCCAAGCCTCCCCCAAGCCCCACTCAGCCACGCAGGCCACCCCAGGCCACGGGCCAGCCTCCCCGTGCAGCCCGCACTCCTCAGGGTGGCCGTGGCCTCTGCTGGGCTAGGACAGGGGATGGTGGAGGGACTACAGGAGCATGGGAGGACCTTGGCCTTAAGTAGCTCACTGTAAGGGCTGGTTATAGCATGGACAAGCCCCGAGCACAGGTTTTCGTGGCACGGGGTTTGGCTGGGCAATGGCAGAGAGTGAGTCTGGTGAACACAGTTCTTGGGACCCTATAGACAGCCACCAGAAGGGCCTGACTCTACAGGGGACAGCAAGGGTGACAGAGAGAAGATGGGCCACGTTCCTCAGGGCCACCTGGGGCCGGGCTGAGCTGGGAGCTCTCACTGCCGCAGCTACACCCAGTTTCTGGCCCCCAGGCCACTAGAAGCCCCATTTCTGGAAGGTGCCACAACAAACGTGAGGAGTGAGCTGGCCCAGGGCAGCTTCAGGAGGGACAAGCTGTGAGGTTTGCACAGGACATGGCAGGTCTGGGATGGTTTGGGTTGAGCGTGAGGAGCAACCTGAGGTCAAAGCTGTCCTACTGGGTCCCACAGCTCACCATTCGACAGGCCTGATTAGCTGGGGCGCCGGGGTCTCGAGGGAGAAAAGGGCGCACAGGCAGGGGTACAGAGCCAAGGGGAGGCAGACGGATGGCAGGAGGGAGGAAGAGGTGAGGACATTAAACAAATAAACAAAAAACACAGGGCGAACAGCAGCACGCAGGCATCGACCCAGTGACAGACAGCACGGAGGTCCCCCGATGGCAGCAGGTTCCCCCCAACAACTGGCCACACGTCCTCTGAGGCTCAGCGCCCGGCTGGCTGGCTGTGCCCGGGGGACAGTGCCTACGGACCGTCCTCCGGGGGAAGGAGACCACACAGCTTGGGGAGCCGCCCCCTGGAGCTCCAAGTCCTGAGACGGCCGAACTTCCTCGCCGGAGCTCTCACTCAACACTTCTGGCTGCCAAGTGACGAGGCCCGCGGCTGTCACCCCACTCTCTGGAAGCGGACCGTCCACTTGCGAGCCCGCCCACACGCCCATGCACACGTGACAGTGCGGGCCGTGCGGCCTGGGAGCAGAGCTCGCGCGGAGCCACGGCCGTGGAAGGCAGGCGGGAAAGCAAGCGGCCACGTTCTCGTCTTCTGGCCTGTCCTGAGATGCAGTCGAGAAGGGCTCCGTAAGCAGATGTCGTGTGAAGCTGGCAGCAAGGGCACATTGTGCGCTGGTCCCACGGCTGCTCCCACTCCCGCTCGTGCCGTGGGGGTTCACACGTGACGCGTGCACAGCCCATTCTTCAGTTCACGCCACGTCTCGTTAGGCCCCGGTCCCGCGTGAACGGGCACTTCTGAATCTCCGCAGGGGCACCCGTTCGCGTCGTCTCCTGCGCTCACACGCCTGCTCTTTCTCTTGTGTGTTCTGAGGAGCGGGGCCGCGGGTCGCCGCGATGTGGCACGGTCAGGCTCCCTGGTCACTGCAGGCTGCCATCCCAGGTGGAGGCCGGGTCTGTCCCCGGGGTTGTGTCCAGGGGCCCTCGGCGCCGCCGGCCCAGCACTGCCGGCGAAGCCACGCCCTCCCGATTCCCCCTGGCTCAGGGCGCTGAGGAAGGCGGCCCTTCTCAAGTGCCCACGGGCCAGGCTCTGCGGCTCTGCGGCTTTCCCTGCTCGCGGCCTTCCCGATCGGCCGCCTTCCCTGCACCATCTGCGTGCAGGCCAAGCCTCTGGGGGCCGGGGCCGAGCTCGGAGGACGCTGAAGACCCTGCGCCACTGGTGGCTGTGGTGAGGGGAGGCAGGGCAGGCGGGAAAGGGCAAGAGACTAGTGATTCTCAGGGTCGGGGGAATGGGCGTAGGCCCCGGGATCAGGCGCCTGCGGGGTGTCAGAGGAGACACCGAGGGAGGCCAGGTGGCCAGATCTGGATTGGATCTGGGGAGAGAGTCTCCCGCGGAACAATGGTGCCCACGTGAGAAGCCGGGAGAGCAGGCAGGACGACGCGCTTCAGGCACCGCAGCACCTAACGCCGGCAACAAAGGGAACCTACGTCAAGTCAGGAAGGGACATTCCCGGAGGCGGGGAGGGCCAGGGCAGGTAGGACAACGCACGGGAGGAGCGCGCTTCCGAAAGGAACACGGGAGCAGCCAAGACGGACTGACTTAAACATGAGCCAGTCGTGCGTGAGCGGCGACCCACCGCTCCGGGCTGGGAGAGGCGGCCCTGCGGCCTTGGGGGGCCGACGCGCGAACACGAGCCGGCCACGACACAAGGCTATCGTTCGATGCTATTCCAAAAATTCGGGCCATGCAGTCAGTGAACTAGAGTACCTAGAAACTGCAGATACTTGAAAAGAAAGGGCACGGACGTTATTTTTGGTGATCATATAATTCTCTACCGAATGCGCCCCACGCTACGAGGGCCAACAGGACACAGTTCACTATGACGGCAGGACATGAGCTAAAGATGCGCAAGTGAGACCCACGAGATGTCCGTGCCGCGTGCATCAGAGACCGACTCCATGACGTCCGGAACGACCCAGGGTGGCCTGAATAGGGAACGCGTAAGACCTACACCAGGCAGACGCCCAAGTCTGACCGAATGCGCAGGGTGGAATACGAGCAGGGAGACCCGCCGGCCACTTCTCTGCACGGGTGGGTGTGCAACTCCCCCGCAGTGTCAGTGTGCGACTGCAACGGAGGCGGACCCAAAGGCGCACGCTGATGCTCATCCGGGAGTACCGACACGCGAAACAAACCAGAGTTCTCGAGAAAACAGCTGGACGAGTCATAACACGGCTTTTCTGCAGGAACAAGCGCCGCTGAGGAGCACGTGGGAGCCCGAGGGACGGCGGCGAGCACGTGCAGTCAGCTGCCGCGGCAGAGGGGGCACGTCTCATCCGGAGAGAAATCCCGACTACCTGCAAAATGGCCCTGAGGCAAGCGGCTGATCCCTTCAAAACAAAACACAACAGGACAAAGCAGTCGTCACTCTGGGCGTCCGCATCACGTCCAGCCCCACAGAGGCTCGTGCGGTGCCGGGCCACGTCTGCATGCCACTTCCCAGCTTCACTGCGCACAGCTTCTCTTGCCTGAAGGAGTCACCGTGGCTCAGGGCGGAGTGCGCAGGCAGAGCTGTCAACTGCAGAGAAACCAGTTCTCGAGAGAGAAAGGCTCACAGGGGCAAGAGGCAGCCTGCTGCATGCCCTGGAGCTGGGGCGCTCTTCCAGGCTCACTCAGGCTGTGGCTCAGGGCAAATCCGCGTGGCTGCACGAGTGCCATCCCAGGTCCCTCGGGTGGGCGCCGCTCTCAACTCCCAGAGGCCGCTGCGCTCCCTGGTGCAGGACCACAATCGAAAACCTCCCCCATCTCGAACCTTCTCGTGCTTCCAATCTCGGTCTTCCTCTAGCTCCAACTTCTAGATCCAGACTGAAAGGGCTCATGTGATTAGGTCAGGCCCACCTGGACCGGCTTCCTTCTGATTCACTCAAAGTCAACTGATGAGAAGCCCTAACTACATCCACAAAATCCCTTTGCCAGGCAACGTAACAACCAGCGGGCAATGTCCCATGCCCCACCCTCTTTAGAGGAAGAAGCTAAGCAAGGTTTGCGTACCAGTGAAAATTCGGGGAGCCATCCTGGAATTCTGCCCACAAGTCGTCGCCTGACTTTTGTTGGGTTCTCCGGTAAGGGGTCTGGAGAGAGATCCGGAGGCAGATGGGTGGGCAGGCCTGCCTCCTCCGGCCATCAGTGGGGCAGTAGGAGGAGGGAGCTGGGGCAGGGGCAGCTCCTGTTCTGCGAGGCAAGTGGAATGAAGCCGACCTCCCGGGAGGACGCGGACCTGGGTATGGCGGCACCTGCAGCAGCACAGCGGCTTCCAGAGGCGGGGGGGGGGGGGGGGGGGGGCTCTCAGACCCCACCAGGACATTCCCCTGGGGTGTGGACACTCCCCAGCCTGTGATCCTGGTCCCTGGCGGGGGGCGGGGGTTGCTGCTCCTCAGAGAACCCACAACTCCATGGCCTGGGCTAATCCCAATGACTCAGCTGCTCTCAGATTCAGCTCCGCAGTCTAAATAGGGACAGAAAATACCCACCTTTCAGCGCTACAGAAAGTACCCTGTAATTTGCAAAGTGCTATATACAAATGAAGGATTTTCAGCCTTATTTTCCCCGGATAATTCTAGAGCAAGAAGAGGAGATAAGAGAACGGAAGGGCACAGCGTGTGGAAGGCACTCGCTGTGTTATTTCTCCCAGCAGGAGTCCTGGGAGATAGTGCCCAGGTCCAAACAAGGCCAGGGTTTGCCGACTGCTGCTGGGCTGGGGAGAAAGGCCGCCTTGTGCTACGCGCTCCGGGCGACAGCTCCTCGACCGCTCCCCAGCGCACAGGGCCAGGAGCACGCTGGAAGGGGCCGGTCCTTCCAGCCACGCCCCACCACGAAACGCCACCAGACCAGGCTTGGTCACCTCTGCAACCGTCTTCCGCTCTGACGCCCCTAGGGTGCCCTTACTAGATGGCCCCACCTCGCTGCGGGGCCAGCTCTGCACCTCAGTGGGCTGGGGAGCCTGACCGTGGTGTCCTCTCAAGGTCCCGTCTAGGGAAATGACCCCTACTTTTGGCTGCTCCTGCCCCTCCACTTTCTTCCAGTAACCTTCTCTGTTCCCCCAGCAACAACTTCAGTCCTACATAAAGTCTTTCTCATACAAGGAAGCCTCCGGGGTTCTTAGATCCTCTCCTACGTTGCGCACCGTTCCCTCCACTCTCTCCTCCGTCCCGGCCAGGTCCCCCATTGCCGGCTCCGAACCAGGCACACAGAGCAAGGCTGTGTGGCTCCCAGATCCACAGCTTCCTGTCCTCAGCTCATGTTTGCATCTGAACTTCTTGGGAAAGGGTGATGTGAGAGCACCTCACCGCCTGCACTCCCAGCACAAAACCAGCCCAGGCTTCTTCCTGACCTCCCCTCAGGGCCTCCCATCAGACTTCTCCTTGGGCCTCCCCTCAGGCCTCTTCTCATGACCTCCCTTCATGGCCTCCCCTCAGGACTTCCCCTCATGATCTCACTCTGGGCCTCACCACAGGGTCTCCCCTTAAGACCTCCCCTCATGCCTCTTCTCATGTCTTCCCCTCAGGCCTCCTTTCATGTCTTCCCCTGGGGCTTCTCCTCATGACCTCCCTCAGGGCCTCCCTTTAGGCTTCTCATGACCTCCTCTCGGGTCTCTCCTCATGACCTCCCCTCATGGCCTGAGGGACTCCCCTCATGACCTCCCCTTAGACCTCTCTTCATGACCTTTCCTCATGACCTCCCTTCATGATCTCCCTTTGGGCCTTCCCTCAATCTTCCCCCAGGCCTCGCCTCATGACCTCCCCTCAGGCTTCTGCTCGCGACCTTCCTTCCTCTCCTTAGGACTTCCCCTCATGACCTCCCTTTGGGCCTCTCCTTAGGTCCCTCCTTATGAACTCCCCTCAGGGCCTCTCCTCAGGCCTCTCCTCATGACCTCCCCTCAGGGCCTCCTCTCATAACCTCCCTCAAGGCTTCCTCTCATGGCCTTCCCTCATGACCTCTCTTTGGGTCTCCCCTCAGACTTCCCCTTAGGCCTCCCCTCATGATGTTTGCTCAAGGCTTCCCCTCAGGCCTCTCCTCATGGCCTCCCCTCAAGGCTCTCTTCATGACCTCTGCTCAGGCTTTTCTTCATGGCTCTGTTCAGGGCCTCTCCTCATGACCTCCCTCAGGGCCTCCCCTTGGGCCTCTTCTCATGGCTTCCCCTCATGACCTCCCCTCATAAACTCCCTCAGACCTCTCCTCATGGCCTTCCCTCAGGGCCTCCCCTCATGACCTCCCTCTGGGCCTATTCTTATGACCTCTCCTCGGGGCCTCGCCTTGCACTCCCTTCAGGACCCTCCTCACCACCTCCCCTCAGAGCTTCCCCTCATGACCTCCCTCAGGGCTTTCCCTCATGACCTCCCCTCATGGCCTTCCCTCATGACCCCCGCCCATGGCTTTCCCTCATGACCTCCCTTCAGGCCTCCCCTCATGACATTCCCTCAAGGCCTCCCCTCAGACTTCCCCTCAGAAACTCCACTTCTTCCCTAAGTAAAGAAACAAGAAAAAAACAATTGCTGTCCTGGTCTAAACTACTCTGAGGGGCACAAGATGAACAAAATAAATATAAACAAAATAAAAACAAAATACACAAAAATTTTAAAATAGGCAAAATTAAAAATAAGATCATTTCAAAAGCCTGCCCAGCAGTGTAAGCAACAAAATACATAAACCTCCTCGCAGTCACCACACCCAGAGGAAGGTGAGCATTGCCCGCGTGGAGGCCCTCAGCCGCCCCAGAGGAACGGCGAACACACAGCAAGGCAGGCGAGCCTCAGGCTGAAGGTACAGTCACCAAAGTATGAGGTGAACAATAAAAATCAGTCTGTTTTTCGAAGTGACTCTGCAAGGGATTTTCAGTGATTAGCTCTTGCAGAAGCTAAATAATCATAACAAAAGCGTTCAAAACAAAATATTTTCGTTTGCAAATTATTATTCTGTCTGATGCAGATTTAAATTTTTACTTTTTATTGAAAACAAGGAAAAGAGTACAAAGGACTCAGGGATTCAAGAGAAACACTGGAGCATTAATCAAAGGCAGCAGAATCCCGCCAGGGCTCCGTCTGTGATGGGGCAAAGTCCTCCTCCCTGCGCAGCTACAGTTGATGTCCCTGTGGCGGGCTGACCCTGGCGCCTTCAGACCTGTCCTCGCTGAGTTCTCTTACATCCACCCACTTCCCCAGAAGCCCTGACCTGGGGTCCTCAGATCCTCACACCCTTCCTGCTCCCACCTCCCTGCAGGCCTCCCCTCCCTCTGAAGCCAGAGGAACATTCCAGAAGCACAGATCGGATCTGCCCTTACAGATCCCAGGGCTCAGGAGAAAGTGCAGGTCCTCTAGCCACGCCCTCCCCTGCCCCTCCGGTCCCCAGCCCTGCTGACTCCACCCCACCCTCTGAGCCTCACTTCAAGGGCCTCGGCCCTTGGCCATCTTACCCAGGGTCCCCGCAGACCCTGACAACTGCAGCGATCTCTCGTAAGTGTTAAGGCAAGAAGCGGTGAACGAAGGAAGGTTAAGCCATCAGGGCCATGGGAGATTTTGAAACATCATCCTGGCCAGAGACAACCGCACTTGGGCCCCCAGGGACCAGCAGGCAGAGGGGTGCCGGCCACCAGCGCCAGCGGGGGGGCGGCGCGCCCGGCCAGAGCCCGCAGGCTGCACTGGAAGGGCCCTACCGTGGAGCTGCCACAAGGGGGACGAGGGCGGTGAGAGCCCAGCAGCATCTGCGTCCCCGCTGGAAGGCGCCCCCAGGAAGCACCTCCTCGAGCCACCCAGCTGACAGGCCACGATGGGTCACGAGATGCCCTCGGCAAAGGAGGGGGAGAGCGCAGAGAGCTCCCCGAGGGCCAGGCTGCACCACAGGACCACGGACCAGCTCAGCGCACGTCACTGAGAGACACGAGAGGGGATGCCCCGTGAGCGTGGCAAACACGGCGCGTTCTGACCGTGAGATCATTTCACATTGGTGCTCACACACCGTCTTGCTGTCCCCGCTGCATCCTCTGACCTTGCGCGGCGGGCACAGGCCGAACACCCGCCATGCCAGCGGCAGGCGCAGGCGGTGATGGGCCCTCCATGGCACACGGTGCCCGGAATCCGTCCAGAGAAAGCTACGTCAAAAGCAGGCAACGTGCAGGAAGCCTCCGAGCAGAGCGGTTCAAGGGTGGTTGCCGCAGGGAGTCGGGGGAGAAAAGGTGTGGTTCTGGAGCGACGGGGTCATCCGAGTGACCAGACCAGCAAGAAGCCAGACGCGATCATCTCCCCAGTGACCCCAGTAGAGGAGAGCACACGCCGTGAGGGCGTGGAATGCGGAGTCTGCCTGTAACCCTGACTGGCCTGACCCCTTCCCCACGGCCACCTGACCCCTTCCCAGTGACAGGGCACCGCAGCCTGTGCTGTGGGCACGGAGAAGCCAGGTGAGCCCAGGGCAGCGCTGAGTCACAGGAGGCTGGACGTCAACAGATGCATGTGTCCCCCAGAGGCCTCCGGCAGCCGTCAAATCCGGGGGGAGAGTCCTGCAGGGCGGGCGTGACCAAGAGACAAGGGGTAAGGAAGGCAATGCTGTGGGAGGACTGGGAGAACCACCAGGACCAGACTCGGGCGAGCGGGCGTGGTGACAAGAATGTGCTAGTCACTAGTCGGCGGCTTGGGCGTTCAGCTGCCTCATCTCCCAGAAGGACACCGGGTGGGGCTGGGGGGAGATGTCAGGTCCGAGGGCCCGGAGAGGGAGACGGTGGGGAGAGCAGATGGCAGATGGCCAGTGTGGCCTTAAAGAAGGGACTCCTTCCAGGGCGGTGGCCTGGGGGCACGCCCACATGGGGGGCGCAGGGGCGCACCCAGCTGCACGGGTGCGGGGCTGCCAGGGAGGACGGCAGGCAGCGGAGAGTAGGCGCTGGCTGTGTGGGTGCGGTAGAGGCCTGGCGCAGAGGGGACCCAAGGCCACCGCCAAGGGCACATCTCCAGAAGCACCCGTGTCGCCGAGCCAGGCCGGACTCAGGGCGCCTCGTGAGCACAAACCGTGCACACAAGCCTCCTCTATGGCCGGCTGCGGCGACAGTCCCTCAGGCGTCACAGGCCGCACGTTTCCTCTGTTGCCAGGGCCTCTGTCTGCGAAAGGAGACAGCGTCTCCACTCCCCAGGGACCTGGTCCAAGGTCACTGCCAGGATGTGGTCTACTGGGTTCGGGGCCCAGAGGCTAGCTCCTGTGTCCTGCTCTTAGTGGCCACGAGCGGTGGCCCATGCAGGGACTGGCTCTGTTCGGGCGCAGAGTGCTCCGAACGGGAAGCAGCGGTGTGCCCGGCGCCCGCGCTGCCCCGGGCTTAGCCGGAGCCCAGCTCTCTGTGCCCTTCGCCCTCGGCCTCTTAGCCACACAGCCGTCAGCGCGGCTCCCACCAGCTGGCTCCGGGTGCGCGAGCCGGAAGTCCCCGGGAACCGCACAGAATCAAGCGGCTTTACACTTGACAGTGGAGAAGTGTGACCTCGGTCACTGTGAGGAGCTGTACACGCGGCCCGACCTTCCGCCAGACACCGACCCGGGCCTCCTGGGCTCAGAAACCCTGACATGACTGCAGGAGGCCGCTCGTGCTCCTCTGGTTCCATGTGTTTTACTACATCCCCAGGCGCTCGTTTGTTCTCACTGACCTTCCACCGGGAAGCAAGTACTGGGAAACCAAGACAAGAGGAAGCCCCGTTCCAGCATCCGGACGCCGCACAGGGCCGCGGCTCACTGGCAGACCCCCGCCCGGCGCAGCCCAGCCTGTCCTGCGGCCAGAGTCGGGGGACGTCTGGCCGGAGAAGGGCCGTCCCGGTCTCCAGTGAAGAACTGACTGCATTTCCTGACAAACTTTCATCAATTCGAAACTTCGAGAAGTTTCATAAATTTTTCCCAGGAACGTCCACACATCCTTCTGTTGCTCTCACTGCTCCCACTTTGGCGCACCTGCTCGTGTCCTCATTCACTCACTCATTCGCTCACTTGTTCGTCGACCAGTCATTCTCCTTATCAACCCGTGCCGTCGGGGAGCAGTGAGCCACCGCATTCCTTGGCTGTGAATACTCGAGTGTGCGTTTCCTGAAAACAAGGACATTCGAGAACCGCGGTGCGATGGCCGCGACCCGAGCATCTAACATCGATGCAACGCTACCACCTAACTCCGGACCACCCTCTCCCCAGGCCCGGCCAGACACACCCTCACTTCATTTATGAAGCCTGTGTCTTTAACACTTCATAAAAGTACCAGAAGAGGGCACTCTAGAGCTGTGAAATTAGAAATGCTATTAGAAACCATGCCTCCCTTCTCAGAAGGCCAGGAAAATGAACTTCATGTGAAGTCAAATCCCACACCAGGTGTTTTTAAAGGTAAAAGAAAATAAGGAACAAAATCACATCCTTGCTAACAATAAACATACGTCACAGACACACTAACAAAAGAAATAATCTGATATCTTTAAAGTGATTAAAAGACATTAAGACAAGGGAGGAGATGAAAAATTGGTCAGAATTAGAAAAACTCAAAAATTAGGTCATAGAACTCAGGGAAAGATTCAGGAATAAAAAATTACTTCAAGAAACTAAGATGAAATTAGACGGCCCGCAAGACTAAATAAACAACAGAGGAAAATGGAAGAAAACTTGTAAGAACAAAAAGGAAAACAAAGTGCCCGCCAGGTGGAAGGCAGCAGGTGCACCCGGCGGGGCGGTCGCTGGGCCGCGCGCTCCTCGGCAAGCAAGTGGCGCTCGGGGAACCCCGGGCGCACAGTTGCTTTCCTCCGCTGACATTCTACTCACGGAGCGCACAGCTGTCTCCAGAAGGCAGAGCTACCCACAGGTGATTTTTTTTTTAAGGTTATTTATTTATTTATTTGACAGACAGAGATCACAAGTAGGCAGAGAGGCAGGCATTGGGGGGGGGGGGAGCAGGCTCCCCGCTGAGCAGAGAGCCCGATGCGGGGCTCCATCCCAGGACCCTGGGATCATGACCTGAGCCGAAGGCAGAGGCTTTAACCCACTGAGCCACCAGGCGCCCCCCAACAGGTGATTTTAAGATCACCTGCACCATCTGCTGATCTCATAACGTGGCTAGGGGAACTTCGACTTTTTTCTGTGCCATAAAACAATTTACAGACCTTAAAAATAAATTTCCTTTAGGATGCGTTAGGGTGTGTGGCACGTGACTGGGACCTCCGAGCCCCACTTTGGTCACTTCCATAGTGACAGGATATGCTGACTTACCACATCATACTGACGCCCTTTCATTAACTTAGTTTTTCCAGAGGATTATTCACGCTATCTAGATTTTCTAGTTTCCCTGCACTGAGTTGAAAGAGCCGTCTCTGAGCGTTCTACCACCTTCCGCAAAGGCAGTGACATCTACTTTCTGGTTGCCCCAGCTTTAAAGTTTTGCCTTTTTCCCCCTTGAAAGGTGCTAACTGTTTCACTGTTTCATGGTCTTTTTCCAGAATTTATTGCACCAGGAGCAAGTCTTCTTATTTGACCGTTGTCATCTCTACCTTCGTTTTCACGAACTTTTCCTCTTTGGTCACAACTATTTGCTAATTCTCTCTCAGGGCTGCTTGCTTTACTTGAAACGGTTTGGTTTCCTGACATCCTCTCCAGAGACCGGCTGGCATCACCCTTCGTGTGTTGGCACGTGGCGTCGTCTCCTCTTCCGTGCTTTGTGAACACTTTATGCCTTATTTAAAAGCGTCCCAACTCTCCAGGCACATAATGAAGTCTGGGTTATTTCTGCTTCTCATCTTGTGGGGTATTTCCCAGTTTTACTGTACTTCGTGATTTCTGCTGCTGAAAAATAAGACTTTCTTTAAAGCCAAATTCACGCTAAGTCGACTTGGGAATGGCCCTGGTGTGTAGAAAGCAGGGAAGGGAAGGAAGCAGGGAGGCAGGGAATACTGTGCGGTGAGAACAGAGTTCGTGAAAAACGCAGTTCCAATCCTTCAGAACCGTGAGCATTTTCTGTCTTCTCGACTTCTTGGTTAAAGTTTCCCAGCACTGGGAAGTTTTTCCTTCATAAATTTTATTCTTGGAAGTTTTTCCTTCATAAATTTTATACTTATGCATTTATATACATAAAAGTTTTCCAGTATATCTTCTCAGAGGATTGAAACTTATTAAAATGAAGTATCTTTGTCCCATCTAGTGTGTTTTATCTTTTTCTTGAACACAAGGCTGCAGCTTTGCGCAGCGGCGGTACCGTAGCCAATGGGGTTTATCCGCAGTGCGATTATTGCTAATTGAAAACAAGGTTGCCAGGCCTGCTTTCTGGTGATTAGCATTTGCTTCGTACCCTTCCCATTCATAGGTTTTCTGTTCCTGAGTCATTGTCATTGTCTTTTATAAGACAATCTGAGTTTTGCCTTTTAATAGAGAAATTTAACATATATTTGAACTAATCCCTACACAATGTCTTACCTTACACATCTTCTATGACTTCTGTTTCTAATTTTTCCCCCTCTATTCCACCTTTTGGTGACTTAATCAGGTTTTCTTTGTTCCAGAGTCTTCCGTGACGAGACGTGCAGGTGTCCAATCTCTGCTTGCCAGGTGGCCGCCAGCACATCCTGAGCTGGCCTCAATGTCCACTTACGTCACCACGGGCTCAGGCAGAGCCCGCACGCTCCCTGAAAGGCTTAGGATTTAGGAAACATGTGCTTTTCTCCTACTTATCACCATATAACTACATACACACGAGATTATTTTCAACTATTTAATTTGCATAGCAATATGCATCAAAAATTATTTAGAGCTAGCTACACGTCACACCGGATTAACATCATTCTAGACGGTTGTCTCTTTCTCACTTTGTCAGTCTTGGGTGAGTGTGGTAACCTCTGAGTCCTTGCCTACGTGAAATTACCCTTCCTCTGCCTTCCTATTTGAATCTAGTCTGGTTATCACTAGAATTCCAGGTTGAGGATCATTGTTCCCAAGTACGTTGAAGATATCGGTCGAATTAATTCTAGGCTACAAACTGGTCACTGAGAAACTCAATGCCAATGGAAAACCAGACCTTGGCTCCTCTTGCTCACAACTTCCGGGAGTTCTCTATTTAGTGGGATCCTGGAATTTGGCCCGAATGGCTCCAGGTGGCCTGGTTTCTCACTTCTCCTGCTCAACACTTACCGTCCGACGCATTCTGGGCTCGGAGAAGTGTTCTTTTCGCATTACCCTTCCTCAGCTTTCTGTCTCTCCTTCTCAGACTTCTAGGAGACAGAAAATGGAGCTTCTCCAACTCACTTCAGTCTCACCGTACGCTCTCCCACTCCGCTGCTCGGTCCTTCAAGTATGCATTCCATAGCAGCTCAGGCTCCTCCGGATCTTTGTTCCAGAACAGCTCTCAGGCCTCTAGATCTGCAGTTCAGAATAGCTCTTGGTACCCAAGGATCTGTGTTCTAGGATAGCTCTGGCTCCTTCAGGTCTGTGTTCTGGAATAACCCTTGGCTTATCTGTCCAATCACCCATTCTTTCTTCGTTTCTGTCTGTTCTGTGATTTGAGCCATCCCAATGGTTCTACTTTGACTTTGACTTTCCCAAATCTTTGGTGGCTTCTTTTGAAGGAGCAATGTCTTCCTTCAGGAGTCGTCTTCTCTTTGTGCCGTGAACTCTTCCTTTGTGCATCTTGTTTTGCTGTGTTTGCCGCCTTTACTGCTGGTTCTCAGAGGCGTGACAGCTCTGGGCGATGCCCACAGTTCCACTTTCAACAGGCTTGATTTGCCTGCTGTGGACACTAGCTCTGTTTAGTCTGGTGGGCCTCTGCTGCCGAAGGGCTGGGACCTGGTGCCGCATGTGCTACTGTCGTGTTCTCTGCAGTAGCTCCCTGCCGCTCTCTGGAGTTGGCGACTGGCTGGGACACATCACTGGACTGCCCTGGCCCAGAGCACACACTTGCCGTGGGAGTTGGGTGCTCCCCTCCCTGACCTTGCTGCACACGCCGCAGGGCCGGAGGGGCTGCCTGGCCCTGCTCCTCTGAAACTCCTGGGGTCCACGGGTCCTGAGGCGAGTGTCCGCGTTCTCACTCTTCTCCGCATCAGGCCTTTCCACTTGTCTTCGGGGAAGTTTGAGTCCGTAAGCATCGCCCGTTTCTACCTCTGAATAATCAAGCAGAATCCCGGGCCCTCTGACTGCGGTTATCCTGGTTTCATCTCATGTCGTGAATTTCTGTGTGTCTGTTATCTTAAAATTTCTGCCTCTTGGGGGATTCCGGACAGGGTGACAGCAGCCACATACTCTCAGGTAGCCATCCTGTTCCGATCTGCACAAGAACGATCTGGGGGCTGAGTTGCACAGTCTTTTTTTTTTTAAGAGAAACCCCTACTTGGGTTTTCTTCTCATAGCCAGCCGACCAGCTACCCAAAGTCTAGAATCACCCATGTAACAGCGATTCAGGTAAGGTCAGCAGCTCTGACCTGGAGCCCTGTGTGCGCCCCCCCCTGCTTCCCAGCCTGGCCGCAGGGACAGTGGTCCTCCGAGGTGCAGGTTGAGTGGGCCTGGGGACAGGGAGGGACGACAAGCAGGACCCATCCCTCAGTGCCGGGAGCTAGGCCGGGCTGTGGCTGACGGGCGGCCCTGCCCAGGCCGCTGGGGTCCGAGGCGGAGCTCCCGAGCAGATGGGGCCGGAGATGAAGCACGTTCTCACTTTCGGGAGCAGAGCCTAACCACGCAGTTGCTTTGTGTTTACTTAAAACTTACCCTGCAATTTCCCTGTTGTCTGTAATTACCCCGTGTCACTACACAACACTTGCCGTGTAGTTAAAGGGTTGGCAGTTACCATAGAAACAAGTATTGTTCCCTAACTTGAAAAAGTAGTTGTATTTTTAAAAAATTTCTCGGTTGTGTTCTACTCTGGTGGAGGCTAATTTACAACTGCCACGGGCTTCGGAGAGTGTCAGCCACGCCACCTGCTGTGTCCGCCGCCGGCTCCTCCCTCCCGGCTCTGTCCTTCCCTTTCCCGCGTCCCACCCGCATGGTCACCCGCACCTGCTCCTCGCGCTCAGTGGCTCCTCTGTCCTCCTGGCTTTCTTGCCCTTCCCTGGCAAAAGCCACAACACTGTGAAGCGTAACTGCGGCAACCACGCCTGTCCCAGAGCGGCCGCAAGTCCCTGCACAGCACAGACAGCTCCAGCTCACACCCCAGACCACACGCAGGGCACACAGCATCCTCGCCCCCCTCTTCCCTGGTCTGGCCATGCTGCCCGATCTCCCAACTCTCCCGCGCGGAGCTGAAGTTGAACCACGAGCAGTATCCGCTCTTGTGTGTCAGACACAAGTGACATGGGCAGTTCACGGGACAGTGGACTTTTCTCACTGAGTCCTTCGTCTTCCAAACTCTGGAGGCTGGCCTGCCCTCCCTCTGCCCCAGAGGCCCACCGCCCTGCCCTCCACAGCTCTGCAGGGGGCTCGGCTGCACAGAGAGCCCCAGCTTCTCCCGCTGCCGGACACAGCTCTTCTGGGCCCCTCTCCCAAAGCGCTCTCCAAACGACCCTTGCCGCTCCTCTTCTCCCCTGCCCATCGGCACCCACTGTGGCATATGTCCCCCTGCCCACCAACAACGTGCAAGCTGCCACGGACCTGCATGAGTCCCCATCCTCCTGCCTGATGGCAGTCGAAGGCAGGGGTGGCAAACGGCTGTCCCCTCGGTCCCTTGGCTTAAACCCCCACAGTCCATCCCAGCCAGCCACGAGCAGGATGCCCAGACCCTGTCCTTGATCCTCTGTTCCCTCCTGGCCCTCCCTTGTGGAGTGCAGCCTGCATGGCTTCTGCCCGGGTCCACACTTCCAGCTGCCCTACCCCAGGTCAAGGCTAGCCTGGCCCCTCGGTGCTCACTAGTTGCCTGAATGTCAACGGTGCTCCCAGAACCTGCCCAAGAGCCAGCACTCAGGACAGCTCCTTTTTGGCCTTCACTGTCCTTCCAGGCTGGCCTCACACCTTGTGGTCACCCCTGCCCAGCCCCCATCACCTGTCACTTCCCTCCACATCAGAAGTTCCCCCGACCCTACCTGCCAAACACCCCTCACTGCCTCCCGCGAAACCACCTGCCTGGGGCTCGGGCAGCAGCCCCTCCGCACACGCCCCGGCTTTCCACCCTGGGTCCCCTGAGTCCCTCTCCTCCACCCAGAAGCCAGAATGATCCTGCAGGACCCTAACTGTGCTCAGGTCTGTCCTTGCCCACTCAGAGCAAAGGCTCTTACAATGTCTCAGACCAGCCATCTTAACATCTGGCCCTGCTCGGCACAGCCACACCAGCCCGAGGCTGTTTCCTCCCTCCTTCACTCGCTCTCACGCCTTGACCGAAGGGTCACTTTCTCAATGAGGCCAACTCTGGTGCCCCTACTGGTCACCAATAACCCCAACTGTGCACACCTGTACTCACATACACAATGATCTTCAACTGGGTACACACACGTACACGCGATAACCCTCGATCACACACGTGCACGAGCGCTGCTGTCCGACTGGCACACGTGTGTGCACACAGGAGAACTCTCAACCGCACCACGTGTGTGCACCGGCACACTTGCAAACGCACTCGCTCACAACTGCTATCTCTTCCCCTTCATCCGCAAAGCTCGTCACCTTCCGATGTCTCAGGTGTGTTGTCTACCTGTGATGGCTTCCCAGGGAGTGTCCGCTGCGGATCCGACCCCGTCCAGACCGGGGCCTGGCACACGGTGGGCATGTGTCCTACCGCCGAGGGACTGCTGACTCTGACAGAATTCAGCTCCCCCATCCTCATTCAGAGTCCGTCCTAACCCCTCTGACCTCTCCCTGCCGTCACTGTGTCCGACCTGAAGAGAACGGAGCGTGGCCGGAGGAAGCGTACGTGCTCCCCGCAGACGAGGAGCAATAGTCACCACGCGCGCGGACGGCATTACCGGAGGAACAAGCTGTCTCCCTACAAGGTAGCCTGTTCGGGGAAGGGGACAGACGGAGAAGCCCGGCGGCGGCTGAGAGGCCGGGAACTCGAGCCGGGGGAGCTCGTCCCCGTCAGGAGGCCCGCTCCGTCCGCCCACGGCCAAGGGCGGTTAAGGGGAATCAGGGTGCAGTTCAAGGTTAGGAACCTCAGAAGAAATGGTCAAGCAAAGGGAGCAACCAGCAGTGAGGACGAGGCCCGAGTCCGAGTGAGAGAGGGGAGGGTCAACATCTGGGCTGAGGTGGGTCAACCAACAGGCACTCAGGTCGGGCGCAGGCAGGGCACAGGTGGGCAAAGCAGGCCAGGAGAGGCAGGGGTCACAGGTGAGTCATCGTCTGGAACAGGACGGGGCCGGGCAGGCAGGTCACCAGCAGGGGTAGACGAGCGAGTACCTGGGAGCGTCTCCTTCTCCCGGCCTGTGGACGCCTGTCCTGCCAGCCCACCTGCTTCCCCGCGGGTGAGGACACTGTCCATCATCTACCAAAAAGCAAGGGAAAAGCGTCACGTTACCAGACAACTCAGGAAGGCCAACATTACGGCATGCCCCCCAAATCCTGCTCGACCCCAAATCCGTAGCACTCTCCATGTGGGGTTCGCAGGCACCTCATACACTTGGAATTCGGTTTGTGTCCATCAGTAATTCAGTAGGTCACAGAGCTGCTCCCCGAGGAGACGTCACGTGCCCCTGACTGTGGCCCCAGCAAGGGAACCCCCCACCCCTTCCCACCTCTGCTCTGGCCGACACAAGGACCTTCACCCTTTACTTGCAGTGAACGCCCCCTGAGCTACATGTCAAAGCTTCGATGTTTAGTGTGGCTTTTGACTCGCGGTATACTGTCGGAATGGTGTACACAGCCCCGCACTTAAACGTGGGGACACTGAGGTGCCCTGTGTGCTGCGAGCCCGGCCCAGCGTCACTGTCCGCTGTGACGGAGTGGAGCGACGGAGAAGGCCCGCTCCTGCGCGCGTTACCTGCCTAGCGGGTCTTCCCTGGGGCTCCGGCTCTGCGGCCAGTGGCGCCAGCCCCACACCGGCTGGGGGTGGCCTGGGTCTCAGAGGTTCCTCAGTGGGATCCAGGCGGCAGGAAACCACTTCCAGAAAATCAGATGAAACTTCAAGAGCCAGTCGTTTTCCTAATCATACCTAACGAACAATGTTCCAGAAATAACCTGCCAAACCTGGTATCCAAAACCCCATTGCTGGAGGACAAAAGCAGGCAGTCTTCCAAGGACAAGAAACCAACACTTCCTCAAGCACTTTATTCCCCGGCACTTCCGCGTTTCTCTGCTACACCTGCTGTGTTAGCCTGGGAGGCAGGTGGTGACATCATCGTTTTGACAGCGGGTGGGTCAGGCCCGGAGAGGGAAAGTGGTGGCCAGGGGTGCGCCTAATGATTCTCACTGGGAAAATCCAGAGCCGCTCTGCCGGAATCCACCCGAGGATCTGCTGGCCTCTCTGGGTCCTGCGCGCTGTCGCGGGGGAAGCGGGGGGTGTAATTCCTTCAGAGGTACGGGTAAATTTAGGATGCGCTGCTATTTGCAGCGTTTTAATGACTGTGATTCTGTGTCCCTTCCGTGGAGGCGCAGCAATGTCGCCAGAACGCTCCCTACTCAGTTGTGATCTCCAACGTGGGGGACGCATCACCTCGACTCACCTCGACTCACGGTTTGGGCTCTTAGACTTCTAAGCCATTTGCAAATTCCACGAGTTTAGAATAGGCCTGGCGATACTTTCATTAACAATAATAACTATCAAAACTCTTTTTGGTCTTGGGTGGTCTTCCTAACTCTTCAAAGCTACAGGTATTTAAATAGAAAGAGTAAAAATGCAAACAAATAATGAAAAGCAAGCCTCCTGCTGTGTTTGAGCTCACGGTCACTGTTAACATTTCTTGGTGGGCTCACCCAGAAATTCTCTGTGCGTGTTGCAGGAAAACGCACACGCTTTCTTCCACACCTGGTTATTCTTGACATCAATACGGCTCGGAATTTTTGTGAAATCACCATGCTCAGAAGCACCTCAGCATGAGAATGTAACCAAAATCTAGTCCATACAGGGCTCTGCAAACTGTACCCCGTGAAATTCGCGGGTGCTCTGTCTCTAGACAGCGTGGATGTGATTCCAACATTTGATCTTCGACAAATTGAGAGGTAAAAATATTCCCTTGTCAGTTTAGCTGTGTAAGACTGTAATTGGGACCATTTTCAGTGAGGCTGAGCTCTTTTTTTTTCTTTACTGAACTCTGTGTGTGCCAAAGACTCCCTCACGGCCATTGCCCGTCAAGCAGAACTGGTGAGTCACCAAAGACGCCGCAGAGCTGCCGTATTTACGCCTTGCTCCGCCGCCCGCGAGAGCTGTTATCTAGCTATTTTTAGTTTCTTACTCACAGTCCCTGGCAATGTTCTTAAATCCCTAGGGACTGGTTATCTGGTCTCAGAGGGCACGATCCCCATGGATGGTGCCCTGTCACCCCTCCGCGGTGCAACTTGTCAAGGTTCGTGATACTCCAGGGCTGCTCTCCTCACTTCCTGGTCCCCTGCGCATCTGGGGGTCGCTACCAGTCTCTGTCTGTCCTTTTACCCTCTAATCCATTGTACTCTCTGGAGTCTGGCTCTGTCACCGCGAGCATCTTTCAGCAAGGGTTGGTGAGAATCGCTTTCCTTAAATCCTCACGTGTTTGAAAATGTGTTATTGAGAAATTTCTTTCTTTCCTCGAGATTTTGTATACTTTGCTACACTTTTATCTAGCACAAAAATTGCTGTGGAAACATCTGAGGTCAGCCCTTATATCTTCTTTACAAATGAGGTAGATATAAATAGAAAAATGGGAAAAACTGAGAAAGCACTTGACAAAGAAGAGATCCAAACGGCCAATAAGCACATGAAAAGGAACTCGGTCTCATTCGTCACCAAAGATACGCAAACTGAAACCGAAAGCACACGTAAGTCTGCACTCACCAGACTGTCTGAGATGCGAGTCCGGCAATACCTCGCCAAGAGGCAAGGCCGAGAGCCGCGGGCGCTGGCCAGGCTAGTGCTTTGTTCCCAAGCCCTTCGGCCTCACAGGGAAAGATGATCTGCTAAGTGGCATGGAAAATTCTGATGTATTCAGTCCCAGCAGAAGATAACCCAACAACTTTCCCAGGTAGGAAAATCCGTCAAGCAAACGGTAAGAACAAACCCAGAAGTAACACCCCGAGGAGAGTAAGCGCCGCGGGCGTCTGCACAACACACGATGAGGGGCCGGCCGGGGTGCGGCTGCAGGAGACCCGCCAGGAGGTCACTCTTTGGAGGGCATGTTCTTATTTCTGCACCATTTCTTCACCAATTTATGGGCCTTTGAGAGGCTCGGGGCTGTGCGCGGAGTGCATTTACGAACAGCAACAGCACAGCAAACACCATTAGGACAAAATGACAGCTCAGCGTGAGCATCTTTTAGGACACACGGCGCAGCCGCACAGCGGAACAAAGTGCGATGGGCGACGCCGCCTCCGCCGCCTCTCACGAGATGCACACGCAACCCGCAGGGCGTTCGTGCAGACACTCTGCGCAGTGACAGGACTCCGCGCTTTCTGTGGAATATGCTGGGAAACAGTAGGACCGAGAAATTGCTACTACATCACGTCGACATTCATGATGAAAACACAAATTAAATCCACGGTGAGACTCCTCGTGGCAATGACCCATCATGCCACCCACATATTTTCTTTGGTAAAGTGGACGTTCAAATCTTCGGGTCATTTGTAATTACGTCGTCTGTCTCCTCAGTAGGACATTTTAGGAGTTCCTCATACATTTTGAATACTTCAGATCTGCCAATGTTTTCTCTCACTCTATGCCTTTTCTTTCCTTTCTCTTAACATGTCTTTTGGAGAGCAGGAAATTTTGAACCTTTTAAAATCTAATTTACAGAAGGGCAGTTTGTGAATTTCCTCATCTTAGGGGTGACGCTTCGTGTGTCGTAGTTAGGACAACTTGGCCTAACGCAAGGTCACAGAGAGTATGTCATGCTTTCTTCTTGATGTCCGGTACTTCTGAGTTTTAGATTTGGATTTCTGATTTACTTCAATTTCATATATAATGGGAGATATGGATGAAAGGTGATCTTTTTTTTTCTTTTTTTTCATCTGAATGTACAATTATTCCAGCACCATTTTTTTTCTTTAAAGATTTTATTTATTCATTTGACAGAGAGAGATCACAAGTAGGCAGAGAGGCAGGCAGAGGGGGTGGGGAAGCATGCTCCCCACTGAGCAGAGAGCCCGACGCGGGGCCCGATCCCAGGACCTCAGATCATGAACCGAGCCAAGGGCAGGCGCCCAACCCACTGAGCCACCCAGGCGCCCCTCCAGCACCATTTTTGACAAAACGATCCCTTTCCTACTAAATTGCCTTGGCACTGTTGTTGAAAATTGACGATTTATGTGTGCATGTCTACTTCTGGACTGTCTAGGCTGACCCACTCACCTGCTCACCTGTCTGAACACCTACATCACACCACACTTACTACGGCTCACCGTAAGTCAGGAAATCAAACAGTGCCAGTTGTCAAGTTTCTACCAAAACCCCTGCTGGACTTCTGACTGGGGGTCCATTGAACCCATGAGTAAATCTGAGGAGAATTAACCTCTTGAACATACTGAGTCTCTGAACCAGGAGCATGGTTTATTCTCCAACCATTTATGTCTTCAATAATGCCTCTCAGCAATGTTTTGCTACCGAAAATATTTTTTTCAATTTCTAACTGTTTGTGGCTAGTACAGGGAAATACAACAGGTTTTTGTAGCTTGTATCCTGTAACCTTGCTAAACTCACCTATTCCAGCTTCCTTTTTTGGATTCCATAGGACACTCTACACACACAAACACGGACAGTTTCACTTCTTCCTTTGCGATTCCAGAGCCTTTAATTCCCACTGAAGCTGACAGGACCTCCCAGAAAAGACTGACCAGAAGAGGTGAGAGCATGTTTCCCTGGCTTCTTCCTGCTTGTAGGGGGTACGTTCAGTTCTTTACCATTACTGTGATGTTAGCCGTGGGTTTCTCATCTGAGGAGCTCCCTTCTAGGCTTCGTGTCCTGAAAGGTTTTACCTGGAACGAGTGTTAGACTTTGTCAACTGCTTTTACTGCCCACATGGAGATGACGCTCTGTTTTGGTCAGTCTGCTTATCTGGTAAACTACACTGAGTAATTTTAGAATGTACAAGATACTCTGCATTCCTGGGATAAAACCCAATTATTTTTTCTATATTTTGTATTCGATTTTCTAAAACGTTGCTAAGTTTCCATTTATGTTCATAAGGGATATTTATCTGCTGTTTTCTTTCATTCTGATGTTGTTGTCTAGTTTTTTTATTCGGGTCATGTTGGCCTTATAAGCTGAGTTAGGAAGTATTCCCTCCTTTTACATTTTCTGAAAGAGTTTATATAGAATTGGCATTATTTCGTCTTTAAATAGTTGGTAAAATTCAGTAGTAAAGCCCTTTGGGCCTGGAGGTTTTTCCTGGATAAGAAAAGAAGGTTCCCAATATAAACTCAATTTCTGAACATCTATAGGCATGTATACATTTCATCTAAGCTATTGATCGCATCAGGCTGAACACAGATCCATTTTCCCCCCTATATCTGGCTAAAGGTTTATCAATTTTATTGATTTTCTTAAAGAACCACTGTTTGCTTTTACCCATGTCCTCCATTGCTCTTTCGAGTCTGTACGCCACTGATTGCCACTATTTCCCTTACTCTGTTTGCTTCAACTTATTTTCTTTTTCTGGTTCCTTAAGGTGGAAACTGAAGTCAGCGATTTGAGACATTTCTCCTTGCTAATAGAATGTTCGATGCTGTGAGTTTTCCTTGAGGTGATTCTTTGGCTGCACCGCAACTATTCTGGTATACTGTGCTTTCATTTTCGTTCACTCAAAATAGTCCTATTTCTGTTTCATTTCTTCTTGAGCCATGGATTATTGGAAAGTGCATCATTCAGTTTGCAGGTCTTTGAGGATTTTCCAGATACGTCTCTCTGAGTGATTTCTAATCTAACTCCACTGTGATCAGAGAGCGGCGGTGCTGTGATCTGAAATCTCTGCCGCTGTAAACGCTCCGAGCTCTTGCACATGACCCAACCCTGTCGACGAGCCCTCTGCCCCGTGCTCCGCCCCTCGCACAGCTGCTCCTGGACGAGAAGTCCGGAGGGAGGGGAGCACCCCTAGAGTCAGTGAGGCACACCTCTGCGACAGACCACAGCAGGTCCACGAGGCGTCTTTGGGGTGAGTGACGGCCACTGCTGTTCTCTGCTGGGTCAGAGGCAGAAACTCGCTGGGATGTCCTAAGGGATGTGAGGGAAAATATGATCTCCTCCATAAAAGTTAGACTTCCAGAGCAAATGTAAAGAACAAGGTCATTTTTGCACAGGTAGAAGGCCTGACTGCTCCAGTACCTGGGGTCTGCACCTGCCTTGATTAGCTAATATTTGGAAACTAATGGTAGTGTTAAGAGGAAAGTCTCCTCCCTAGCCTAAGAAGTTCAAGGCCATCAGGAAGCTAAATGAATGGGAAGGAAGGAAATTCCGGGGCAAAGAAGCCCAATCTCTGCTATTTGGTTATGCCCATATTAAACATAATTATCTCTCTCTCGCATTAATTAATTAATTAAAAATTATTAAATTGTTTTATTATTTATTTATTATTATATTATAAATTAAATTAAATTAAAATTATTTAAAAAATTAAATCATATTTTTCCTCAAATATGAAACCAAACCCAAAAATATTTTATCAGAGGAAATGAATATAGTGAATTTAACTGAACTGTCATCTAAAATATTTCATATAATCACATGACCCAAGAATTGAATGGGGACCTAGGTTCACCCCACGCTTGCCTACCCCATATCACTTCTGACACAGGGCCATCCAAAAAGCCCCTCAACCTCAGCCAGCAGCATGCCACCTCACGCCTCTCCTGACCGACCTTTGAAGTCTTTCCAGTATCTTCTATCCTGAGCCCACTCTGGATCCCTTTGTTCCTACCACAGTCCCAGTCCTGCTGCACATAGTCCCCTTCCCACTCCCCACCCACGCTCTGCAGGGCTTGAGCCTCATGGACTGACGACGAACTTTCACATGACTCGTCTGTGGATCTCTCCCTGTCCTCACTGCTCGCTCCGAGACGCTGCATTCACAGCTGTGGCGGGTCTGATGGCCACACTCCTCCAGCGGCACGGGCCCCCTTCCTTCGGGACAACATGCTGCTCTCCGGGTGCTCAAACTGCCACCGACTTCCAGCCACCGTCTACATCACACTGCTAATGAAGCTAACGTTAACCGAAATCTCCATGTGCTTCACATAGAAGCTGAGTCAATTCAACCACATCGTCTGTGGAACCCTGTGTGGGCTATCAGCCCATTGTCTCCGCCTCAAGATACATCACCTACTGGACAAGAACATGGGAAGAACTTCATGGTACAGAACCCGAAGCCTGGCCCAAGGCAACGAGAGAGGCAGCGCTATGGGGAAGGTGCACTTCTGTCCATGACAGTGGACAGGCTTCCCAGGCTGAGCCAGAAGGAAGAACAATCACTCAAGCCAACGGGAGGGCTCAGAAAGGCCGGCTGCTGGCCTGAGCACACCCATTCTTCTTTCCTTCACTCAAATTTCCAACAAATAGAGCAAAGAAATCATGAGAACAAACCGCACATGACCACGAACACAGAGGCCTCTCTGCAGCTCCCATAGGACAGCGTGGACGGCGGGAGTCTTGAGAACCCTCTCAAGTCCCTGCAGAGAGGACGTGGGGCGGGGGCACGACCGCGGCACACAGCTGGCTGGCAGAGAAGGCCCCAGCCAGACAGGGTGCACGTAGGAACCAGAGGCCACAGAGCTTCCTCTCAATACCTACGGATGCTGGTTCCCACAGAGGTCTGAGACCCAGCCCAACTAAGCTGCAACCGGCTCGAAGTCCGAGGACCTAGGAGAGGATCCAGCTGAGGGACGTGGGGGCCTCACAGAACATGCACACACACACCGGAGCACAGGTAGGACCGAAGTGACTTCTTCAAGGGGTAGCAAACAGAGAGAAAGAAACACAGAAGCAGGAAACTGTCCGGCCACATAAAGAAAACACAAAAATACAGCAGGCGGGGAGGAGAACACATGCTCAGAAATATGTACAAAAGAAACGTAAGCGGCTTTCATCTGTCGCCTGACGTGTGCTTTCAGAGACAGGGAAGAAGCTAAAAACTCACAGAACAGGACAGGAAAGAACGGTAAGACAACGGCCTCAAAGAAAGAGGAAATAAGGCTACCAAGAAAGGCGTTATAATAGAATATGGAACAGCTTCAGAGCAAACAAAGTGCAGATGAACTACAGAACACTGCAGGGCTCTGGGAGCCGAGGGAGGACCTGGGACGGGGACGGGGGCCAGGCAGCCTACGCTCCACTGAGCGCCGGCGTCCCTCGTCTTTCAAGAAATCTCCAAACCATCACGTGATGAGAACGCACAGCTGCCTGAGGAGGTGGCGACAAGTCCACGCAGAGGCTCCCATGGGAGGACCTGCCGCCAGCCCTCCTCACAGGGACCGGGGCCCTTGGCAGGCCGGTCTGAGCCCACACACACCCACACCCTCTGACCGCGGCAGGCACGGTCGCCAGAACTTCAGTTCGGGCTCTGGGAGGGCGCCCCCAGCCTGAGGAGCAGGTTCCACGGCGCGCGGAGCAGTGTACACACTCTTCCGCTAGGTTCAAGCCCAGAATGACCGTGGGGCACAAGGGGGAAAGGTGGCCGTGGCACCTGCGGTCCCGGCACCTGGTGGGCCCCGCGGCGGCTCCGCAGGCTGCAGCCGGTGCCCAGGGAGTGAGGGGGACAATGAGGAGGCCGGGGAGGAGGCTGGGCGCACAGCTCGCGTCTCCCAAGCCAGGAGTGCTGCTGTTGCTGCTGACACCCTCTCTGAATTTCTGGAACGGAGCTGTCGTCACACGGGCGCTCTGGCCGGTCAGAGGCGCCGCTGTGACCCCTCAGAGGGGAGGCAACACGAGCACGGGCAGGACATGACAGGCGTGCGTGTGCACACCCAGGTTCTCCCCAAGCCTCTGCTGGCTCTTGGCTCCTCTGCTGGACGGCGGGAGGACAATCTCCAGGAGGCAAGACCATCGACCTCTCAGGAAATGTACACATCAACAGTTGTGAGCAGTCTTCAATGTTTCTTTTGCTAAACAAATTTAAATTTCCATAACTTACCAAAAAAAGTCATAGAGATATACTAAATCTAGTTGAATTGCCAGAAAACTATCCCACGGGAGTGTGATAATAATATACTGGGAATGTGAATAATCTCCCTTCAAATGCATCTGCTTTGCAGCCCCTAAGAAACCACGATTCCATCCCACAGTCTGATGCTAAGTAACAAGAATTCTGCTGATGATGTTCACCATGTAATCGGAGTGCCTTCGGCAATTTACTGTAAGTGAAAGCAAAGTCAATAACAGTATGCTAAAAGTGAGCCCCTCCAATGGCGGGAATCTTCTCCCTAAAGCTTTGTGCCGAGGAGCCCGAGGGTGGCACTGAGGGGAGACAGGGAAGGCTGCAGGATACCCTGGCCAGGGACAGGGTAGGCCACACACAGAAGGTCCCCACGGCCCAGGGGTCTCCCCCTAAGAAAGTGAGAAGTCAGCCCTGCCAGGGTGCGTGTCAGAGAGCAGCCCGGAGAACAGAAGTGGGCGCGTCCCGGCAGGCGAGGAGGCTGGCGTGGCTCTGGCCGCTGGTGGGCGGCAGAGGCTGAAAGCTACAGGCCGGCTCTCAAACCCTCCAACAAAACCGAGACTGCCAGAGGCCCTGGAACCTCCTAAGCCCCCGTGCTGTGCCGCTGTTTGCCCTGGAGCTCCTGAAAAGGCCCGGCACGCGCACCCCTCCTCTCCGAGCCCGTCACTGGCCCTTGACACTGCTCCAGCTGCAGGATGCCCGGCCGGGGTGACAAGTCAGCCTGGCGATGGCCTCCCGCTGCGCGACCGCAGACCCGCCCCCGTCCCCCGAGCGCACCCCTCCGGCTCCCGTCAGATGTGGACGAAGGAGAAGTCCCACGGGAGGCAGCGTGGTGCAGAAGCAGGTCCTCAGTGAGGAACCGCCTCACGGCCCAGCAACGTCTCTCCTAGGGCGGACCCCACAGAAGCAGGGGCTGGTGTTCAAACAAGAACTTGCGTGTGCCTGTCCACAGCAGCGCTGTTCACACGGCCAGAAGGTCGGGAAGCCCTCACGGCCATCAGCAGAGAACAGACAATCAAAACGTGGTCCACCCAGACGGCCGAGCAGCCTCTGATCAGAAAAAGGAACGGAACCGTGCTCCACGCCACACTGCGGAAACAACCCAAACACATGCTGAACGAGAGACGCCACACACCAAGGCCACACACCGCACGACTCCTTATAAATGCAACGTCCAGAGCAGGTCAAGTCTGGAGATGGCAGGCCGACGGCTGGTGGCCCGGGGATGGCGGCGGGGCCAGGCGGGGGCCAGCCTCCCAGGGATGGGTCTCCTGGAGTGCCGATGGCGCTTCGAGACCAGACGGCGAGGTGGCCGTGCAGCACTGTGAATGCGCTCCGCGCCACCGAATGCCACCGGGCTGTGCACTCATAAATGGCCGCTTTTGGGTTATGTGACTTACACCTCAGTAAAAAGGGGGAAATGGGCCAGTTTGGGGCTGATGTCAGGATCTAAAGGGAGTGTTATGTTGGGGTGTGTGTGTGTGTGTGTGTGTGTGTGTGCACGTGTCTGGACGGGTGAACAGACATGATGGGTACAGAGGGAGGGAGGTAGATAGTGTTGGACACACGGTTTTTGTTTTGTTGTTCTTGTTAATTATGCGTTGGCCTTCCCATGGGTTAAAACAAAACAAAGAACGAGCTGTTAAGAATCCACAGGTTAGCGAGGGTGCGGCCCAGACGGCAAGAAGACTCTCCAGCCACAGAGCCCTGGCAACACACCCCTCCCACCCGCTCAATGGTCAACAAGTGACTGGGACATCCGTCTGCATCTGCTGGGCCTGGACTGCGACAGGTCAGACCCCGGGCTGCTCGGGCTGCCATAACGCAACAGCGCGGGCGAGCGGGTTAAAGGACACCCGCCGACTTCCCACCACTCCAGAGACCAAGGGCTTGCAGCCAGAACACCCGCGGCATCAGCGGCAGGTCTGCAGACCACCAGCTTCTCACTGTGCCCTCACGCGGGGGCACGGGAGGGCACTGGGGTCTCCCGTTCCTCCTGCAAGGCCGAACCCTCAGGACCTCACGTGAGTTTCTCGATAACGGCCCTGCCTCCAGATGCAGTCACAGGGCGGGGGAGGGCTTTAACGTGAACTTGAGGTGTGCGGCCGGGGGTGTGTGTGTGTGTGTGTGTGTGTGTGTAGAATTTGGTCCACAGCACCTGGTTTCTGCAAAGGAGGCGGAAAGAGGTTCCGTCATGGTGAGCCACATGAACCACTCAGGCGTGTCTATTAATGACTCCGGGTCTGGCCTCCGGATGCTTGCAGGGACAGCTAGTGGCTCTCGCTGCGTGCTCACTCCCAGCGCGGCCGTGAGGCCCAGCCATGTCGGTGTTAGATGAGAGCAAGGGGCAGATCCTCGTACCGGTGCCAGGGCGGCTCCGAGCTCGAAAGGCAGAAGCCCCCGCACTCAGCACCGCTCCTCCGCAGCCGCGTCTCCGGGAGGCACTAAGCGTCCTTCAGCAGGCGCGCCGGACTGAGCGTAACCTGAGCTCCCCATTCTCAGTGACAGGAAGGAACAGAATTGCTGGCCCCTGTTCAGCAGGGATTATTCACTTTTTATGTTTTCTCTGACTCTGTGGGGGTCATACCTGGTTGGTCACTCTGGAGAAGGTCAGTGGTCCCCATGGAAACCCCACAATGCAAGGCGGAAGCTGTGCCTGGGTGGGAAGCAAGGAGCACCCCCGGCCCCCCGGGACCAGCCTAGAGGTAGGCGCCCCAACAGCTCTGGGGCAGCACAAATGAGGAGTCGTGCCAGGACACCGTCCGTGCGCCGGGCCTCGTCAGCGGCCCCAGGTCTGACAGGCCCGTCCCCTCCGGCCAGGGCAGTGTGGCCATGGCTCTTCGGTGCACTTGCTGGCTTGGCTTAACTGACCTTCTTCCTGCTTCTCTGTGTTGTCCTCCTAGTTTCAGCTGCTGTTTTCACCAACTTCTTCATGGCAGAAACATAATTTTTCCACAACAAAAAATTCTGATCACGTCATTACCTGCTTTCAACCAGCCCAAAGCTTGCCTTAGCCTGTGGAGGCGCTGGTACTGCTGGAAAGGCCTTCTGGGCCCCAGCCTGGCTCCCAGCCCCCCCGGAGTGGTCCCCACGACAGGTAAATAGCTGGCCCACTCGGGCAGCAGCTCACAGTGCTCGACCTGGAACAGCAGCCCGCCCTCCGCCACCCTAACAGCTGCCACCGCTCCAAGCAGGACCCAGCGCCGAGCGCCGTCTGGACCCCGGCAAAGTAAGCTGGCATCAGACTTGGGCTGAAAAATGGCACAGTCACTGAGACAGGCACAGGCTGCCCGAAGGGCGCCAGAGAGCTCCAGGGCCAGGGCTGTTCTGGGTCAGGGCTGGGGTCGGGGGGAGCATGAGGGAAGTGTGTGTGTGCATGCGTGTGTGCAGGGACACGCAGGAGTGAGCTGTCCGGGGGACACACGGGCATCTCCTGTCTTACTTCTCGTACAGACACCAAGCACACACACGCTTCCAGTTGGCAGCTGGAAACTTGTCTGTGTCTACCGCTTATCAACTTGCTAAGTCACACAAAAGTTGCACACCAAGTATTTCTCGTAATTTTTCTTTAAAGAAGGTCTCCCAACAGATGACAAGCGACTGCTCCCGGAATCCTCCCGCCAGCCCGCATGCCAAAAAGACTCCCTCTGTGAGAAGCGGACTCCTGGCACTGGGAGGACGCCCACAGCACAAGGTCACCCAGGACATTTGTGGAGAAGCTGCGATCCCAAGCAAGGGGACCAGCCCAAGATTAGCCAGAAACCAGACAGGGACTAACAGCAGCCCCACTGGCCGGATCAGCCCTGCCCTGGATATCCTCAACATTCGCCTCAACCAACAATCCGGGCCCGGCCCCCAGCGCTGGGCCGCTCTCATGCTGCAGGGCACACAGGCAGGCTGACGGAGCCCCGGGATGCTCCCAGGGAAGCAGTGCTGGCAGAGCCTCCACGGCCCACACCTGAGGTTGCGCCCCTTGAACCAAGCCAGGCCCAAGGAGGCTCAGAAGAGACGCGCACGTTCCTTCGGGAGGTGTTCCTATGAGGACAGCGGCCCGGGGAGGGAGGGCGGGAGCTGCACCGAAGGTGCCCTATGGACCGCGTTCTGTGCGAGGCATCTTCCCGAGCCGCCTGGTTACTCCCGCAGCCCCCTGGCCTTGGTGTGCAGAGACCCAGTAAGTTGTTCCGGCCACGTGCAGGCGGGGCAGGGGCTCCTCTCAGACCACCCCCTGCTCCCTGTGAGGCGGCCGTGAGCCGCAGGCCGCACAGAGCTCGCCACAAGCTGGTGGGGGAGCAGCACACAGAGAGGCCCACACGCCTCCAGCTTCTCCCCACACTCCAGTCTCGCGAGACAGCCGCCCTCCAGAGCAGGTCGCCTGCAGGAGGGACTCGAGGCCACTCTCAAACAGCCAGGCAGGCCGCGAAGCAGGAGAAGGCCCTAGCCTAGCCCAAGTCCTGGGCCTTGCTGGGAAGCTGCCACAGCGGGTCAGCACTGGGCCTGCTGGGTGTTCCCTGGACCGGACTCTCCTGGCAGCTCCCTGTGTCTGAGCACGTGCTCCCTCTGGGCACGAGGTCCTCCAGGCAGGGGAGGCTGTGCCCACGGGGAGCAGGGAGTACGTGCTCTGCCCCAGCACCCCCACCCCGTGCCTCGGCCACAAACCCACCCGTGCGGCTCCCAGCCTCTCAGGCCCTGTTTCCGTCACCCGGGCCAAACTCCCACACCTCCTCCCTTCCTGGAGCGCAGCAGCTCGGGTGCGGCCCCATGCAGCTCCCAGGAAGCACACATCTGCCCCCGCACTTGTGATCGTCACTTAGCAAACACAGAGCTATGACACCACTCTCCCTCGCCAGAACGTGGCAAACAGAAACTAACATGTTAAACTCACTTTTGCGTTCTGTGATTTCGTTTAAATTAAAAGCATGAAAACACCTTTAAGGTGGCTGGCTCCAAGGCCCCCCTCCCCTACCCCGTGCCTGTGCTCTCCCAGAAAACCCTCTCAGGGCTTGTCGTCGGCCGGGCACGTCCACAACTGTTAGAAGATGTTCCGCGAGTCCCCTGCCCCCCCTGGGTTTCTGAGAGGGGCTTCATGACAGCAGCAAAATGGGCTAAAATAGTCACAACAAGTCAGAACAGCCCACACCCCACCCACAGGCGGGACCTAGTGGACAGCCAGCCGCCCTCCCGGCCACACAACCGTATTCACAGCTGTCTCTAGAACAGAGACACTTATCTCAAGAAAAAGGGGGGAGGAAGCTTATCAGCTCGAGTTTCACACTCCCAATAACAAAGCTATTTTTCCGCAGTTACCGCAATAACGAAAGCCATTACATAACCTGAAGCTAAACTAGCTGGTTATTTCATGCAGACCACAGCAAGTCTACCCACTCGCTAGCAAATCCTGAGTAAGGTAGGACCAGACCAAATGCACCAGCGACCGGACTGAGACTTCCAGGAGCACAAGAATCGGGAAGAAAGAATGAACGTCCGTAAGGAGCCATGGGGAGTGAGAAGAAGGTCGTTGTGTCAGGCAGGTGGCTCTGGGCGCGCAGAGCTAGTTCCCCACAGCGGACCGGGTGAGCAAAGCCCACGCCCACGGTCAAGCAGTGAGATGGGGGTTTTAAGGTCCTTGGGTTGCTTCGGTGGGTGTGAGGATGTCAGACTTCAGTAAGTTAGGAACTCATGTGATTATTTCTAGGGTAAAAAACCCCCTATCTCCACTCCCTCCCTACTGGCGGGACATGTGTTTTAGTCGCACTCTTTGTTGTTAACCTTGGGAGACATTTGCTTCACAGCTTTAAACATTTAATGTGTTTTTGGATTATCTCACATGCATACAACTTTCCCTGTTTTTAATTTCTTAAATCTCAGACTTTCCATATGAGACAACTTTCTTTCCTTCTAAAATAGATTCTTTAGAAATGCTTTTAATAAACACCTATAGGTATCAAGTTATCCCAGTTTTTGTTTATATGAAAATGTGTTTATTTTACCCTTGTTTCTAAAAGATTCATTAAGTGTAGAATACTGGATGATTTCTTTTCTCCCACCACACGAAGATCTAACTGCCTTCGTGTCTGTTGGTACAGTTAAAGTCGTCTAATGGCCGTCACGTTTCTCCTTTGAACAATGTCTTTTTCTCTCTGATGGATCTTTTGTCTTTAGGGTTCTAGAGGCTCACCATGCTATGTTTAGACATGGGCAGATCTCCCCGTTTTCCCTGATTGGTATCTGTTAGGGTTCCTGAAACTGTACAGTGGTGGCTCTCACCAATTCCGGAAAACTGCTAGTCACTACCTCTTCAAATATTAAATCAACCTTATTCCTATCGCCTTTTTTTCTGGAATACCAATGAATTCTGTGATGTCTTACCAATCTCTGTCCAGGCCTCCTTTCCTCTCTTTCATTGTTTAGATCTCCTTCTGTCTTCGTGCTGCATTCTGGATAACTGCTACGGATTACAGTAAAAGCCACGGAGTATAGTGAATACAAGAAAGAAGTGACAAGAAGCGTAGGGTGAGAAAGTCTGATATGATGTAATTGGGGTTTTTGAAGAAGAGTAAAATGTGGCAGAGGTAATATCTGATGAGATAAATAACATAAAATGTTTAAGAGAGTTGTTCCGGTAGAAGGATTGAGATATCAAACAGTAACTTGATCTACACAAAGAAATGAAGAGTCTTACAATTACAGAAATTGAATTCATGGTTTAAAACTCCCCAACAAACTCCATGCTCAAATGGCTTTAATGGAAAATTCTAATAAATAATTAAGAAAGAATGTCAATTCTACACAAACACACCCTGAAAAGAAAAAAAGGAGGGAACACTTCCTCACTCACTTTATGAGATCAAAATTACCTTAAGAGCAAAACCACATAAAACATTCAAGGAAAAAACAAACAAAAAATACAGGCAAAATCCCTCATGAATACACATGCAGACGTCCTGAACAAAACCCCCTTTCTGTAATGCAGTGTAACGAAGCAGAACTTAGCCCACCAATGTTAGTTCAACATTCAAAATTCAACCAATGTAATTTAACCATTTTTATAGATTAAAATTTTTTAAAAAACATTATTTCAATAGATGTAGAAAAGCATTTGACAAAGTTCAAATGCATTCGTGATTTAAAAAAATCTCAGCAAATTCCTTGCCCTGATACAAGGCATCTATGAAAAATCCACAGCTGTCCTTGCGCCTAACGGTGAGAAACTGAATGCTCCCCGGATCAGAAACAAGGCGAGAGCATCCATTCTTCCCACCGCTACCCAGCATCATACTGGAGACACTAAATGCAGCAATAGAAGTAAAAGAAATGACGAGCATATAGGCTGGAATTTAAAAAAAAGAAAAAGAGCTAATAAATTCAGTGAAGTTGCAAGATACAAGATCAGTATAGAAATATCAGTTTTATCTATATACACTACCAAAAAATTCAAAATGAAATTAAGAAAATAATTACATTTACATTAGTATGGGAAATAATAAAATGTTTCAGAGGAAGTTTAACAAAAATTCAACATGTACTGTGAAAATTACAAAACATTGGAAGAAATTATGGAATACCCAAATAAATATAAAGACAGCCCTGTTCCTGGACTGAAAGACTTCATATTGTCAACATACTTTTAACAAGGCAATCATTGCCAAATTTCTATCTGCCCTCTTTTATAGAAATGGGCAAGTTGAACCTAAAATTCATACAGAATTGCAAAAAATTTCAAACAATCTTGAAAAAGAAGAACAAAGTTGAATGACTTACACTTGCCAATTTCAAAAAACCTACTACAAATCCATAGGATTCGAGACCGTGTGGAACCAGCAAAAGGATATACATAGAGATGATAGATTAGAATTGAGAGTTCAGAAATAAACCCATACATCAATGGCCAAATGAGTCTTGACTGGGATGCTAAGACCATGCAATGAAGAATAAACAGATTCTTTTTTTCAACAAATGGTGCTGAGACCAGTGGCTATCCATATGCAAGTGAAGGAATCTGGAGCCTGGATTCACACCCTGTATAAGAACTAACTCAAAATGGATCAGAGATCTAAATGTATGAGCTAGAATTATAAAACTCTTAGAAGAAAACAGAGGGGAAAGCTTCATGACATTGGATTTCACAACAGCTCTTAAAGACAAATAACCGAAGAAAAAACAGTTAAACTGTAGTTCATATAAACTGAAAACTTTAGTGTGTCAAAGCACAATACCAAGAAATCTGAAAAGACAAGACAAATAATGGGAGAAAATTTGTATCTGTTATATGTCTAAGGGTTTAGTGTTCAGCATACATGAAGATTCCTCACAACTCAACAATAAAAATAAACCCAATTAAAAAGCAGACAAAGAATTTGAACGGATATTCCTCCAAGAAGATATGCAAGTGGCCAATACAAGAAAAGCTGCTTCACGTCATTAGTCATTAGAGAATGTGACCAACACGATGAGATGCCGCGTCCCACCCACCAGAATGGCTCTAACGAAAAAATCAGAAAACAGCAAGTGATAGAAATTTTTTTTTAATTTTTATTTATTTTTTTAAATTTCTTTTCAGTGTTCCAGAATTCATTGTTTATGCACCACACCCAGTGCTCCATACAATATGTGCCCTCCACAATACCCACCACCAGGCTCACCCAACTTCCCACCTCCCTTCCCTCCAAAATTCTGTGATAGCAATTTAAGCACCCAGGGATGCCTGTGGCTCAGTCAGTTAACCAGCTGTCTTTGGCTCAGGTCATGATCCCAGGTTCCTGGGATCGAGTCCTGCCTCAAGCTCCTTGCTCAGCGGGGAGCCTGCTTCTCTCTCCGCCTCTGCCTGCCTCTCTGCCTGCTTGTGCTCTCTCTCTTTCTCCCTCTCTCTGATAAATAATTAAGTAAAATCTTAAAAAAAAACTAAGCCCTCAAACATTGCTGATAGGAATGTAAAATGGTGTATCCACTCTGGAAAACAGTTTGGCCATTTCCTCAAAAAGTTAAACAGAGAGTCACCACACGATCCCACAATTCCACTCCTAGGTATAAACCCAACATAAATTAAAACACATATCCATACCAAAAAATTATACATGAATATTCATAACAGCCAAGAAGTGGAAACATCCTAAACGTCCATCACTTGATCAACAGATAAACAAAATGTGACATAGCCACAAATGGAATATTATTGAGCCACAAAAAAGGAGGCAAATACTGACACATGCTATAAAGTAGACGGACCTTTAGGATATTATGCTAAGTGGAAGAAGCCAGACATAAAAAAACAATATATTATATGATTCCGTTTATATGAAATATCCAGAACAGACGAATCCAAAGAGAAGAAAATAGATTACTGGTTGCCAGGGGTAGGCAGAGGGAGGAATAGGGAGCCATGGGCTAATGCGTATGGGGTTTCTTTTAAGGGTGATAAAAGTCTTCTGGAATTAGTGGCGATAATTGCACAAGTAGTGAACATATTTAAAAAAAAAAACACTAAATTTTACAACTTAAAATGGTGTACATTATATGAATTTTATCTCAATAAAAACAAAATGTGCCAATTACCCCCAATTGGTCTATACAGATTCAACACAATTGCAGTCAAAATCCCAGAAGTCCTTTTCACAGAAACTGACAAGCTGATTCTAAAATATGTAGAAAGACAAAGGACTCAGAATAGGAAAACAATTTTCGAAAAGAAGACCAACACTGAAGACAACCAATCCTAGGGTTCCTCCCAACCATCTAGGCTTCCTCCAAAGCTTCAAGTAGCCAAAATGCTGCAGTTCTGGCAAAAGGGGAGGCAGACAGAGCAGTGAAACAGAACCGAGTCCAGAAATGGTTGCACCACATGCGGCCAACTTACGCAGCAGCAGAGATGATCAATGGAGAAAATAACAGCCTTCACACAAATAAGGCTGAAAGAACATACATACACAAGGGGTGGAAACTGCACCCAAATCCTGCACCATATTGAAAAAAAGAAAAGTTCAAAATGGATCTGAAGGGAGAAAATGGGTTAGAAGACAAGATGTAAAACCTAAGAACGCCAAAATTTTCAAGAAATTTTTACAACTTTGGGGAAGGTGTAAAATTCTTAGCTAGGGCACAGAGCACAAACCACAGAAGAAGAAAAATGTCAAATTTTACTTTATCAGTATTAAATATTTCTGCTTTTTTTGAAAAACATGGTTAAGAAAATAAACACTGAAGCCACACTCTGGAAGAAAATATTTGGAGAACAAGTATCTAATAAACAACTGGTATCCTGATTATGGAACAAACCCTTACAACTCAATGGTTCAAAAATTTTAATGGGCAAAATATTTGAACAGACACTTCACCAAAGAAGACATACAGATGGCAAATAAACATAAGAAAAATAGTCAATATCATTACTCATCCGGAAAATGCAAATAAAGACTACACGACGCCACTAGACACCCACTAGGCAGGAGAAAACTGTAGGAACTGACATCAAGTGGGGCCACTATTACAAGAGCAACAGGTGCTCTTATGTGTCACTTAAAGGAACACAAAGCGCAGCAGGAACTTGGGGAAACGGCTGGGTAGGTTTTTACAAAGTCAAATGTACACGTCCCGTGACTTAGAACAGCCCACTCATGGGTACTCACCAATGAAAAGTGAGGACGTACATCCATATAAAGACCTGCATGGGAAAGCTTACAGCACGTTTATTCATAATCTCTGGAACTATTAGTTTCCAAATTTCCATCAGTCAGTGAATGGCCGAACACACTGAAGTACATTCACTAAATATGACCCAACAACAAAATGGATCCTGGTGAGTGAAAAAACCCAGACTCCAAAAGCTCCATACTGTGCTTCTGTTTCTATGACGTCTAAGGAAGGAAACTGCAGTTACAATGAACAGGTCAGTGCTTGGGGCTTGAGGTAAAGGGAGAAGAAGAGGGAAGGGGAATTTGGGGGTGCTGAATATTCTCTATCATGATTATGTTGATAGTTAACATCTGAATATATTTGTCAAAACTCACAAAACTGTGTCTCCAAAAAGTGTGAATCCCTAAAACTGTATCTAAAAAGAGTGAATTCCATACTATACAAATTATACCTCAAATAAACTTGATGAGGAAAAAAAAGAACACAAGCAGGATAAACATAGAGAAATCTACACTTGGATATATAACGGTGAAACTGGAAAACGTCGAAGACAAACACCTTAAAAATAACCAGAGTTTAAAATATTCCTTAAAATGATAATTATTTAGCTCGAGAGATGGTCTCTCAACAGCATGGAAACCAAAGACGCCATGCAGAGTCCTCGCCAGAGTCCAGGAAAATAACTTTCCATCAAGACTTTTAAGAAGTATCTTTCTTAAAGACTTGAAAGGATAAAGTGAAAGATAATTCTAAAGTTACTTTGAAACACTTTCCATTCGCCTTCCGCTAAAAGCGGGGAGTATTACTGACTGCCATGCCACGGAGTTTTCAGCCACTCCACTAATTCTGAAGTAGGACACATTGGCCATTTCCATGGATGACTTTATAGGACAGCAAAAAGATACAAGGTGCCATGCCAAATATAAAATTCATGAAGATTTCCAAACTGTATCAAGAAAAAAGGTGGAAACTTTAAAACATGCTGCTGAAAACGTGAGATAATTTCTAGGGGTCATAAATAGAAACACTGGCAGATTTTGGTAGATTAGCAAACCAATGCTAAACAATCACAGAGAAAAAATGAGTGAAAAATTAATCCCCAAAACCAGAAAGCAAAACAAAACAAAACCAAAAAACCCAAAATGCCACTGGCAAAGACGCAACGAGTCAGTCAACATGCTTGATTTCCAAAATACGACTTAAACATTTTCTTGATTTTTGCACATTAACTTTTCACTAAATACTTCAACTACGGCTATGAGATCTCTCTCCGTTGTCACAGTACTGTGTATATGTTGAACAAGGTATACTGCTCTTCCTGAGCTCGCAGACATCACTCCTTCTAAAAGAAGTGTGTGCCACATGCCAATTCTTCCCATTAAAATGGAGTTTCATTTTTGAAAGCAATCTTGGGTAAAACAACTTTAGAATTACTTAATACTTTCCAAACATTCAAAATAAAGCATAGAATTGGGGCGCCTGGGTGGCTCAGTGGGTTAAAGCCTCTGCCTTCAGCTCAGGTCATGAGCCCAGGGTCCTGGGATCGGGCCCCTGCATTGGGCTCTCTGCTCAGCGGGAAGCCTGCTTCCTTTCCTCTTTCTCTCTGTCTGCCTCTCTGCCTGCTTGCGATCTCTGTCAAATAAATAAATAAAATCTTTAAAAAATAATAAAATAAAGCATAGAGTAAAAGGAAAACAAAGATGTTTTCAGTTAAATTTTGTTCTCTGTCAACACTCTCACCGTGATGCGTTTTGGAGGCAGCAATCTCTCAGGTACAAGAAGACATGAAGAACAAAGTGGTAGGAAGTGAGTAAATCGGAAAGGGCAACGAGAGTATAAATTAATAAGTAAGGCTGCATGGCATTAAAATACTCTTGAGTCAGGAGAGGATAATCAGAGATAAAGTATCGTAAGAGTCTTATATTGGTAGAAATGTGACTAAAGACACTAACTTGAGTCATAGATAATCAAGTATACATACAAGACAAATATGAAAATAAGAGAAACTAAAATGATGTAGTGAAGAAGAAAATTTAATGAAGAAAAAAAATTTTAAAAATGTGAAGAGAAAAAATAGATGCAAGAAAGTTGAGCCAAACAGAAAGCCCAAAATGAGATTATAGTTAGAAGTCCAAATACATAAGTAATTAAAGTAAATGAAAGTAAACGAAATGTTCCCATCTTTAAAAGACAAAGACTGTCCGAGAGGAAAAAAAAAATTCCATGAGATGCCGTTTGGGAAGATGCATCGAAAACATACAGATCCAGCAAGACTGAAAGAGATACACACTGGGCAAATAAATACCTCAGACTTAAAATTTACTTCAAGGCAATAAAAAGAGCAGTATCAGAGTTTTATAGACCGCATTCCATAAAGATAGGAGGGTTTCATGTGCTAGTAAGACATTCCAGACTCGCATGCACCCAAAAACAAAGTCTCAGCATTTGATACAAAGCAGAAATGAACAGAAACACATGAAAATAGGTAAATCCACAATCGCACTGGCAGATTTAAACACATCTATATCAGTGGTCGGTACATCAGTTAAAAATATCTGTAAGCACAGGAGAGTCAAAAAGGATTCCGACTCTTCATCTAAGGCACAAACAGAAAGCTTATACTCCAAGCCAGCAGAATGCGTTTTACTGAAACACAGAACATTCGTGTCGCTGGACCACAGAGGAGCCACCCTCCAAACACGTCAAAGACATGAACATTGAGACCACCTTGCTGACAATGCACTGAACAAAGCAACTAAAATATTTTAAAATACTGTCCATACATATTAAATGTATATTCTTAGCATAATATTCATACATCTAAACTGTGTTTGGGACTGAGAAACACTTCGAAGTAACTTACATGGCAAAAAAGGGCAGTTGGTGGCTCAGTCCGTTCGGCATTCAGCTCTTGATTTCGACTCAGATCATGGTCTCAGGGTCCTGGTTTGGGGCCCCACATCATGCTCAGTGCTCAGCAAGGAGTCTGCTTGAGGATTCTGTCTCTCCCTCTCCCTCTGTCCCTATTCCCGCCCTCTCTTTCTAAAATAAATATTTAAATCTTTTTAAAAAATCATAGTGGAAACATAACATTTATAAGGATAATAAAAGTACTATATATCTAAATTTGAGCACTGTGATAAGCTGTACTTAAAAGGAAAATTTTTTTAAAAATCTTATTTAAGGGACGTCTGGGTGGCTCAGTCATTTGGGCCGCTGCCTTTGGCGCAGGTCATGATCCCAAGGTCCTGGGATCGAGTCCTGCATCGTGCTCCTTGTCCAGTGGGGAGCCTGCTTCTCTCTCTGCCTCTGCCTGCCACTCTGCCTGCTTGTGCTCTCTCTATGGCAAATAAATAAATAAAATCTTAAAAAAAAAAAACAACTTTTTTTAAATTTAATTACGCGATCTCTGTGCCCAACATGGGGCTCAAGCTCTTGGCCTTGATCAACAGTCGGATGTTCTACTGACTGAGTCAGCCAGGTACCCCTAAAGAAAAATTGTTAACTTTAAATACTTATTTATATGAAAAGAAAGTTGAGTGGGCAAATATCCAATATAAGTTGGAAAAAAATAAAACAAAACAGCAAAATGAATCCCAAAAAGCAAAAGGAAGGAAATAAGAACAGAAATCAGTGAAACAGAAAACTAAATATCCGGGAGATGCCTGGGTGGCTCAGTTACGTCAGCTTCATCTCAGGTCATGATCCCAAGGTCCTGGGATCGAGCCCCACATCAAGTTCCTTGCTCAACAGGGAGCCTGCTTCTCCCTCTGTTGCTCCCCCTGCTTGTGCACACACACACACTCTCTCTCTCTCTCTGACAAATAAATAAATAAAATCTTAAAAAAAAATCCTGTAAAAAAAAATCAACATATTGAAATTTTATTTTAAAAATTAATAAAAACTGAACTATAGAAGTACTAGGATAAAACATGAATGATTCTCTTGTTCATCTGACTTTAGGAAATGCTTTTCCACTGTGACTAAAAAATTCACATGCAGAAAAACAAAAGATGGACAAATGTGATTATAAAAAATAAAAATCTTTGACATAACAAAAATACCTTGAGAAAATACTTATGACAAATAATAAATGGAAGAAAGTATATTCGGCATGTATCACAGAAAAATGAAAGAATGTCCCTAATGGACAAAAAAATTTTTAAACTGAGAGGAAAAAAAGGCCCCCCCAAATCTTAAAGAAAAACCAGAAGAACACATGAAATGCGACAGAAAAATGTCTTTGAACCGATGAAAAGATGTTCCACTCCCCTCAGAGGAAGAGAAATGCAAATTAAACCCACACCGAACTACTGCGGCTCTCCTAGCACACTCTGGCAGAAATCCACTCGCTTAACAACCCACTCTGTGTCGTGAGGAGCCCGGGTGGCGTATGAAGTGTGGAATCACTGTATTCGCACACCCAGACCTAATGAAACATGGTATGCTAAAGAAAGGAGAGAAGGAAGGAAGGAAAGAAGGGAGGGTTAGGGTTAGGGATGGAGCGAAGGGGATGCGAAGGGGAATGGATAGGAAGGCGACAGGGAAGGGAAGGGAAGTGAGAGGAAGGGAAGGGAAGGGAAGGGAAGGGGATGTCAGGTCATGACAGTGGAACCCTCGGAGTGGGGCTCGTGCTCACACAACCCCAAGAGCGCCCCTGCCCTTCCAGCCCTGTGCTGAGAGAAGGAGCCGCTGACGACCCCGAAGAAGGCCCTCATCAGAGCCCTGCGGCACCTGCACTCTGCTCTCAGACTCCCAGCCTCAAGGAGGGGACAGAAATTTCTTTTGTGCATAAGCCACCAGTCAGTGGTTCTCCTTACGGCAGCCCAAGCAGACCAGGACAGGACTGAGACACGGAGGGGAAGGACGGGGCACCCCACGGGGACCAGAAGTCTGCCTGGAGGGTTCCTGCTCGCCAGGGACCATGTGAGCCCCCAAACCACTGACGACTGTGAAGAACTGTAAACTAGATCAGTGATCAAATAAAAACCAAAATCCATCAAACCAAACTGCTAATACACAGGTAAGTAAGCCAAGAGAAGAGCGGGCGGTGCACTGCAGACAGCCCGGTGCTGACAGGCACGCATGGAGAGTGCTGGAAGTGGACGGGCGTCGATTTGCAACCATCACAGTGAAGACCAGTCTCGGAAGAAATCACTGACGCACACAAATCCCGGAGAAATTTTCTTGAAGGGCACTGTGCTGCCTGTTCTTAAAGTAAAACGCCCCCCACCCCCGACAGCTCATCAGCTGCAAGGGGGAAGAAGTAACGAGGCCGGCTGGGACAGATGGGCAAGTCGGTGACTGAGCAAAGAGCTGTACATCCCCAAAGAGGAGACGGACACTCTGCGTCTGTCCAGACACAAAGCCTGAGAATCTTGGCCCACCTCCCACATGGAGGCTCGCGACGGAATGTCATGGAGAAGGACCGATTACCAGACAAACCCACAAGGAAGAAACTATTTTTTGAAATGGGTCTTGCTCTTCATGAAGTCAATGTCATAAAAGTGACAGGGACGTTGCAAAAATGTTCCAGATTAGAGACCAGGGATACCCAAGCAACAAGCACAAATCTGCCCCAGACTGGGCTGTGTGCCTGCACGGGGGGAACAGTATGGAAGATGCGTCGCTGAGCCACAGGAGGGCCGAGAGGGAGCGTGGGAGACGGTCCCAGGCTCAGGACACGGTGCCTCTCCCCTCCTCCACACACAGACCCTCCCGCTCCCGGCTCCCAGGGCCTGGGCAGGCTTCAGTCTTCAAACCTTGTCTCTTCCCTAGCTCCTTCTCAAGGGCTAAACACATTCTAACTGTTCCTGTGAAAAAACAAACAGCTGTGTCCTAGACGCTTGTCTCCATAGTCAAACATGAGGCCGCCACCCCCCTCCCTCCCTCTCCTGCACTTGGCGCTGTCCAATACGGAGTGGAGTTTCCTTTTCAGTCCCCCCGACGGACACGTCCACGTCGGAACTCATCTTACTGTACTTCCCTCCCTTCTCCACCTGTGGAAGAGAAACCACATTTGGTGGCAATGCGCTGTCACCCTGGTTACACGCAAACGGACACTCTCCAGAGCCGCTCGTGGAAATGGAAACAGCCCGGTCTCCTGAAAGGTGGGACGACCACGACTACTTGGAACCTGAACTTCTTACAACTGACTAGTAAGGAGTGAGGGGATGAAGAGAAGGTTCAGGAACAGGAGCTCCGAGACCAGACCTTGTGGTCTGGAGCTGACTTCAGTTTCCTCGCCCATAAAACGGGATAATCGAAGACCTCGGAGCATTACAGGGATTGAGTGAGCGGCTTCCCACCTCCACCTGGAACAAAGCGATTCGTAGAGAAACCGTCTTTTCATAGGCTCAAGCACACATTACAGGAAAGACACCAATGCCCTCACCCTCTTGCAGAACCTCCCATTCCTGCCGCCTCTCTGCTCCTGCTCTGAGACCAGGTGGGAACAGGAAAGGAGACGCAGTCTCACAGATGGAGAAGCAGCGCAGACAGGGACAGTGACCTAGCTAAGGTCACCGGGTGATTTGGGAGAGAAGCTGGAAGCAGAATGCAGTCTCTGGATCCCCAGGCGGGCCGATGCCCCCAGCCCCGGTGGACTCCTACCAGAAAGTTCTCCTCCCATGACTTCCGCCCCTGCTCTGCCAAACCGATACAAGGGGTGATGAGGACGGCTCATTGCCATGCTCGGGTAGCAGCTGTTCCCCAGCTGCCGCCAGCCCCAGGGGATCTGGCCCGAGGCCCAGGCTCTGCAAAGACAGTGCACGTGGACGCAGCCCTGGTAAGAGGCAGGCTCCTAACCGGCCTAGGGGGAGGCAGAGCTGGGAGGGAGACGAGTGGGTAGAACCAAGCACGTGTACTCAGTTACAGGGTGAACCAAGCCAGGGGTTACAGACTTATGCCCTGAAAGAGCGTGAGAGCCAGAGCCCTTAGCAGGGGTAGAGGCCCACCCTGAAAGCCTCTTGTCAGCTCTGGGTCACGGGAGTGTATCACTGGTCACCCGTCACATCCAAAGACAAGTGGCCTCCAGGACACAAGTAGGAAGAATGCCCTGTGTCGAATGGTGTAACTTGTGCGTACCACTGGCATTCCAGAGGAAGAACAGAGGCTTGAAATAGGCAGAATGAATGTGTTTACGCAGAAAGTAGAAGCACCCTTGGCCCCTGTGACCACGCTGACACTCCCCAGGGTAGGAAGCGTCAGGCCACTCTTACCAGAGCGGGAGGAAGTGCATCGCTGGCCACACGGCCTGGCTATAGAACAGCAGTAAAGGTTCCGGGTCTGTACGGAACGGAAGTAATCTTTATAAAGGAAGCGTCTGGAAAGGCCAGCTCCCATTTGTCTACATGCACACCTAGAGGTGACTTGTCCTCCAACCCGGACACGCCATCCGCGGTCACCACGGAGCAGTGGTAACGCGCTCCAGATCCATCACTGTCCCTGCATGCGGGGCCGCCAGACAGCCTGGCAACGTGGCAAAGAGGGAGGAATGAATGAGTCATCTTGTGAAAAACGATCGGCCCCTTCCTGCCAGGCTGCAATGCATCTGAACCTCAGGAGGACGGCACTCCCCAGCATCCCCATGAGAAGAAAAAGGCAAAGAATAAAAACCACTCAAGCAAATCAAAAAGAAAGCCAAGCAGAGAACATAAGCAGATAAACAGACGCCTTAAGGTCTTTGGGGGCCCAGCGGGGCAGCTATGGCATCATCGTGGCACAGGGCTCCCCGAGAGCCCTTCAGCAAGGCGTCCCGTGCCCACCTTAAATAAGGAGCAGAAAGAGAAGGCTGGCTGGAGGCCTCCGCAGCCACAGGCACTGGCCCGTTGCTCATCTCTCTCTGGAAGGATGGGAAGCAGCCTTCCCCAAGGAGCCACCCACTTCACGGCACTGTCCCTCTCCTCTGTTCCTGAAGCACACGTTTCCATGAGAAATGGGGCCCCTCCCTGCCCCCACCCTGCATGCACTGGGACCCTAGCACGGGGGGTGGGCCTATGGGCAGTGCCCTCTCTGTGGGTGTGGGAAGCACCCCCAAATCTAGCCCCCTCCTAGGCCTAACAGCACACGGGCTACGCATGCACCTTTTAAACACGTAGACCCTCTGCTAGGAACCCCCCAGCTCGAGTACAGGTGACCCCAGGCTGCCACTCAGTCTCATCCTTGCCGGTGGCTGACAGCTGGCTGCTCCCCCAAACCCCTTCTCCTTCCTGTGTAATCACAGCTGTGGCAGAACACAGGGCTGCAGGGGCCCTGGGGAGCAGGGCCCACCACACTGTACTGCTAGTGGACAGGCATCCTGTGTACAGTGATGCAAGTCGGCCTAATCCGGCCTTCAGACCCTGAAAGGTGGTTGTTGCCCTTCACGGTGCCCTTTTTCCTTCCCTTGAGAACACACCCGACACACGCGCACTCCTTTCAGCTGGAGGTCCTGACAACACAAGGAGCTACGACGCCCGCAGAATGGCAGTACCTGGAGCCTGGGGCCAGGATGACCTCTGGGGCAGGAGGGTTCCTGGAGCTCAACCCACCAGCGACCACCACACAGAGAGAGAAATCTGACCTCACCCGGTTCATCTTCCCTGCTGCAGGTGGTGGCGGTCGTGGGGCCGGGGACACAACTGTTGCTCTGGGCACGTGCACCAGCACATGGGTCTCTCGGCCCCACGACCGCCACCCAGCTCTGACTGAGGATCCCAAAAGCCCCTGGGGTACTTCTCTGTATGGCCCAACATGGAAATTAAGGTGCTCCCGAACTCCAGGCCCTCTTCTCACTACACGCTGTTTCCATCTCCCTGGCCCCTCAGTGTCACTCTGCCACCTTTTCTGTGTGCTCCTACCACATCCCAGTAACTTGCCACGTGTCCCTCTGTGTAAGGCCCTGGCCGCACGACCACCAGCCCTGGCCAAGCTCTGGTCATCGCTCCTACATGGCAACCACGGCCCCATAGGCTTCTGTATCCTGTGTCCACCCTCACTGACTCAGGCCACACTCTGAGTATGAAGCTTTAAAAGTAGAAAGTTTTGCGCAGCAAAGGAAACAGTCAACAAAACAAAGAGGCAACCCACGGAATGAGAGAAGATATTCACACATGACAGTACAGACAGAGGGCTGATGTCCAAGATCTATAAAGAACTCAAAAAACAGATAATCGCATCAAAAAATGGGCAGAGGACATGAACAGACACTTCTCTAATGAAGACATACAAATGGCTATCAGACACATGAAAAAATGTTCATCATCACTAGCCATCAGGGAGACTCAAATTAAAACCACATTGAGATACCACCTTACACTAGTTAGAATGGCCAAAATCAACAAGACAGGAAACAACGTGTGTTGGAGAGAATGTGGAGAAAGGGGAACCCTCTTACACTGTTGGTGGGAATGCAAGTTGGTGCAGCCACTTTGGAGAACAGTGTGGAGATTTCTCAAGAAATTAAAAATAGAGCTTCCCTATGACCCTGCAATCGCACTACTAGGTATTTACCCCAAAGACACAGATGCAGTGAAAAGAAGGGCCATATACACCCCAATGTTCATAGCAGCAATGGCCACAGTCGCCAAACTGTGGAAAGAGCCAAGATGCCCTTCAACGGACGAATGGATAAGGAAGATGTGGTCCATATACACGATGGAGTATTATGCCTCCATCAGAAAGGATGAACACCCAACTTTTGTAGCAGCATGGACGGGACTGGAGGAGATTATGCTGAGTGAAATAAGTGAAGCAGAGAGAGTCAACTATCATATGGTTTCACTTACTTGTGGAGCATAAGGAATAACATGGAGGACATGGGGAGATGGAGAGGAAAAGTTAGCTGGGGAAACCGTAGGGGGAGACGAACCGTGAGAGACTGTGGACTCTGAGAAACAAACTGAGGGCTTTGGAGGGGCGGGGTGGGGTTAGATGAGTGGGTATTGTGGAGGGCACAGATTGCATGGAGCACTGGGTGTGGGGCATCAACAATGCATCTTGGAACACTGAAAAAATAAATTAAAATTTAAAAAAAACACAGTAAAAAAAATAAATAAAATAAAAGTAGAAAGTTAACAACAGAAGTACAGTGGGAAAAATCATGTACAAAATGTTAGAACCAAGCACGGAAATGAGAAGCATCTGAATGATTACAGGTCACATCAAAACCAGTGGGGCAGAGTTCCAAGTGTCTTGAAAGAAATCTGAGAGCCGAGAGGCAGTCATCAGAAAACAAGGTAAACATACGGAAAGAGCATTTGAGAAACTAGAAAGATAACAGCATAACCCTAAAGAAAAAGGAAACATGCATTAAATTTAGAAATTAAATTGCAAACAAAATTATAAATGATCAGTATAACTAAAGCTATTAAAAATTAAAAATAGCTAAATCAGAAATGAAGCCGAGTTTGACAAATCTGACTGAAACACTGAACCAAGGCTTAGAAACAAAGAGAAGGCGGTGAGAGTTCCGGCGAAGACCGAGACCACAGGGGCCTGGTTGAGCACGCACACCCCTGTGCCTGCGAGCGCCGCAGGGACTGCCTCTCCAGGAAGGAACCCACGCACACACACGAGAGCAACCGTATCGGCTCCAAAACAGGCTCTGGGCTTAGAGGCCTTGATAGAGCCATGTACCGACTATTAGACCAAAAATATTTGCTTTTTTAAGTAGAAAATAGAAAATTTCGTTATTTAAATTAAGGATAGAAAAATACGGGAAGTTCCTCAAGTCATGTTATGGGGGCAGGCTATCATTTACATGGGACCCCCAAACACTGAGAATTAGAAGGAAGGAAACTTCTAGAGCAGTGTCCCTCTAGCGTGAGCCCGACTCCTAACCTTTATGGTAACTCAGGTCCATGCTAACCCCAATCCCAGGACCAACCTAAACTCCAGACCTAACCCTACCACTAACCCTTATTGTAGCCCAAGCAAAATTCCGTGAGGGGATTACAAATAGAAGAGTATCAACAAGTATCAGTATGGTCTACCAGGATTTATCCTGAGAATCAATACTTTAAGTTTCGTCAGGGGAATTCTCTACAGTAAGAGATGAAAGGAGAAAATCACGGGATTATCTTAATAGCAGCAATGAACACATTTAGTAAAATGCAACTTCCACTTTTGACTGTGAGAAACAACTGGACAGAAGAGCCAGAGGAGGGAACTCCTGTAACTTGAAGAACGGGGCTCAGACAGCCACATGACCATGCTTCCTAGGGAAAGCACTCGGATCAAGTCAGGACGAAATAAAAAAATTCAGCAGAATTTACAGCTAAATTTACACCTATTACAGCTAAAAGTGCTTTAACACATGGCCATGTCCAAATAATGAATACCGATCGCAGCCTGCACACTATTAAATATTAGAGAAGTGTAATGAGAAAAATCTCAATTACCATAACCAGATAACAAAAATAAGTTGGAAAGGGGCTCAGAAGAGAAAATCCACAGTAAGAAAGCTACACACAGCAACTGGAGGCTTAGAACAAATGGGAAAATAGAGTATCTTCCTGCAGTAGAAAGTGAACAGTGGTAAAAAAGCAACTATTTTCAATTCAAATTATAGCTTTGATCTATCTGAAAATAAACCCCAATATGACTCATTTTTTAACTTAAAAATCATTCTAAAGTTCATCTAGAAAGTGAGTAGCCAAGAATAGCCAAAATATTTTTAATAATGGGATTATTGGATAAATATACCATGAAGCTAGAAAAATTAAAACAGCCGTACCAGCATAAGAACAGATTAGAGAATGCAAAAATCAACAGTAATGCATACAATATTTTCATATTAGACCAATTTGCAGGACAAAAGTAGCAGCACAAATCATTGGGAAAATGAAGTATTTCTCAATAAGTAGTATCTTCAATACTCGTAAGAAAAAAATAACTTATACGTTCACCTAGTAACATACAGCAAATGAAATCCCAAGCGGGTTACACAAGTCAGTGCAAAAAAATAAAAGCAGAAAAGAAAACTGAAGTCACTACCCACGTTTAAGAACGGGAAGGGGTTTTCCAAATGTAAGACTGCCCCCACTTGCCACGACCCGGGGAACGGCGAATGCCCCGGTGGGGGAAGCCCTGCAGGATGCCCCCACGAGGGCAGGAATACTTTGGAAGGAGGCAGGCCATGCAAGCAGCGGCAGAGCTGGGAGCCGCCGCAGGCCTTGAGCTTCCACGGCTCCCAGGGACACGGCGCTGGCGCGATCCAGCCATCAGGCCGCAGCCAGCCCTCCCACGGACGCCTCTCGGGCTGTGCATCTCCTGTGACCCGGGGTCCAGCGTGGAGGAACAGTGCCATCCTCGAGAAGAGGGAAAGCGGCTCACGCACAGGGCTGCTCACCCAACTACGACGGACATGGTGACAGGCGCGAATGAGACCCACACACGTTAAGCGAAAAGGGGACGACATAGGAAGGCCACACCACCACTGACTCACTCCCTAAACAACACAGGTCCGCTGGGACGCGGATTTTTTCGATTTGTACCATACAGTGCTGTAAATGTATTTTTTATTTTCTCTCAGGGTTTTCTTCATAACATTTCTTTTCTCTAGCTTACTTTACCGTAAGAACACAGTATACAACACACAAGTATGCGTGAACCAACTGTTTACGTATGAGCAGGGCTTCCGGTCAGCAGAGGGTTGGGTTTGGAACGAGTCAAAAGTTACATGTGGATTTCCGACTGTGTGGGAGGGAGGTCAGCAACCCGAACCCCATGTGTTCAAGGGTCAACCGCACCCATAGAGTGCAAACCGTACAAACTTATTTTAAAAACAATGTTTTCAAAGCAGGTAACGTGGACATGTTGCGTGCCAGTCAGCTGAAAGCAGGGCCCAGACGTACCCTCATCCCTGAGGTAGAACCAGGAGGAAAGAGACCAAACGTGTGCAGCAGTGTGGGGGCCCCGCGGCCAGAAGCACCCCCCGCAGGGCCCTCTGGGAGTGCTGGGGGAGGGTTAGGACGTTGGGCTCACACACGGGGGCGGGGGGCAGGAGGAGGGGACGCGCCACAGACACGTGAGAGCAGGACGGCGCAGGGTCTGGGAGCCTGGGAAGGAACACACCACAAGCGGGGTCACTGCGGCCGCTGCAGAGCCCAAGATCTGACGAGAAAGGCTTTTTCCTGGATTCAGGGAAGCAGAGGCCTCACAAGCTGGCCGAGTGGTGAGGCTGAAGCCCCACTGGGGAGGACCAGATGGCCATTCGATGGAGCTGGGCCCAGGCGGGAGCAGAGATGGGGGGGCGCAGGTTTCCTAATTTTTTTGGTAAAACCGTATTTGCTATATAACCTTTTAATTTTTACTTTTAACGAAATTATAAATGTACATAGTTTTTAAAGTCAGAGAACCCCACAAAGCTTACAGTGAGCAGTGCCCCTTCCCTCCCTGCGCCTCCATCCCATGTCCTACACCGCGTCCTCTCTGGGTTCCTCCCCGCTTTGGTATTAGTCTCCGGAGTTCAAGGACTCCAGTCCTCTGGACCGTCACTGACTTCCTACTAGGACAGGGGAGACCCCGCCCCTCGCCCATGTGCTGTCCTCCTCCGGAGGCTCTGGAGCCCCTGCGCACCCCTCTTGCTGGCTCCCTTCTAGTACAAGGCGGGCGCTTCCCGGAGTGAGCGAAGCAGGATGGCCTTGTCTGGTTGCTTAGTTTTCTGTGTGCTCGTTGCTAATTTGCTTCCCAACTCCCAGCTCCTGGCCAACTCCAGGCCAAGGATGAGTCACCTCCTGACGACTCCGACACAGCAGGAAACAGCCCAGGAGCCGCCTGCTTCTTGCACTGGCCTCAGAATGGCCGCTCCACTCCCAGGCGTCCGAAAGCCATCCCAGTCCCCCGGGTGTTCAGGGGGCCAACAGGGTAGAGGCCGGGTTCACGCCACTCTGTGCAGCCCCATCTTCCCTGCAGAACAGCAGTCCTGCCCCCCCACCCCTTCCCCCACTGCCCCGGTGCCTAGTTCACCCTCCAGAGAGGAAGCTGAGCTTTAGCCCGAGGCAGGAGGGGCTCCTCAGGCTAGGTGGGGGAGGAGGGCTGAGAACCTGGCTGCTTTCGAAACAGGTTTTCCCGAAATTGCCTGTTTCAGCCCCATCTTTACTGCCCCCTCCTCCTCAGAGGTTCACGGCAATGTCATTCCTGAGACTTGGGGGTCTGTCTGCCGTGCGATCCATCTGCGTTCCCGACCTCCCAGCAAAAGCGTGTGCACGCCTCCCCACTTTCTGTGCTCAGATCTGCTATGTCCCTCTGCTTGTCCATCTGCTTTCTGAACTCCCAAACTCTGTCATCTCCTCTCCAGCTCTTGGAGGCCTCTTCCTCGTAAAAATATCTCACCTGTCATTTTAGTGGGTTCGTAAGAAGCAGCAGAGGTCGCTGTGAATTCAAGCTGCCATTTTGGCTGAAAATCAAGGGAGGCAGTTTTTTTCATTTTAAGAGGGGAGTTATCAAGTCATCTTGGATGCTAACAGAAGTGGCCTGGCAGGGAGACAGAACTGCGACGCAGAGGAGAGGTCCTCAATGGGGCAGGAGCAAGGTCCTGTGCAGCCCCAGGCCCAGGGAGACCCGGGGGATAGGGGGCGGAAGGGCGGAGGGGCAGAGGGGCAGGAGAGCAGGATGGCAGCACTCGGGATGGGAAAGTGAAGCGCCTCTTTTCTCCGTGAACAATGAGGCAGGGGCAATAGCGAAGACTGAGATCTAATTAGATTAGGAATGGGAAGAAGAAAGGCCAGATGTACAAGAACTGCCTCCGATCCAAGCAAACCCACTAGGGAGCCTGCTGGGACGGGATCGGAGGCCCTGCACAGGGTGGCCCCCAGGCAACACACCCGAGATAGGAAGGAACCAGAGTCACCACCAAGAAGGCCCAGCAGGGAAGGAGGGCCCTGATGGAGGAGTCCCAGTCCTCCGGGCTGGACTCATTACAAGTGAGATTCAAAGTTCTTTTTCATATTTGCCAAATCTTCCAATTCTGCAGTGAGAATTATTGTCTGGAGGCAATGCAGGAAAACACCCTATAGAAATCAATAACCAAGTCAGTAAGTATGACAGAAAACAAAAGACCTCCAAGTAAACAAAAATTTCAATAGTTTTGTTAGTACGGTCTCTTAACGTCCTGCTCTTAGTGTGGTCACAGGCCGGGTGCTAGATGCGCAGGGCAGGGGCTCTGCGGCTAAGCAGCCGTGGGAGCCGTGGGAGGCGTGGGAGCCGTGGTCCTGCGGCGAGCGTGTGGGATTGCAGGGCTCCCGGCCACGTCCAAGCAGAGCCGTCACGCAGAAGCGGCTTCGCTCCGGACAGATGCCCTTGCCCTCGCTCTAAGGAAGTGTGGAAGGCTCTCAGAGATGTGCAAATGGAAAACCAAGTCCTCCCAAAGCTGCCACATCCCCTGGGGAAGAGCGTCCGCCGCTCCGCTCCAGCCCGGCTCGTCAGGAAGCCCACAGGGCGGCACTGCAGGACTCGGCTAGGATTAGAATCGGCCCTTTCGGCTCCAACCAGCTTGGTGCTCCCGGCAGCTCCCGCTCACCTGCAGGAGAGGCCACGGGTGCCCTCTAAAAAGCTCACTGCCTTGACTTAACCAAGCCTCCGGTAATCCCCAGGACCTGCGCTGCAGCCCTCCGGAATCACGGTCTGGGCAGCCGGCCTGCTGGGCTCATCCCGGCCTCTCAGCCCGGCTGCCCGGGGCCTCCTCTCCTCGCGGGGACCCTGAGGTGCTGTGCACACGAGACGGGGCGTCAGTTGGGGCCAGCCCACCCCACCCAAGCATGTTTGCTTATTTCCAGAACCGTCGGCCAGGTTCCCCATTTGCCAGGAGGAGAAACTTGGACGACACCAGATCTAGGGGGGAAGGAGGCCCAGTACATACAAGGTGTTGTTTGTATGCCTGAATCCCAGAGGCCCTCCCCTCGGGACGGCTGTGAGAATTAGATCCAGACTTGCACAATTACAGAGTTGGTCCCAAGCCAGTGGGGATTTGGATGTCCTCTCAGAAGCAAGTAGTATAACAGCTTTAGTTTAACAGCCCAGCACTGAGAGAAAGAAAGACAACCGAGCTCCCTGCTCCCACACTTGGGCCCTGTAGAGTGAGAACCAGCCTGTGGAGGATCCTCCAGGCCCCTGATGGGCACCCTGCTGCTCTCTGACCTCATCTCTCTCCGCCCCCCCACACCCTGGGAGTACTCCGGGCACATGGCTCCCCTTGGCCTGGAGCCCTCTGTGCCCCAACACCCCGGGGCTCGCTCCTGCACCTCCTTCAAGGCTCGGCTCTGCTCGGAAGGCCCTTGTGCGGCTGCGGTGCGTTTACTTAGTACATTCATCTTCTGTAAGCCCCACAGGGGCCGGAGCCAAAGGAAGTCAGGCTTCAGAAGAGTGCCGGCACACCACAGGCGCTTGGTAAATATTTGTAAATGAATGAAAGAACAAACAAGGCCTTTGTTCAAGCAATTTGTTGTTAAGAACTTTCCAGTTCTAATATCAGTCAGAACTCAGGTTACCCTCCAGCCCTAGCTACCTAGTGTTCCGACTCCTCACCACCACCGCAGTCTCTCCCGAGGGGGCGTCTCACTAAGTCACGGCCCTGCTGCAGGCGCAGGTGCCCGAAGCAGTAGCGCTCTCTGAGCAGCACCAGCTGAGCTCAGGACTCGGGGCGGCTCCTTGCGGCTGCCGTCAAAACCACCGGGGAGGGCAGACGCTGACTTCAGCCCCCATCCTATCAATGCGGCAGCTCCTGCTTCTCCGACCGTTGTGAAGGGCTCGTGGGGTCAGAAGACTGGGCTCAACCCCTGGTCTCACCACGGACCACACAAGGTTATGCTTTCGCTGAGCCTTGGAAAGTGTACAGAACGGCAGTAGCCACCTCCCAGGGCGCGGTGAGGGTGGAGTGGGGGATTAGACGGGAAGAATCGGAACCGGCCCAGCGGGCACGAAGCAAGCACGTCACGAACACTAGCTGTGATCATGACCTCAGTAGTATTCCATGCAAGGCTGCTGAAAATCAAGTTTCCCGCTGAAAACTTTTAGAAAACAACATTTACAAACTTTAGAAAAAGACATCTTAAAGATTTAAAGGAATCTTTTCAAGGTCGTTTTGCATAGCTGGAGTCAAGGCCACAAGGAGGTGTCCACACAGCCGGGACTCGCCACCACGAGCACAGCCTGCGCCTGTCACTGCTGGCTGGCGTGCACTGCTGAGGCCTGGCACAAAGGCGTGCGTCCGGCAGTGCACGCTGACGCCGGCCCTCAGGCCCCTGCTGGACAGTCTGGTCATGTTAAGTGGGAGAAAAATGTTTAACAGAAGAGGAGAAAATGGCTTCTTTTTAAATCTTGGTTCTATAAAATTCAGAAAGAAATCATGCAAATCACTGACGCTGTTGGTGCTCTCAGGCCTGTGACAGGTTCCTCATGTGATATGAAACCAGGCCACCAGGAGAGGCAGCAAGAAACATGGCTTCAAACGCAAGCAAGATTTTTAAAATCAACTGACGTAGAAAAAAACCACTCGATTTAAAGACACAACCTCTATAAAGGCATTATAAGAAGCACTACTTACATGGAACCATGTGAAGATCTCTCTCTGTAGATAGCCCTGTAAATGGATTAAAAAAATAATTATAATTGGAAATCATAGATAGAAAATAACCAAAGAATAACGGTATCACCTTAGATGCCAAATTTTATCAAACCAAAGGAATTTATTAAAAGAATGGACTCAAAAATCAGTCATATAGGATGTCAAAGGCAGTTTCCCAGAGGGGAAAAATATCCATAAAAGAGGTTAGATTCTAGACTGAGTTCAGAACTTAAGATATAGATACCAGTTTAGAGCCCCAGACTCCCCTAAAACCTGACCCAGAGTCGTAAAGCTGATGGAAAGTGTTGGGAAAGTACAGATTCTTAATTCCTTGGGCCTGTGGGGAGCAGTAAGGAGAAGACAGGGCGGGGGGGGGGGGGTGGAACCCCTGGGTACTATGGTCTCAGGTCCAAGTCTGAAAAGTACCTCACTTGGATAGGACAAGGCGCCTTGGCAAAGACTTCCTGTGCACGTACATGCCACTGCCAAAGGCACCTACAGCAGCCCAAGGCCTGTGCACAGTGAGGCCCGAAGCCCCGAGGAAGATCAGAAACCCCGAACAGGACGTCCATCCACTTCCAGCCGAGACAGAGGAAGACAGACCAGACTGATGGTGAAAACCAAGACAAAAGACATAAGACAGGGTTTTGAGACACAGAACAATGATCCCTGAGGGAAGGAAACAAATGTGATGCATCCTGACTGCCAGCCTACGGCTTAGGTGGAGTTTTCTGGCTAAAGTGCAGGAAGGAGGAACCTAGCAAACCCAGGGGAGTCCCAAGATGAGGAAGCAGCTGAAATTCAGGGATGCGAGCAGCTAGAATTAGCAGGGTAGAGTACCCAAGAGGAGGGAGCTGCAGAGAGAAATGTTCGAGAGGCCTCGGGGTGAATCAACTTGAGGCTTCGGCTAGACACCAACCAGCACATGCGGGTGAGCCGTCTACTGAGGACAAGGAAGGAGCCCTCAGACAGAGCAGGCAAACAGCATGTGGCTCCCATGCTCCAGGAGCAGTTCAGACTTCCACCAACCAGATGAGGAAATCCTGCCACACGGGTCCACTGGCCGAGCATTTGGAAGAGCACCGCCCAGGAGTAGGGCCATCTTACCACCAGACCAAGCCGGTGTACTAAACCAGGTACTGCCTAACATTCAACAACACAGCACCCAGGGATCTAAACTTTCCGAGTAACTTAAATGCATTCCTCCAAAAAAGTTTAAAATATTTGAAAGAACACAGACCCCAGCAAGCAAAATATACAATGTCTTTCATCCATTCAAAAATTGCCAGGCATTCAAAGAAGCATGAAAATATATCTCATAATGAGAATAGTTGATCAATAAGAAATACAAGGAAGCGATTAGTACACAAGGTCCTTAAAACAGCTATTATAAAGACACAGCACATATTCAAAAAGATAGAGGGAAAACACAACATGCTAAGGAGTGACATGAAAACATTTAAAAAAGCCCAAGTCAAACAGCCAAAATGGAAAATATACTTGAGGGGATTAACATCACATTAGATACTACACAAGGAAAGATGAATCAATGTGCAGACAAAACACCTAAGCAACAGAAACGATCTCAAATGAAAGGTAAAGAAAGACTCTCCCCACAAAAAATGCAGAAATATAATTGGAGATCTCTCTCTCTCTCTCTCTCACACACACACACACACACACACACACAAATCATGTAAGTATAATCTAATTGAAGACCCAGAGGGGGAGGATAGGATAGGACAAAAATATATTTCAAAAAATAATGACAAAAAAAAATTGAAATTTGATGAAAATTATGAACTTCTAAATTCAAGAAGGTAAACAATCCCCAAACAGAAGAAAACGTGAAGGAAATTAAACCGAGGCACACCATAATCAGCTTACCTAAAGAGATAATCTTAAAAACAGCCAGACAAGAAAGAAACATTATGTACAGAAGGACGAAGACATGATGGGCAGAGGAGTTCTCAGGAACAATGCAAGCTAGAAACCAGAGTGAAACTTTAGAGTGACAACTCTAAAGAAATGAAGGACAAAACTGTCAACCTGAAATACCATACATAATGAAAATAACTTTCAAATACAATGGCAAAATGAAGACTTTTTTCCAACAAACAAAAGCTAAAATAATTCATCACCAACACACTTGAACTACAAATAATATTAAACTAAGTCCATCACACAAAAGGAAATCCAGATCTACAAAAAGAAATGAAAAGTACTGGAAACAAAATTCATGTATAAATACAAATGCCTTTTTCTTAATTTTAAGATTGTTTTAAAAGATAGCATACTATTTAAAGCAAAAATAATAACAATGTAGGATGGGGTTAATAAAATACAGAAGTAAATGGCATGACAATAACAACGAAAAGGCCAAGAGAAGTGAGATGGAAGGACACTGGTGTTCAGTCTCATACTCTCAAGTGGATGAGTATAATATTACTTGAAGACAGATGGTGATAAGCATATACGCAATGGATCTCAAGCAACCTCTTAAAGAGATATCACTAATAAGTTAGTAAAGGTGCTAGAATTGATCATAAAAAGTACTCAGTCTGGGATGCCTGGGTGGCTCAGTTGGTTGAGTATCTGCCTTTAGCTCAGGTCATGATCCTAGGGCCCTGGATTGAGTCCTGAATCAGGTTCCTTGCTCTGCAGGGAGCCTGCTTCCCCCTCTCCCTGCCACTCCCCCAACTTGTGCACTCTCTCTCTCTCTCTCTGTGTCTCTGTGACAAATAAATAAATAAAATCTTTTAAAACTATAAGAAATACTCAGTCCATTATAAAGCAGAAAAAAAGGACTAGTAACAAATGGAATAAATAAAAAACAATGGAAAAATGATAGGTTTAAACATAATCATATCAATAATCACATTAAATATAAATGGTATTAACTCCCTAATTAAAATGAAGAGATCTTAAGAGTGGATTTAAAAAAAAAACAAAAACAGAAGCCCACTATATGCTATTTATAAGACACCCATTTTAAATACAAATACAAAAATAGGTTGGAAGGAAAAGATTGGAAAAGATGTACCCTGCTAGCCCTAATCAAAAGAAAGATTAAATGGCTATATTAACATCAGAAAAAGTAGGTCTCAGGACAAAGCAAAGAATACTATCAAAAGTAAAAAGGGCATTACATAATTAAAGGGTCAAACAACTAAAGATAAAATCAATAAAGGATATATGAGACTCTGGGGCGCCTGGGTGGCTCAGTGGGTTAAAGCCTCTGCCTTTGGCTCAGGTCATGATCCCAGGGTCCTGGGATCCAGCCCCGCATCAGGCTCTCTGCTCAGCAGGGAGCCTCCTTCCCCCTCTCTCTCTGCCTGCCTCTCTGCCTACTTGCGATCTCTCTCTCTGTCAAATAAATAAATAAAATCTTTAAAAAAAAAAAAAAGGATATATGAGACTCTAACAACACTATCAACCAACATGACCTAATTGACATTTAACTGAACACTCAACACAATAACGCAATACACATTATTTTAAGTGATCATGGAATATTTTCAAAGACCAGATTCTGAGCCATTTTTAGAAATCTTAATAACCTTAAGAGATTGACATCAGATGCAGTGTGTTCCCTGACCACCACAGAATTCAATTAGAAATCAATAACAAAAAAATAGTACACTTTTAAGTAACACATGAGTCAAAGAAGAAATCAGAGTGTAAACTAGAAAGCATTTTTACCAGAATGAAAATGAAAATACAACATACCAAAATGTGTGGAACGCATTAAAAGCAGTACCATGAGGAAAATTTATAGCACTAAAATGCCTGGATTAGGAAAAAAGGAAGTTCTCAAATCAATAGCCTAAGCTTCTACTATACAAAATTAGAAGAAAAAGAGAGCATATTAAGTCCAAAGTAAGTAGAAAAAAAAAATTTAAGAATAGAAATACATGAGCTGAAAGGCAATTAATAAAAAAATACAGAATTATATCATTATGTTGTATATTTGAAACAAATGTAACACTGTATGTCAACTCTACTTCAATTAAAAATATATACAAAATTAATTAAATAAAAAATTGGTTCTTTGAAATCAATAATATTGATAAACATCTAGCCATTCTCACCAGGAAAAAAAGGGAAAAGACACAGATTAATAGTCTCAATGATGATAAGCAGAATACTACTACTGATCCAAAGGCCACTAAAAAGATAATTAAGTTGAAACCACCTTGTGGAACCATTTCACACCTACTAGGATAGCATGCATTGGTGAGGACATGGAGAAACAGGCGTCTTGACATGTCACGGGTGTAGGTATAGAGTTGTCAGCCTCTACGGAAGAGCGTGCCAGTCCCTCAGAAAGGTGAACATCGAATCACCGTGACTCAGCAATTCCACCTCGAGTTATACCTCCAGAAGAACTGAAATCAGGGCATTGAACAGATACTTACTCGTGACCTCATTATTCTACAATATCCAAACTATGGAAACAACTCAAGAGTCCATCAATGGATAAACTGGTAAACAAACTGTAATATATCCACACAATGGAATATTCTGCAGCCATTAAAAAAAGGAAGTACTGATCCATACCACAACTCAGAAGAACCTTGAGAACATGACATTAAATGAAAGAAGCTGGACATAAACAGTCATATACTATGTGATTCCACTTGTATCAAATACCCAGAATAGGTCGATCCAAAGAGAAAGCAGATTCAATCAATAAAACAGAACTTAGTAAGGGAATGGTAGGATCTATTGCACGGAAGTAAATGTAATAACATAGATGGAACAAATGCTTAGAAGAACCACGCTATCCAAACTCACTCAAGAAGGTTACAGATAACCCTGTATGTATTCAAGAAATTGAATTCAAGTTAAAAACCTTCCCACCAAAAAACGATGGTTTCAGTGGTGAATTCTACCAAATATTCAAAACACCAATTGCTGAGTCACGGTGATTCGATGTTTACCTTTCTGAGGAATTGGCACGCTCTTCCGTAGAGGCTGACAACTTTATACCCACACCCGTGACGTGTCAAGACGCCTGTTTCTCCATGTCCTCACCCACGGCCCCCCACAAACCCACGTACCTGTTACCCTTGTCACCCTCACACTCACACGGACACTGCTGATATTTTGTATCAGAGGTTTAATACTCACGTTACAGAATGGCCCTGCCCGTGGCTATGAAGACAGGGCAAGTTCTTGCTGGCCCCCCTCACTGGGATCCCACACACTCCCCTCTCCATCCAACATGGAGTTGGCTTCTGGGGCTCCCCCATCAGAGGAGGATGAGTGAACAGAGACTAGCAGAACAGGGGCAGTGGCCATGGACCACCAGGTGGAATATTTTTAGGCCACCACTTCCAAAGGACACTTAATGGTGACCTGGGGTGATGCTGGTGCAACAGGACACACTTGAAAATGCAGCTCCCAGGAAGCTGCTTGTAGGTCCTGTTTTCGCTAGATGGGAGCTCACACTTTGACAGATCTCACAAAGGAAGACGGGCAATGCCACTTCTTTAGCCACAGACCACAGCAAAGATCTGACTTCAGGAGGAAGACACACTTGATTCCCAATGTCTCCAGACTTGGGGGTAGAGCACCTCATCAACCCTCTGCCTGCAGCAGATGAGCTTCAAGTTCTGCAGCGCCAACAAGAGCCGGGGCAACTAGGGTTTACGAGAGCTTCGGCGGGGCAGGGAGGGGGAGGGCACGGGCAAGGATGATTCAGCTTCATTCCCATCACCGAATCCACCAAGGCAATTACCCTTTCTAAGTAATTATACTCTTAGTGCTGGTCTCAGGAGAAGGGAGAAGGAGGGAGCCAAGGGGCTGGGCTTCTTTACTCCTCCACCTCAAAAAATCGCATCTGCGGGTCAATGCACGGTGGTGACATGATCAATAAGGCCGAGGAGCACAGACCCAGAGAGCCCCAAGGGCCTGCCTCGCTCCCTGGCCCGGGACAGCAGAGCCTCTCATCCGCCCACGCACCGGTGACTGTGAGCTTCCACCGCTTACAAGCTCCGGCGTGTGCCCATCAAGGGGGGACAGGTTCTTCGTTTCATGTTCCCATTTAATAGATCAGACGCCATGTGTATGAATTGGATATGGACATCCATGTGTCAACACTATATTGTGCTGATGAACTTCATTCACTATGAACTTGAAATCACATATAAAAGGATTTTCGTTTCAATCTCAGTTAGTATCTGGGCTTAATAAATTAAAATTTTAAGCTCTATTATTTTTACCTCCTTGGCTTTCTGAGTGGGTCACTCTCGTTATCAGAATCAGACACAGGAGATCTGTGTGGGTTCTCACCAAGTACTGAAGTTGCCTCAAATACATCACTAGACTTTCTGGACAGCTCCCCCAGTACAAGGATTTCGATCAGTGATAGAGGGTTTGTTCTGCACGCCGGAGCCCGGAACACCTGACGAGAGAGGCTGCCCCGCCACGGGCACAGTTCTATCTTCATAACCAGTGTGCACCCTGTGACAACAAAACACACGCCTGCTCTTTGTACAGAAACTTTAGAAAGTGCAGAAAAGTGCAAGAAATATATTTAAAAGCACCTGCAACTCCCAGATGAAAATATCAACAGCAGTAAACTTCTATTTTCTTCTAGAAGTTTTTCATCATATATTTTTTTACTTTTTTAAAGATTCATTTATTTATTTGAGGGAGAGCGCTTGCACATGCACAGGTGGGAGGGGCAGAGGACGAGGGAGGAAGACTCCCAAGCAGGTTCGGTGCTGCGCACAGAGCCCAGTACAGGGCTCGGTCCCATGACTCGGAGACCCTCGGGACCTGAGCTGAAACCAAGAGTGGAACATTTAACCGACTGCCCCAGGCGCTCCCTATATATTTTTTAAACAAAATGAAATAATTATATGTGCTTTCAGAACAATGTAATGTATCTGTGCCTGTAATATCTGTAGAAAACGTTCGTAACGGCTTGTTTTTAGGCTCTTAATAATACTTATTGATACCCGAAGAAATCGGTCCATAGAAACAAAACTTATCTACTATTTGAAATCACACTGTTCTTATGCTTAGGAAATGCTTCTGAAAAAAAAAAGAAAGAAAGAAAATGCTTCTTCTTATCAGAGTACAGACTAATTTTCATATACTTCTTCTCTAATTAAAAAAACATATATCATTTCTCCTATGATTACAATAAAAGTGATATTTGTTCATTTAGGAAAATTTAGAAAATTCAAAAATGTGTGAACAGAAACCAGCAGTGGTTCCAGATCTCAGAAACAGACACCATAAGCCTATGGTTGTAGCTCCTTGAGGCCTTCCAAATATACACATACACACACCTGTAGGCACGCACACAGAGCACACACACACCCCACTATTTCATGCCATATGTACTGTTTTTATGTGTATTTTGACTTCATGCCATGAACACTGCTGTAAACGCGAACCGCTGCCTGGCACTCCCTGTGTTGTAGAGAAGCAGTCACTGGCTCACTAAATCCTCTGTTCTTGGGCCCTCGGGCTCCTTCCACTTGTTAGTTATTTAAATTAACGCTACAACAAATATTCCCCACGATTGCTTCCTGAAGATGAATTCTTGAGAGCAGAATTTTCAGCCAAAGTGCCTGAGAATTTCAGAGCAAGGATGAAGAGCCCCAGGCCCCCTCCTCTGTCCACCACTCTCTGAGACACCAAGTGACATGGGACAGCCTGGTCTCTGTGATTCTGTGCCAAAACTCTGTATTATAAGCGTCCCCCAAATGTATGCTACTAAGGCAGTCGAATAGTAATCGTGCATTTATGTGTTGGCACTGAGCGGCAGCATCTTTCCATGCTTGTTGGTATCTCTGCTCCTTCCATAACCGCCTACTCAAAATCCAGCAGCGGAGTCACTGGGTGCGAATCAATGAAACACATGAGGATAAAAAAAGGAGGGATGCACGTCAATTTCTGGTCAAAGGCTTAGCAAACTTAAGTACGTAGGTTGTAGAAAAGAAGAAATTCAGGTGTTTTCTATATCAGATTTAAAAAACTTAATGGACCTAATAATAGCCGAATTGAATTGGGAGACAATCACTGTGAACTCAGAGCCCTGACAGGTCTGTCTTCAGCTCGCTCATGAAAAGTGGAACCCTGCAGCCGAGATTTTAGCCTCTAACACTACTTTTTAACAAAAACAAACAAATGAACAAACAAAAACAAAGCTCTTGGCCAAGCAGCCATTTCCATGACTGGAGGCAGAAGGCAGAGAGCCTACCATACAGAGGTAAGCCCAGAAAGCAAGCCCTCCCCCCACCCCCACACACATCAGGGGCGGCCCTGGGCAGCACAGGGGCTCCAGCCAGGCTGGAGCGTCCCTGCAAGAGAGAATCATTATTAGATTCTAATCTGAGACAGGAGATCAGGGTGAACTCAAGGTCTAAATCATCTTAGACAAGTGACCAAGTCACCTAGTCTCCTGACGACCGGTCCCACCGGTCCGCAGCTCTGCGGCCGTGCTGCGGGAGGCTCCCTGCCCTCTCAGAGCAGCACAGGTAAGCTTCTGCGGGACCGCTGTCACCCTGCAAGGGGCACGATGATGCAGAAATTGATTAAAACTACAGCACACCCATTTTTTGAGGTTTACATATAGTAATAAATTTTGTAATCTTTTTATTTCTGCATGCTTTTTTTAACTGCTAATATATTTAAAATAATTTCTAACACTGGTTAAATCATTTTTAAAATTATATGTTATATATTTAACATATTAAGTCTTAAAGAACAAATAATATCAAATGTCTCTCTTCGGGCACAAAAGCTTCATATGTGTGAAAGCCCCTCACTATTTTCGCTCCAGCTTATCGTTCAGTTACGGACCTGGAGGCCCTCTCCACGAGCCCTTAGCTGCCACATGTCCCACCTTCCTTTACCAGCCTCTGAATCTGGTATGTGGGGATTGTGCTCCACAGAAGTTTTGAAATCTGGAATTCTTACATGGTTTCCAGGTTTGGTATCACGCCGCGAGAAGTCATACCCGTCCTTTCTGCGGGGGTTCCTCGGCTGTCGGAAGACATCGCTTTCCCAGTGATGACCCCTCGAGTCACCCTGAAAATGGTAGGGGGGTCCTCCCCTATGCTGTGAACACCCAGCAGCGGTCGGCGACTAACCCAACATCCACAGCAAAGCACCCCCATCTCCCATGGCCTCCTCTCACGTGGCTGACAACATGTCCTCTGAGGCTAAGTCACCGGAGTTCAGGGTGAGAAGTCGTGAACAGCTCGCTCGGGAGCAACTGAGCATGGCCCCCAGACAGGACTTGCTCCGGGAGTTCATCCGGCGGGTTTAATACCAGCCTGGAATTCGCTCCCACACGAATCCCCTCTTCACAAGCGAGCCGCTGCAGTTCCACTTCGTTCTGCGGGGCCTTTTGTCTCTTTCAGCAGCAATACCAACTGCTTTGATTTCTTCAGCTTTACAGGAAGTTTTGATTTCAAACAGGATAGCAGTAATGCACTGTTTTCTCTTCCAAAACTTGCCAGCTGGTCTAATACATTTTCTTCCCTGGTAACATTTAGAAGTGGTTAGCCAATTTCTATAAAATATCCTGTTGCAATCACATTCATTTTTTGATCATAAAACGTGGTAGGTACATGGCATGACTGCGAGCAGACTAATGACCACTGGCAACTCGCTTCTCCCTAAACATAATGAGGACAATGACCACATTTTCATAATTAACTCTTTAAGGACTCTGGAAATTCACCAAAGCCCTGCAGCAATCCAAGGTTTATTCAATTATGCAAGAAAGTCAACTAGATTTAGGTGAGAGCAGGAGCTTTTCAGTGCTTCCCCCAGGCCTACTCCTTACCCCTCCGGAAGCCCAGGCCAGCAGACGAATCCCCACAAAGGGCAGGACTGGCCAGGCAGGAGCTCCTTCAAAGCTGTCAACACTTACATTCAAAAATGAAGAAAGATCCCAAAACTCAGTAACCTCAACTTCTACCAAAAAACTGGAAAAACAAGAAAACTAAACCAAAGGTAAGCAGAAGGAAATAACAAGCCCTAGAGCAAAACTGAGTAAGATCCAGAATGGAAAAATAAACCAAAAACGGGTTCTTTTGTTTTTGTTGTTGTTTTAAAGGTTTCTTATTTATTTATTTTTGAGAGAGGAGGTGAGAGAGAGTGCTAGAGGGGGAAGGGGCAGAGAGAGAGGAGAAGCAGGCTCCCCGCTGAGCAGGGAGCCAGATGCAGGACTCGATCCCAGGACCCTGAGATCATGACCTGAGCCGAAGGCAGATGCTTAACCAACCAAGTCACCCAGGTGCTCCAAAAGTGGGTTCTTTGAAAAGATCAACGAAACCGACATGTCTTCATCCAGACTGACTGAGAAACACAGAAAATGACTTAATTACTACAATTAAGAATGAAAGAAATGTTACTGTCCAATTTATGAAATAAAGAGGATTACGAGGAAACACTAGGACAATTATATCAACAAATTAGATTAAGTAGATGAAGTGAACAATTTCCTGGAAATAAACACAAACTACTGAAACTGGCTCAAGAATAAACAAAAAATCTGAGTGTCGATACCAATACAGATGACATAGGATAGATGCTGTACATGTTTCCATGGAAGAGCATTAAGAATCCACAAATAAACCCCTGCATTTAGTCAACGGTCTCCACTAAGAATGCCAAGACAACCCGCAAAGAAAGGCTGTGTGTCAACAAATGCTGCTGGGACAGCCCGACCCCCACATGCAAAAGCACAAATTCAGATCCCTTCCTCACACCACACACAAAACTTACTTCAAAGTATATCAAAGACCTAAATGCAAGAGCTAAATCTATAAAGCTCTCGAATTCAGGGGAAATCATGACCCTTGGTTAGGCAACGGTTTCTCACATGTCACATGAAAAGTACAAGTGACAAAACAGACAAAAATGGGACTTTATTAAAATTACAAAATTTTGTCCATCAACAGACACTTTCAAAGAAGTAAAAAGACAACCGACAGAATGGGAGAAAATTTCTGTAAATCTGATAAGGGAACAGTATCCAGGATATATGAAGAATCCTTACAACTCACCAGTAAAAAGACAAATAATTCTATTAAACCAATGACAAAGGATTTGAATACAACGTTTTCCCCAGGGAATGTATATAAACAGCCAAGAAACACTTGGACAAATTCTAAACATCATTAGTCATCAGGGAAGTGAAAATCAGAATCACAGGGAGACAGCACCTCGCACACACTAGAAGGGCTATAATCAAAGACTGACAAGTGTTAGTGAGGATGGGCGAATTCTGGGGCTCCCACACACGCTGGGAGGAATATACCATTAGACAGCCACTTTGGAAAACACTGGCGGTTTCTTAAGAAAGTGAAACATATTATTACCATGTGACCCAGCAATTCAACTCCTCTATAACCATGAGAATGGAAAAGACACATCTACACAAAAACTAGCACACGAACATTCCTAACAGCATTATTCACAGCAGCTAGAAAGTGGAAACAGCCCAAATGGTCTTCAGTGGATAAAGGTATAAAAACATGTTGTATTTCCATACAGTGGAATATTATTCAGCCATAAAAAGGAATAATGTACTAATACATGCTAAAACATCGATGAAACTTGAAAACATTATGCAAAGTGAAAGAAGCCAGACACAAAATGCCACATACTGTATGATTCCATGTACCTGAAATATCCACAGTGGGTAAATCGACAGTAACCAAAGATGAATTAATGGTATTCAGGGACTGGGGGAAGGGGAGAATGGGGAGTAATGCAAATGGGTACAGGGTGACTTCTTAGATCGTAGAAAAATGTTCTGAAGTTAGGGAGTGGCGGCGACTGCAAAGCTCTGTGACTATACCGAAAATAGACCAAACCATTCAATTACACACTCTAATGGGGTGCTAATCATACCTCCAATCAAAAATAAATAAACAGACCAAACCATTCAATTACACACTCTAATAGGGTGCTAATCATACCTCCAATCAAAAATAAATAAATATAATGGGAATCTATGTATTCACCATGAAGAATAAAGAGTAATCAATATTTTGCTTTATTTGCTTCAGAACTCTATCAAAAATGCACACAGATAGCACCAAAGCCCTAGACCCAACTGATAATCCCTCCTTCCCTATAGGTTGGTAATGACAAAATCTAAACCATCTTTACTTAATTCGGGAGTTTATACATTTGCTGGTTATGTAAGTGCCCCAAAACAGATTCCATAATGTACCCCTACTGGCTAAATTGGCTTTTTGCAGTCAACACTGTTACTGAGATTTATGCATCTTGATACACATAGGATCTGATTCATTCATTTTAATGCTGAATAATTTGTGACTTTGTGAATAAAACAGATGCCTGGATCTCCTCACTGAGGCCAATTAGGTGGTTTCTACCATTTAACTATTACAAACACAGAAGGCGCATTTCCTTGGCACCCGCCAGCAGCTTCTAGAGCAAATACCTGAAAATGGCATTGGTGGGCCATACTAGGCGCACATTTTCCACTGACTTATACAGCCAAATCCGTCTCCAGCAGTTACACCATCAGTACTTCCAAGAGCAAGTGTAAGAGTTACCATTTTCCCCACAACTCACCGTCATGTATTAACTGACTTCATGCTTGCCAATCTGATGAATATGAAAGTATCTCTCATTGTCTTAATCCATATATCATGGATTAATAGCAAAATCAGTTTCCACACAGGTTCATGAAAACCTTTCTGGTTTCTTCATTTTGAATTGTTTTTTTTTTTTTTTTAACAGCCTTTATCCATTGTAGGCTTATTCCTTCTATATCTCTAATCCTTTTCGTGTTATGTGACTTTCAAATGCCTGTAGTCTCTCTTTTAATTCTATAAAAAATCTACCATGCAGATGATTTTTCTATATAATATAGTCAAACAAACCAGTCTTTTTCCTTACAGTTAGTGCTTTCTGTGCCTGGTTTAGGAAATTCATCCGCACCCAGATGTCACAGAAAGTCTTCTATCTTCTCATCTACAAGTGCTAGTTTTACTTTTCACACTCGGGGTTTTATTCCATCTAGAATTCTGTCTCATACAGGAAGCATGTGGTAGGGATCTAATTTTATCTTTACCATAGGGTAGAAGATTACCCCAGCAATACTGACTAAGAGGTCTAACCTCTCCCCCATTGACGTACAATATAACCTCTAGTATTACACATTCCCATGTGTAAGTATGGGTGTGAGTATGGGTGTGCGTGGGGATGTGTGGGATGTGGGGGATGTGGGGGATTTGAGTGTGGGGGGACATGGGGGTGTAGCTAGGTGGTGGGTGGCCGTGGGGGTGTGACATGGGGAGTGGGGTGTGGAGGGTGTGAGTGTGGTGGATAGAGGTGGTTGGGCATGGGTATGGGGGAGGGGGGCTGTTTCAGGGGTATAGGTGTGGGAGATATGGGATGTGTCGTGTAGGTAGCAGGTATCAGGGCATGTGAGAGGGTATGGGTATGGGGGGCTGTGAGTGCAGGAGGCGCGGGGGTACAGACAGGTATGGGTGGGTGTGGGGGGTGTGGTGGGGTGTGTGAGTATAGGGTGTGGGGGAGTGCGAGGGTGGGAGGACGCAGAGGTATGTGTGAGAGGGTGTGGATTCCCTCACTCTGCTATGCAGACCTATCTGTCTGTTCCTGGGCCAACAACACAAACCCTAAATACTACACCTTTATTATAAGCTTTGGCATCTGAAAGGGCGAGTCTCCCAGTGGTTTGTTTTTTGTTTGTTTGTTTGTTTGTTTGTTTTTGGTTCCATGCTCTTGCACCTGTATTTTCGGATCAGCTCTTCAAACCCGGTGAGAGCATCTTTAATGCTGAGCGCTCACATCAGTGACAAGATATGACTAACAGTGCTAACTCATGTCCTCTCTTTTTAGTTTTTGATCAATCTTGCCAAAAGTTTAGAAAGTGCTGTTTTTTCTTTACAAAGAAATAGCTTTTTGTTTTATTACTTCTATTTTTCTTTGTTTCCCACTTGACAAATTTCTGTTCTTACCTTTATCGTTTCCTTCCTTATGCTTTCTTTTGCTCTCTTAACTTCATAACTTGGTCACTTATTTGACCAATTTTGAGTCTTTGTTTCAAACATGTAACTCTAAGGACGTCACTCCCCCCCCCCCCGCCCCCAAGCATGGCCACACTCTACAAACCTTAATTTTACATAGTTACAATCAGTTAATTCTAGAGAATCCCATTGTGACCTCCTCTTTAATTGGAATGATTTTTGGAGTTTTTTTAAATGTCAAATACATTACTTCCCTTCTCCATGCTTCTGTGATTGATTTGTGGCTTAACTCCACTAGGTCAGAGGATAGGGTCTGAAAACACTTGAGGTCTACTTTATGACCAAATGCAAGGTGGCTCAGTGGGTTAAGCCGCTGCCTTCGGCTCAGGTCATGATCTCAGGGTCCTGGGATCGAGTCCCGCGTCGGGCTCTCTGCTCAGCAGCGAGCCTGCTTCCCTCTCTCTCTCTCTGCCTGCCTCTCTGTCTACTTGTGATCTCTCTCTGTCAAATAAATAAATAAAATCTTTAAAAAAAAAAAAAAAATGTTTCATGTGCCCAAAGAGAATATGTATCCCCAATTGGTTATTGCTTTTCTATATGACCAAGAACTAGAGCTTGTTCGAATCTTGTACGCTTTCATGTATGTGTTTGTATCTGCCCTATCAATTCCTGAGAAAGGGACATTAAAATAGCCCACATGATGGCAGAATTATTAATTCCTCCTTGTAAATCAGCCAATTTCTCTATACATTCTGAGGTTCAGTTCTTGCGTGCACATATATATGCATATTGCAAACACATATATACATTCGGAGTGATCTCACTTTACGACTGTTTTCTTCCATCATCATACGGAAACAGTTTAGGTTACGAAGCTTTCATGGCCTCACGCGTCCATCTGATGGTGACGGAGCTGCCCCAGTTCGGCTGGTGTTAACTGCCCAGTATATTTACTTCACAGACACTGTCGAACTCTCTCCCAGATACTGTCATCAGAAGCATTTGAGTGGATTTTGTCTTGTATTGTTTAAATCCAATCTTAAGACCTGGTGTTCTCACCAGCTCACTGGGTGCCCGGAATCACACGACTTCCCAGAGGACTGAATGTGGGTTGGAGATAAGCAGACATCAGGAGGCTGCCGGACTTCCGGCTGAGCGCCCAAAGCGGGAAGCTCAGGAGCTCAGTGTGGGATGTGGAAGTCTGAGATGCTTGTTTGCCTTGCGAGTGGGGATGTCAACAGGTGACAAGACACCTGAGTGCAGAGGTGATAGGGACAGGTCCAGCGAGGGAGCCATGAGAACAGAGAAAGGGTGCGACCCCTGAAGCAGTGAGGGGCGTGGAGATGCAAGAGGCCACACTGAAGTGAGCAGAGACACAGCAGGGCAGAGACAGCCAGTCCACTCGGGGCAAGAAAGCAAAGGGGCAGAAACATAAACCCGTTACATCCCCCATCCCCTACGCTGAGGCAGAATGTGAACACGACCAGAGTGTGAGCAAGGGGCTCTGTGCATGTCTCACTCATAGCTGCCCTGGCAAGAGCCCCCTTCTGAGCCAAGCCAACAAGGAGAATACCCACCACAGGCAAATGGAAAAAAAAAAACCCAAAACAGAAGTCAGGGGCAGGGCCATGAGAGGCATGCAGGTACATCCTTTGGGAAGGTTTTGGGAGGAGACACGGAGCAGATAAAGAGCCGGATCCTGAGGAAAGCAATGTGCACATGACTAAATGGGCACACGCGTGTTTGTGCACACAGGAAAACAGCTGGGTTGAGCTGCTGAGAAGTTTTTCTGTTGACCGGGTCAAGCGGGAGTCATGCGGCTGCATGCCTTTACTGTCCTTGTGGGCATCGTCATCTCCAAGAGCCACCTCTGAGAGCCCCCAAGCTAGGACAATGCAGACCCTCACCTCCAGAGGACCTCCTTGGAGATGGCCGGATGGGTGGCATGCTGAGAAGGGCCCCACCAGAACGGGGCTCCCGGCACTCATCAGGCTGCTGGGCTCTCCAGAGAAGGCACAGTACAGGGAGGGAACGGGGTGCAGCATGGACTCGAGGGGTCCCTGCTGTTAGGAACAGGAGATGTGGGCCCTAACAGTCACAACGCTGGGTGGGTCAGCAGTCTCCCTCCACCTGGCAAAGGTAACAGAGAGCTACACTGTTCAGGAAGACACGTGCATCCTCCTGCGTAGACAAGGGACACGCATGGACAGTCAGCACGTGGCAGGACTGGCTATGCAGAGTCTGCAGAGGGACGGGCCTGATGGATGGAAGACAAGAACGAGGTCAGGGGCTCAGCCCAGCTGGGCTGGACCAGAAGCTAAAGCAAAGGGAGGAGCGGTAAGTCGCTAGAGAGGCAGGTTGAGGGCCAATGCCAGAAAACCAGAGCACGTGCTCTAAGGGGCTTGCTTGCTCGGGTTTTATCAGAAAAATAACAGAATGCCAAGGAAAACTTGAGAGCCATGCTGGCATATGGAAATCTGGAACTGTATTACTTTTGGAGTAATTTCCTGAAGTCTAGACAATACATGAATCCCCAAGCTTCCATGTGCTGCTGGGCGCCGATGCACGGCTCTCGTGGAGAAAGAAGCAACACTGCAGGGTCAAGTGCACGCAGGTAACTTTGGCTAACAACGGATCCTCAGAGTCCGCACACAAATGCGGGTCTGGTAAACAGCTCAGGTCGGTAAGAGGCTACACAAGCGAGACCGATGCGTGCACTGTTGATGGAGACTTGGACACAGATCACTTGGAAAAGAGAAAGTTTCCTTGAAGTGTACAGGAGAGTCAGTCTTCAAAACTGACTCACCAAATGAAAACACAGCACAAGCAAATTTGGGGACTTAAGGAACTGCAAATTAAAACTAGATACCGGGAGCCTGCTGGTTCTCTCGGTTGAGCAACCGACTCTTGATTTTGGCTCAGGTCATGATCTCAGGGTCATGGGATCAAGTCCCCTGTTGGGCTCTGTGCTCAGCAGGGAGCCTGCTTCCCTCTCTCTCTGCCTGCCTCTCTGCCTGCTTGTGATCTCTCTCTCTCTCTGTCAAATAAATAAATAAATAAATAAATAAAATCTTTGAAAACCAAAACTATACATGTGATCCAGCAATTGTGCCTCCCAGTATTTGACCAAATGAGCCAAAACGTTATGAAAAAACAAAAACCTGCAATGAATCTTTAGGGCAGCTTTATTCATAACTGCCCAAAACTGGGAGAAACGAAGACACCTTTTAAGAGGGGAATGGGTCAACAAACCATGGCACGTTCATACAATGGAATGTTGTTCAACAATAGAAAGAAATGCCCTATCAAGCCACACACGCACATGCGCGCGCACACACACACACGCACGCGCGCGCGCACACAGAGAAACAAATCTTTTTTTTTTTTAAGATTTTATTTATTTATTTGTCAGAGAGAGAGGAGCGAGAGTGAGCACAGGCAGACAGAATGGCAGGCAGAGGCAGAGGGAGAAGCAGGCTTCCTGACAAGCAAGAAGCCTGATGTGGGACTTGATCCCAGGACGCTAGGATCATGGCCTGAGCCAAAGGCAGCCGCTTAACCAACTGAGCCACCTAGGCATCCCCAGAGAAACAAATCTTAAATACAAATTGCTAAGTGACAGAAGCCAGTCTGGAAAAGCTACAAATCATATGACTCTAACTATATGACATTCTGGACAAGGCAAAACTGCAGAGACGTAAAACTGGTCGGTGGTTATCGGGGCCTTGGGCAAGGGGCTGAATAGCAGAGCCCAGGGGATCTTCAGGGCAGTGAAACCATTCTGTGTCACACAGTGATGGTGACTGTAAGACAGCAAGTGTCTATCAAAAGCCATGAAACTTTACAGCACAAAAGTAAACAACAATGTATGCACTTTTTTAAAAAGCCATTTAGGATGTCAGGGGAATCCCAGGATGGCATGTGGAGCGCAATGGAAGAATCTAACTGTGTTACCAACGTAGGAAACAAGCGCCTGAAAGGAGTGGGGAGTAAGCTGCTGACCGTGCCACTCTGCCGCAGAGCGCAGTCCATGGGCGCCACGGGGACGGAACCCAAGGGCCGCACTCCAGCTCCCGGGGGAGTCAGTTAAGTCCGCTGCTGCTGTCCCTGGACACGGGAGCCGAGCTCCTGAGCAGACGGCAGACCGGGAGCACATATCTCCTCCGCTGTGATGGCTACTTGTACCATTCTCCAGGGAAGGGACCAGGTCCTGGTTCTAGCGCTGGGGCAGAATATACACACGATGAGCCTGGAGTGTCTCAAGCACCAGAGAGAAAAGAGGTGCTTACAAAACAAAACAAAGCAAAACAAATGTGACACAATGATGGGGCCTCCTGGAGGGGCCCAAGAGCCAACCGAAAGGCCTCCCGACGGCCTAAGCGGGGACATCTGAGCAACACAGGAAATAAAGCAGCACAGGACTATAGAGCAAAGTCTAAGATGAACATCCACGATCCGTACTGATACGAGCAGATGACTGCAAAACAAGCAAATGGGAGAGAGACGAGTCTCCTGAGCGGGTAGTTCTGAATCACTTCTGGAGCTCCTCCGCACTCAGGGAAGGGAGCACACGTCCCCACTGCTCCAACGCGCCCCGCGCACAGCAACTCTCTCCCGGAGAAGATCGTGTGGGCCAGGGGAAAGGGCAGGTGTGGACTGGACAGCTGACACACACGCCACAGCCAGGTAGCCACCACCGTGTCATCAGCGACCAGTCAGGCAATAGCATTTTTAAACATACGCACACACACATACACACACACACAGACACAAAGACACAGACACACAGACACTATGTACATAGCATATGTACACATACATACACACATATATATACATACATACGTATACTGATATGTGATGGAAATGCCTTCACCTCTGTGACCTTCCTCCCAAACACCTACACTCCCAGGATAATCCTCAGGAAAACATCAGATACATTTCAACAGAGGAACACTCTACATTCTACAGAATCCCTCAAGTAGCCCTCAAAACTGTCAAGGTCATCAAAAACAAGGGACGTTTAATAGACTGTCATAGCCAAAAAGAGCCTAAAGAGATACGACAACTGAATGTTATGTGTTCTGGGTGGGACTCAAGGACAGAACAACGACATCAGAGAAAAAGTCAAGAAATCTAAAGTATGAACTTTCATTAATAGTAATATATCAGTATTGGTCCATTAATTAATTATAATATCACTGTGCAATATTAAGCTGACTACGGGCTATACAGAGACTGTATTATCTTTATAATAATTCTGTAAATCTAAAACTGCTCTAAAATAAGAAGCTTATTTCTTAAGAAAACCAGTAACTGAAGACGAAAGGCCAAGGTCACCAGTTTTCTGTTAGTGGGCTCGTAGCAGCAAATCGGCAACTTTCTCGCAGCACTGTCAGACTCTGAGACTGTCTGGTTGCTTCCGACGTTGGTATCGCAGAGTCGCAGAGAAGGTGTTTCTGCTCGAAGGTCCAAGTTTATAGGAAGTGCTCGAGATCTCACCATTTGGGCAGGACATAACTCGCAGTGTATCTAAGACAGCAAGTGACTTCTCTGATCTGCTTAGTTGTCACGGGCGCAGAACAGGGCCAGCTCTGCCTCAACAGTAGTTCTAAATCTCACCCTGAATACTCAGCATTGGACACTGAATATTCTAGAAGACAAGGCTTTCCACTCTGGACACGCTGAAACTCAACAGCAGGTGTATATTCTTCAGCAGCTCCCTTTACTGAGCACGGCCCACAGGCGAGGCATCGTGTGTACACTGCTGCTCTCCTCACACCAACTCAGCAAGACGAGGTCTATCATTTCCACTGTCCAGATGTGGACACTGAGGCCCAGAAGCTTCATAGCCAGCAAGCAGCGGAGGCCGTCTTTGAACTCCCACCCCCCAGGCACCAAAGCGGGGGCTGGCTTCCCCTTCCACGCTGCGCTCTGCTGCAGGCCCCGTGGCCTCTGCGCACAGCCAGGTTTACAGCAAAGGGGCCTGCCAGCAAGGGCCTCGCCCGGCTGCGAGCAGAGCTCTTTCGTGGAGCAGACATTTTTGTGAACAGTGCAAGCGCTCCTGAGGATTCTTCCTACATGGAGAAGGATCAGGAGTCATTCTGAATCTGTGCCCTTGAAACAGAGCCAGGGTCTAAAAGCTTTTACAGAACCACATGCATCACAATCATCAATATGCCATTAGATCCTGGACATTAATTCCCTAAAAGTATTTCTGAACCTTTGAAAGGATTAACCCTTTACTATATTAAATCCCCCCCCACACACACACATAAGCTAGAGTTGCTGGCTTTTCTTTTTTGACTCAAATGAGACACTGATTTTATTTTTCTATTTTCATTAAGATTACTTAGATAAAACTACATTTTGCAAGTGATCATTTTCCCTTTGCTTACCAAGTATTAGGAAAATCCCCATTCAGTTTCCAAAAGTTCTACAGTTCTCAAACCTGAAGCAGGAAAACAGGAATAGTCCCCTCCCTGGATTCTCGACCAACACGGGGTTTGTTGTTCAGGGCTCTAAAAGTCTCTCCCAGGAGGAGAACCAGAGGGGACTTTCAGAAGTCACCTGACCTGACTGCCTCAGGCATCCTCCCAGGGCCACCTCCTCCCACAAGGTGCCCTAGCCTCTGCGGGAACCCCTTCTGGTGTGGAGCTCCATCCCTGCCCTCACAGGAACAGAGCTGGGATCCTAAGTGCGCTCCTTCCACACACAACCACCATGACTGTTACTCACGGGTGAAGCAGGGCCAGGCTCAGCACCCAGAGAAGCCGGGCTGAATCTTGACACATTCACCAGGGGTAAGCCCCTAGACCTCTCTGTCTCCCTGTCTTCCTCACCTAGGGGCCGCCAGCTTCCCGGGGCTGCATGAGCAGTCACAGGCAGCAGGTGTGGGTGCGCAGCACTGCAGCCTGGCAGACGGTTCGGTGTGTCATTCCTCTGACACTGCCCCTGTCTGCACAAGCCAGTGACAGCCCCACTCTCTGATCCACCTCTAGGAGCCTAATAGGCAGGCAGCACAGGGTGTAACAGGATGATCACCTCCATCATTTGGAGTCCCATGCTCCTAATAATACAACTACAACTGCCAACTGCCCTCTGGAATCTAATTATGCCTCAGAGGAGGATCATATGCAATGGCCCAGAGCCTCTAAAAATGGGGCCAGAAGAGCTCACTGGGAATGCAGAGTCACAGGCCTCAAACCTACTGGATCACAATCTGCATTTTTTTTAAAAGATTTTATTTATTTACTTGAGAGAGAGAGAACAGAGCAAGGGTGAGTGGCAGAGGCAGAGGGAGAAGCAAGCTCTCCGTTGAGCAGGGAGCCTGATGCGGGGCTTGATCCTAGGACTCTGGAATCATGACCTGAGCCAAAGGCAGATGCTTCACCAACTGAGCCACCCAGGCACCCCACAATCTGCATTTTTAGAATCCCATTCTGCATTTTAGAATTCCCATGTGCCTCACGTGCACATTAAAGTTTGAGAAACACTGGCCTAGATCCCTAGAGATGAAAAAGTATTTCAATTTCAAGGTTTCTATGAGGGAATATTTCAGAGCAAAGAGCACGCTTTCTTTCCCACTCCTGCTATTAATAACATGTACGCACATTCAGTCAGCAGGAAGAGTAAACAGACTGGTTTCAGGGGCCTAGAAATAAAAGTGGTAAAAAATGAAAGAAAGCAAGTGTGCTGACCAGTCTCATAACCATGAGCTTTTCTGTCGTCTTTTCTGTCGTCTTTTTACCGACCTCCCTCTGAGGACTTTTCCTCTATTAGATCAAAGTTTGCAGAAGTAAATATTGTGGGTTTTTGTTTTTTTTTTAATAAACACCCAATTCCTAGTTGTAAGTCCCACTGGGAACTGGAACAGTATCAAATTGAAGAAAAAAGAGAGGAGGAATTCAGTGGTATTTTCTAACATCTTCCAAAAGCCGGTGAGCTCACCCCCGTGTTCAGGGTGACCAGCCCTGCCTCCCTCCTCTGGGCTACAACATCATCTAAGCAGCTAAAAGGCCAGCCCATGCCATTTGGAGTTTGTGCTAACTGAACCAGTACTTGCTGATTAAACCAAAACTTCCTCATTCTAGAGCACTGACTGTGTGGGGGAGAGGGACGGGGCTGGGGGAACAGAGCAGGAACCGGGTGGAGGGGTAAGGGCATTGGGGACGGAAGGGAAAAGCCCACACCAGGGGCAAGAGCGAGCTCTTTCCTCATGCCGGCATGCTGGACTCTGGCTACTATGAAACCGGCCCCTTCGGGCACCCAGGCAGCACACAGCAGAAGGCACGAACAGTCTCCTAGCTGTGCCGAGGCCCAACTGCACTGTCACACCGCAAAGGCCCCCCAGGTGACTGTCCTGTGCAGTCAGGGTGGAGAAGCACTGTTCCAGAAGCAAGGAGCAACGGTCCCGCAGTAGCGAGGTGGACTCTGTGAAACACAGCACTGCTAACAGGATGGCGCAAGGGGCTGCCTGGACAGCGGTCGTCCGGGAATGGTGGGTGAGTCTTTAAGGCGGGCAGACAGTATGCATGCAGACAAAAGCAGTGGCGGGTCCCAACACCAGAACATTCTCTGTGCCTCCGCCACTCCTAAGTGGACCAAATTAGTGAAGCTAAGGCCAAGCTGACATTTCTCTGCCCGCTTGGCTTACCCAGGGGTCAGTGAGCCACAGCCTGCCACCTGCTTGTGTCCCACCTATGAGATAAGAATGGTTTTATGATTTTCAAAGGGTGAAGGGGGAGAAGAACATAAAAAAGACCACACTTAGCCCGCATACCTACACTATCTACTCTGCGGGCCTTTACAGAAAACACTTCCAGACTCCTGGCTCGTGGCAACCAGGGTGCCCAGGTGTCCCCAGCGCAGGTCCACACCGGCAGGCGCTGCCTCTGCCAACCACACAGCCGGGAAAGCTCTGACATGCCTTGAACGCATGAAACCAGGGGGAAACTTGTGCTCAGTCATCCTGAGAATCTAATAAAAAACACAGCCACTAACTGCCATGCTCCCGAAGAAGCGCTGAGACATCTTCTGTCCATGTGCACAGGGGGACCGTGCAGCAGAGTGAGCTCAGGACGGGCCACACGAGCATCCCACGCACCTTGCCTGCTATGGCCCTGGCTGGTCCCCCGCCACCGGGCCCCCCAGTCTGCCTCCGGCAGTGCCCAGGCTAACTGCACCACTAAAGCAAAGCACCACAGTGCCCACAGCCCTTGCGCAGGTGAGACTCCAGTCGAAGACAGTCCGGGAACTTAGTGCCAGCAGCGGCGTCCCTGCTCGTCCCCACAACTAACTACGGCCCCTGGCTGACGGCGGAAAGGACAGCAGGAAGCAAAGGCCAGAGCCACGCCTCACAGATGGCAACAGCCAATGCTACCGGAGGCGGAGGCCTCCCCTCAGGGCCAGAGCACCCCTCACACCTGCCCCAGGCACCCCGCTGCCAGATGACGCCGTCAGCTCCCCGAAGCCCGCAGAGGAGGCACGCTCCCCCGGGACGGCTTCGGGAGGCCCAGGAAAGGGCGTCACCAGACTCCCGGGAACCACGGCCGGCAGTATCCGGTCATCTCCGCCATCCGTGGTCGTGATGCATTCAGCAGAGGGAGCGCTGTGTCGTCTACCTGCACTGTATCACATCCCTCTGTAGGTCATTTGGCTCACAAAATTGATTTAGGAGAGATTATTCAATTCCATTTTACATTTTCATGTTTGGGAACCCTGCCAGCAGCAACTTCTGTTCTTCCAGAGGTCAGGAAGCTCTGGACAACGCAATCTCCCGCTGCTGTAAATGGAACTCCATATCCCCTTTATGAATTTCCTGTCAATCTTCAAATTACTTCAAATACGATTGCCCTTCATTCAGACAGTGTTTTATGTCTCCATGTCTACCTTCTTCCCATATCTGATGACGGCCTCGGCTGCAGACCGCGCTCCCTGGGAGCCGCTGCGGGCGCCTATGTCGGAGGAGGTGTGGGCGGCCGGGGACAGGAGGCGCCCCGCAGCCGCCAGCTGGGAGCACGCTGGCCGAGCACAGCGACGGTGAGCTGCTCGCACCAGCCGCCGCCACGAGCCCTCATTCTTGTGGTGGGAAACATGACCGCCGCCCTCGCTGCCTCCGCTGGCTCCGCTCGGCTTTGCCTGCCCTTCGCCCAGCCGCAGCCACTCCATGTTGCCCCAGTCCTGCCGCCAGTGTCCTCTCGAGTGTTCCCCACGTCTGACACGTGTCCCTCCACCTGCCACCTGACGAGCTGCTCTTCTCATTTACTCTGGTGAAAGTGGGTTTTCTCCTTGACCTCTTGCCTCAGACCTCCCAGCCTCAGTCCCAGGTCCTTGTCCCTCTGGGTCCCCTTTGGTAACCCTATCTACCCATCTAATGCAGTTCCAAACCCCAACCCACGGAAAATGGCCTGTTCCTCCCTCCACTATGACACGTCCAAACAGGAACCTCTAGCCTCCCACCCTTCCCAACCCAAGGCCCCGACAGTTTCTTCATTCCTGACCACCGAATGCCCGCTTTCCAGCACCCTTCTCATGGCACACATCGGCACTTGTGAGCTAGCCCTGTGACCCCCACCGCCCGCTATATCCGCATCCGACCCTTCCCACCCCACCGCTCTGTGCGCACCGCCATCACCCTTTCCCACGCCAACCTGCTGACCCCGATGGGCTTCTTCTGCCCTCACAGCCTGAACGAGCAGCGGAGTCGTCCTGTGAGAACCTAAATCCATGCACGTCACCATTCTGCACCAAACCCTACAATAGCTGCCTCGTTTCCACAGAGTGGAAGTCAGATTCCCCCACTGGCCCACAAAGCCCATCAAGATCTGCTCACCCTCCCTGCCCCACTGCCCTCAGCTCTCAGCCACCATCGCCCCGCCCTCCCCTCCGCTCCGCCACCCTCTCTCTCCTGCCGTCTCTGGCATCTGCAGCCACCTTCCTGCCTCGTGGGCATTCTTCCCCAGATACCCACCCATTTAACGCCCTTGCCTGTCCCAAGTCTGTCCTGAGGTGTCCCTGGCTCAAGAAGAGCCCGGCCCTCCCAAGGCCAGCTCTCCCAATCTCCCCTGCCCTGCTCTGTCCTCTGTGACAGCACACTCCTTTACTATGTAGCCCCCGTTCACGCCTCCCCAGCAGGGCATTCGGCTCCCAGGGGCAGGGGTTTCTATCTGACCTGAGCACTGACAGCACCCAAGCACCTAGAATAGGGCCTGGCCCTTGGAAGGTACTCCGTAAATTTGAATTTAAAAATTGTTTGCCTCAAAATGTAAGTTTCCTCGAAACCAAAGTAAAAGGGGGAGTAAAATGAGTTTCAGTTTTGACTATGCATTTGGTGTGTGAGGAACCGCAAGGATGCCGATGTAGTTAAACGAAGTCAGCTGGGGCTAGAGCCTGCAGAGACCGGGTCATGAGAAGCTTGGTACCACTTTGCCTTTTGCTACGAGAGGCACAGGGAAGAAAGACTCTGGAGAGTTTGGGACAGAGGGAAGGCAGGATCTAACCTATATTTTTTTTTATTAAACTGTTGATTTTGAGTTAACTGTAGATTCACACGCAGCTGTAGAAATAATGCAGAGATAATCCATATACCCTTACCCCAGACCCCCAGTGGTGACATCTTACAAGGTGGCAGAACAATCAGAGCCTGATGCCGACACTGGTGCGGTGACGACGTAGAGCACTTCCATCCCCACAAGGGTCCCTGGTGGTTCTCGTCTATAGGCACAACCTCCCACCCCCATCTTGTGCTGAAACCCTGGCACCCACTAATCTGTCCTCCACTTCTATAATCTTCCTGTTCAAGAATATTAAATGCATGGAATCACACAGTATACAACCTTTTAGGGTTGGCTTTCTTCAGTCACCCCAGTTCTCTGGAGATCCACCCAGGTTACCCCATGGGTACAGTTCAGTCGTTTTTCCTGCTGAGGAGCATTTCATGGAATGGATGTGCCACAGTTTGTTTAACTGTTCACCCACTGAAGAACATATGGGTTGTTTCCAGATTTTGGCTTTCAAATAAACCTACTGTGAACATTTGTGAATAGCTTTTGTGTGAACATAGTTTTCATTTCTCTGGGATAAATGCCCAGGAGCTTTTATTGCTGGATTGTGTGGTAGTTACAAGTTTAATTTTATAAGAAACTGCCAAACTGCTTCGCAGAGTGCCTGTACCATTTTACATCCCCACCAGGCATGTGCGAGACCCAGTTCCTGCATATCCTCCCCATAATCTGCTATCCGCACTACTTGTTTCATCATAGCCACTCTGACGCGTGTGTCGTAACATCTCATTGTGGTTTTAATTCGTACTTCTTGAATGGTTCACGATATCGGGCATCTTTTCACACGCTTATCTGCCATCTATGTCTCTCTGGTGAAATTTCATCTTCATGTCTTTTGTGCAGCTTCTAGTTGAATTGTTTGGTTTTTTACTGTTGAGTTTTGATAATCCTTTATATATTCCATTATCAGTCTTCTCTCGGATATGTGATTGGCAAGTATTTCTCCTAGTTTGTAGCTTGTCTCTTCATCCTCCTTTTTCTATTGCAGACAAAAAGGTTTTAATTTTCATGAAATCCAATATATTACTTCTTCTCTTAAAGATGAGGTCTGGTGCCAAGTCTAAGTACTCTTTGCCCAACTTTGCCCTAAAATGAAAACATTTGTTCTATTTTTTCTAAGTTTTATGTTTTTATATTTGAGTATGTAATACATTTTAAGTTAATTTTTATAGAAGGTGTGAGACTTAGATTAAATTTCTTTTTTTGCCTATGGATGTTTGATTGCTCCAGCACTATTTGTTGGAAAAGCTATCCTTTCTCCCTTGAATTGTTTTTGCAATTCTCAAAATCATTTCAGAAGATAATTTTGCAAAAGTCATATTGGGTTTTTGTCAATATGGGCATATTGATGTGATTCTCTATACTATTTTCTACACTAGGTTCCCCGTACTGCTTCAGTGATCTTGGTGTCTATCTTTCTGTCAAGACCACAAAGTTTGATTACGATGGCTATAAAATCTGGAAATTAGACAGACTGATCCATCCCCCTTTATTCTTCCTTTTCAAAATTGTCTTAGCTACTCTAATTCCTTTATTTTCCATATGTATTTTATAATCAACTTGTGTACATCTATAAAAACTTTTGCTGTGATTTTAACAGAGTTTACATTAAACCTGTATAACAATTTGGGGAGAATTGTCATCTTTACTATGTTGAATTTCCCGATCCATGAACATGGTATGTCTCTCCATTTATTTAAATACATCTACTTTTATTTCTTTCATTAGGGTTTTGTGTTTTACAGAATAAAAGTTCTATAAATGTTTTGTTACAAGTTCTACCTAGGCGTTTATTTTCAGGAACTATAATTTTGGTGTCCACATATTCATTAATAATAACATGCAAAAATAAAGCTGATTTTTGTGTGTTTATCTTGTATTATGCAACACTACTAAACTCACTTATTAATTCTAGTTTGTTTTGTTTTTGCTTTGTAAATTCCTTGGGATTACCTACATAATCATGCCATCTGCAAACAGGGACAGTTTTATTTCATCCTTTCTGATCTGTAAGCCTTTAGTTTTTTTGTTTTCTTAACTGAATAGTCTAGAACTCCCAGCATCATATGAAATAAGAGCAGGTATCCTTGTCCTGTTACTGATCTTAGGCAGAGAACATTCAGTCTTTCATTTTAAGAATGATATTAGCTGTAGATTTTTGTAGATGCTATTTATCAAGTTGAGTAACTTTTCTATTCCTGGTTTTCTGAGAGTCTTTATACGATGTTGGATTTTGTCAAATGCTTCATTTAATTGAGTGATATGATCATTTACTTTTTCTTCTTTAGTCTGTTAATATAGTATATTACATTGACTTTCAAATATTGACACAAACTTGCATCCTTGACATTATACAATTCTTCGTATATATTGCTGATTCTGTTTGCAAACATTTTGCTAAGGATTTTTGCATCTATATTCATAAAGGATATTGGTCTGTTTTTTTATTTCTTTTTTCTGGTTTTAATATCCAGGCAATAATAACTTTATAAAAAGAATTGCTAAGTGTTCTCTTCTATCTTGTGAAAAATAAAATAATCATGTCATCAAAGTCCCAGAAGAAGATGAAAGAACTGGAGTAAAGCAGTTATTGTCTAAAAGTTTTCTGTTTTGCTAGGGTTGTCTCTTTCCTGGTCCTTTGGCTAAAGGAAGCACACTTCTATTGCATTTTTTGCTTTTGTTTTTGTTTTCTGCATCCATTGGTATTTATGGGTTACCATCTTCTCAAATTTGAGGATAAGATGTTTAAGACAAAAAGAACACTCAGAGAATTCACTGTTATGTCATTCCTTATGTCCTGAGGCCTCTAGCTGGTCTTTCTTCTCATCATCAGAGTCTGCATTTGTTTTATATATAATGTCCAAGATCTTTAGTTTTACTTAGTGGTAGAAATGGGGGAAAGCACATCAACTCCATTTTCCCAGAAAGGGAAGTAATCTACATTTCTAGAAAGGGCACTCTGGCCACTATGGAGATAATCACCTGTAACTAGGCAAAAACTGAAGCAAAAGGAGACCTGTTAAAAGGCTAATGAAATTATCCAGGTGAAAGATAAAGGTGATTTGGGTTCAGGCTGTTAGCAGTTGAAGTGGTAAGAAGTAATTAAATCCTGAATATATTGTGAAGAAAGTGCAGAGTACATCTGCAGGTATATTAGACATGGGGCATGAGAGAAAGCAAGGAATCAAAGATGATGACCAGCGTTTTAGCCTAACAAGTGGAAGAATGGAGTTGATACCAACAGGTACAGAGAAAGCTGAGGAAGGAGTAAGGTCAGGGGAAAGAACGATGATTGGGTTGTTTTTCAAATATGAAGAAAGAATTGTCCATGATACAGCCAAATAGCAGTGTTAGGTAGGCAGATGACTATGAGCCTGGAGTTTAGGGGCTGAGGTTCAGGCTGGAAAGATATACTTAAAATCTAGAGGTGGTATTTAAAGCTGTGAAACTACGTGGGATCACTAAGGGAATGAGGTAGAAAGAGAAGAGTAAACTCTGGGCTCTCCCATGAGGACTGAGATATGGGAAGGAGCCAGCAAAAACATACTGAGAAGAAGCAGTCAGAGAGCTAGAAGTAAAGTTAGGATAGAAGGTGTCCTAGAAGCCAAGTAAAGAAAAGTGTTCTTGGGCGCCTGGGTGGCTCAGTGGGTTAAGCCTCTGCCTTTGCTCGGGTCATGATCTCGGGGTCCTGGGATCGAGTCCCGCGTCCGGCTCTCTGCTCGGCAGGGAGCCTGCTTCCTCCTCTCTCTCTGCCTGCCTCTCTGCCTACTTGTGATTTCTCTCTGTCAAATAAATAAATAAAATCCTTAAAAAAAAAAAAAAAGTGTTCTTAAAGAGGAAGGAGTGAAAACCTGGATTCAGATGCTGCTGAAAAGTCAGGTAAGAAGAAGACTGAGAATTGACCATTAGATGTGGCAAAGTCAAAGTTGTCTTTGGTGATTCTGACAAAGCTGTTTTTGTGAAGTAACAGCGAAAAATCCAGGTGCAGTGGGTTCAAGAAAGAACAGGAAGGAATTAGAGACAATAAATGTAGACCTGAGACTTAGGTGAGTCACTAACTTCAACTATAATTGAGGATAATGATGCCTTTTCTTCCCTAAATGGATCTCTACTTAGGATTAGATACAGCAAAATAAGGAGATCTAGGGAATAGGACTTATAGGGAGAGACATAAACATCGTAAGTACACAGGATTTTAACAGGAGATCATAGACAAATATTTAGAATACCACAGTGGAATGGCAAATTCTATACTGGATGGGACTCAGGACAGAATTCTCAAGGAGGTGATACTAAATCTTAAAGAGGGATACCATGAGAATCAACAGAGTTCTTTACATGAAAGCTTGTTGAAAATAAGTTCCTGCAGAAGTACGTGCAATTAAGAGATAAGAATTCATGAAACTTAGGCAGTTCAGATGGTGTCATTTGCAGGGAAAGACATAAGTTTAACTTATAAGAGAATCAGAGAATCACTGAGTTCAGTGAACATACAATGTCCTTTAAACCAAAAGAATATGAGTGGGCAGTACTGTAGTTCAATTTTTCATCCTTAACATTTATAAAGAATCTTACATGAGGTTAAGTGCATGTCAAGCTATAAAATAAAAACAAAAGTCAATCCCCAACTGAAAAAACAAACGAATTTAAAAACCCACACCAACATATCTTCCTCCCACTCTGACACCATTGGTTCTTGGCTTAAACATTCTGAGTATTGCAAACCATTATCTTAACATTACAATCAAAGACCAAATGATATACTTTCCTTAAAAGTAAAAGGAAGTGACATAAACCAGTCACAAAAAGAAAAATCCTATATAATTCCATTTATATGAAGTACCTAGAGCAGTCATATTCATAGAGACAGAAAGTAGGATGGTCATTTCCTTGTGTTGGGAGTGAGGGGCAAATGGGCAGTTATTATTTAATGGGTACAGAGTTTCGGTTTTGCAAGATGAAATTCTAGAGATGGATGGTGGTCATGGTTGCACAGCTCTGTGAATACACTTAATGTCACTGAGCTGTACACTTGAAAACAGTTAAGATAGTAAATTTTGTTGTGTGTATTTTACAATTTTAAGAATTAAAAAAAAATTTTTTAAAGGACAGAGACCTTTGCTTCTGCCCATAATAAAGTAACCAGGGTAGGACTTACCCTCTGGCTGTGAACAACCAAACTGGGGGAAAAAAAATACATATGAAACAACTGATTTCAGACAACAGTCTGCCAAAAAAGCCTGTCAAAAGCCTTATAACTGCCTTGAATTTCTCAGTGAAAGCACTTTCCAGACTGCATGGCAAGGGTGGGGGTGGGGGGGAGCCCAAGCAGAACATCACAGCATACTGAGTTGGTGAAACATATCAGAGTTTAGAGGCTGAGGCAGTTGGAGATTATGAAGAGGAGATATGCAGAATGCTCTGAAGAGAAGAGCAACTCATAAAAAGAGCTCCAAAAATCTGCATGGGGTCCCCTTCATCTGTTGTCAAATTCTAAGCGACACATGGAAGTCAATGAAGTGAGGGAAAGTTGACCAGAGAATTATAAGCTAAACAATCTTCATTGCTCAACAAAGCATTGGGAGACATAGTTTTTGACCTGTCTGAGTTGGGAGCCCCAGCTGAACCACCACAGTAATAAACAGAGACAGCAGAAGGGCTGCACCTCAACAGTGGGGCTAAATTAGCCTTAGAGTAAAAAATACGGTCAGCACAAAATACTTAAAATTAAACCTTAAAAAATATCAGGCTGATCTACAAGTAACCTATCTGCCTGAAAGAACAAAGTCCAACACTCTTGTAAAAAATGTCAAAATCCAGACACTTACTGTAATATTTATGTTGTCTACCATCCAATTAAAGTTACTGAATCTACAAGAAAACAAAAAAAAAAAAAAACCACATAAACAAAAATGGCAACCAAAAACAAGGAAAGAACAGTCAAGAGAAACAGACTGTGAAAGGCAGAGATAATGAGCAATCTAAACAAGGATTTTAAGACAACTATTTTACCTATGTACAAATACTGAAAAGGCAACATGAACATAGTAGGAGATAAACAGAAGATTTAAAAAAGAACCAGATGGAACTTATAGAGGTGAAATAAATATATATATAATGTCAGAAATGAAAATTTAATAAATGAGATCAACAGCTGACAAAATATGCAGAAGAAAAGATACTGGACAACACAGAAATAGAAAATACCCAGTGCCACACAGAGAGAAAAAAGGACTAGGAAAAAAAATCCCCAGTTATCTGTGGGACAGTATCAAGTAGTATAACATAACCAGAAGTTCCAGAAGTGAAGAGGAAGGGACACAGAAAAAATATTTGCAATGTCATAAAATACCAGATAATATCCCAATTTTGATAGAAACCAACAGACCTGCAGATTGATAAGGCTTAATGAAATTTAAGAAAGAAAAACACAATGAAAACCATACTGAGATATCAAAAAGTAGGAGAAATTTAAGTAAAGAAGAGGAAATATAAGAATTATCACAGATGTCTTATCAGAAATTATACAGTCAAACCAAAATTTTTTAAGTGCTGGGAAAAAAAAAAAAAAGACTGCTAATCTAAAATTTTACTTCCAAAAAACATATTCTTCCAAATTAAGGAGAAATAAAGTCATTGCCTGATAAACAAAAGCTAAAGGAATGTGACACCAGCAAACTTAAGCAACAAGAGATGTTCAAAGAATTTCTTCAGAAGGAATTAAAATGATACCGGGTAATTAATCATCAAAAAAATAATAAAACAACAAAAACAAAAATTAAAACAGATAGGAACTGTCAGTGATGGAGACAAGAGGGAATATGAAAAAATACAGAACTAATAGAAAAGAAAGGAACAAAGAACAGATAATTTTTTAATAGCAAGAGAGCAGATTTAAACCCAACCATATCAATAATTACAATAGATGTAAATGGTCAAAACATTCCTATTAAAAGTCAAAGACAGGGTAAAAAACAAGACCTAACAATATGTCTTCTATAATAAAACCCACTTTAAAGATGGGTGATTCAGCTAGTTGAGCATCTGACTTTTGATTTCAAATCAGGTCATGATCTCAGGGTTATGGGATTGAGTGCCACATTGGGCTGTGCACAGTGGAGAGTCTGCTTTTCCCTCTCCCTCTGCTCTCTCTCTCTAAAATAAATAATTACTTAAATCTTAAAAAAAAATAAGGACATAAATATGGTAAAAGAAAAAGAATAGAAAAGGATATACCATACATAACCAACCAGAAATGAAGAAGGCATCTTTTATTGATAAAAATGTCGATCTATTAAGACACATCAATTCTACATATGGACGCACACAATAATTAAGTAGAAATAAAAAGTAGAAATAAAACAACACATCTCTCTGTACTATATAAAGCAAGTTGATATGAAATTTATAAGAGAATGTAAGACTTAATACCACCAATCAATTGTCCTAGCTGAAACTTTTAGAACACCACAGCCAATAACTAAAGAATACAAACTAATTTCAAGTGAACAAGAAAACATTTAAAATAATATAAAGTATATTTCTTGACTACAAAAAAATTAAATTAGAAATTGGTAAGAGGAGTACCTAGAAAAATCCTAAAATATTTGTTAACAAAATGCCACATTTCTAAAAGACCATGGAAACAAAGAAATTAAAAGGAATTTTAGAAAATATTTTAAACTGACTGAAAATAAACATACAAGAAAGTAAAAATGTGGCATATTCATAAATTTCTAGTGGAAATGTCAAATGATACAGCCAGTCTAGAAAACTGTTTGGCACTTCTAATTAAACATGCAACCATCACATGACCCAGAATTTGTACTCAGGGGCATCTGTCCCACAAAAGGAAATTTTATGTACACACACATGCACGTGTGCACACACACACACACACACACACATGCACATGAGTGTTCATAGCAGCTTTACTCTTACTAGCAATACCGTAAACAATCCAAATGCCCTTCAAAGAGTAAGTGGTCAAACAAACTCTGGTACATGCATACAATGTAATACTACTTAGTAGTATAAGCGAAAAAACTACTGATGCCTACAACAATGTGGAAATACTTCAAGAACATTATATTTGGGTGGGGGGAGGGGGCTAATCCCCAAAGGCTGCATATTATGTGATTCCACTTATATAACATTCTCAAAATGATAAAACGATACAGATGGAGAACAGATTAGTATTTTCCAAGGGCTGGGGACAAGGGGTGGGATGGAGAATGAACGTGAATACAAAAAGGAAGTACAGGGAGTTCTTTTTAGTGAGGAAACAATTTTGTGTCTTAACTGTGGTGGTGCCTACCCAAATCTATACAGGGAATAAAACTTCATAAAACTGTACACACACATGCACACACACACAGACACACACAGAAATACACAGGTTAAAAATACAGTGAAAGTTGAATAATGCCTGTGGTCTAGTTAACAGTATATATTAATGTCAATATATCAACATATCAATGTCAATTCCCTGAATTTGATATTATACTACAGTTATATAAGATGTTGCCTCTGGGGGGAAGTGTATGAAGGATACACAGGATTCTTCATATTATTTTTGCAACTTCCTATGACTCTATAATTATTTTGAAATAAAAGTTTTAAAAATACGCAAGATATAGTTAAAGCAGTGCTTAGAGGAAATTTTACAGTCTAAATACTAATGTCAGATGAGAAAAAAATCCAAAATCAATTATCTTGCCTTCTACTTAAATAAGCTAGAAAAATAACAGCAAAGTATATCCAAAGTAAGTAGAATGAAGAAAATAATAAAGTTAAGAATAAAAATCAATAAAAGGAAAACAAACAAAAAAAGAAAATCAATAAAAGCAAAATCTATATATTTGAAAAAGTCAATATAATTGATTAACTGCTAGCTAGATGGATCAAGAGGAAAAATACATATAACAAATTTCAGTAGTGAAAGAGGAGACATCATTACAGATGTTACAATAATGAAAAGAATAATAATATAATGTAAAAAGGAACTTTGTCACTGAACTTGATAACCTAGAAAAAATCAATACCTTACAAAACATGAAATGCTAAAACTGACTCAGGACACAAAAATCTGAGAATATTCAAAAAGCTAAATTATTTTTTTAATGTTTCAAGTTTTCATTCAAACTCTAGTTAGTTATTCTTTTTTTTTTTTAAGATTTTATTTATTTATTTGTCAGAGAGAGAGAGAGAGAACACAGGCAGACAGAGTGGCAGGCAGAGGCAGAGGGAGAAACAGGCTCCCAGCCAAGCAAGGAGCCCAATGTGGGACTCCATCCCAGGATGCTGGAATCATGACCTGAGCCAAAGACAGACGCTTAACTGACTGAGCCACCCAGGAGTCCCTCTAGTTAGTTATTCTTAATTAAAAGTCTTCTCACAAAGAAAACTTAAAGCCTGGATAAATTCTATCAAAAATTTAAGAAACAAATAACACAGTCCAATATAAACTCTTTCAGAAAATAGAGGAAGAAATACTGTCCAATATGTTTAATGAGATCAGCTTTATCCCATCACAAAACCAGGCAAAGATAACACAAGTAAAGAAAACTGAACAATTTCCTTCTTGATCACAGATGTAAAAGTCCTTTTAAAAGTACTAGCAAATCAAATTCTGAAAGCTAGATGGATACATATATACACACAAACATACATTTTTAAAAATCCATCAGGACCAAGTGGGGTCCAACCTAGGAATGAAAGTTTGTTTTAACATCCAAAATTCACCAAATGCAATTTAAAATATTAACAGAACAAAGGAAAAATAACCTATGATTATTATTTCAATAAATATAGAAAAAGCATTTGACAAAATTCAACACTCATATAAAAATATTAAAAATTTAGGAAAGAAGAGAGAAGGGAATTTCCTCAAGCTGTCAAAGTGATCTATAAAAAACCTACAGTTAACATTATAATTAATGGTGAATGACTAAACACTTCACCCCGAAGTTAAAGAACAAGGCAAGAAGATTCATTCTCACCGCTATTCAAATTTGTACTGGAGGTCCTAGACAATAAGGTGGGAAAAAAATAAATAAAAGGTATACATAGTGGAAATCAATAAGTAAAACTATCTTTACTTGCAGATGACAAGATCATAGGGGAAAAGGTTTTAAAACTAATAAGTGACTTTACCTAAGGTAAGGAAAAAAGTTCTATATATAAGCAAGAAACAACAACAACAAATCATAACTATAAATTAGCTAACAGTTAGAAATGGAAATCTCTTGGGGTGCCAGGGTTGCTCACTTGGCTAAGTGACCAACTCTTGATTTTGGCTCAGGTCATGACCTCAGGGTCATGAGATCTATCCCAGCACTGGTTCCACACTCAGTGGGGAGTTGGCTTGAGATTCTCTTTCTCCCTCTCCCGCTGCCCCTCCCCCTGCTAAAGTGCACACGTGCGCTCTCTCTCTCTCTCTCTAATAAATTATAAATAAATCTCTAAAATAAAAAATAAAAGAAAATCTTCTATAACTACCATTTATAATAGCATCCAAAACCATGAAACATTTGAGGAGATAAATTTAAGAAAATACGTGCAAGATTTGTATACTGGAGGAAAACTTCAAGATATTGCCAAAAAAAATTTTAAATGTATTAATGAAAGGAGAGATTATGGGGCACCTGGGTGGCACAGTTGGTTAAGCTTCCAACTTTTGGTTTCAGCTGAGGTCACAGTCTCAGGGTCATGAGATCAGTCCCGCCTCCCACTCCACACTCAGCACAGAGTCTGCTTGAGTTCCTCTCTCCCTCTCCCTCTGCCCCTCCCCCATCCCCTCTCTCTCTAAAATAAATAAATAAATCTTAAAAAAAAATAAAAAATAAAAGGAGAAAAAAAAATAAAAGGAGAGATTATAATTTGAATTGGTTGGCACATTCACTATTGTTTAGATGCAATTCTCTTTGAATTGATAAATAGGTAAAAAGCAATCTCAATTAAAATCCTGCAAAATTTTTAGAAATTGAGAGCCTGATTCTTTAAAAAAAAAAAAATTGAATGCAAAAACCTAGGATAGTCACAACTATGTGGAAAAAGAACAAAGTTGGAGGACTTAATTTACCTGATTTTAAATAACCAGTAATCAGTACAATGTGATATTATTAACATAAGAATGGGCTTATAGGTAGAACAGAATAGGGTCTAAAAATAGACTCAAGCATGTATGATCTACTGATTTTGATAAAGTTGCCAAGGCATTTCAACAGGGAAAGGAAAGAATTTCCAATAAACTACATCAGAAGAACTAGGTAGTCACATGAAAAAAAGAAAAATGAACCTGGATCCTTAACGAACACCACACACAACAATTAACTGAAATATAAAAGCTAAATCCATAAAAGTTCTAGAGTAAAACAAAGGAGAAAATCTTTCTGACCTTGGGGTAGACTAAGATTTCTTTGATACACTAAAAAAAAACAAAAAACAAAAAACAAAAAAAACATACCAATCAAAGGAGGAAAATTGTCATTTATATTCCATCAAAACTTTAAAAATCTCCTATCTGAAAGATAAGTGTTACAAAATGAAAAGACAAGTAATAAAACAACAACAAAAATAATACTTCTCAAACACATGTCTGAAAAAAAGACTAGTATTCAGAATATACAAAGAACATTTGTACTCAATAATAAGGAAACAACAGCCCAATTTAAAAAAATAGTAAAATATTTCAATGGACACATCACAGAAGACATACAAACCAGCTAAAGGAGCATATGAAAAAGAGGCCTGCCGTCATCAGTCCTCAGGAAAATAAAAACTAAAATCCACAATGAAATACAATGTACATCTAACAGAATGGCTAAAATAAAATGAAAATGACAACTGTAGATACAAACAGCAGTAAACTGGAACTGTCATATATGCCTACAGGGAGTGTAAAAATCACTCAAGAACTTCAGAAAACAGTTTGGCAGATCCTTATAAAACCATTTACCATAGTACAGACCATAAGACTGCCTAGCTTAGCTATTTACCTGAGGGAAATGAAAACATATTACCACACAGGAGACATGTACACGAGTGTTCATAGCGACTTTACTGATAATGGTCAAAGCTAGAAACAATCCAAATGTCTATCAACAGGCAAGTAAACCAACATACCATACAGCAGAATACCAGTCAGCAATAAAATGAACAAAACACATTCACACAACATGGATTCAGCTCAAAAACAGAGATGTTGAAAGAAAGAAGCCAAACAAAAAAAGAAGCCAGTGCACACGATACAATTCCATGAACTTTTGGGGTGCTGTTCTATACCTTGACTGTGGTGGAAGTTACACTGCAGTACACATATATCAAAATTCATTAATCTGTACACTTAAAATAGATGCATTTGGGGTGCCTGGGTGGCTCAGTGGGTTAAAGCCTCTGCCTTCAGCTCAGGTCATGATCCCAGGGTCCTGGGATCGAGCCCTGCATCAGGCTCTCTGCTCAGCGGGGAGCCTGCTTCCCTTCCACCCTCTCTCTCTGCCTGCTTGTCATCTCTGTCAAATAAATAAATAAAATCTTTAAAAAAAATAATAAAATAGATGCATTTGATTGTAACAAAGAGGGGAGGGGATTCTGCCTTCAAGTAGAATCCTGTAAGTCAGAGCAGGGCAACACTACCAATGGAACAAACATTATTTTTTAAATGATAAACTGCAAAAATTATTATTTCTAAAACCATCAGAACAAAGAAGACTATATGAATGAAAATTCTATACAAGGAAGAGTCCTTCTAGATAAGTGAAAAATAAGCAACTAATTCTGAACATTGGTTAAGAATCAGGCTTGGTCTAAGCTAAGGGATTCTATGGGAGAAGAGAAAAACCAGCAGAACTTCTTTGCAGTCACAGGGGCTTCAACAGACGGAAACTAAGGGTCCTAAAAGACAAGGCCTGTTCCCCCAACCAAACAACGGCTGAGTTCTGGGACTGCGAAATGATGAAGGGACTGGGCAGCAAGATGGACTGACATCTCTTCCCATGTCTCCAGGTGTTAGAAGACAGAATCACATGAAAGGAAAAGGGTCTTCAACAGTCCCTAATCCATCTATCCCTCAAGACTTGCCAGATTTTACACCACTCAGGGTGTGGCAGAGCTCAAAACCTTAAGCTGGTTGAAACTTCAGGACTGAAGAGAATAGGGACTTGTATCTAAATCAAGAATCCAGGAAGGCCACTCTCAAGATCAGGGACAGACTACATGTTTCTAACCAATGGCCTTTGAATCTACCTCAAAGGAACTTAAAACAAAAAAAGAACAAAATAAACCCAAAGTAAGTTGAAGGAAATATATAATAAAGAGCAGAAATCAACAAAATTTAAAACAGACTTGGAAAAAAATCAACCAAGCTGAAAGTACGTTCTTTGAAAAGATCAACAAAATGTAATAAATAAAATATAATAAATAAAATAAATAAAAAATAAAAAAAATAAATTAAATTAAAATTAAAAAATAAATAAAATAAACTCATGGCTAGAATGATCAAGATTAAAAAAAAAGAGAACATAAATCATCAATGTCAAGAATGAAAAAATTATCTCTACAGGTCCTATAAACAATAAAAGAATATCCTGAACAACTTTAGTCAACAAATGTAACAACCTGGAAAAAACTGGTAAAATTCCCTGAAAGACAACAACAAAAGTTCAGTCAAGAAGCAACAGATAGCTTACAGAGGTTCAGACCTATTATATAAATTAAAATTCCTAGTTAAAAACACTAAGCTCAAAAAAAAAAAAAAACAAAAAAAAAAAACCCACTAAGCTCAGAGGGTATTATCTTGATACCAATGCCAGATGAAGATGTTATAAGAAAACAAATCTATAGACCAATATCCCTCATGTAATAGACACGAAAATCCTTAAAATATTCTCAAATCAAACCCAAAAATATTTCAAAAGGATAAAACATCACATTTAAGTGAGGTTTAGTCCAAGAATGCAAGGTTGGTTCAACATTCTTGAATGTTACTGAATGTTACTTGAATGTTGCTACATAAACATAGTAGTTCACAAACAATCTCCTGTATCTGGATACCCAGAAGAGAAGGGAGGCAAAAGGTGAGGCCAACCGCTCCAGACGGTCAGGTGGTAGGTATAATTCACAAGGGAGCTGATTTAGGAGGCCTGTCTCGGGCAGCCATAAGACAAGTAGATCTCCACAGCCACCTACCAGTTAAAGGTATAGATAGAGGCCTTCACTGGATTCAGTCCTGTACTCAATCCAGATGGACCCTCAAGGCTATGTCCTTGGAACAGCTCCCACAGTGGGAACAAAGAGGGAGAGCACACGTTCCAAGACAGGGTGGGAGTGAGGAACCTCGGGTTGATTGCCCAGGTCAAGCTCAAGGCTCAACACATGGTCATGGCCTCTTGATTACCTCCTGCAAAATAAAGGAATAAAGAATAAAAACCCAACGATTCTCTCAATAGATGCAGAAAAACATTTAACAAAATTTAGCAACCACTGATGGTAAGAATTCTCAGACAGGAACACACGAATTTTCTCAACCTGATAAAAGCACTTACAAAACACAAACAGCCAGCTTCATACTTAAAGGTGAAATAGGGAATACTTTCCTCCTAAGACTAGCAGATAGGCAAGGCTGTCCACTCTTACCATGGCTATTCAACACTGTGCTAAAACCCACAACATGGAAGACTCTCAAAACTATCACATTGATGAAAGAATCCAGAAAGAAAGAGTACACAGTATGTGGTTACATAATGCAAAATACAAACTATTCTAAAATGACAAAAAGTATGTCTGTGTTTTCCTGGGACCTACAGGCAGAGCAAGGGATGGACTGTAAAGGATCACAAGGAATCTCTTGGGGGTGATGAAAATGCTCTCATGTTTGTTATATACAACCGTCAAAACTCACCAATTATACACTTTAAAGGGATGGAGTTTATTTTATGTAACTCATTCTTCAATAAGCTTGGTAAAAAAAAAAAAGATTAATATGTTTAAAAACAGGAAGTGGTGAGCAAATGGATGAAAAGATGAAGAATTTCAGCAACCTTGGAAGCTACAGAAAAATAATAATAAAATGGACATTCTATAATTGGAGACCACAATACCTGCAAGTAAGACCTTATTTTATATCTTAAAAGTAAAGCAGCAAGAACTGAAGACCCAGTTAGAGAAACTCAAACAGACCCAATAGAAAATATCCAAACTTTCAGAAATACGGATCTGAAACTGAGGTTCAGGCAGAAAAAATATAAAAAAGAATGAAAACAACTGTACAGAGCATAAAAGATTGCAGGACAGGATCAGAAAGTATCACAAATGTGTAATAAGAAAGACAAGGTAAAAAACATGACAATAGCAGCATTTGAAGGAATCATGTTGGAGAACTTTCCAAACCTGATTAAAGACTCTACACAATTCAAGAAGTTCCCTGAACCCCAAACAGGATAAATATAAAACCCAAGAACATGCACATATGCACGCACATGCACAGGCACAAAGACAGAAAATCTTAAAACTGCGCAAAGAGAAAATCACAGTACTTTTTCGGAACAACAATGAAACAAAAGGCTAATTTCTCAGCAAGCGCTATAAAAGCCAGAAGACATAAAGAACATAGTGAAAATGCTGATATATTTACAATGTTGAAAAAAAAACAACTGTCAACCTAGAATCTATACCCAGTGAAGATATTTTTCAAAAATAAAGGCACAAAAATAATGAGTTCTCAGACAAAGGTCAAGAGAATTTGCTGTGAATAGATCTGCACTATAAGAATACTTCCATGAAGTCCTCCAGGCTGAAAGAAAATTTCCCAAATACAAGCACAGAACTACAGGAAAGAATGAAGAACACCATAAAGGATAAATATATGGACAAATATTTCACGATACTAACTGCTTACAACAGAAATGATACCATGTTGGATCTATAACACACATAGAAAAAGTATATATATGACCAGATCAGAGTAGTCTATAATAAGTCATGATGTAATTGAAATCTCTTGAGTAACTACTACTAAAAAGATAACACAAGAATGAATAAAAAAGAATTTGAGATTAAAACAATAGAATAGGGGCGCTTGGGTGGCTCAGTGGGTTAAGCCTCTGCCTTTGGCTCGAGTCATGATCCCAGGGTCCTGGGATCAAGCCCTGCATCGGACTCTCTGCTTGGTGGGGAGCCTGCTTTTTCCTCTCTCTCTGCCTGCCTCTCTGCCTACTTATGATCTCTCTCTCTCTGCCAAATAAATAAATAAAATCTTTAAAAAAAAAAACCAATAGAATAAAAAATACTTGATTAGGTCAAATAAAGGCAAGAAATGGGAAATAAAGGAACAAAGAATATGTGGGGCAAAAAGATAACAAACAGCAAGACGACAGAATTAAACCCAACATTTCAAAACTACTATAAATCATCTTGTTTTTTTTAAGACAGCTAATCACAAATGGGCAAAAGACCTGAGCAGGCACTTCAGGGAAGACCTCCAAATGGACAACAGCATTATTCATATAATGCTATGATAATGATAATGATAATGCTCAACACTGTCAACCGTGATTTATAATAAGATGCATCTATACTGATAGATATCCTAGGTCTCCATGGTATTTCTGGTGCCGAGATCCTAAAATTCTAAATTTTCTGAAATGAAGGGATTGAGGTATCTTTTGTTCTATTAATGAGGGTACTTTTGAAAAACACCTACCTACATCACCCAAGGAAAGGGCTGATCACCAGGGGAACCAATTATGTGATTAGAGAGTAGGATGTTTCAATCCTACCCCCAGATCTCCTAGGAGGAAAAGAGGAGCTAGAGGTTGAATTCAGTCACCAATGGCCAACGATTTAACCAACGGTGCCTAGGTAATAAAGCCTACATCAAACCCCAAAGGACGGATGTTAGGGAGCTTCCAGGTTAGTGAACCTCTGAATATGCAGGACAGTATGCCCAGTAAGCATGGAAGTTTTGAGCTCCTTCCCACAAACCTTGTCCTATGCATCTCTTCTATCTAGCTATTCATCTAAATCCTTTCTAGTATCCTTTATACTAAATGGGAGTACACATAAGTAAATGTTTCTGAGTCCTGTGAGCCATTCTAGCAAACTAATGGTATGTTTGTGGGAGGTGGGGGGAATCTTCCAATTTCTAGTCAGTCAGTCAGAAGCATAAGTAACAACCTGGACTTTTGACTGGCATCTAAAGTGATGGGGAGCACTGGGAGTCTTGTGGGACTGAGCCCTAAGCTTAGTATCTCCAGCTAGATGGTTTGGATTGGAGAGAATTGGATTGAATTGAATTGTAAGACACCCAGCTGCCGTCAGAGAATTGCTTGGTGGTATGGGAAAAAACCTATGTTATCAGTGATCAGGAAAATGCAGATAAAAACCACAATGAGATGTCACACACAACCTGCAAAAAAGTGTGAGGAAGACAGAAACCAGCAAGAGCTGACAAGGATGTGGAGAAACTGAATTCTCACTCGTCATGGTTAGATACAAACTGGTTCAACCCCTTTGAAAAACTGTCTGGCTTTTATCTACTAAACATAAATGTACCTGTGATGCAGCAGGTCCACTTCTGGGTAAATACGCAAGAGAAATGTGTGACATGTCGGCCAAAAGACTATGAGGATAGTCAGAGAAGCTTTAGCCTTTTCTTGAGTTTTTATTTTCATTCCAGTTCATTAGCGTACAGTGTTCCAGGAGTTTCCGGCGTAGAGAGAAGCTGTATTCTTAATAGCCCCAAATGCCCACAGAGCTGGCGCGGCAGCACACCCAGGCACTTGTGGTACGCGCGGGCTCTGGAAGACCACACGGCCGTTAGAGAAAAAGTTCTCTACACATCTTTATAAACTTCTGCTCTGGCACAAACTTATTGAGAATACTCTCGGTTTTTGGTTTTTTTTTTTTTACTTTTTCCTTTTAGAACACTTTTTAAAAGGGCTTGTTTTCCTACTTACAGTGTCTTTTTAGTGAGACAGAGACGAAATGCATAGCCACAGCTCATTTTTCCGTCAGGCGTGCACTAGCAACTTGTGCAACTCCGTGCGCAGGGGGTTTCCTCCGTTCGTGGCAGCAGAAGAGGCAGAGGCGGGACACCACCCAGGCTCAGACGTCCTACGCACCAGGCACCAGGCACCCGCCTTCCCCACACACTGCTCCCCATGTGTCTTAGTGTCTCATCTCACCGGGCCGCACAAGGTGAGCCCTAGAGATGTGGAAGACAGCTCTTTCCTTTGCACTCACCAGAAAACAGAAGTCTCATAGGTGGAATATAAGAAAGAGCGCAGAGGACCACAGGGGAAGGGAGGGAAAACTGAACGGGAAGTCATCAGACAGGGAGACCAACCATGAGACACTCTTAACTCTACGAGACAAACTGAGGTTGCTGGGGGGAAGGGGGTGGGGAGACGGGGAGACAGGGGGACGGGCATTAAGGAGGGCACGTGATGTGATGAGCACGGGGTGTTGTATGCCACTGATGAATTAGTGAACGCTACGTCTGAAACTCATGTACTTTATGTTGGCTAACTGAATTTAAATAAAAATAAGAAATGAAAATAGAAGTCTACTGTATAAGACTGATGATTCACAGATCTGTACCCCTGAAGCAAATAATACATTATATGTTAATTAATTTTAAAAATTGAAAAAAAGAACAGAAGTCTAGGCAACAAAAGGACAGTGGCTATCTACTGCACACCCGCTGTGCACTGGCTGGAAAGGGTGCTTTAGGGCAACAGGATCGAACACTGAACCCGTGAGTAACGAGAAAAGCCCACGGTGACTCCAACCCCCAGCTAAATACAAACAGGCCCATCAGGAGACCCACGTCCGAATACCACAGGCCCTAACTAACGAATCGGCCACTTACAACCAAGCACAGTTACCAAAAAAGGGACAATTCCCTCCATTCCCATACGGCCTCACCTTCACCCTGTAAGTACAGCCCCACCCACTGCCTCCAGGCAGTTTGCTTTGGCGTCCTGGCCACTACTGGGACCAAGCAGTGTATTCTGTAAACTTCTATCTCCTTTGTTCTGCCCCAGGTCCATTATTTCACTGCCCGCCCCCCAGCTGGCTTCCACCCGACTGAGTCACCGCACATTTGGGGGAACCCCGTCCGATCAGGAGAAACACCACATCTGCCCCATCCTATGGTCTCCAAGATCTAGCTGAGATTGCCATCCTCGGGAAGGCCTTCGTCCATCCCTCTCTCCCCACCACTCCAAAGCTCCACATCCTTCCTTCGCTCTTCTCTGACGAATGTAATTGACACTTCACGGCACTGAGGAGATGCGTGTCCACTCCCACAGTGGATTATATGCTCCTTGGGGGTGGGGGCCATTTCTCACCTGTATTTATGTCCTCAGCAGCCACCCGGATCCAGCTTTTCAATAAACAATTTGCTGAATTCCTAGCATCACATCTCGGAACCTCACCTGGGAAAGTTTTCTGAAGGACAAAGGGTTCAGGGCTCTCTTGATGAAAGCAAGGGTCAGCATGTGACACAGGGCACGAAAGCACAGTCTTTGTAAGGGCTCCGGTCTGTGGCAGTGACTGTATTAATTCCAATGGAGCTCTGGGCCAGGAATGTGGGAGCCAAAAGGCTGATTAGCTCACTGCTGAAATGCTGGCAAGCATGCTGGTTCTTGGCCCAGCCCCAAAAGAATGTGATGTGAACATTACACGCCATTAAGCTGACTCAGAGAACAAATGACTAAGTTTCCGATAATCAAGGAGAAGATTTTAGCTCGGCCATTCTTCATTCTGATGCAACCTGAGTTTAACACGTCGTTGTTGTGAGGAATGATTCCGGCCGCCCAAAGGAAGTATCTTTGATGTGGCGTGTGTGTTCTCAGCCAGTCTTGCTCATGGCAGGGGCGGGGTAGGGAACATTTTACTGCCTTTCTAATGTTCTACCAGCCATTCAGAACCCTCTGTGAGCAATCCTCCTCAATATCAGGCTATAAAGTAGGGATTCTGTTTATAGGAGCTGTGCTATTTAAAGACCAGCTAGCTCATTAACGTCACCTGCCAGAGCCCTGAGCTTTAGGCAGCAACTCAAACAAGGCCCACAAACGGAGGAATATCTTCACACACCAAGGCAATGAAAGACCCTAGAGGGTAGAGATCCCCTAACCACACTCCTGAGCGCATCGGAAAATAAGTTGCCAGACAGGAGAGACCAGCTCTCCCAAATGACCCAAAGGCTGACAAAGCAAGCCATGTCACTGTCTGCAACCCCACTATTCGTCCATTCTGGAGCCCGTGCACGGTGGAATGGGATGGCAGTTGGTGACAGCACTGAGACGGTCAGCCAGAATTCAATATGCCCTTCCTCCACCCACCCCAGCAGAGACCTCAGCTGCACAGCCCTCCTCCTGTTGGTCTCTGACAACAGCCTCACCGACACCCAGTTTCCAGTAAGAAGCACAGGCATTCAAAGAGTCCACAGGCACGCACAGCTTGCCGTGGTGGGGACAAGAAGCCAGGTCCCTGACTTCGTTTCTACCCCCAAAGAACGGGGGGACAGGATCCACTCACAACAATGACAGTGCTGCCCTGCAGGCACTTCTGCTCTGAGACAGGACACCTAAAGCAGGTGACCTGGAAGGAGCAGGAATCACTAACGTGCTGTGGCCAATAACGCCCCGAGGCCCTGCAAATTCCTGTCTTTAGAAATTGTCAATCATGTTTAACAGATTCTAGGTAATAAATCAGAAACTTAATCTTATGGTTTAAATTTTTTTCTAATGATGGTCTAGAAACTGAAAGGATATGCAGTTAATCAGAATTCCCTACTCCCCACTTCCCATTAGAAGCAGCTTTACTGTTCTTTCCATAAAGAGCCCGAGTTCCCCCCCAGGGAGAGGCGCTGAGACAGAGCAGGGAAGAGCTCACGGCACCCCCAGCCCCAGGCACATGGGCCCTGTGTCCCTACACTTCCACAGGGGCAATCCCTTGTACATCTAGCTCTCCCAGCCAGTGACCTCCCCAGCACCTAGAGGTAAGCTTCACTACCTTTGTTTCCCCACTGGCACCCAGTAAATGCGAGTGCGCCAGCCAACAAAGCTCTGCTTACTGACACCAGGCCAAGAAAGTACACTTCTTTCCAGAAGCTCTAACCTGCCCTCCTTCTTAGCCAGCCCCCCTTCCCTCCGGCACAGGGCCCTTCTGCACAGCTGCCCTGTCCCCTCTGTCTTCTATCTTCGTAGGCAGATCTCAGTTAAGATCTTGCCCTACCAACCTTCTCTCCCTCATCAATTCCTGAAAACACAAACAAACAAACAAATAAACAAAAAGCTTATGAACTGAAAAACTATCGACACTACCTCTGACCTGAGGTTTCTTAGCACCTAGCACAGAGGTCCAGACCCCCTAATAACACCAGGACTTAATAAATGTTGCTGACTCACAGAACGGTCCAGGTTAAATCTCTCATTACAGAGCAGAATCTACTATAGGGCTTATGTCTTGAAAATCCAATGCCAATGTCAATTTCTAAAACTATTTACATTAAAATTGAAATGAATCCTTCAGACAATTTCCTTCCAAAGTCAGCCTTTCTATTGAGCCTACTTTCCTATTAACTTTTACCTAAAAACAAATTAAAAACTCACAAACAAGAAAATCAAAAAACCAAAAACAACTCAGTCTCCTCCCGTACTCAGCATTTGGGGACAGCTAAATATCTCGTCAACATTCTGAGTTCTCCCCGAACCTCCTGCATCTGTACTCAAGCACCACGATATCCTATGACACTAACCAGCCATTCTCAAACTCTGTGGACTCAGAACCCCTCTCCTTTCCTCAAATTATTTTTTAAGTGGGTTCTATCTGTTTTGATATTTACAGTACATGAAATGAACACAGAGAGAATCCAAAATTACTTATTCAGTAATTCATTTACAATGAATAATAAACCCATTACATAATGACAAAAATAACATTTTTTTATAAAAATAACTGTATTTTCCAAAACAAAAATAAATTAGTGAGAATTTCTGGAACTCTTTAATGTCAAGATTAACAGAAGACAGCTGGATTTTCCTATCTGTTTCTGCCTTCAATCTGTTATGATACATTGTTTCGGTTAAAGTATGTAAAGAATACCTATCCTCACACAGACGTGTGGCTGGAAACAGGAGGGGCATTTTATAAGTTTATCAGATTACTGTGGACATTCTTCTTTGATAGAACATCAAAACCTGACAAGTGGTCATTTCTTAAAGGTTAGTTGCAATGTGAAATCTGAAACCCTATCAATAAACTTTTAGGACTATATTACATTAAAACCCATTATTTATCAACCCTGTGCCTTGAACAGATAGTATGCCCATATATAATTGTTTTAACACCATGTTTTCATCATTTGGAAAATACCGGTCCACTGGGTTATGCAGATCTCCCAAATGTTAACACAGTTAAAAATATAAAGTCAAAAAAATCACATTAGTTAATACCAACCACTGAGTTCATTCAGAAACATCTTTAAGTATCAGGAAGCTGTCAAGGCCACCATGGCAGACACAATTTTTCCAAAATTCCAATTTTTGATGGAAAACTCAAATTTTATCAGTTGCAACAAATACAAGTATCTCCTTGGAAGGGACAGGCTCACTTGGTTCAATTTTCAGACACTGTCTGCCAAAAGCATAATTCCAAATAACCACAGTTTATCAGTTATTCCTTAATGCAAAAACAGTGCTCCGTGAGAAGAGCACGTGCAGCTGCGACCCGGAACCTGCACCAGTGCTCCTCCTCGGAACAATCATCGGAGTTCCATCTGTAGTCGTGCCTCATGCACTTCCAACTCCATCTCGCAGAATGTTAAAAGACGTGCTCAAGATTTAATAAGATAATTCTTCCTGCTTCATCAAGGACAATGTTAAATGACGCTGGCTTTTTAGATGGCGAGTGGCGGCGGTAAAGGACACCAGGACGATGAGTAGAGTTTGCAGCCCGGCCGTGATGGGGCTCAGAGGCTGGCAGTCGTACCCGCTACTGCTTTGTGTCATCAGCTCAAATGTCACGCAAGGAGAAAGGAAATGATGGCTCAGTACCCTCAGCCAAACAGTTCTGACCCCACCAACCCCCCTTCAAAGGGCTTCAGAGCGTCCTAAGGCCCACAGAACGCAGATCTCAGGGGCATTCTGGAGTGCTCCAGAGCTGGGAAGAGAGCTGGAGTCCCAGGTCTGTCTTTAGGGGCAAAGCAGTGTGCCTGACCACAGCTGAGCCTGACCATTATGGGGGTTCATAACCCAGAGTGCCATGACTACTCATCGGAGAGTCCTGCCCTCTCAGGGTGAAATTTAATCCTTGTTCATCAGGGACTGTGACTCCCTAATGGCTCGACATTCCGACTGGTGTTCTGCCTGGGGCGCTGAGGCCAAGCAGGGGCCTGTCAGCAGGGGTACGCCCACCTGAGTCAGACAGGCCCAACCGAGCCCCTCAGCCCCAGCATCGGAGAGGCGAGGAGGTGGGGGGATTTCTGAGGCACCACAGCGCCTGCCCACTGAACGGACTGCACATCCCACTCCCCCCGGGCACTTACTTCTGAGCCTAAAGGAAGGGGGCCTGAGAGCCAGGCTGGCCTCAGCAAACACAGTAAAGCCCGGAGCCCCACCTCAACCGTGTTCTGTTGTCAACGTGGGAGAATCCCTGGTGACCTTGCCACAGAGTACCGGGCAGCAGGGACACTCTACCAAGTCCAGGGCATCACTGGTGGCCTGGGAGAAGCTGTGCCCAGAAATACAATGCTGCCAAGAGGAGAAATAAATGATGGGTACCGTGTGGGGCCTGTCCAAGAGCAAGAGGACCCTGGGGATCCACCTGTGTCAGGGAAGGGGGGAATGCCGTATGGGGGCTGGAGCCCAGGTTTGGGAGCTTCAGGAAGCAGGGTGGGGAGGTGGGCAAAACAAGGTCACAGATGTTCACACGGACCCTCATTCCTGGGCGCCGAGAAAAAAAGTGCCTATTACACACCTTCCCTCAATATCATCCTCCATGCTAACCCATATGGATAACACACGCATTTGAAGAGACTATTAAACCGAAACTTTCGGATTCCTAAGTGGACCTGGAGAAGTGTGGCTACCTCAAGATTAATAATAAGTAAAACAATCTGCTTCACTATTACCTGTGTAATTAATGAGGTAATAAAGTCTAGAAAATGCAGCAACAGTTTAATCAAAGGAGTTATGAAAGATATTGGTAAGAAACATGGTTCTGTTATAAAATCTATTTTTTTTTTACTATCCTATGTTTAAAATTCCATGAAAACTCAAACTAGTCTGCGACACTATATACAATTTACCCTTTCTGTGAACAACATAGGTTTGAATTGCGCAGGTCCACTTATTTTTCTCTACAAATACAGAACAGTACTGTAAATGTATTTTCACTTCCTTATGATTTTTTCCTTATTACTTTCTTGTTTCTTTAATATTTTATTTATTTGACAGAGAGAAATCACAAGTAGGCAGAGAGGCAGGCAGAGAGAGAGGAGGAAGCAGGCTCCCCGCGGAGCAGAGAGTCCGATGTGGGGCTCGATCCCAGGACCCTGGGATCATGACCTGAGCCGAAGGCAGAGGCTTTAACCCACTGAGCCACCCAGGCGCCCCACCTTACTACTTTCTTAATCTTATAATTTTCTTTCCTCTACCTTACTGTAAGAATGCAATATATAATAAATATAACACACAAAATATGTGTTAATCAACTGCTCTGTTGGGGTGCCTAGGTGTCTCAGTCAGTTAAGCCTCTGCCTTTGGCTCAAGTCATGATACCAGGGTGCCGGGATCGAGTCCCATATTGGGCTCCTTGCTCGGTAGGGAGCCTGCTTCTCCCTCTGCCTCTACCCCTCTCCCTGCTTGTGTATTCTCTCCCTCTCTGATAAATAAATAAAATCTTAAAAAAAAAAAAAAAAAGGAGGAAAAATTGACTGCTATGTTATCGGTCAGGCTGAGCTATTAACAGTTAAGTTTTGGGGGAGTCAAGAGTTATACACAGATTGTCGATGCTGAGGAGGTCAGTCAGCACCCCTAACCCCCATGCTGAGTTGTATTATAGATGATTCTTAGCCGTGTCACACTACAGATAACTATAAACTGCACTCTCGATGAAGTACTGCACCTTTGGGCTGTTTCTTAATCACTTACGGATAATTATGAAGTGTCCTGAACTCCCTGGAAAAACACCCAACTCAGTAAAAACTGCACAGCAACATGCTCACTGACCCTCTTCTCTCTGCAATGCTCTAAGTTTTCAAGGTTGGCTTAGGTACATTGTATGAGGAGCACTTGGCCTCAAAGGATGAACTTAGTGTGCTACATAAATTATTAATCCCACCAAAGTACTTCAGGATGAAATAATAATGCCTTATCCACCCAGAGAGTTCTACTACTAAATGTGTTTGCATGTCAATCATCTCATTTCACTTCCACAATGGCCCTGAGAGAAATATATAGGCCAGGTCCTCACATCTCCCCTCTTTCAAAGCAAAAACAGACTCAGAGCGAGGGAAGGACCCCAGGGCCCCATCTACCACAGGGCAAAGGGCGGTGCCCTTGTGAGTCTTCCATATCATTGCAACTTGGACTCAAAATCATTTCTGCATCAACTTTATTCACTTTATTTATAGCCCACCTATCCCGAAAAAATTGAAGTGTCTGATTTCTCCTTCTTGGAAGAAATCAGAAAAGTTGATTTTCCAACACGAAGACAGTGAAACACGAGAAAGCTGGGCTACCACGCTATGCCCTTGTGATGATGTCGGCCTAGAAATCTGCCAAAAGTGAATGGCTTCATTTCCAAGTGGTCGAGAAACAGAGAAAGAGAAAGGGTTCAAATAATTCCCAAATGAAGCGTTTAGATCAGAAATATTCCTCTTTTAATTATCTATCATTAAATACATATTTCAACAGAAATGAATTAAGACCTCTATGGGTTCACTGAAGAGGGGTGATGCCATAATAGGAACCACTGTCAGGCAGCTGGTAATGAGGACACTGTGTCTCCGGCATCGCAAAGTGTTTCCTGTGATCACCTGAAAGCAGATCACAGCTCAGGGAGAAGAAGAAAGAGGGTGCCAGCAATTGGGAGTGACTGTTACCCATTTTGCGGGTAACATAATGTCATAATGTCACATTGGAGAAAGAGATGACCTTAGGCAAAAACTGGCCAACCTGAGAGAGACAGGAAAGCATCTAGAGACAGTCCAGAAACATGGGGTCACCTAGCAAGAAAAGCCACCCTTTCTGCACCCCAAGTGTAAGATAAAAGGTAGAAAACATTCTGAAAAGCAAAGGCCCACAAAGACTCCTCAGGTAAGAAAGGGCTCCTCTGTATACACAGATCAGATTACAGGGCTTCTTTCCCACCCACAGCCATGCCTTCAAGACAAACCTAAGTAGAGAGACACAGGCACGAGAAAGCAGACCTATGAAGTGGGCTGGGGGATCAAGACCAGGATGGAACTCTGGATGTAATTCTTGACTCAGGGGACTTTCAGAAGAACAGAACAGAATTTGGGGAGAATTGTATTGCCGAAGAAAAATGAGCCTAAATAAAGTCAATGACTTGTCAAACCTCAGATCTCCAAATTTCCACAAGCAGAAAGCAAGCTATGATATCTGTGTAGCTCCCCAACTCCCGAGTTAGACAGTCTCTCCAAGGCCCCAGGCAGATGTGTCCAGGGAGGATAAAGGCAAGCCTCCCAGGGGCAGGGCAAGGAGTCCTGAAGGACAACAGCCAGAAGTTCTTCCTGCCACACTCCCAGAGCAGAGGTGAGTGAATCAGACACAGGCCATTAGTGTGACCAGGATGAATCATGACAAGACCCTGCCATCACCACATCAGAACAGAGACAAAGCAGGAATCTTGTCCAAGCCAAATACACCAGGCATGCCCTCTCCTGGCTAATGTGAGTGACAGCTGCTTCCTTACCAGTCACAGCATTATCCTCATCCGAGCCCAACCTCCCTAGATAAGATCACTGAGATACTCATAAAATGGTCCCACTTACTGACCTTTCTTGGACCTTCCCCCAAATCACTCAGCCAAAGCTCAAATTCTATAGCAGGTTCTTTCTAGCACTCTCTTACCTCAAAGCCCCCTGGTTCCCAGTGGTATGTCGTCCCAACCTGCTCCATTACAGGTGCAAGTGAGGTCCTGGTGGCCTTGGATCACCAGTCACTGACAAACAGTTTCTTTTCTTTTTTTTTAAGATTTTATTTGTTTCTTTATTTAAGCCAGAAAGCGAGAGAGAGAGGCACAAGTTGCAGAGAGGAGAGGAGAGGGAGAAGCAGGCTCCCTGCTCAGCAGGGAGCCTGATGCAGGACTTGATCCTAGGACCCTGAGATCACAGCCTGAGCCAAAACCGGATACTTAACTAACTGAGCCGTCCGGTGACAGACACCTTCACAATACCTGCCCACAGGATGTCATTCTCGCTCTGGACTCGGGACGAATGTTTATCTGCCGTCCTCCGCCTTTCAGAATGGAAGGTTGTTTTAATTGCGCTTGTCCCAGCTCAGCTCCACACCGTACAGTGTAAGCACCGGCTAAGCTGTGTGTTAGTTCAGTCACCAAACCTCATGAGTCACATCTGGACTTGACTGTCTCCCTGGGAGAGAGCATAATGATTACAAAAGTAGGATGTGCCTGGGTATGTTTGTGGCCAAGGAGAAGATGGAGACAGAAATGGCTGTCCACCGAACAGCTTCCAACCAGGGACTAATCTTGCCAATTTCCCAGGTGCATTTAGCTGGGGCCATGCAACCAGATCTTACCGGTGGGATACACACAGCTGTGATACATGCCATGTCCAGGCCAACAAGGGTAAGAGGTATATGTGTCTCCTCACGTGGCACTCCCCACCTGCCAGCTGGACAAAAGGAAGTTCAGGCCCTAGAGGATGCTACCAGCCTAGCAGATGGCAAAACCAGAACTCCATGGAGCCAGACCCAAACCACCACGCAGAGGAACGCTGGTCACTGATAAGGAACATCCACAGTGGGCTGTTACTTTAAAGGGAAGTAAATTTTCTGTGCAAATTCCCAACATTTGGGAGATGCTGAAATTACCTGACATAATTCAGAAATTGGAGGTTAGAGGCACAGAGTGAAAGCTTGAATTGAAGTCCCAGACACCAGCACTCAACATTTTAGAACGACAAAGATCTAAACCCTAAGGGTAAGATGTCCTGAAAAGCAAACAGCCATCCCAAGAACCACCGTCTGATCTAAGGTTGGCCTTAGAATTAAGATGGCTCCTTTAAGACTGAAGAAGCCTAGAGGTAACAAGTCAAAAGCTCTCCAAAAATGATAGAGTCATCCTAGGTCTAAAATTATCCCTCAAAATAACTCTGCAAATACAATGTCTAGCACACGCAAAGAAATAAGACACTACAAGTAAGAAACAGAAGAAATCACAAAGGGGAAAAAAAACCCAACAAATAAAAAACAAGTTCACAAAGCCATGAGAAGTTAGAATTACCCAATATAGACTATTAGAAAAACTGCACCCGCAATGACACAAAAACAAGCAACCCCTTTAAGAACGGACAAAAGCGTGACAAGACATCTCTCTAACGGTTAAGATATGAAACGGACAATAAGTACACACAGAGATGCTCTAATCCTAAGGGAAACGTTAATCCAAACGATAGTGAGTGTCAATTCATTCCCACTAGGATGGCTAGCATCAAAGAAGCAGAAACTAGCAAGTGCTGGCAAGCACATAGAGAAACTTGGTTCCTTGTGCACTGCTGAGGGAAAGAAAAATGGTGCTGCTACTGTCCACACCACCACAGTGGTTCCTCGAAAACTTAAACATAGAATTACCGTATCATCCAGCAATTTCCCTTCTGGGTATATCTCTAAAGACTTAGAAATAGGGTCTCAAAGGGATATCTGCACACCCATATTTATAGCAGCATTATTTCAAAATGGCGAAAGCATGGAAGGAAGCTAACTGTCCACTGGCAGCTAAATAAATAAGAAAAGTGTGGTATACACATAAATAGACTTGAAAAAGGAAGAAATTCTAACATATGCTGGCATGTATGAACCTTGATGACATTATACTAAGGAAATAAGCCAGTCACAAGGAAGACAAATATTACATGATTTCACTTATATGAGGTACTCAGTTAAAACCACTGGGACAGAAAGTAGAATGGAGGGTGCCAAGGACTAGGGGAGGAGAGAATGGGGAGTTAGTGTGTAACAGGAATAGAAGCCCATTTTACAAGAAGAAAAGAGCTACAGACATAGATGGTGGTGAAGGCCGCACAACACTGAATGTATGTAATACCACTGCCACTAAACGGTACACTGAATCCTTAAAAATGGTTAAGATGGTAAATTTTGTTATATATATTTTACTACAATTAAAAAATTGGAAAAAACAAACAAGTAAAAAACCTGACTTACTATAGCCAAAAACGTAAATGAGAGCTAAGAAGCTATAAAAAGTCAGATAGTTTTAAGTTTGTTAAAGAAAATCTAGAACGAAACAGTAAAAAAAGCAGAGGAGGTGTGCTACTGAAGGGAGAACCGACGAGCCGGAAACTAGGTCAGAAGACAAGACTCAAACTAAAGCATGAAAGATCAAAATCTGAGAAACACAAAAGAGAGGGCCTGAGAATATATCGTGAAAAGTCTAATACACACTTCATTAGAGTCCTAGCAGGGAAGAAGGGAGAAGATGAGGCAGAAACAGTTGTCTGAAGATCATGACAGTGAATTTTCCAGACCTATGAAAGAACTCATACCACAGACACAAGAAGCCAACACGCCATAGGTAGGGATACAAGGAACTCGGGGAAACTACAGAAACGTAAGGTCTGTAAGAAAATCCTCAAAAAGCAATGGGAAATGCAGAGACTACCTCCAGAGGCACAGCAGTTGTAACAACTACTGACGACGGAACAGAAAGAACAAAAGCCGGACACTGGGAAGACAACTCCAACATGCTGGAAGACATAATGCCAGCACGAAATTCAATATACAGTGATCAGTCTTGTAAGAATAAAGGTGAGAGGGTGATGTCAGTGAAAGTAGTAAAGTAAGGAACTCCAAAAATCCCCTCTTCCATAAAAGCAATGAAAAAAATAGCAAAATCGTCAGATTCAACTTTGTCAGAAATCTGGGAATTTAACCAAAGGCTTACAGCAATCTGGGGAGCGTTTGTTAAAAGAAAACAGTTGAGGGAGTGCCTGGGTGGCTCAGTGGGTTAAGGCCTCTGCCTCTGCCTTCAGCTCAGGTCATGATCCCAGGGTCCTGGGATGGAGCCCCATCAGGCTCTCTGCTCTGTGGAGAGCCTGCTTCCTCCTCTCTGTCTGCCTACTTGTGGTCTCTGTCCGTCAAATAAATGAATAAAATCTTAAAAAAAAAAAAAGAAAGAAAACGGTTGAACCTCCGTAAGAACAGCACATTTATAGTGGTTGAACTTGCCCTTTTCTCATTTTCCCCCAATGCCACCTCAGTGCTATAGTTGTCTTAAAAACCAACAGACTGCAGTGATAGTGAAAACCAGCAGTCTGGCAGTCACAGAAAGGGACAGAACAGGATTAGAACTCTTTGAAAGCCTTCTTCCCAGAGAACTGTCCTTATTTGACATGGCTAATAAGTTCCACTTGCAAGGATATCTTTATTTGAGCCGAATCAGAGTAAGACCAGTGCGAAAAGCATTCTCCTCAGAGGTGTATGTTATAACAATTAAAATCAATTGTTCCATTTTGTCACTAACTGAGACAGTAGACAATAGGTGGGACAAATAATACATTAACCCAAAGCCTGGTAGGAAAAGCTGGGAAATGAGACATCTGTGGAGAATTTTAAGAACTCCAACATATTCCTGGAAATCCAGAAGGTCCATGTACATGTAGAAGCGTGCGCATACTCCAGACTGCGTGAATGCCCAGGAAATAGCTGAGACAGCTGAACGCACACACTGGGCTAACTTTGAGGCTCTGTACTGGCGGGAAATAAAAGACCCAGGCAGAGCTGTAAACCGCCCGACTAAACGTTGAAGCATACCTCAATACACCCACACAGCTCCTCCAGAAAGTCTAGGAGACTTACTGATTCCTGACATTTAAGGCAATCTCTGTCCAGTCCTTAGCTGACCACAAATGAGTGGAGATACATGTCACAGAATACAGATTTTGCAGAGTTAGTTCAAGAAAGTCACTAAACAAAACACAAAAAACTACTACAACAAGCAGAAGCACCAAAAATTCCAGGGGAGAAAGGAGAATCAAATTTTCAGAGTTGCTACATATATTATTTAAAATGTTTAGTTTTTGACAAATTATTATGAGACATACAAGACATCTCATCTCATATTATGAGAGAGAGAAACAGAGACACACACACACAGAGAGAGAGAGAGGCAATATGGCCTATACGCAGGGAAAAAGCAATCAGCAGAAACTACCGCTAAGGAAGCCCTAACATTGGACCTACAAGAGAAAGACAATATATAAGCTATTTTAAATATGTTCAAAACAACTAAAGGAAACCGCATCTAAAAGATTAAGTATGACAATGGTGTCTCATCAAGCACAGACTACTGATAAAGAGAGAATATAAAAAGGAGCTAAATATAAATTCTAGAACTAAAAAGTATAGTTACTGAAATGACAAATTCACTGGAAATATTAAATGGCATATTTGAGCAGTCAAAAACAAACTGGAGAACTTGAAGATAGGTCAAATGAAATTTTCCAGTCTAAGGAACAGAAAGTAAAAACTGGGAAGAAAAATGAACAGAGCACATATTGAGCCCAATCTCTCTCCCCTATTATACAACCCACTGTATAGAGTAAGTCTTCCTTACAAAAAGGAGAAAAGAACAGAGCCTCAGAGACCTGTAGGGCACCATCAAGCATACCAACGTATGTATAATGAAGATTTCAGAAGGAGATAAAAAGAGAAAAAGGGGTACAAGTTTCAGAAGGAGAAAAGAGAGAGAAGGGGATGTATTTGAAGAGGTAATAGCTAAAAACTTCCCAGATTTGGGGAGGGGGGGAACCAACATTACACATCTAAGAAACTCAATGAACCCTTAAGGATAAACTCCAAGATAACCATACTAGACACATCATAATCAAGCTATTGGAACACATAGACAAAAAGAGAACCTTGAGAGCAGCAAGAAAAGCAACTCATCATTTGAAAGACTCCTCAATACGTAATAGCTGATTTCTCATCAGAAACCTGGGCAACTAAAAGGTTATGGGATGACATATTCAAAATTATAAAAGACAAACACTGTCAAACAAGAATTCTACATCCAGCAAAATTACCCTTCAAAAGCAAAGGAGAAATTAAGACATCTTCAGACAATAAAAACTGACAGAGTAAGTTTCCAGAAAACCTGCCCTACAAGAAATACTAAAGGGACTCCAGGCTAATATGACAGGAAGCTAGACAGTACCTCAAATCCAGGTGAAGAAATAATGAGCACAAGTAAAGCTAAACACAGAAGTAAATAGAAAAGACAGCATAAATATAGTATTTCTAAGCTTTTTCTCCTATTTCAAACAGAAGATAACTACACAAGGCAATAATTATAAATCAGTGTTGATGTGTACAGAATGTATGAAGATGTACTTTTACGACAGCATAAAGTGAGAAGGAATGAAGATACACAGAAGCAAAGTTTTGATGTACCATTGATAGTAAATCAGTATGAATCCAAACTAAATTATTACAAGTTGTAAATAGTAAGAAGTCCCATGCAATCCCAAAGAAAATAACTAAGAAAAAATAGAAAAATAAGTAAAAAATTGAAAGTGCACACTAAGAAAATCTATTTAATAGAAAAGAAAGCAGTAATGAAGGACAGAAAACAAGAGACATGACATATAGGAAGAAAATAGCAAAATGACAGGAATAAGTCCCACCTTATCAGAACTGTGTTAAATGTCAATGGATTAAACATTCCAATTTAAAGGCAGAAATCGTGTTTATGGGTTTTTTAAAGTTTTTATGTGAATTCCAGTTAGTCAGCATATAGTGTAATAGTAGCTTCAGGTGTACAATGTAGTGATCCACACCTCCAGGCAACACCCGCAGTTCATCACAAAAAATGCCTGCCTTAAGCCCCGTCACCTATTTCTCCCATTCCTCCACCCTCTCCCCGCTGTTCACCATCAGTTTATTCTCTATAGTTGAGTCCATTTCTTGGTTTGCCTCTCTTTTCTTTGTCCTTTTGCTCATTTGTTTTATTAAATTTCACATATGAGTGGAATCATATAGTATTTGTCCTTCTTGACTGAATTATTTCACTTAGCATAATACTCTCAAGCTCCAACCATATTGTTGCAAATGCAAGATGTCTGTCTCTTTTTGTTGTTGTTATTTATGGTTTTTTTTTTTTAAGATTTTATTTATTTGACAAAGAGAGCAAGCCCAAGTAGGGGGAGTGGCAGAGGAAGAAGTAGGCTCCCCACTAAGCTGGAAGCCTGGAGTGGGGCTTGATCCCAGGACCCTGAGACCATGACCTGAGCCAAGGGCAGAAGCTTAACTGACTGAGCCACCCAGGCACCCCAATGTCATTTTTTATGGCTGAGTAATATTCCATTATACATATATATCATGTCTTCTTTATCCATTCAACAGTCAGTGAACAGTTGGGATGTTTCCATACATTGTCTATTATGCTACTTAAAACAAACAAAAACGTGATCCAGTTCTACATATGCAATATACAAGAGACACTCTTAAATTCAAAGACAAAAACAAATTAAAAGTGAAAGTACAAAAACAAATATACTATCTAAATAGTAACCAAAAGAGAGCTGGAGTGACTATACCAACATCAGACAAAATCATCTTTAAGACAAAAATGGTTACTAGAGACAGAGGACATTTTATAATGACAAAAGGGTCGATTAGTCATGAAGTATAACAATCATATACATATGTTTCTAAAAACTGAACCCCATGGGCGCCTGGGTGGCTCAGTGGGTTAAAGCCTCTGCCTTTGGCTCAGGTCATGGTTCCAGGGTCCTGGGATCGAGGCCCACATCAGGCTCCCTGCTCAGTGAGGAACTTGCTTTTCCATCTCCCTCTACTGCTCCCCCTGCATGTGCTCTCTTGCTCTCAATCAAATAAATAAATAAAATCTTTAAATAAGTAAATACTGAGCCCCAGAATGAACGCAACAAAAAATTAACAGAAACCAAAGGAGAATTAGACAATTCACAATAATAGTTGGAGACTTCAATATCCCATTTTCAATACAGGATAGAACAACAAGATCAGAAAGGAAAGAGATTTTAATAGCACTATAAAACACTAGAGCTAACAGATATTTATAGGGTACTTCAGTCCAAAACCAGAAAATACATTATTTTAAACTACACAAGGAGTATTAATCAAGGACAGATCAGATGTTTAATCACATCAAAATTTAAAAGAATTGAAATCTGTGTAAGTTTGTTGTCTGACAGCAAGGAAAAGAAATCAAAAGCCAACAGTAGAAACTTAAGAAATTCACAGATTTGTGGAAATTAAATAACATACTTCTAAATAAGCAAGGAATCAAAGAAGAAATCACAAGGGAAATGGGAACTACACTGAGTTGACTGAAAATTACAACACAACATATCAAAACGCATAAGAGGCAGTAAAAGCAGTGATTAGAGGACTGTATAGCCATGAACACCTATGTTAAAAAGGAAGAACGGACTCAAATCCATAACCTAACCTTCTGCCTTAAGGAATTAGAAAGAGCAAACTAAACTCAAAGCAAACAGAAGAAAGGAAAAAACAGATTAGAACAAAAAGAAATGAAATAGAAAATACAAAGCAATGGAGAAAAAACAATGAAACCAAAAGACAATTCTTCGAAAAGATCAATGAAACTGACAAATCTTTATCTGAACTAAGAAAGAGAAGACTTAGTAAAAATCAGAAATGAAACTACCAACCTTACAGAAATAAAGATGGATTATAAAGAAATATGAATAACTATTTGCTACCAAATTAGATAACTTAGGTGAAATGGATAAATTTCTAAAAGACACAAACTATCAAACTGATTCAACAAGAAACAGAAAATCTGAATAAACCTAAACAAGCAGACATTGAGTTAGTTATTGGAAACTTCCCATTAGGAAAAGTGCAGAACCAGATGGTTTCACTAGTGAATTCTACCAAACATTTAAGGAGAATTAACCCCTCACAGACTCTTCCAAAAAATAGAAAAGAACACTTCTCAATTCACTCTATAAGGCTAGTATTACCCTGATATCAAAACCAAAGATATCACAAGAGAAAAAAATAGACCAGTATGCCCTAAGAATACAAATGCCTTCTTTGGAAAAATGTCTATTCATGTCTTCAGCTCATTTTCTAATTAGATTATTCAACTTCGGGGGTTGAGTTTTGTAAGTTCTTCATATATCTTGGATAGTCGCCCTTTATCAGATATGTCAATTGCAAGTTTCTTCTCCCATGCCATGGACTGCTTTTTAGTTTTGGTGACTGTTTCTATCACTGTGCGGAAGCTCTTTATTTTGCGGAGTCCCCATAGCTTATTTTTGCTTCTGTTTCCCTTGCTTTAGAGATATTCCTAGAAAGAAGTCGTCACAGCCGATTTAAGAGACATTACTGCTTGTGCTCTTTTCCAGGACTTTCATGGTTTCAGGTCTCACATTTAGATCTTTAACCCATCTTGAATTTACTTTTGTGTTTAGTGTAAGGAAGTGGTCCAGTTTCATTCTTTTGCCTGTTGCTATTCAGTTCTCCCAAAACCATTTGCTGAAGAAACTCTTTCGCATTGGATATTCTTTCCTGCTTTGTCAAAGATTAATTTGACCATATAATCGTGGGTTCATTTATGGGGTTTCTATTCTGTTCCACTGATCTTTGTGCGTGTCTATTTTTGTGTCAATACCGTACTGCTTTAATTGTAATATAACTTTGAGTACAGAATTATGATGCCTCCAGCTGTGCTCTTCTTATTCAAGACTGCTTTGGCTATTCAGGGTCTTCTGAGGTTCTATACAAATTTTAGCGTTGTTTGTTCTAACTCTGTAAAAATGCTGTTGGTATTCCGATAGGGACTGCATTAAGGCGTAAACTGTTTTGGGTAAAGAAAACATACAGACAGCCAACAAACATATGAAAAAATGATCAACATCACTCATCATCCAAACTATATTGAAATGCCACACCTGCCAGAATAGGTAATATCAACCACACAAGAAACGACAGCTGTTGGCAAGATGTGGAGAAAGGGGAATCCTTCATACTGTTGACGCGAAGGCAACAGTGACGCGAAGGCAGCCACTGTGGAAAACAGTATGATGGAGGCTCCTCAAAGAAGTAAAATAGAACTACCCTACGATCCAGCAACAGCAGTACTAGTATTACCCAAAGAATAAAAAAATACTAATTCAAAGAGATACATGCACCCAATGTTTAGAGCAGCATTATCTACAATAGACAAATTATTGAAACAGCTCAAGTGGCCATTGACTAATGATGCATAAAGAAGATGTGATAGGTTTACAATGGAATATTGAGTATGTACATTGAGTACAATGGAATATGAGCCATAAAAAGAATGAAATTTTGCCATTTGCAATGACACAGATAGAGCTAAAGAGTATAGGGGCGCCTGGGTGGCTCAGTGGATTAAGCCGCTGCCTTCGGCTCAGGTCATGATCTCAGGGTCCTGGGATCGAGCCCCGCATCGGGTTCTCTGCTCCGCAGGGACCCTGCTTCCTCCTCTCTCTCTCTCTGCCTGCCTCTCTGCCTACTTGTGATCTCTCTGTGTCAAATAAATAAATAAAATCTTTAAAAAAAAAAAGTATAATACTAAGCAAAATAAGTCAGAGAAAAATACAATATGACTTCACTCACGTGGAATTTAAGAAACAAAACAAACGACCAAAGGGACAAAAAGAGAGAGAGAGAGGCAAACCAAGAAACAGACTCTTCACCACAGAGAACAAACTGATGGTGACCAGAGGGAGGCGGGTGGGGGATGGACACTAGGCGTGCACTTGCCGTGATGACTACCAGGTGAGGCACGGAAGTAATCAACCACCACACAGCACACCTAAAACTACTATTATACTGTTGTTAGGTAACTAGAATGTAACTAAAAACTTTTTAAAAGAATACATATGCAAAAATCCTCAACAAAATAATGACAAACTGAATCCAGCAGTATATAAAAAGGATGACCCACCCTGACCAACTGGAATGTATCCAAGAAATGCAAGGTTGGTTCAACATACAAACGTCAATTGGTATAATGCATAACAGTAAGAAAATGAAGCACAAAAAGACATTATCATCTCAATAGAAGCAGAAAAAGCATCTGACAATACCACTCTTTTATGATAAAAACACTTATTAGAATAAAAATAGAAGGGAACCTCCCTCCCCAAACTGACAAAGGACATCTCAAAAACCCACGGCTGACAACATACTTCATGGTGAAATACTGAAAGCTTTCCCTCCCTATGATCAGGACCAAAATTAGGAGGTTCACCCTTGCCAGAACAATGCAACACTGTAACACAGGTTATAATCAAGGCAATTACAAAAGAAACAGAAATAAAAGGCATCCATATTAGAAAGGAAGAAGGAAAATTATCTATATATGAAGCTTATATGATCTCATGTATAGAAACTCCTCAGGAATCCACTAAAAAACTATTATAGCTTATAAACTCCATACTCCTGGACTGGAAGACTTCTATGATTAAGATGGCAACACTCTCGGGGCGCCTGGGTGGCTCAGTGGGTTAAGCCTCTGCCTTCAGCTCAGGTCATGATCTCAGGGTCCTGGGATCGAGCCCCACATCAGGCTCTCTGCTCAGCGGGGAGTCTGCTTCCTCCTCTCTCTCTCTGCCTGCCTCTCTGCCTGCTTGTGATCTCTGTCAAATAAATAAATAAAATCTTGGGAAAAAAAAAGATGGCAACACTCTCAAATTGATCTACACAGTCAATGCAATCCCTATCGAAATTCTAGCTGTCTTTCAGGGATGGTAATCCTAAAAATCATATGGAAATGCAAGGGACCAGGAAGAGCTAAAACAACAGAAGGGCAAAGCTGGAGGACTCACACTTCCCAATTTCAAGACTCACAATTCAGCAGGAAGACAAAGAATCCAATTTAAAAAAACGGTCAAAGGATTTGAATAGACATTTCTCCAAAGACGACATGCAAATAGCCAGTAAGCACATAAAGAAGGGACCAACAGCAGCCGTCATTAAGGAAATGCTAATCAATACCACAATGAGGTACCAATTCACACCCACTAGAATGGTTATAATCAAAAAACTGGAAAATGACCAGTGTTCATGAAGGTACGAAGAAATTGGGACCCTCATACATTGTTGGTGAGAATGTAAAAAGGTGCAACTTCTTTGGAAAACAGTTTGGCAGTAACTCAAAAGGTTAAACATACAGTTAATATATGACCCCGAAATTCCACTCCTAAGTATATACACAAAGGAACTGAAAATATGTATGTATACAAACTTAAATATGACTTTTCATAGCACATTATTCACAATAGCCAAAAAAGTAGAAACAACCCAAATGTCTCCCTACTGATGAATGGAGAATTAAAATGTGATATATCCACACAGTGTGGTACCGTTCAGCCATTAAAATGAAGTGCTGATACACAACAGGACAGGGATGAACCTTGATAATAATGCACTAAGTAAAAGAAGCCAGACATGAAAGCCCACATATTTATGATTCCATTTATATGAAATGTCCCTAATAGGCAAATCCTTAGAGACAGAAAGAAGATTAATGGTTGCCAGGGACTGGGACAGGGAGGAATGGGGAGTTACTGTTAATAGGTATGAGGTTTCTTTTTAAGGTGATGAAAATATTCTGGAATTATATAGCAATAATTGTTGCACGATCTTGTAAATAAACCAAATCCAATGAATCAGAAACTTTAAAAGGGTGAATTTTATGGCATGCAAATTATATCTCCCCCCCAAAATTTAAAGAATTTTTAAAATAAAAGTGAAATCAAAATAGTTTTAGAAAAAAAAATAGGGAGTATCTACTACCAGCTGATCTGCAATAAATAAATTTCTAAAGAAGGCTCGTTCTTCAGACAGAAGGGAAACGACCCCAGAAAGAAGCTCGGAAATGTCAGAGAGCAATGAGAAGCAGAAAAGGGACAAAACTGTGAATAAATGTACAAGAACACTGATGGCACATTAAATAACAACACTGTTAATATTAATATTTCGTTGAGTTTAAAAAGAGCTTATAGAGTTGAAGTACACAATAGCAAGCACATACAAAGCTGGACGGGGAGAACGGACTTCAAGTAGTCTATGACACTATGATTTCTGCTCCAGAAGGCAGGTATAACTGCATTATCTGGGTAAGTTAATAACACATTATCTAATTTACATGGTAACCAAGAAAACAAAGACAAATAAACTGTAACCTCCAACACAGTGAAGAGAGAAGAAAAGTAGAATGATTTTTAAAAATCATAATACTGTTTTAAAATAAGAAAAGAGAAAAATAAACACAGAACATGTGGGATAAGAAAAATAAATGAGTATAGACTAAAATAGATTACTAATTATATTCAACATAAATGAGTTCAATGCTCTAATTAGAAGACAAAAATTATCAGACTAAATGAAAAACAATCTAATTGATTATTTTGCAAGATACATACCTAAAGTTTAAGAAAACAGTAAGGTTCAAAGTAAAATGATAAAAAACAAAGATATCATGCAATTATGAGTCTAAAGCAATCTGCAATGGCTATTTTTGCACTGGCATATGATACCATAGGCAAAGATTCATTACTAGAGATAAAGAAAACCACTGTTAATGATTAAAGTCTCAGTTCTTCAGGAAGACATAACAATTTTATATTCTCATGCCCCTAATAGCATGGACTCAAAGCATATACATAAAAATTGGCAGAACTTCAAAGAAAAATAAGATAAATCTATAATCATAATGAAATTGGGTAATTATCTCAGTAATTGATGTAACAACCAGACCCAAAAAATACTAAGAAAACAGAGAGGTGCCAAGTATAAGTTAGCTCAATGGAATGTATACAACACTGAAACTAATTCTTTTCAAGCACACAGGAATGTGTGAGAAAACTTATAGTCCATATTCTGGGCCATAAAGCACATCAGCAAATTTCAAAGAATTATAAAGAGCAAGATTTGGGGGCAATGCAATTGCGCTGGAAAAGAATAAGAAAATATGCATATGTTTGAAAAATTTTAAATGTTCTTCTAAATGACCTATAAACTTTAAAAATCTTACTGGAAATTAGAAAATATAACTGCTTTAGTCTCCTTGGGTTACTGTACCACAGACTGAGGGGCTTAACCAACGGACATTTATTTCTCACAGTTCCGGGGGCTGGGAAGTCTGAGATCAGAATGCCAGCATGGGAGAGCTCTGGTCAGGGGCCTCTTCCTGGCTTGCGAATAGCTGTCTTCCCGCTGCATCCCCACGTGGCAAGGAAAAAGAGAAAAAGAGCAAGTTTTCTGGTCTCTTCTAATAAGGTACTAATCCTATCACACTCATGACCTCATCTAAACCTAATTATCTCCCAAAAGCTCCATCTCCAAAACCATCGTCCTGGGGGCTGGGGCTTCAACATACGAATTTGAGAGGAGCACAATTCAGTGTACAGTATATACGAAACAATAAGGAAAATACCTCAAATCAAATTCTGTATAATGCAGCTAAAGCATTATTTTATAAGGAAATGTATCACCTTAAATACACATATTAGTAGGAGGAAAAAGCTGCAAATTAATAAACCAAGTATTCATCTCAAATTGAAGAGAAAACAGCTACGGAAAAGGAAAATTAGGGGGCAATTTCACTCAGAGACCTGGATGCAAAAATCCCAAGCAAAACATTAGTCACTGAAATCTAATCGATACATTCTAAGAATAAGCTAATATGTTATGTTTATACAGTGGTCATCTTTGGGTGACAGAATTAAATATTTTCATTTTGCTTTTGATACCATTCTTTATTTCACAAATTTTCTAAATACTCATTTTATGGATCAGGAAAAATATTTTTAAATTAATAAATTTTTGATCTCTCATACTTATGAAGTCAACTAGTTCATAAATGGCAAGAAGTAGCTCAGAAAAGCCATTTCGTCTGAGTAATCACAAGACTACAAGACCTTGTGTGTCTCAGTGTCTCTCTTTGGTTGAGAACAAAGAAAAAGGGTGGATAGGAGTAGAAGTGGATTTACAAAGACAGGGATATGATAAGAGCAATTCGTAGGCTTTTTGCCCAGGCACTAAGGGAGCGATCTCATACACAAATGTGTCTATAAATAGAATCCATACTGCACTTCAGTGAATAATTTAAAAGCACTTTGCAAACAGGGTTAAAAAAACGGGAACCTAAATGCTCAAAAATCAATAGTTCTGTCCTATCCCAACCTGGTGAGTTACACAAATAGATGTTTGAGCTTATATCATTTTTTAAGAACAGTAGAAGCTGGGGGCTGCCTGGGTGGCTCAGTCGGTTAAACATCCTACTGCTCTTGGTTTTGGCTCAGATTGTGATCTCAGGGTTGTGAGACTGAGCCCTGCACTGGGCTCTGCGGTCACCATTGAGTCTGCTTGAGCTTTCCTCCCTCTCCCTCTTCCCCTCCCCACACTTGCACACTCTCTCTCTCTGAAATAGAGTAAATAAATACAATCTTAAAAAAAAAAAGAAGAAGAAACATTGGAAGCTGGATGGTTAAGTATCAAAAGGTTTAACAACATCTACAAGCTCTGACCTATTAATTCTGCCTTTAGAAACTTACTCTTCATAAATTGTCAGTGATACACACAATGATTTGGGTATAGGTTATTGATTATTGATCAAAGCATTATTTATGATGATAAATATTTTAAAGCAGCATAAATGTCCAGCTGTCAGGGAAGTGGTTCAGTCAACTGGGACACCCACTATAACAGTACGCAAACATTTAAAATAGTATTTTCAGGAGCGCCTGGGTGGCTCAGTTGTTAAGCGTCTGCCTTTGGCTCAGGTCATGATCTCAGAGTCCTGAGATCAAGCCCCACATTGGGCTCCCTGCTCAGCAGGGAGCCTGCTTCTCTCTCTCCCTCTGCCTGCTGCTCCCCCTATTGATACTCTCTCTGTGTCAAATAAAGAATCTTTAAATACAATACAACCCTATCAACAAGAATATGGTATGACGCAAGAAGTTGTCACTATGTAGTACAAAGACAGCTGCTCACAAAACATTACGGAATGAATCCCAACGTAGGATATGCATATTATACCACATACAAAGGTAGAAAAACACAATGGCTATTCTTGTGTGCTAAAATTATGAATGTTTATTTTGTCCTTTATACTCCTTGCTTGCTTCAATTTTTCTACACAAAACATTTGTGTCACTTTTAAAAATAGGAAAAAACTTTAAAATTAATTATCTCAACTAGATTAAAACACCCTTCATCAGTGCCAACCTACTTCTAGTGAGGGTAAATTGGAGGTCAGTAAAGAACTGATACATTTGTTTTCTATAACTATATAATAAACTATCACAAACGGAGCAACTTAAGATTTACATTTATGGGGCTCCTGGGTGGCTCAGTGGGTTAAGCCTCTGCCTTCGGCTCAGGTCATGATCCCAGGGTCCTGGGATCGAGCTCCGCATCGGGCTCTCTGCTCAGCCGGGAGCCTGCTTCCTCCTCTCTCTCTCTGCCTGCCTCTCTGCCTACTTGTGATCTCTGTCAAATAAACAAATAAAATCTTAAAAAAAACAATTCACATTTATTATCTCACAGATTCTGTGACTTAAAAGTCTGAGCAGGCTTACCTAGGTTCCCTGCCTAGGGTCTCACAAGGCTGCAGTCACGGTGCTGGCCAGGCTATGTTCTCGTTAGAAGACCCAGCTGGGGAAGAATTCACTCCCAAGTTCCACCGGGTTATTGGCAGAGGTTGTTTCCTTGCCGTACAACCGAGGGTCCCTGCTTCTTACTGGCTATCCCTGAAGGCCCCCCTCGGCTTCTAGAGGTCACCTGAAGTTCTTGCCATGTGGGCTTCCCCAACATAGCTGCTTACACAAGCCAGCAAAGAGAGGCTTTAAATGAGTTTCTAACAAAATGAAATTTTATATTAATGTAACATAATCAAGGAAGTGAACCCCATTACTTTTGCCCTATTCTATTGGTTAGAACAAGTCCCACTTCAATAGGAAAAGATTAAACAAAGGTGTGAATCACCAGGATCATGGTGAGGCCATCTTCATACAGTCTGTCCACTACATCTAGTCTCCCGAGGCAGAGCCCAGGCAAAAGAGGGAAACATGTGCTTGGATCTATCTGAAAGCTCTTCTGATCTACTGACTACCCATAAACAAAACTGAACCCTGCTCTCTCTGCACGGCTGGGGCAGAACAGGACTGTAAGACGTGAAGGGAGAGTCCGCCATGAGCCAGAGTTAACACAGAGGATTTAAGCAGGGAGGTGGGAACTGCGCCAGCCTTGAAGGATAGTTAAGACTTAGATCCCCAGAAAGGAATAAGAAAAGGAGGCTTTTGCTTTACAATAAGGAAAGGTAGAGAGACAGGAGGTGGGTTCTGAGGAGAGTAAGTAGGATGGTTTGTTCAGAACAAGTATAAACCAACATACTGTTAGTTTCACGTTGTCGTCGGTCCCCTGAGGACCAACATACCTGCAGACCGTGCACACGTGTAAGCCTTCAAACAAGACCTACAGAGGAACACAGGAGTTTGGGCTAACTATGCAGAACTGACATCAATTAACCTCCATAGTTTGGTAAATGCTACTACTATTTGTCCGAGCTTCTGGGACATGGAAGACTCCACCTCCTTGCTCCGTTTGAAACAGTATGGCTGGGATGACTCCTCCTGGCCAATGAAATGTGAGAAGAATGGAACTGCAGCCCTCCTAAAGTGTAACTGCAGGCGTAAGGAACTCCATGTTCTAAAAGGGTCCAGATCCAGAATATTTAAGAATCAATTTTGCCAAACTTCCAAGGAACAAAAATCCCTCCCTTTCAGAAGCCAATACAGGGAAGACGAAGCATCACCATGATGCCAAATTGGAATAAGGGCAATATAAGAAAAGATTATTACTGGCCAATACTTCTCATGAAAATATATGCCAAAACCATAAAGGAAATATTACCATATTAGACCCAATAATAATTTTTAAAATAGCCTGTCATGACAAAGTACAGTTTATCCCAAAAAATCAATGATGGCTTAAAATTAAAAATTAAAATATTTCATTTCAGTCACAATTTATTTTATTCAGTGATTTTATTTATTTATTTGACAGAGAGAGAGAGAGAAGGAGAACACAAGCAGGGGTAGCAGCAGCAGAGAGAGAGGAGGAAGCAGGCTCCCCGCTGAGCAGGGAGCCCAATGCAGGGACCCTGGGATCATGACCTGAGCCGAAGGCAGACGCTTACTTATCTGAGCCACCCAGGCGCCCCATCAGTCATAGTTTAGAGAAAAAAACATGAAATCATCTAAATAGGTAGAGAAAATCATTTGTTAACATTCAAACTCTATTAATGGTTTTTAAAAAATCTTTTACCGAACTATTAGCAGAGGAGACCATCCTTAACCTAATGAAAGGAATCTACCAAAAAACATAGCAAACTTCATATTTAAGGCTCTAAAAGTATTACCTTCAAAGTGTAAAATAGTATTAGCATAGCCTTATCAAAATTTCTATGCAACTTTGTCTAGTGTCCAAACAATGGAAATAAGACAAAGAATAAATAGGCTTAAAGGCTAGGAAGGAAGAAATAAAATTATCATTATTTACATGGAGAAATCAGAAACAGGTCCACATATGTGTAAAATTTTGTGTTTCAAAGGAAGCATTGCAGATCATTGTGGTAAGAATGGTATTCAAAAAATAGTGATAAAGCCGGTACAATGGGTTATGCTTTTGGAAAAGTTCTAAAATTGTATCTCTACTTCACACCTCACACAAAAATAAGTCCCAAGTAGAATATGAAAAGCAAATATCCAATTTTTTAAAGATGAGGATATCCTATCACCTTGGGGTAACAAAGAATTTCTTAAATAAAACTCAATAACCACAAACCATAAGGAAAAGATTGATAAATCCGACTGCATTAAAACAAAACACCTGTTCTTCAAAACAGCATTTTTAAAAGACTAAAAAAATAGGGCACAAATAGAACCCAGAATATATAAATGACTTCTAAAAAGCTGTATAAAGGACAACCCAGGTAACAAATGGACGAACAATACATGAATACAATTTACAGAAGAGGAAACCCATGTGGCCACTAAATGGATAAAAAAATCTTCACTTACGAGTAATCAAGTAAATGCATATTAAACAGTGAGATATTTCATACCTAAGTTGACTAACAACCATTAAAACATCTGAAGATACCAGGGACTAGAGAGGCTGTGAAGAAACAAACCCTTGGAAAATGCTTTGACAACAGCGCTGACGCTGGCATTCTATGACCCCCACAATCCCACTGGTGCATGCAGACCTGAGAGTGCCCAGCACAGAAGAAAGCTGAGCCAGCGGGAAGTGGCAGTAAGCAACGGTCCAGACCAAACAGGCTGCTAGGTTAAAGGCTGCGGGTGAGAGTTAGGCCAGGTAAGAGTATCAAATGCCAGTCTTGCCAGGAGATGAAACTAAGGATAAGAACCACGCGTACCTGGGGCCACCTCCCCCGCAACAGCAGCTAAATCATTTTGTGTTCTACTGCCTATCCGATCATGTTCTTTCCTCTTCAAACTTTGCCAGCTGTAACTTTCTAGAGCAGCCCCAATTTGTATCAGGTTCCCATGGCTGCTCTAACAAATCCACAAATTTAGTGGCTTAATACAACAGAAATTAATTATCTTTCAGTTCTGGAGATCAGAATTCAGACACAAGGTCTTACTGGGCTAGAATCAAGGTGTAGACAAGGCTGTGTTCCCTTGCAGAGGCTCTCGGTGAGTATCCATTTTCCCACCTTTTCCTGCTTCTAGAGGCTGCCCATTCCTTGGCTCGTAACCCCTCCCATCTTCTAAGCCAACGATGACAGGTTCTCTTCCTCATTTCCCCTCACTCTGACACTAGCTCTTCTGCCTCCTTCTTCCATATTTAAGGGCCCTTGTGACGAGTTTGGGCCCACCCAGGGAAATCCAGAATAATCTCCTTGTTTTAAAATCGGCTGATTAGCAACTTTCATTCCAACTATTACCTTAAATTCTCTTTGCCCATGTAACATAGCACATTCACAGGCTCCGGGGATTTAGGATGTGGACAGCTTTGCGAGGCCATTATTCTGCCTGCCACACCAGCTCCACTTGACTCTGCCCACAGCTCTTGAGTTCTAACACTTCCACGATGCCCTCCCCACCGTCAGCACCACAAACTCTGTTCTCCAGTCACATCAACCCTCCGGTCTTTTTGAAAACCAATTTTACACCCATCCGCGCCCAAACACAATTATAATTCACCCTTCAGGTCTCAGCCCAAGGCCACCTCCTCTCTGAAGCGTTTCCTGAGTCCCAGCCTAAATGAATCACGTCACTTCAACAAAGCAACGCAACTTCCTGTGTATCCCAATTGCAGCACTTAGTGTGGCCCCCCGTAACCACCAGTTTACAAGTCCTGTCTTCAGTCCACAGTGGAGTCTTTCCATGAAAAATACTGTGTCTCCTTCCCCCTGAGTTTTCAGATCACAGCCCAGGGCCAGGCAAAGAGTGGGCACTCGAGAGTATTTCTGAAGCTTGGAGGAGGCAGAAGGAAGCTGCCCCGGGTTTCCCTCAACAAAACGGCTTCCTCCCTCACACAACAGGAGTTACGTGTAGGGCTGGTGGGGCCAAAGAACCAGCTCAGATGCTCACAATCCCTTAGCAATCGCTGCTCAGTCGGATGCACAGTTACCGGGAGGAACCGCGGGCCCAGTATTCCTTACCGCCAACCCGCGGCCCAATTCGAAGAGACCAGGTACAAGTAACCTCCAGAGAGTCGGGATTTGTGTGACGCGCGACGATCTCACCGTTACAGAAAGGACGGCTTTCTGTCCACAGCCCCGCACCACACAGAGGGCTCCGGTCCCCTGCGGCGAGCTGGAAAGCACCGGTGCGACGGACCTTGCTTTCGGAAAGCCTCGCTTCTAGCAGCCCGGCTTGAGTTCCCGGAAGACTGGCTTCGGGCCAGACTCAACTTCCCGCTCGACGGCTCAGCTTGGTTTCCATGCGCGAATTTTGAAAATGATTCTTTCACGTTAAATTCAGTCACCACACCCGTGTCACCTGGGCTGTCCTTTTCACAGCTTTTTAGGAGTCACTTACATCCTCTCAGACTGGGCAACGACCGGGCAGCGCGTGTCACCCGCAGCGCTCGTCGCCGCACGCGGACGTGCCAGAACCCTCTCCGGGGAAGGAAACGCGAGGCGGAGAAGCGGGACGCGGTCAGCACCACGGACAGGGACGCGAGCGGCCGCGGCAGTCCCCGCTTTCGCCGTGAGGCTGGGGCGGGGACCGGTGCCAACGCATTAGAGGGGGTTTTCCTGCGCCCGGGCCTTCTCAAAGGGACGTGCCATTCCCGTTTACCAAGACGCGCCGCGGCGACCCCTCCGCCGCGAGCCCCGACGTCTCCCGACACCGGGGGCTTCGCCGGGGACACGGGGCAGCCAGTCCGGGAAGTGGCCGCGCCGCGGGGGATGGCGGCCCCGGCCGGGAGCAGAGCAGCACGCGGAGCCGCAACTTTGTCTCAACGTCCGGCAGGAGGCGCCACGTGTCGCCACTTCCACACGCGGCCCCGAGGTGCCCCTTCCCGCGGCCCCGAGGACCAGCAAAGACATGCGGGAAGGGGCCCTGAGGTCCCGCAGCGTCGGGGCCAGTCGCGAAGCCGCGAGCCCGCTCGGCGCCCGGTGCGTCCGGCCACGTCCGACGGCGGCGGCGGGAGCGCGGCGGGAGCGCGGAGGCCTGGGCGTCCCCGCACAAGGGACAGCGCGCGGCGCGGGGTTCGTCGGCGGGAGGCGTCTCCGACGGTTCCGAGTCCGGGCGCCCTCACGCCGGGGCGACCGGGACGTCCGCGGCCCCACAGCGCGCACGGGGACGGCCTCGAGCACAGGCGGGAAGGGGCGCCGACCCGAGCCGCGGAGGCCGGGCTGCGCTGAGTCCCGCCGCCTGGCGCCGGGGACACTTCCGAGCGGGACGACGGCGCGACAGCGGACCAGGCGCGTCCCCGCGGCCGTCGCGGGGCGGGACCCTCGCGGGGCGGCGGGCGAGCGCTCGGCCCGCACCCGGCAGCCCGCAGGTCGCCGCCCCCCGCCGGCGCGACCCCGACCGGCTCCGAGGCGCGCCCGCTGCCGAGTCCCGAGTCCCCGCAGCGCCGCCCGCGCCGCCGACTTCGGAGCCGGGGTCGGGGCCGGCGCCCGCTGGCTGACCCGCCGCCCGCCGCCCGCGACCCCGCGACCCGCCGCCCCGCCCCGCAGCCGCCGCCAACTCGCGCTCTGCCGGCGCCGGACGCGCGACCCCGCTCCCAGCCCCGCGGGCAAAGTTAGCGGCCGCCGCCCGCCCCGGCCCGCGCCCTCGCTCGGGCGCCCGCTGCGACCCCCGGCCCTGCCCCCGGCCCCGACCCCGACTCCGGCGCGACCCCCGGACCCGGGCCAAGACCCCCGCCCCCGGCCCCGCGGGCGACCGCTCACCTGTCCGCGGACGAGGGCGTGCCCGCCGGCGGGCCGGGCCGGAGCCCGGGTGGGGCCGGGCTGGGGGCAGGGAGAGCGGGTGACGACCGGGCGGCGAGGCGGCGGCGGAGCCTGAGGCGACCGAGTCTGAGGCGACTGAGGCGGCGGTAGCTGCTTCTCGCGCTCCAGCCAAAGCGCTGCGCGCGGCGCGGGCCCGCCCCCGCTGAGCTGCTGACCAATCCCACGCCGCCCGCCGCCGCTGGCCCCGCCCCCCGCCCAAGGACTGGGCCTCGCGAAAGCGGGCGCGGCGGGCCAATCGAACGGAGGAACGGCGACGGATGAGGCCAATCGGAGCCCGAGAAGCTCTCTGGAAAGAAACCAATTACCGTCGCGGGGTGGTGGGGGCGGTGCTGAGGCGGGGCCAATGGTGATGGAGGCGTGACGGAATTTAGGGCGGGGCTTGCGAGTCACTGGTTGTGGGCGGGGCCACGAGCTTGTCACTGGGAAGAGGCGGCGCCACGCTTGAGGGGAGCCCAAGGTGGGGCGGAGCCATAAGTGAAAGGGGCGGGGTCTCCGGTGAAAGGGTCATGTGGGCGGGGCCAGTGGGCGGGCCCCAGAACTGGGGCGAGACCACAAATGGGGTACGAACGGCAAGAGGCGGGCAAGAGGCTGGCAAGTAGCCGGAGGCGTGGCCTGGGGCGCTCCGTGATTCGTGGAGGAGAGGCGGGACCACTATGGGGCGGGGAGGGGACGGGTCACCGGCTAAGGGCGTGGCCTGGGCGTTTTCTGGGCGCGCAGAGGCAAGCCCTGGAGAGGGGCGGGGTTATGGAGGAGAGAGGGGTAGGTCCCTGGAGCGTGGGGTTGTGGCCTGGGCGGGGACTGTAAGGCTGGGGGCGGGGCCAAAGGTGGGAGCGGGAAGGGCGGGTCCCTAGAGGGAAAGGGGTGGGGCGTTGTCCTGGGCGCGTCCCAGGGCTAAGGCGGAGGGGCGGGAAGGGGGGAGGGAAGGGGAGGTAACTTGCTGCGGGCGTGGCCTGTGGCGGGCACGGGTCACGAGCCAGGGGAGCTGCCTGGTTGGTCTCGGCGTGAGACCCGCCCAGTGGACCTGGACCGGGGCCTTGCACCCTCCGCGACTGGCGCCCTCCCCCTCCTCGCCCCGGGGGTCCGGGAGGCCCTAGGCGGGCGTCCCATAGCAGTCCGCGTAGCAGCCAGCTCCGGAGACCCCGCCTCTCTTGGGCAGCCGGCCCAGCCCAGGTCACCCCGCCGGGGGCGAGCCCGCCCAGCATCTGTCCCGGCTCCTCGGCAGGTGCCCAGCTTTCCTGCCCCCGCGGAAGCCGCGCGCCAGTCTTTGGGTCCGGGTGCCCGGGAGCGGCTGCACTTCTGCGCCAACGTTCGCAGGTGATTGGGTCAACACACCTGCCCGCAGGTGACCCAAGATGGTGACCAAGACCGCCTGAAGAGCTACTGGGCTGTCCTCAGGGGTCATAAGGCCTCCGCTGTTTTTGTTTTATTATCCTTTCTTCCATACTTCCTGGCCTGCCTTCTGCTTTGTTCGTATTTAGGGTCACTTTGGAGCGACTGAACCCTTGTGTCTCTTCTGTGCATTTGGGATCTATTCTTAGCCAAGATCGTTTCTTCCAGTGCGGCATCACATGGCACCAGACAGGTCACAGACAGCACAGCGACCTCCAACGACACGGGAGTGACCCATGGGGCAGCCAGGCCTTCAGGGGTCCTGGGACTCCCTACCCCACATCCCTCCGGAAGCCACGGGAGGGAACTTGGCCTCCTTAGCACCAGGAGGGGGCAGCTGGCTACCAGGGCAGACACTGGGATGGCCCTGGGAATGCAGCTGGGACTCTGGGTGCCCCTATTGGTACCGTTTGCCCCTAGGCCGGGGCAAGAGGCATTCCTCGGGGTTCTCCTCTGTGAACCCTACTCCTTCGTGGGCCACTAGAAGCCCACCCACATATGACCACTTCTTTTTGTAGGATCTTCACCCCAGTACACAATGGACCCCTTGGGCATTCGGAGACAGGCAAGGCTCGGTGACACTCAGACACAGGGCAGCAGTCCATGCAGGCATGGCGGGGGGCGGTCAGGAAGATCTGTGCCTCATTTGTCTTCACATGTGACTTGTGTATTAAAATGTTAAAATTTATTAGAAAGAAAGGGCCCCAACTTCAGGTGAGGGACTGTGGGCGGGGTCCACCTAGAAGGGCGGTAGCACTGGGGACAGCAAGAACACACGCAGCATCCGGGTTGTGAGTCCTTCCAAAGAAGGGGGTCACAGAGGCAAGGGCCACCCCAGCAGTGTGGACAGCGGCTGTCACTTGGAGCAGAGAGACATGCTTAACCATGCGCTCCGGGAGGAGAGCTCTGTGGGTAGGAAGGGGATTGCAGAGGGGTGGAGGGAGGCCCCGCTGAGTCTCACGGTCGGGGGGATGGAGCACGGTGCTGGGAAGTGAGCAAGAGCATCCCGCAGGACGTGCACCCAGAGACCAGGGCTGCAAGGACTGGATCACGTCCTGACTACATGGCTCTAGCTGGTCCCCTCACCTTGAGTCTGCGGGCAGAGACCCAGGGCCAGGGTTGCAGTGGCGGGGGAGCATGGGCTGAGAGCCCCAGTCCACCCCCGAGATTACAGGCTGCAGCCTCCCACTTCCCCAGCCGCTCCAGGGGCCCTCGTCCCCTCAGCTGCCTGCTTTGCCTCCTGAAAGACACAGTTAGTCATTAGGGAATTAATGATAGTGTTTTCGGGACAGCGTGTTGGACCCTAACAACTTTCAATTATTTCCAGTTCCTGCCAGCCCTGGGAGGAAGAAAGCAGCTCCTCTGCAGCCCCCGCCCTTGACACACAAGACAATCCACGTCTGCCGGCCTGTTGTCGCACGTCAGCAGGTCTCTGAGAGCCAAACAGCAGAGCCCCGCAGCTGGGCCGGCCAGAGCCCGCCTGCCCGAGCCCGCCTGCCCCCACCCCCCACCGAAGCAGGACCTGCCGGCCCCAAATTCCCCACACGCTGTGCGCCCTGCGCTCCCCCCTCCGTGTGGGTGCCACTCACCACCCTCCCAGCTGCTGTCACCGCGGCCCTTCCCGTGCGAAGTGCACCCAGGGGCCTGCATTTATAAATAACCCCATGGTGTCTTGTTGGGAGATGCAGGGAGCAGGGAGACAAGGAGCCTTGTAATTATCATCTGCCTGGGATGATGTCAGCTCAAGCCCTGGGAAGCCTCCGAGGGCCCGGCCCTCCTGACTGTCACACACATCCCCGCCAGCAGAGAGTCGGGGTGGGCCTCGCTCTCTCAGGCCAGAGCATGGGGGGCTAACAGGGCCGGGAACAGAGCTGCGCAGAAAGCAGGCCCAGTGGCCGACTGTGTCCGGGTCTTCGGGTGTGACGGCACGTGGCACCCGGCACCCGCAGCTACAGAGGCCCCCTCCCCTGCTCCAGAGAGAGGTCTGGAGCCCTGGACCTGAGTCTGGCGTGGAGGGCAGGGCGTCTGCGGGCCTTCAGGGAGACTTGGCCTCCACCCTGGGCCTGCTTTCCACAAGGAGAACTCACATTGTCATCTCAGCCACCCCTTGCGCTCAGCCTAAAACACAAGGATGCAGTTTACCTGGTGACAAGTCAGCAGCCTAGAGAACCAACGTTGCTGCTAAAACCCCCTTCACAAAACGCTGAGGCAGGCCCGCACCCCTGGGGGCACGGGGCCGGGTCAGCGGAGCTCGGAGATTCTGGGATAGCCACAGCGATGGACTGAAAACCGGAAAGCAGGTAAAGCAGTCCAGGCACCAGCTGCCCCGGCCAGGGAATATGCCCACGGCTGCAGACGTAGGCTCCTCCCCTGTGATGTGGGGTCACCTGGCTCTGCACCTGGCCTTTCCCACCTGGTCGCGGAAGCATCTGATGGCTATTTCACTAGGCGAGGCCATCATGGGGGCTCCTCTTGTGTCCCCGTGCTGAAGCAGCCGCTCCTAACGGGTCGTTGGCCATGTCCTTGGCCTGTGACTGGGGGTGAGGTGGGAGGAGGGGGATTGCACCGGCGGAGGCAAAGCTTCAGCCAACCAGGCTTCCGAGGGGCTGCCCGGATGATGGTGAAGCTGGGAATGTGTTCCAGGAGAGGCGAGCGTGCACGGAGCATCCAAGACAGACGTGTGGGAAGGAGAGAGAGAGAAGCGTTCGTGTTAACAGCGCCGCAGCCCCCTGGGACTCACCGACGCTCTCTCCTTCAGGGCTGGCAACCTGACCTGCACTCCACAGCTGCCCTGGGTCGGAGCCTCTCCGGGAAACCCACGCTGCCCCGCTGCAGCGTTCCCCTGGGGCTGGGTCACCTTCCAGCCGGGCACACCCTGACAACAGCCAGCAGACAGCCCTGTGGGGATGAGGGGCTGTGGGAGAGCAAACCCTGTCTTTACGGTGGACACAGAACGTCATCCCTGTGCTGGGAAGCTGGGCTCAGCCCGCGTGGCAGCCCTGGCTCTGTGCCCGAAGGACAAACAGGCTGGGGGGTGGCAGAAGTCCTGCTTCCACCTGCCACAACACCAGCTTTCCTGGGGGCTCCCTGCTTTCAGCCTGTAACAAGCATGGTTGTACCCCACGGCCTGCTTGTGGATGGGGCCCGGGATTTGTGCAGAGTGTGTTATCGCACCAGGTCACTGGAGTCGGTGGCCTATGTCCTCTCGGCCCATCTCATGAAACAGCAAGTGAGTCACCCGCCCGTGATTGCATCTCCCAGCTCAGACCACAGGCCCCGGGGCCGATGCGCCGCTGCCAGCAGGGAGAGAGAGCCGGGGCCCGAGCCAGAGAGGGGGACGGGGCCTGAGCCAGAGAGCCAGAGCCAGAGAGAGTCAGAGAGAGAGATGGGAAGGAAGAGCCAGAGGGGTGGATGAAGGTGAAACAGAGAAGGAGAGACAAGAGAGGGAAGGAGACAGAGAGGGAGAGAGAGAGAGACAGGCTGCTCCTTGCGTGGGCTCCTGGCTGGGTCTCTGGGACCCAGCCCCCCGACACCCCAGCCAGCAGACCACTGCACGCGTACACCTTTCCATCTGCAAGGTCTCTAGTGTTTTCTGGGAGGAAGAGAGGTGCGGCCTTCTTCCTTCTCTCACGGGAGCGCGCGCGCCCTTCTGCTTCAGGAAGACTTCTCCCAGTGAGAGCGGCCTGAACCCGCCTCTGCCCACCGTGCCTCCACAGAAGGCTCCAGAGTGAGAACTGTCTGTTCCACGGACGCCCTACCTCCCCGCCCTGCACACCCACTCGGCCGGCTGGAAGGGCAAAGCAGAGCTTTCGAAGCCCAGAGCTGATTGGGGAGCCGCTGGGCCGCGTGGCTGGACCAGGCCGCGTGGCTGGGTGCCGGGGCTTCCTCTGTGGCGCCCTCGGGCAACCGCGGGGTCTTTCTGCCTCAGTGGTCCCGTCCGCTGCTGGCAAAGACCTCTGCTGAGAACCGTAAGGCGAAATTCAAGAAGGTATGTGTTGAGAAGCCATTAAAATGTAAATTGTGGGGCTCTCAGAGGGCTGTCCGTGGCCCCTCTCCAATGACCCCCCTCCACCTTGGGGCAGCGACCCCCCCCACACTACCCTGGGCAGGTGGGAGCTGAGGAGTTTGCAGACCCAGGAACAAAGGCAACAAAGCAAATGGTCGAGCCCTGGGTGCCTGCCACGCCCCACCCCCCCACCTCACCCTCGCCCAGAAGGGGAGCCGGGGGCCTTACGCCAGGCGGGGTGAGCACCTCGGGGCACTGCACACGCAGCTTCCTCCCTTCCCGACCCGACCTCCAGACCAGCCCCAGGTCAGTCCCTCCTGGGTGACAGGCTTGGCGACCTCCCTCGGAGACAGATGGCCCCTCCCCGCATCTCTGTGGCTAGCTCCCGCTCGGCCATCGAGGGTGGAGGGGAGGCGTCTCTGCTCGGACCTTCCCGCGTCCAATGCCAGCCGCTGCCCAGGGCAGGGGCAAGTCCAAGACGATGGCCGCAGCGCTGCCTCACCCCCAGCCCCAGAGGCACCTTCCCTCACCCACAGAGCCCCAGAGCCAGCCCCGCCCGTCTTTGTCCGGAAGGCCCTAGAAGGAGCCGGTTACACTTGCCGCGCTGCTGGGAACTTTGTATCAAGGGCTTGCGAACTGCTCAGAGCCGGACTGGAGAGATGGTGGGTCTCAGGGGTAGAGACTGGACAGCGACGAGGGCCAGGCATGCAAGGTGTCATCATTCTCTGTCCCTCTGCCCTGTGATGCGGAGCCAGAGCCGCCACGCCCACGGCACAGAACCGCGGCGGCGAGCCACAGGTCCACCTCGCTGTCCGCCCTGGGCTGTCGGACCAGCCGAGTCCCACAGCGGCCGAACCTCCCCAAACGCGAACTAAAGGTACTTGGTTGCACGCGGAATACGACAAACTCAAGTGCGAGACAGACTCTCACCGTGTGTAATGCCAGCGGGCCCACCGCTCCACGCGGCGACTTTCTGTAGGGGGACGTGGAGGTGGCCGTCCGGATGGAGCCAGGACCAGTCGGCAGTGTGTTCGCAAAGCGCCTTACACGGTAGCACGGGGCTGCACGGGGCTGCTGAGCTGAGGGAAGAAGTGCACAGCCCCCCCCAAACCAACCACAGAGGCACACACACACACATGCACACGTGTGCACACATACACAGACATGCACGACACATACAGAGCACGTGCACACACAACCGCACATATACAGACACACACGTGTGCACACGTACGCACAACACGTATAAACGCACGGGACCTCACGCGCATGCACATGTGTGCACACACAGACACGCACGGTGCAAACAAAACCTGCACATACAACCACACACATGCCCCACGTCCAGAGACACACGCGTGTGCACATATGCACACATACGCGCATGATACATATACCACATGTGACCACACGCACACACGTGTGCACTCATGTGTGCACATATACACAGCAATGCACGACACACAAACACGTGCACACACAACCACACGTATACAGACACACACGTATGCACCACGCGGACGTGCGCAACACATATAAACACATGCGACCACACGTGCGCGCGCACGCACGGACACGTATGACACACACAAACACGTGCACACGCAACCACACGTATACAGACACACACGTATGCACACACAAACACGTGCACACAACCACACACATGCACACACGCGTACACATGTACACACGGCTGCGTACAACACATGTAAACACACCCACGCGACCGCACGTGCACAGGAATGCACACAGCACACACGTTTGCACATATATGCACACGCACACAGAGACTCACACACACACACACACACGCTCTGAAGACAGTGGCCCAAGCTAAAAGCAATGCCTGTCCTCGCAGCCCGTCCACGTGGGGAAAGCATCAGGGTGGGCAGAAGCCCTCGGAGGCTCTGCCTCTTCAGGAGGACACTGTTGGGAGCAAGAGGTTCCCCCCACCTCTCCACCCTCGACCCAGCAGGGCAGAGCTCCACGACAACCACTCCCTGGGGCCAGGACGGGGGACAAAAGGGACACTGACACTTCACTAACCGCCCGTCCCCGCCGCGTCGTCCCTGCGTGGGACACAGAGACCTCAGGCGAGTGGGGCACTCGTCCCCACCACGTGACCGGGCCCGTGCTGCCTTCTCCGCCCCTGTCCCCTGAGGGCAGGAGGCGGGCGGGGGCAGGCATGCCCGCAGGACCGGACTGCCGGGATGCCACCTGCCTGGGGGGAGAAGACGCCCCTCCGGTTCCCTGAGCATCTTCCTGGCAGCCTGAGGACGAGCGCAGATGGAAGGCGTCGGCCAAGAGCTGTGGGGCAGACCAGGGACCTCCAAGCCCTTCCGCCTTGGAAGAAGAGAAAGCTATTCGTCCCTACAGAAACTCGTAGATCCTTTAGCACGGGCTTGCCTCCCCTGCCCTCCAGCACCCCGGGGCCCAGAGAGCTCCCGACCCGTGGGCGTGCGATCCGGGAAGGTAAAGGCGGCTGCGAGTTCTTTGAAAAGGTGACTTCCGTGCTCCTTGTCCTCGAAACTAGGCGGCCGCTTTGACCGAACAGACAGAGGGGATGCTGTGCTTGTCTCTGGGGCACACCTCCAGCGGCTGCCAGGTCTTCCCTCGGGGAATGCTCGCTCTCAGGGGGGCCAGCCAACATGTAGGGAGTCCGGCCACCGCGGACGGCCGTGTGGCGAGGAGCCCCAAGCCAGCCCCGTGCGAGGGCCGAGCAGAGAAAGCTGTGTCCGCAGACCAGCTCACAGCTGGTCCAGCCCAGGCCCAGGGCTCGGATGGTGCCAGCCGCACAGCCCGCAAGCCCGTGAAGGCCGCGCCGGGCCCACCAACCCTCCGACGGTGAGACCAGTAGTCGTGCTGTGGAGCCGCTACGTTTTCAGGCGTGTGTTGTGCCGTACGAGACGATGCAGACCGGATTCCACACCACATTGTTTTATACCGAGAGACCCACTTCCAGGTGAAGAAGGTGTGAACACCGGCGCGTGGCCCCGGGCTCTCGGCCGTCACCCTGACCCCGTCACCCAGAGGCGGCGACCTGGTAAGAATGGTGGGAAGGCGTGTTAATGGCTGAGCTGAGATGCCCACCCTGGGCCAGACCCCACAGGACTCAATCACTGTCCCCGGGACGCAGGTTCTGTGCTGACACGATGGTCCGTGAGGGGCCCTGGGTCCCCAGCACCTTGAATACAAGCTCCAGGAGCCACAGAACAGAGCAGGTGTGCCCGGGGGCCGGTGGCCCCGAGAGCCCGTGTGCGGCCAGTGCTTCCTATGGCTGCAGGTGCCTGCTCTGCGGGGTGTGGCGTCCCGGTCCCCTGGCTGGGGCTGTTTCTGCCACACAGGAAACCACGACTACGTTCAGCCGCTCGAGGCTGCCCAGGCCGTGGCCGAGCACGTAGAGAGCCGACGTACTGTACCACTGGGTAATCAGCCCCAGATCCGTGAAGGGCTAGGCTTGCTGAGTCTCGCTGGGGATAGGAGGGAGACATCTGGAACGGGCAGGTTCACTGGGACACTTTGGGGTCCATGCCAAGTGACAAAGTCTAAGGGACCGTTGCCGCAACCGTGGCCCATCAGAGGCAAAGACAACCGTGGGACACACCAACCAGGAGAGCCAAGCTTGGAGTCGACGGCGGCTGGCATCAGTGAAGGGGTGCTGGCCCTCTCAGGAAGGAAGTCGGGGTGTCCGTCCTCGGGCGGAACGTGCCCAGGTGCCTCGGGACGGGTACCCTTGTGGGTGTCATCGGGTCGCCCGGCTGGCAACACCTGCCCCACCCCACAGCCACCACAGACCCTGCGAGGCCGCTGGGGTGGCCGTTTCCAGGGCCGCATGCCATGAGCAGACCCTGCAGAGCCTTTCCTCAAGGTCACGAGGGAGGCCTCTTGCTGGCTTCCTTGGGGCTCTGTCTTGGCCTCCGGAGGGCGAGACGCCCGAGTTATGTCATCTCTTCTGCACATGCAAACCTGCAAGCGTGAGCTTAAGGACCTGCGTGGGCAACCGGACCCGTGAGCCCAGGACCGGGCAGATCGGTGCCGTCCTCCTCCTTGCCCCACGCGGACGGGACTGAGTTCCGGGAGCGGCACGGAGTCTCCCCGAAAATGGAGGGTGGGCCGGGTGTGCCCTCCCTGGTCTCTGCTGTCCTGTCTGCCCGCCCGGGGCCCCTCTCCCCTGAGACTGCAGCCCCAGGAAAAACGTTAGCACGGAAGCCTTTGGCTCAGGTGCTACTTTCTAGGGCAACTGAGCTAAGAATAGACGACAAGAATCATACAGTTTTAACTACGCAGCCTTGTTCGAGAAAGGAAGGAGAACCTCCCGGTGTCCGAGTTAAACGAGGAGTGAAAGCCAGGGCAGTCACGGCAGCTGAGGCTGGGTCAGCCCTCAGGGAACAAGGGGCAGAAGACAGGGGTGGCCACAGGTCCATGCGTAGCTCGGACAAGAGATGGGGCCGCGGGCCTGCGTTCGCTGGGGCTACGGCCTCCCACTTCGGGGGGAGCCTGAAGGGCCACTGCCTCCATGAGACAGACGGAGAGAAGCCCTACCCGCTGCCCCCCAAAATGAGAAGGGACGTCTTCCGTCTTCCTGGGGATCAAAAGGAAAAGGCTCACAGAAGAAAGAAACGCTGGGCGTGTGACTTGTGACTGTGTGAGGTATGAGCGTCGACTCGCTCTTGGGGTGTGGGTTTCGGGCTAAAAATGACAATAAAAGTTGTGTCGTGGGACTGGACTCCCTGGTGCCTAGGAAGGAGAAAAGAAATGCGTGCTTTCCTGCGAGGACCCGTCCCGAAGCTGGAAGAAGAGCGGACACAGACTGAGAGTAGTTCCAGCAGGAAACCACAGGACCTGTGTCCCCGAGAACGAGTGGAAAGTGATGATAAGATCAAAGGAGACACAAAGAAAGAAGCAAAAATTTTAAAGACGTAATTTAGGAACAGCAGAAATGAAGACTGTCGCAGGCATTGGGAGCTCGGGGAAGGCTAGGAACAGAGGAGGGAGAGTGGGAGCCACAGCCAGGGAGTGGAACCGACATGGGACTGTTACCCAGGCAGCAGCAGGGAAAAAGGAAAGATTGTTTAAATCGTGGGCCATCAAAAGCGATGACAAATAGGAAGATGATCCGACGTAGGCCTTGAGGGGAGAGTAAGAGGCAGGGCTCAGGGACAATGAGGAGGAACTTTCCAGAACATGAGTTTGCTCAGGCTGCCAGCACAAGGGGCCAGGGTTGTAGGGCTGACCTGGCAGGGCCGGCTGTCCCCGAGGCCTCTCTCGGGCATGTGGATGCCGTCTCTCCCCGTGTGCTCTCAGGGGTGCGTCCTCTCCTCCCCTCAGGAGGACACCTGTCCTGCTGGATCAGGCCACGCGATGGCCTTGTTTTACCTTGATCACCTCTTTATTAAAGACGCTGTCCCCCATCCTGCCACCTCCTGACGGACTGGGGGTCAGAGCCTCAGCGTGTGCATTTGGGGACCTGATCCAGCCCACGACAGAAGTGACCGGAGATACTGAGGCTCAAGCAAAACCCAACCACGGGATCCTCACAAAGGAGGCCTGGGAGCAGACAGGAGAGAGGACGTGCCTGAGTCCGGGCAGCGCCAGCAGCCACCAACGCCCGTGAGCAGAGAACGACACTGTCACTGTCCGGGAGGAGACCGCTGCTGAGCGAGAACCGAGGCCCGCAGAGCTATCCCTCGGTCGGGAGCATGAGTGTCCCTAGACCGACGGACGGGGAGTGTCCCTGACGATTCTGGGCACGGCAATCCTGGGGGAAGAGATGGGACCAACAGGGACCGAGATGTGGCGTGAGCCGGGTCAAAGCCACCGGGAGTCAGACAGCAGTCCAGTGGCTCACTCGGGACAGTGAAGGTCAAGTGGGACAAAGGGAGGAGACGCAGGCCTCCATGTGATGGGTGGGCACTAGAGGACACTCCAAAATGATCCCTGGGGTGTGGGAGAAACTCTGAACTTCTCTCCACAGACGCCGCGTGACCCAGCCTCAGGAGGACAGGCGAACCGGTCTCGGGGTCGCACTAAGCACGACGCCCCTGGGGATGGAGACAGGTGGGACTTCTGTGCTGCGAGGGGACACAGCAAGGCCCTCGCCCTGCACCCATACACCGGGGGCTGTCCCTGTCACTCCCAGGCAAGGACCCCAGCGAGCAGCACCCTACAGGCTTGGCCCAACAGAGGGGAGCCCCTTCTATTTTGCACACCCGAGCCCTGCTCCCTGCGTCTCTCTGGGCACACTGGAATTTATGGGGGCAGGCCCATGACGAGCCTCCCAATTCCCTTCTTGTCCCCTCCCCTGCTCTGTCCCCCCTGGGGTGGATGACCCAGACCTCCAGCCTGGCCCTGTTCACTGCATTTTGAAAGAGAGCCACCCCTTTGCCTGCCTTATACCTGGGACCCACGCTGGTCACTGGGTCCGCTCTGGGGTGGCCCACCAGGCCTTGGCAGCTCTCCTAGGAAGACTGGCAGGACATCCCAGAGCCCAGAGACCCGGGGTGTGGTCCACAAGGGCGGCGTGTGGGATCTGGGTGGAAACGACACTTTGGCCATGAGGCTTCTTGTTCTACACGGAGAGGCAGAGTAGGGCCCGAGCGGTTGGAGGGGCCCCTCGATCTGGGGGGGCCACAGCCCAGGCCACCTGTGCCCAGCAGTGTGGTTGCAGATGATGGTTCATTTTAACACACCAACCCTCACAAAGTGGACACCTGCTGCAGAGTTGTGGACCTGAGCACACCCAAGTGCGCAGATGCATCCTGGACGCACACACAACACCGAGGCCCACGTGTCCCCATATTCCGCGCACACCGGCACACACACCCACAGACGTGCACACGCAGGTGCACACACAGGCACGCACACCTCCACGGATGCACGAACACACACACAGGCGCACACACACATGAGCTCACAACCAGAAGGTAGCATCTGTAACGGGAGCCCAAGGCGGGGACGGGGAGGTGTCCGAGCTGAGCCCCGCCTGCTCCCGCGAGCTGCTCACGGCGGCGTCAGGAGGGAAAGTAGGCCAACGATCACGCTCTTCGACTGGGGCCTGGGGTGGAGGGCTGGCCTGTGTTTTCAATACGAAGCAAAAGATTTGCGTAACCCGCCCGTGTGGGTGGAAGTGGTGTTTTCAGTAATCAGTGAGAAAACACCTGTCCTTTGAAAGGAGCCGGTGATGTGTCCCGAAAACCCACACTTGATTTAATGTCCTGTGACTTTGTCACCAGAACCTGTCCAGTCTGTCACCTGGGGCAGCTCTCCTATCCGCTCGCGTCTAACACGCGGAAACCACTTTCCCCTACTCTGTTAGAAAAAGGACTTCCAGGTAAAAAGCCTCAGTGAATTTTGAGCCCATTTGTTGAAGATGCGCAAATGCAGGTCTTTCCAGCTGGTTTGCGGGAGCAGGACGGGTTCCGGAGAGGACAGAGTCCGTGCAAGCTTGTGTGTGGCTGGGGCCGCTGCGGACAAGGTCATGACCGGGGAGTGCGGCAGAGGGTGCCCTCCTCAGGTGCCATTCACAGAGCCTTTCGGCGTGGTCTCTTCTGCTGTGGCGGCCACATCGTGGACCGGAGCTGTGGGTCGCGGGCCTCCGGGCTCCAGACGGAGGGGCTGGAAGCGACAGAGCGTGGTCATTCCCACGGCCGCCCTCAATGCCATGACCGCGGCTGGTTCTGGATTATTTGTCACGTTCAGTGGAAGGCAAGATGATCTTTAAGAAAAAGCGAACACTCTGAAGTGTTGTTTATTTCATTTTATCTCTTCTTTCCCACGTCCACATGTTCGTGGTGTATTTGATACTTAATAATTTAGGGCAGTGGGTCCTGCACACGTATTTTTAATTAAGTACGTGACATAGATTTGGGGGAATCTGCTCAGATGCCTTTTACGGGTGTGCGGGTGATCAAAAATGTTTCCAGACCGCTCATCGAATCAAATTTTTTTTAATTTTAGAGGATTAAAAGCATACATAAAATACGGAGAGGAAAACTGAAAACAGCAGAGAACGAAGTGTGATTGGTCAAGTTTCACGCGCCGCGTCGTGGGTTCTCCTGCGGAAGCTCGGGAGGTGGACCGGCCTGCAGCACGGAGGGGGATGGAGGTGGGGGGGGACGGCCACTGTCCCGGGGGCCGGGGGGGCGTCATTAGTGCCTGGCGCACGTGATAAAGGCTGCCGTCCGGTGAGGCTGAGCCGTGGGGACCTGCCAGCGTTCAACGGTGTCCGACCGACAAACCCGCGCTCACCACCGCCTGATTGTGGAGAGCACTGAGCTCGTGGTGACGCGGCTGACGGTGTTCTTCCCAACCCCCCACGGTGCCTCCTGCCCGCGCGTTCTTCTAGAACCTGCTGCGTGCCCGTGATGGGGGAGACCCGCGTCCGTTCTGCTTGGACCAGAGCCTTGAGGGAGGTCGTGGGAGCGAGAGTGCACCCAGCAAACACCCCACAGCACCCCTGTAGTGGGCATGCAGGGCAGTGCTGGGGTCCCACCCACAATGGGCTCACGGTCCCCAGAAGCTCAGAAGGGTCGTCAGAGGTTCACGTCAGGTGTTCACGTCCGTAAAGTCTGGCCGGCGTCCCCGGATAGGCTGCTGGCTCTGTCCCCGGTCCTGCCACCAGGACCTCTCCTCACACCTCCGTCTGCAGTGCCCGGGACATGGCCAGGCTGTGGCTGGCACTCGGCTGCGGTTGACTTAGAGCCCGAGGACGGCGATCTGGGCCCAACACCATCTGCAGCGCCCCTACAGCCCCAGGAGGCAGAGCCCTAATCAGCCCGAAGGGAGGACAGGTCCCCATAAGCCCCGGGATTAACAGCTGTGTGACGTTCTGTGACACCCTCCAGGACGGGGCCCCCCTCCCCCGCAGCCTGCTGTCCTGCCAGACTGTGCTACTTGTGATAACGAACAACACTCACTTTGGGGCAAAACTTGGCATTAAAATGTTCAAGGAGGAAGAAATCTCCGGGTGGTTTTGATGGGGATGAAGGGGCTGATCCTCCCCGGGAGTTTATGTGCGCACATGGGGAGGGCTTTGGATTAAAACCTTCTGTCCTGGAAACTTAAGGCGTCCTGCTTCCCGCTGCTGTCACTGGAAACCAAAGGATCCGGCTTAAGCTTCTTTTTCCTCTTTAAGCTGCCTGGCACCCCCTCTGCCCTGAGCGGTTTTACAAAGCAAATGTATTTATTTCCTGAGTTGCGGAGAAGCTGTCCCCTCCGCGTGACCTGCTTCGGGGAGAAGTTAAGTAACAGAGCTCACGTGCGAGGCCCACCGACGGCTCCCGCCTCCGGGCATGACCGCGTGATTCGTGCTGGTGTGTGGACGGTCTGCGTGGGTCAGTCCCAAGGGGGACCAGGTGTCAGGAGGCACCGCACCCCCCGTCCCCGCCCAGGGCAGGCGTCGGCAGTGGCAGGGGCACTAGGGACGCTTAGTCTCCTCTGGCTCTGCTGCCCGGGCCCAGGCTGGCCCGAAGCCCCAGTCTCCCTGTCCCCACAGGGATGGGGAGATCCACGCCCACACCTGTGCGGGGCCCATGTGGGAACCCATGGCGTCCGTCCCAGGTTACGTGGGAGGGCGTGTGGAGCGGGGCCGAGTGTTGCCACCCCCGGGAGCCGCTGGTCATCCAGGCTGGAGCGGGGGGCCTGCCTGTCTGGGTGTTGAGTGCGTCCCCAGGGCGGCCCTCTGCCATCCTGGAAGTGCCCAGAAGGTCCTGGGGAAGTGCCCGTGGACAGAGGCAGACAACGATGCAGGGGGTCGGCAGGGGGGAGGCCAGGAGGGGCTGCTGCTTCCTCCACACCCGACTTAGAAACTGTCCCACCAGGCCTGGCCAGAGACACTGGTGTCCTGGGGAGGGCCCGTCTCTGTCACTGCCCTTGGGGGCTGTGGGCCCTCTCCGTTGTTCTTGTCGCCGTTTGCAGATTCCTCATCTTGCAGAGTGGAAACTGGGGGTGCTCACCCATCCCGACTGTGTGTCCAGCCTCTGGAACGTGCCGGAACATGCCAGAAAACAGGAGTGCTCTACTCATGCCGACTGTGTGTCCAGCTTCTGGAACATGCCAGAACATGCCAGAACACCCAGCTGAGCGTCCTTCTCGGTTTCTGTTGACTTAGTTGGTAGAAGTCCGCTCTGAGGAGGCTGACACGGGGTCACCAGCCCACCAGGCCTCAGTGTCCCTGTCTATAAAACAGTCAACGGAAGAGGGGATATTTAGGGACCCCATGGGGCCCACATTCTGAGTCCCGTATTTAAAAAGAATGAGCTGAAAGTAAAGGGAGAAGTTGGTCAGGGTTAAAGACGTTTCCATGAAAATGGACCACCCTGGCTGGAATCAGGCGCTCGGCAGCCCTGGAGTCGCAAGGAAGTCTCCGGAATTACGGCACCTGCCAGCCCACGGAGGGAGAAGTTTGCTGCCTGCCGTGCGCTGAATACGGCCCCCGAAGCCACCTGTGCCCTAATCCCTGGATCCCCGTGAGTGGGGAAGGGGCTTCGTGGGGAGACTAAGTTAAAGATTCAGTAGGAGAGAGCCTCCTGGATTATCAGGATGGGCCATAGATGCAATCCCACGTGTCCCTGTCCACGTGGCAGGGGAGGAGTGACACAGGTAGGGGTCAGGACGCATGACCCCAGAGTCAGAGACTGGGGGGACCGGCCACGGGCCGCGGAGATTGGAGGGGCCTCCAGGCATGCGCCATCCTGCTGACGCCCAGACTCGGGCCCAGTGAACGGACTCCCAGCTTCCAGACGTGAGAGAGAGAGATGAACGTCTGTGGGACGTTGTCATGGTGGCCCCGGGGGGCTGGTGGCCAGCCATGGACTGGGGCCACAGCGGCCACGTGGGCAGGTGAGTGGTGGGCTCCGTGGTGACCCCAGCCCCGTGCAGCTGCCGGCGAGGAGGCCAGAGGGGCGTGTGGACGCAGGCTCACCAGGCCTGTGGAGACGGTCCTGAAACGCTGACACGCTCCGTTCCCTTCTCGTCCCTGGTTCTGCTTGGCCCAGCAGTTCGCACCTGTCCCTGCTGACTCCCCGCGTGACGACAGGACGACCGGCTTTCTGCACCGAGGGCGCACAGGTCCGCAGGAAGTGCTTATGGAGGCGAAGCTGGGTTTCCTTCTGAGGGGCCTCCTCCCACCTGGAGCCCTGGCCAGGCCTTCAGGGAGCAGCCGCACACCCCCAGCCTGGCCTGCCGGAAGGTCCTGCCACACCCCTGACTCCCTCCCAAGCCACATGTCCCCTGGGACCTTCACCCTGAAACCCTGGTCCTCACACACAAGTGCGAGGGTCCCTGGGGCGCCCAGCCTGGTGTCGGGCCCCTTTGGGAGCTGGGGGTCAGTAGGCATGCAGGAGGAGGTGACCGGCCACGCGGGGACTCGGGGTCCCCTCAGCTCTGCATGAAGCATTCTGCACAGAAGTGCAATTTCCAGAAGCTGAAGCTCATAGGAGCCAAAGCTTGAGCCATGCTTTAACGGACTGTTAATTCCAAACGTTCATTTATGTATAATTTAAGCTTCTTATTTTTCTGAAATGTGTTTTAGGATATTCTGTGTCCTCAAGTACAATCCGACACGCAAACCAAGCTGCACTGCGGGACTGGGGTCGGGTGGGGGGGAGGTCGGGACACGGCTCTCTGGCGGGAGAAGTCACGGGCTGGCCGTCTGCACGGAGGAACCCCTCCTCTCCCTCTGGCAGCCGGCGGGGCGGGGGGCGGGTGGGCGCAGAGACCGGCTGGCGTTCATTCTGCAGGGGCACCGAGGTGGGGAGTGGGCAGCCCTGCCCGCCAGGGAGGGTTTGGCCGGCCTCTCTGGGCAGGGCTGGGCACGGCGTCGGGAACCCGGGGTGCGGGGTCGGCGGGCTGGGGTGCCGGGGGGCCCGGCTTCGCAGGTGGCTCTGTGGTCGCAGGAGGTGTTGGAAGCATGTGTCCTGCGATGGAGACTCTCGTTCACACGCTGCACCCTTCGGGGCACGCGTGCCATCCCTCGTCTGGGGATGTAGTCAGGAGCGGCGTCTCAGGAGAGGCTACATTCCGAGACGCCTTTTTGCCGGGACTGATTCTTGGGACCTCGGGGCACTGAAGGCCTAGGGTGGTGCTGCGCTCGTCCGCGTGTTTTCACTTTGTAACTTTCCCGGCAGTGTCCCGGGCCCACCAAAAAGCTCACACGCACCCACGCAGGGCTCCGGGTCTCGGCCCAGACGCCACGGAGGCCCCACGCCACTCGAGGAACCAAGGGGTCAACACCCAGAAGCTGTCCTCCCGTCGCCTGCTGACCCCCAGCCCGGACACCCCTGACCTGCCCATCACGGCTCATCGCCCACGTGCGTGGATGTCCCAATGGCTTCTGTGCTCCACACCGGGGACGGTTCTGGCACCGTCAGGGGCACACAGCTGCCCCTGGGGCTCTCTGGGACTGCTTGCTGTTCGGCGCGTGGAACACGGGTCCCCACAGCCCACTTCGCTGCCATGGACAGAGGGTCCACATCGCTTCCTGCTTTGGGACATTTCAAAGAAAGCTGACATGAATGTTCTCTGCCAGGACCCTCTCCGGGGAGTGCACTCTGAGGGACTGAACGGCCAGGTCATGGGGACGGTGGACAGGTTCACCGCGAGTGAGGCTGCCGGCAGGTTTCCCACCATGGCCGGGCCAGCCTCCGCCCCGCCAGCTGTACGGCCGGGTCCGTCCTGCTCGTCATCGCCCCGACCCCTGGTGTCACAGTCCTGGCAGGGGTGCGTGCGGGCGTCTCACTGAGAGTTGACCTGCTGTCCTGATGGGAGGCTTTGCACCTTCTCGTTTGTTAACAGCCATTGGGATCCGCTCCTCGGCGACAGGCGTCCTGCGTGCCGCCGTGTTTCCGTGGCGTTGTCTGGGCCCCAGAAGGGCGGGCTGTCCACCCTGTGGGGGTGTGGGGGGGTGGAGTGCTGTGGAAACTTCCTCCACGCCGCAACTTCTCTTTTCACTTCCTTAATGATGTCTCTTAAGGAACAAAAGGCTTTAATTCCTAGACAACCCTGCGGGTCCGTCTTTGTGCGTAGCATCAGCCGCGCTGCGTCCTGACACGGTGAATGTGTACCCTGATGCCACACTATCCCGAGGCCCCAAACCCCGTTTCCTGGATTAGCTGGTAGAAAACCTTTTTTGTCTCTCGGTTTTGGCTCCACGGTCTCCCTGGACCTGGTTTCTGTGGGTCCGTGAAGCAGGGGTTTTCTCAGGCATCTGGGCTGGATGACAAGCCCCCACAGTCTAGACGCTTCAACGTCAGCTGGGCACCCGGCTCACGAGCGCGGGCTTGGCCCGGCTGCTCTGGGCTGGCGTGGCTTCTCCATCCCTGTGCCGGTGGCAGGTCGCTTGCTTGGGTGAGCTGTGATGCCTCCCTCGCGTTCTGGGGCAGGCAGGCTGACCGGCAGGGGACACGGGCGCCTGGGCCGCATGCCCCTCGTCATCCAGGGGCCATGCGGTGGCTATGATGGGGTTCGCGAGGACAGCAACATGGCAAGGCCAGGATGAAAATGCTTTCGGGTCTGCACGTGTCCTGCAAGCTACACTCCTACTGACCCAGGTGAACCTCGGGCCAAGGCCAGGGCCTGAGGGGGACGCCCGAGACACAGCGATGGGATGCAGAGATGGGGAAGGGCCTCGTGGCCACATTTCCAATCCAGCATAGTCCATCTGCTGGCCCCACCTGGTCCTCGTTCCCCGACGTGTGAAACACACGCAACCGCCCTAGGACCTGGGTCTCATTTGACCCAGCCTCAGGCCCACGTCCTGAATCTGTGCAAAGAGCCAAGGGGCAAAGAGACAGAATCTGCCCCGAACCCCACAATCACCATCTGTCCAGCTGCTCCCTCTGTGTCACAGGGTCAGAGTTCTGCGGGGCCTTAAGGTGCCCCACATCCTTTCACCTGGCTGAAGGTCTGCTTGGCATCTCCTTCAATCCTTCAAAGGGGCCGTGCCCTTTGGTTTGACCACCCCTGAAGCCAGTCACCACTTTGAGAGTTTTGGGAACCTTCAAGCCAGGAGACCCAGCAGCCCTGGCCTTTCTGTATTTCCTCACGATCTTCCTCGCAAACTAGTTCTGCAGGCGGTTTCCTCTCCCCGCGTCCTTAGCAGCGGAGGCTGAAAGGAGCCGGTGGATATTTCTCCTTCTGTCTTGCAGCTCCTCCCCAAGGCCAGAAAGCTGCATTTTCCACCTAGGAGCCACCGCAGGCGACGGTGCTGCTTGGCACAAACATCACATAAACTGTCCACATCTGGCCCCTGTGATAAACACCGCCACATTTGCACAGCCCCTGCCAGCTGAAGGATTGGGGTCTTTGTGACAGCGGCGTCCCCACGTCTGGGAGGCAGTTCCTGCATTGGTCAGCACCCACCTCAGAAGCTGGAAACTGAGGTCACCAAGCACTCATCTGCTCCCCCACCTCCCGTCCTGCACTTATTGCTGATGCGTTCTCCGCTCTGCACGGGCTTACGAGTATCGCTTTATGCGGCCATAGTTCTCTGGCTTCACCCACGGGTCTCGCCTCCTCATTGTCGTCACCCTTCCCGGACAGCCCTGTGTCCATCTTCGATGGCAGCCCTTCCTCCGTGTGAGTGACGCCCATGCGTGGGGCACTGTTTATTTGTGAGATTGTGGAAATGTCTTCTTTTACTTTCCATTTTTTCTCTTTGTCCTTGGTGTTTACGTCTTCGTTTTTATTGTCATAGGTGACATTTTCTTTCAGTTTTTCTGCTTGGTGTGTTTGGTTCTTCTTGAATCTGGAGTTCAGTATCTTTCATCAGTTTTAGGAAATTATCAGTCATATCTTTAAATATTTCTTTGACTCTCACTCTCTCTCCTCCCTGTCTGGGGTGTCAGGATGCCTCTAGTAGCCCCACTGATGCCTTGTCCCCTGCCTTCTGTAGTTTCCGGCATTTGTAGGTCCACACTTCCTTCTGCTATCCTCCAAGCAGCCATCTACTATGGGATTAAATTTAGGAAGAGCTACACCACCTGATCCACAAAGCCACGGACCAGACCCTGGAAAGCTGCGTGCATTGCCCTGCATTGAAGGAGAGAACCCAGCCGAGGCGTCCGTCACCTGTGTTCGCTCAGTGGGCGTGGGGACCTCATGGGATACAAGGTCCCGACATCCTGAGCTGCCAGTCTGCACGCTGAGTGTTAGGAAAGGTCGGGTTCTTTCTCGTGATTGCACATGACACACAGAACAGAAAACTCTGCTGTGTTCGCACATTACAGCTCCCTAACTGGTTCACGTCCTTGAGAGGGCGTCTTCTACTCACCCCACGTCCAGTGGAAAACAGTCTCAGCCAGATCCCAAGAGGTGCCAGGGATGTTTGTCCAGACAAACGAGGAACAAAGGAGCCTTTCTCTGCAGCTCTGACAGCAGCTTTGGAGAGCGTGAGCAGAGCCACGGCCCCTCCCTGGAAACCGCACAGTGCCCGAACCCCAGGCTTTCACAGTTGAAGACTTCTGGCCTACGTCTTATCTTTGCCCGAGGATGTTTTAGGAGACAGCCTCTGTCAGGCTGAATTTGAGTCACTTCTGGGCTTATTTAAAATGTGATGTTCTTAGTGCAATGTTCTCAGCGAATCGCTGTCTGGTCTGGGAAGAGCTGAGGCACGTCTCTCATTGGAGTAAGCTTCGGACGTGTCCTCTGTCGCCTGGAGGAGGGGCCTGCAGCCAGCTGCCCTCGCGCTCAGAAACGCAGCTCGGTCTCTAGGCTGCTCCTGACAAGCACCTCTGGGGCCGGCTGCCGGGCGCTGTGCTCTCCCTCATGCCGCAGGCTTGCGCGGTCAGTCTAGTTCCAGGGTGCCCTCTGCTTTGGGTCTTCTCCTCCCCGGGGCCTAATCAAGAGCCTGCATGTGCCCCTCACCCCAACACAGTGGAAGCCTCAAGCCACTGCAGAGAGAAGAGGCCGGCAGATGGACAGGAGTGCAGAGACGCAGGGGGGTGGTCCCCAGAGGCTGAGAAAGAGAACAGATTACACGAAGGAGAGTAGGAAAAAAGAGGTTATGGAGAGCAGAAATCATGTGGGAGACTGATGTGTAACAAAGAAAACAGCAACGAGCTGAAACTTCGTTCTGGTAAATGATCAATAAAGTTGACAAAGGAAAAGACGGTCACACATCAGTGACTGCTCTCAGGAGCGGAAGCCTGGGCACCCAGCCGACCCCACACACTACACCTAGCTGTTAGCAGAGTCAGGCCACGCAAAATGGACGACGTCCTTGAAGAACAGGACCTCCGAAAACGGACACAAGCAGATAAAAACCCTGAAATATCCTGTATCTCTCGCGGAAGTGGAACCTGTAATCGACAGCTTCCACAGAGAGAACGGCAGCCCTGGCGCGTCCCAGGCAAACTTTCCTTTGAGGAAAGATGAAGACACTCGTGCTCTTGCTTCTGTCAGACACAAGCAAGGAGCCACACCCAACTCACTTGACCAAAATCCACGGCCCACGCTCCCCGTGAATATCACACAAAATCCTAAACATGGTTCTGGCACGTGAACTCGGTGCCTGAGGGGACCTATGCCGGGAATGCTTGTTGTTTTCACATCGAAATCAATCAACGTAATTGACAGAACAGAGGACAAAAACCCTAGGACCAACCCAATAGGTGCAGAAAAAATGATAAAGTTCAGCCTGTTTGTGATTTTTTTTTTTAAAAGAACTACCCACAAACTGGAAGCAGAAGGTGCCCATCGGATAAAGCCATCTCCAGAAACCCGGCAGGTGAGGTCATACCGGATGGGGAAGGACCATCAAGCTTCGCACAGGCACTGGAACGGGGAGATAGAAACAAGCGGCATCGGGCGTCCGTGTGGACATAACAACGGTGGTCTTTGTGTCATGGCACACGAGGACTGACTTGAAACGGATCCCAGACCAAGGACGATGGGGGGAGGGCGGCACACGTGTCAGAGCTTCTGGAGGAAGCCACGGAAGGATGTCCTCTGACCTCGGCATCGGTGGGGACTGCTGGGGCCGAATGATAAAGTACAGACTGTAAAATAAAAATATCGATAAATGAGACTTCGTCGAAATTAAGTACTTCTCATCAAAAGACGCCATTCAGGAAATGAAGAAGCAACCTGAAGTCTGGGGAAAGTATCTGGGATACGTGAGAATCCTTAGACACTGAGAGAAGAAGGAGATAAAAAAGACAGACACCCCAGCCGAGCCTGGGCAGAGCCGCGAGCAGACACAGCACCGCAGAGGGCCTCCGCGCGGCCCGTGAGCGTGTGAAACAGCTCACAGCTTCAAGAGCGCAGAGCCTCGGGGACGCTCGTCCACAGCTGCTGGGATGGTCAGCGGCACGACCGCTCTGGAAAACGTGATGGTTTCTCATCCGGCTGAGCACACGTCCACCCCGGGGCCCAGCGACTCTCCCTCTGGGGATGTGCCCAGAAGAGACGGCCGCCTCTGTCCACAGAAGACTGGGACAAGGATGAGCACAGCAGCCTCGTTCACGACACCCCTGACCTGGAAATGGTCAGCAGTCGGGGAATGGACACACCTGCGGTGCATCCAGGGTGGGAGCAGCCGGCCATGGCGTTAGGAGCACTGGGCTGGGTGGGATCCCACGCATGGTTCCCCAAGATGGGGTTGAGGGGGAGAGGTCAGACCCGCAGGGGGCAACCGTAGGACTGCATCAGCTGGAAGTTCCGGAAAGGCCAGGGGACGGACGTGCCTTGCCCAGAACCAGACAGACTACGTGTACGGGGTGGGGGTGGGGGTGGGGAGGAGGCAGGGAGGAGCCACCGCGTCCTGCCCGGGGGCGGTCACCCGAGCGGGTACAGGCATAAAACCGATCGTGCCAAGATTTGTGCATCTTTCTCTGTGTGAATCAATTTTTTAGATTAGTTAAATTAGTTTAAAAAAAAACTGAGAGCCTTTCAAAGCACAGCCTGGCGTTTGTCGTGACTCCGTGGGGCACGAGAGAGGCGGCAGGGTCAGGGCAGCGGCCGTGAGTGAGCCCCAGGGACGCCCGCCATCCCCACCCTGGGAACGACACCCAGTCCCCAAGTCAAGCCGGCGACAAAAACGTTCTTCTGACAGCAGGACACTCTACAGAGAGCTTCACACCGACATGTCTGCACTTTGTCCCCCTTCAGTTCGACGGAGACGTCGTCGCCGTGTAATACAGGGCATGTCCTCAAGGACTCGGCTTGTTGAATGTTGACACGCGTGTGAAACGGCGTCTAAGCCCGGATAGTGAGCCACGCCACCGCCCGCAAAGCCCCTGCCGCTGGGCGGTCCCTCCACCTCCCTGCGCGCACAGGCCGGCACTGGTTCCCGTGTGGCCAGGCTGGTAGCGTTTCCCGGGACTTTCTCCGCACGGACTCACACGGCACACGCTCACTCGGTCGCATCGGGCTGTTGCGAGGGCTCAGCTCATCCCTGCCCGCTGCCGGGCGGCATTTTGGCCACGGACACGTGGCAAGTGGTGCGTCCGCTGCCTCACTGGTGAACGTCTGCTGGTTTTCGGTTTGCGGCTACTGTGATTGACGGTGCTGACAATATTCTTGTTAACCGGGATGGGGCAGGGGTCACAGCCGGTCCCAGGCCGGGTGCATCCTTAACTTCCCAGGAAAACCCCAAAGTGCTTTCCAGAGTGGCGGCTTCGTTCCCGTCCCGACTGGCATCACGCGTGTCCCCCGCTTCTCTGGGTCTTCGCCCTCCCTGCCCTGGACACAGTTGGTGTCTAACGTTGCCCTTGTACCGTGAGGATCACCGGCCACGCCCTGCTCTCCGCCAACCACAAATGCCGTCGAGGACGGCCGCTGCCGATCTCATTTCCAGCCTCTGCTGGGTGGGGGTGGCTTTGGGGAGTCAGGACTGGAGAAATTTTCTTGGGGAGGAGCCGAGCCTTGCGGGCGGGTGGGCCGATACACGGTTCTGAGCCGTCTCGGACTTCCAGGCACCAAGCTGGGGCTCCAGCTAGAGTCCCAGGCAGTCGATGCTCAGTGGGCAAAGGGAGGACGGAGGGAAGCATTTCTGGGTGGGCGTTTCATGGGCTTTTCACCATCTCACTGGCATCCTATGACTCTGGGGGTGCACGGCCAGCCTGGAAGGGGACCCCGGGGAGGAGCTGTCACGTGCGAGGCACTGGCAGTGGGCTAGGGTGGCCGCAAGGACCCTTGTACCCTCAGGTCCCGGGGGAAGGGGCGAAGAGGTTCCCCATCAGGGGCACCGAGAGCCCGGCCAGTCAGGAGGGGGCTGGCCGCTCAGCAGTGCGTCTTCAGCGTGTCTGGTGGAGAAGGGACGTGATGTGGCTCTGGGGACAGGACGGCATAAACACCAGCCCCACCCCCACGGTGGACCGCAGACGGGAAACGGACGCTCTCAAAGATACCCCCTCCCTGTGGTTCTACGTGTGCTTCCAAGGACCGGGTCCCTTCGTCCTCCCCCGTGCTCCCCGCTGTTGCGTTTAGGGTGCACCGTGATGGCTCATTTTAGGGTGCATCCCGGGACAGCAGGTACCGAGGTCGATCTTGGTGGAGCCGGCAGGAAAGGCAGCCCACCCAGAGCCCCGGACTGAAGTGGCCCCTGCTGGGAAGGGGGCCCCGGTGTGTGAAGGGGACGGGGTCGGGTGGGGGGTCATGGGGTGGGCAGGCCTGGCTTTAGCCTCTTCCTGCTTGAGGGGCTCCTGAGTCCCGGAGGCTGAGCCAGAGCACTGGCAGGGCCCCCGCCCCTCTCTCTGCCCACACAGGCCTCGGTCGCATCGTCCCAGCAAAGCCTGAAATGGCAAAGTCAACCATTTTTGTGTCCCATAATTGTTCTCTTTCCCCTAGTTGGGACTTTTTTCTCCATATAGAGACACGAACTATGACGTAGCTCTGGAATCAAATCCTTGCTGTCCCCCTGGGAGACGGAACATGACGTTAGAGCTTCTGGATGTTCCGCAGACTCAAGCCGGGTGTTCTCGCCCTCGAGCCGCCTGGCCCCCCTCCCCTGCCATGAGCTGGGTGGACTCCCCGTGTCGGACAGCAGAGGGCAGTGTGGAGACAGTCGTGTGAGGCCCTTGGGGACGGCCGGGTGGGACAGGGCAGGCCCCGGTGTCCCCATAGAGACGTCATGAAGCCCAGCCACCGGAAGCCACATGTGGGGCGCTCGCTACCAGGTTCCTCCACGGACATTTCCTCCATTTCCTCCAGGAAATGCACCTGCGGCCCAGGCCCTGAGGTCCACGGCGTTCCGCAGGCCTGGCGGGAACGAGGGCTCTCCCGGGCCCTGCAGCCCCTCGATGTTTTATTCACTCGTGTCTTACATATTTCATGGGCCCTCCTTCCCGGGCGGCCTCAGGGAAAATGCACAGCACGTCCTTGTCCGCTGCCTGGCCGTCCTTCAGAGCGGGACATAGCCGCCTCCACTCAGATCAGAACGATCTGTCCTGTCAGGCAGAAGCTCGTTGTAAGGCTTTTCCATTTTTAAAGTATTGCCTGAAAATGACGTTCCGGGAGCGCTCGCCCAGTGTGGCAGGAAAGCCCGGAGGGAGGGGCCATCTGGGCGTGTGTGGGGTGCTGACCCCTCTGCGCGGGCTCCCGGGATGTCCAGGGTGAGGGGGCAGGCCTCCCCCAAGCCTGCAGCAGGACCCCCGCCCCGCACCTGTCCAGCAGGCCTGGCCACGAGCAGGGGGATGTCCCGAGTCAGGGCGCGCTGGCCTGCGTTCTGCACATCTGGCTCCAAGAGTTCTGCCGGAGGCTCTGGTCCCCGTGGGCCTGGTGGGCGTCTGCCCAGGTGGGCCGAAGAGCCCCAGGCCCCGTGGCTCACCAGGATAGCCACAGACCTCCTCCTTGTCCTCGGGAGGGGGCCACCTGCCCTGTCCACTTGTGCTCAGGTGTCTCTGGGCCAGATCGCCAACAGCTGATTGTACACAGATCCGCCGCAGGTCTCCGGGCGGAGAACAGCAAAGCGGTCAGAAAGACACAGCAGAGGGGCACAGGGGCACCCAGACACACACGCCATGCACACACACGTGCACACCCTGCCCACGTACACGCACGCACGCACACAGACACGCTCGCGCTCACGCGGCTGAAAGGCAGCCCTTCGGGAGGAGGGAAAAGGACCCCAGAGCCAGGCTGGGGATCCAGGAAGCAATGGAGCAAGAGAGAAACGGTGAGCAACAGACGGAAGCAAAGACTGCTGTAAAAATAGTGATGATGACTCCCAGGGTTTACAGCGTATGCCGGACTTTAAAATACAAGAACAGTAAAGCGAAGGGTGGGGTAGAAGAGAACCAGGGCCTTCTGGTCCTCGTGTGTCTGCTAAGAGGCGGCAGAATGAATTCAAGCCGGACTCTGACAAGCCGAAGACACGCGATAACCCTGAGGTGGCCGCTGAGGGCAGCGAAGTCATTCCCCACCAGCACGTGAATCGGCAACGATCGCAGACAGAACCGCCCGTTCGGAGCCGCAGAAGAGAAGGAGCAGGAGCCGGGGGAGGAACAAGCCGTCAAGGTCCACCCAAGCCCAGAAATTAGACCAAACGCAAAAGAATCTAATATTTCAACTAAGAGGTGAAGCTTGTCAGACTGGGTGCGGCGGGACCTAAGGACAAGGACACAGGAAGACAAACATAAGAGGAAGGACCAGGTGCACACGCAGGGTGGGGCAGGGGCACACAGCGGGGGCGGCGGCCGGTGCACCAACGGTGGGGAGGGGGCAGGTGCACCCACCGGTGGGGGAGACCCAGGTGCACACTCCGGGGCGAGGGGGAGCAGGCGCCCATGCCCAGAGGAAGTCGGTGTGGTCGCGTGGACGTGCATGCTCGCTGTGAGGCAGGAGCTCGCTGTGAGGCAGGAGGCTCAAGACACCAGGGACGTCCAGGCGGCAAGTTGTCCACAGGTTCTCATCTGCGCGCCGCTAACTCTCCCAGATCAAGAAAGCAGATTCAGGGCAGAGACAGACCCACAGTCGCGGCAGGACACTGGAACCGTCCCTCGTCCTACCCCAGAGCCCGCCAGGCAGACTGAACCGCGAGGATGGGCTGGCATGAAACCGGCACCTCATGGACAGGCGAAGCGCTGCCCGCCGGCCCTCGCAGTGTGGACACAGCCTGACCCCAAACACAATGCAGCGCGCGGCCCGCGCACGGACTGTCTCCGGGGTCTCCGGTGTTCCTGCACTCGTGGGACACCTGACCGCAGGGGTCATCGTAAAACCATCATCGGGGTCATGTAGCCACTTTTAATTCCAGACTCTTGCACCCCTGCTGACGAGTAACCGTGGCCGACGGTTTTCCTTCGCTGTTGAACGTGTCCCGCACGGATGAAACGTCTTTCCCAAAGCAGCTTCATCTGTTCATCCTTTGTGGGTGGCCGCGGACGTGCCAGATGCGGAGGACAGAAGCACCGCTAGGGGAGGGTCGTGCGTGTGCAGGGGTATCGGCTCAGACATCCGTAGGTCAGAGCCGGGCAGGGCTACCGGCAGGGCGGAGAGGGGCCCTGGGTCAGGCAACGCCGGGAGACAGAGGAGGACGAGGGCCTCAGGAGAACCACACGCCTGGAAGGAAGGCCCAGCTCACCCCTGGGAGGCAGACCCAGAAGCACAGGACAGGGGGACCCCACTGGGGTGCAGGACTGACACCTGTGCCCCAGCACCCAGCCCACGTGGCCGGAGATCTGACGGTAGGAGGACCTGGAGCCGGCCCTGGTGGTGCCTGGGTCCCTGTGAGGCCACCAAGCAGAGACATGGGCAGGAAGACCCCAAGCGAAGACAAAGGGGGGCGGCTTTGTCCAAACGCGCCGCTCGTGTGAAGACAGCGGATTCTGGGTCTCCCTCCCGTCTGAGCAGCTGACCCCTCCACTTCCCTGGGGCATCTTCATCCTGGTGCTCTGGACCCCTCCTGCCTGCTGCCTCCCCCCGGGCCTCAGACCCCTCCCCTCTCCCGGCCACTGGAGCTCTCTGGTGCAAACAGCCCACGCCCAGCGTGGCCCCAGGAGACCTTGCCCTTCGGTCCACGGTGAGGCCACCTCTCCCACTCCCGATCTCTCACGCCCAAACCGAAGCCATCGAACACCTGCTTGCCTCCATCCTCACAGCCTCCCCCATCCTGGCCTCCGCAATGCCTTCCCTGCACGCCGTCGGAGCCCCCATCGCCGTCTCCAGATTGCTCCCAGAGCCTGCTAAGTGGTTGTCCTCGTCCTCTGGCCACCACACCACCCTACGGTTTGTCTCTATACAGTCACCAGACTCCTCTGAGAATTTAAGTCAGACGATGCCCTTCTGCACAAATTCTCGTCCTCCCATTCTCTGGGTCCCCACGGCCACAGGCCCCCGCCCTGTTCCAGCCACACTGACCTGATGGGCTGCTCCCTGCTTGCACTGTGCCAGCCCCACGCAGGGAGACCAGTCCACCTTGGCCCATCCTGCTTGTCCTGCACATGGACCCCCTGGCCAGCCAAGGTCTGCTCTCCGGCTGAACCCAGGCTTCTCTCTCACTGCTTCCCAGCATGGGCAGTCCCCACGCCGGAGCAGCTCGTGCTCCAGCAGACTGTAGTGAAGGACTGACCGAGACCACCTGCTGGCCACCTTTGTGGGCCTCTGGGACCCGCACCTGGCCCTGACCCTGAATGCTGACCCTGAACCCCCGCCCTGACCCTGAACCGTCCACAGTACAGGGCACAACTTCCTGTCCCCCACCTGTCCTCAGCCCGCCAGGCTGGACCTCGGCTGGAGGAGGTGCGCTCACCTTTTGGTGGCTTCTGTGAGTGGGGGTAGACTCTGGCCAGGGCATCGGCGTGAGACTGGGGCCAGTATCAGCAAGATGGCTCTGTGCCAGGGTGACCTGCCCAGCCTCCCCACAGAAGCCAGGGGTGACGCCTTGGGCTGTGTGCTATGTGATGAGGAAGAACTGGCCTAGCAGGACCCTGGGCTGGAGGGGCGGCTGTCCCACCCCAGCAGGTAGCCCAGAGCTACGGAGGCAGAAACCACCCCTTGGGCTAGGGAGCTTGGGCCGCACCCCGAGGGCTGGAGCCCCCTCTGCCAGCCCCCCGTGGTCCTCATGGGCATTTTCCTGCTCAAGGCTTCCTGAAGGCCACCTTGAGCACAGCCTCCCAACCCCAGAGCCTTCTTCCCAGAGGCCTGGGTGCATGCAGAGGGTGCTGCCACAGTGTGAGGGGGGTGGAGACCCTCCTGTACTCCTGTCCCACCCCGGCTGTGCTGGGCTCTGAACATTTGATCAAGCCATGCAGACTCGCCGAGCTGCATTTGCAGCCAGGAGGAAGACAGGTGGAAGGAGAAAATGAACATTCATCTTGGCAAAAATCCCCACTGTCTTCTGCTGACGGAGCAGGTGCAGGCACCTGGGGGCTTCAGTGGAAGTGGGAGAGTGGCCTCCCTTCTGAAACCCAGACAGAACGTGACATCCCAGAAAGGGATGCAGCCTCTGGAGGTCGGGAGGGCCCCAGGGAAACCAGGCAGGTGTCTGCACTGCAGCCGGTCCCAGGGCAGCCTTGATCACTGCAGCCCAAGCAGGGGCACTGGCTATGCTGTTGGATGCTGAACGGAAGTGCACAGAGTCCTGAGGCCTGTAGCGAGCATGGCTGGGTTTTCTGCTGCTACCGAGGAGCCCCTGCCTATACAGAATGCCTGAACATCGTAGTCATGTCTTCAAAGCCCGACTGTGCTGGCCATGAATAAGGGAGGTGGTGGAGAGAGCTCACTGGGGTCAGTGAGCCCTTGTGACCTGGAGACCCGCCAGGGCAAGGTGTGGCTGGGGAGGGGAGCCCAGAGTCTGGGAGACCAGACAGAGACCCCATATAACAGAACCACACACTCAGAGGGAAACCCGGACCCATGGGAAGAATAAAAGGGAAAAAGCGGTCTGCCCGAGAAACTCCCAGTGTGAAAGCCAGCACACGAGTGCCAGCCAGCGGCCACGTTCCCTCGTGGAGAACCAGGAAACCCAAGACGAAAATGTGGTTCAACACAGCCCTGGTCGGTGGGAACTTGAGTGATATGCTTGAGGGACTCAGAGAAGGTACTGAACACAGGTGGACAACGGATGATCAAAACCGAGGAGGCAGATATGAAAAAAATGTGGAGGAATAAGAGAGGATAAGTGAAGGAGCTAACTCGGTGAGGAGATTAGGCAGCAAATTAGATGCTGTTGTACATAAAATTAGTGAGCTGGAGGACAGCCTGGAAGAAGTCGCCTGGGTGCGGCACAGAGGAACACGGGCTGGGACGCAGTCTCTCAGCGACCAGCACTGCCCCGCAGCCTCAGCGGAGCTCCGGACGGAAGAAGGAGATACCGTGGGGCAAACGTGGCAGCTAGGGACAGTGACTGAAAAAGAACCCGTTTGCCAGATTCTAAGGGGTCGACGGGCCTCGGCAGGGTAAACGTGAAGGTGCGCCAGACACAGCACGCCCGCGCTGGACAACTTCCGAGACGAAGAAGACTCTAAACCCAGCCAGAGAAGCACGATTAACTCAGCTAAACGGTGTCTTCACAGCAGCAGTGGAGGCCGGGAGGCGGCACTGTTCTCAACCCCTGAGAGAAACGAACTCAGCCGAGAACTGTTCACCCCATGCAATGATCTTTCGAGAATGAGGGTAAAACAGAAACATTCGTGGTTAAACAAAACTAGAGGCTTCCACCTCTGGCCACAGTGGAATAACAGGGCTCAGACTTGCTCTCCCACCTTAAATAACAGAAAGCTGGGCAAAACGTGAAAGTCTGTTCCTCAGACAGGGGTCGGGACGCAGGACGGGGTGGTCTCTGGGACGGAGGAAACCACGGAGCCCCCTTCCTGCCTTGTGAGTTGGGGGCGAGTCGGGAGCTTGGGGAGACCAAGGTGACTGGAATCGGCAGAGCTGAACACCAGAGAGGAGGGTGCCATGGGGATGCGGCTGTCCAGTGCCCTGGGGTCCAGGACTGAGTGCCGTCCTCCGCTTGTCTGTGCGGAAACCACCTGTGCCCAGGAAAGAGCCACCAGGAAGGAGCAGGCGGACACCCGGGAGCTCACGTGGGGCTGGGACGGTTCACGTTCCACAGGCCAGAGTGGAAAGACCTCCCAGTTCACGGGCGTCAGTGGATCTCCAGATGCTTCCCTCAGGAACAGGGCCAAGTTTGCCGCACACAAGAGGACTCACGATGCTGGCATTCCACCGAAAATTACCACACACGGGAAGAAGCAGGAAAATAGGATCTATACCAGGATCAAAGCGAATCAGTGGAAAGTGAAGGGGAGAAGACCGAGACAACAGAACTAGTGCGCGGGGTCCTGGGACCGCTTGTCACCACCAGAGTCCGGCACTCAGGAAGGCGGAGGGCGCCTGAGCACGGACCTCTGTGAACAGCTCGAAGACGAGAACACACTGGCCACCTCGGAGATCAGAAAAACCCATTAATTGTCTGGGAGAGTCGTTTGAATTAAGGCGAGGGGTGGCCCCGCTCCTCCCTTCCTCAGCAGCACCCGGAGCAGTGGCTCTCACCGGAGCAGCATGGAGGTGGGGTCACAGCCACGACAGCCCACCGCGTGCTTCCGGTCCCTCCAGGATGCGACGGCACTTTAGTTCCACAAAGCTGGAGAAAAGAGGGACACCAGTCTCACTCACACCCTCGTACTCACGTTTCAGATGGGGAAACCCCGAGCTCCATGGCCCAGCGGGTGCCAGCGGAGAGCAACGAGGCGAGCCGACCGGGACGTCCGCCCAAGACGCCGTCGGGGAGGCCAGAGCTTGGAGGCCGGAAGGCAAGGGAGGCTCCGCGGAGGAAGCAGAACATTCCAGTGGGGGTGTGCACGTGTGTGCGGGTGTGGCGTGCAGGAGTGGTCACGCTGTGGAAGACCACCGGCTTACAGCCGTGGAGACGGGGCCACCTTCCTTACAGACCTCTGCACCCCTGCGAGGCCTCTGCTCCCGGGTCAGCCTCGCCCATTACCGAGGAGGGGCTCGGGCCCGGCTGTAGGGAGGGTGCCACGGGTCACAGGGCCTCTGTGGAGCTGAAGCGGGACGGGCCGAGTCCTGGCAGTGGCCGCCCGCCGTCAGAGCTGTGTGGGCTGCAAGGACACAGACCCCCATCCCGTCTCAGGTTTAGAGGAAGGGATCATCCTTGTCACAGGACACCTCTCAGAGAGTCACCCCACCCCCAGGCCAAAGAACACGCAGACCCTGGGAAGCCCAGCACTCGGCTCGCTCTGCCCTGTTGGAGTCCCCATCCAGGACCCACTCTGTATAACGCATGACCCGTAACTTAGGGGCTCCCTTAGGGGCATCGGTTTCACACACCATCTCGAGGCTTGGCAAGGCAAGAAGGGCCACTTTTTTTTTCCTTTAAAGATTTTATTTATTTGGTAGAGAGAGAGCACGAGCAGGGGGAAGGATGGGGCAGAAGCAGGCTTCCCGCTGAGCAGGGATCCCAGCACCCCGGGATCGTGACTTCACCAACGGAGCCCCGCAGGCGTCCCCAAGAAGGTCCACTTCTAAGGTGACTTCCGTCTTGTCTGCCCGGCATCCCTCCCAGGCGCCCTCCCCACACAGAGGCTCTCCCTGTAGGCCCCTTGGGGCAGCTCCGTGTTCTGGCAGCGTGGGCCACGTCAGTTTCCAGAACGTCCCCCCACAGGACCTTCCCCGGAACACCCACGTTCTCCACTTTTGGGACGAGCCAAAAGGCATGTGTGAAGCAGAATTTCTTCAATTTTTGTCGCACTGATTTCAGGAGGAGCTTTCTGAGTCCAATCAATGCCCTGAGGGACAAGGCCGCAGCTGCCCCTTCTTGCTGTAGAAAGGTGCAAATGGATCCCTGGTCCGGGGGGAGGGAGGTGGCGCAGCTGGAGGGGTCCGGAGCCAGGGGCCTTGGAACAGAGCCGGAAGGCAGGTGCCCCGGCTCCCTCAGGCTTCTACGCGCAGGGGTGCCGGAGGAGGTGGGGAGCAGCTCATGAGCAGGGGCGCCTGCACCCAAGCTGACCCTAGAAGGAGCCCCCCCAGGAGAGGCGGCCCCAGGGTGGGCCCGGGTCAGGCAGGCTCGCGGTTCTGCTGGGGGGCAGTTCTCCGACAGCTGCCTGTGCTACCAGGCACCCAGCCAGCCCCCTCCAGCCCCAAATCTCGGGCAGTCGGGACAGCAGGAGCACAGGGCTCTCGCGCCTGCCTCCGTTGCCCCCGGGGCCGGTGCCGGGCCAGGGCAGGACGCTGTGAGCACAACAGACGTTCCTGCGCTCACGGACCGAATGCTTTACTCCTGACGCTTCCCACCCCAGATATCGGGATGTTCTTGGCCCAGCTGGGGGTCCTGCAATTTGTCTGTGACGCCGTCGACCCGGAGGCCACGTCCGAGCCGCCGGACCTCCGCAAGGCCGTCCTGCCCCACCTCAGATGCCGTCCCAATCCTGTTGTCACCCGGGCTTCTGACCAGCGGCGACCCATCAAGGCTCCACGACCCCACCGCGGTCGGACGAATCCGCCAGAGCGACTCACAGAGCTCAGGGAAACACGTTTGCGGGTTCGTTGTATCATAAAGATGTGATAAAGGTTTCAGGTGAACGGCCAGATGGAGAGACATGGGGGAGGGCCCGGGGGGTCCCGGACACAGGCGCTTCCGTCCTGTGGAGCTGGGGTGCGTCACCCTCTCCGTGTGGATGTGTGCCCCCAGCCGGAAGCTCTCGGGAGCCCGTCCTGTTGGGATTTATGGGACCTCCTTATGCAGGCCAGGAACGGCTCATGGACTCCCTTCCCAGCCCCTCCCCCTCCCTGGATACCTGGTCGGGGGAGGGGTGGACCTAAAAGTTCCCAGCGTCCAGTCACCGCTGCTCTTTCTGGAGACCAGCCCCCACCCAGGAGCCGTCCAGGAGCCCCCGAGTCACCTCATTAGGACAGAAGATGCTCTCAGAGCTCTTGTCACGTTGTCACGTGGGAACGAGGAGGGCGCCAGGAGCCCGGTGCTAGGTGGGGGAGGGTGGGAAGGGGGGGCAGTGGGGGGGTGCCGTGCAGACACCAGGACAGAGATTCCCTGTGACCTCACACCCAGCCGGCACTAGGCCTGATTCCCAGAAGTCAGCTCTCATGTGAGGCCCTGGCCTGACCCCCGGGGGACACAGGGGTTGTCTCATAGCCCCGGAGACGCTGACCAGCCCCATCGGGGGCACAGAGGCCTGTCCCTCAGCCCCACGGCCCGGGTCCCAGTAAAACGACTCTGCCGTCCACCACCCGTGAAGACCAGGGGCTTCCTCCTCCGAGATGCCAGCCGAGCCGCCCCTCTGTCCGCACACATCCGCGGCCCAGCAGCCCCCAGGACCCCCACCCGCCCCAGGGACCCCTGCTTCTGCCACCGGGCGTAACAGCGAGCTCCGCTCTGCCTTGGTCGGCTCAGTGGGGAGCTGCCCCCTGGGTGGGGACGCGCTGGGGTCCCCAGGGGCGGGGGTGCTTCCCTGGAGTCAGCAAGAGGACAGAATCAGGGGACAGAAGACGTAAAGCCGGGGTTCGCGTGCGGGCTTCCGCTCCCCAGGAACCCGAGGACAATCCCTGAGGCGATCCGCTCACAGGCTGACGGCGCTCCCGGGGCACGGACGCCAGGGCACCATGGGAGCTCTGTGTGTGAAATGTCAGTCAGCCACGAGAGACGCACGGCCCAGGGCAGAAAAGCCAGCATCGGCCCCAGAGCCCCACTCACGGTGCCCGGCCACGGGGCCCCTCTTGGGACACCCCCCACCCCTGCCTCCATCCCGATCCCAGCGGTAGAGGCCGGAGACGCGGGTAGACCAGGATGGTCAGCACCACCGTGCAAACGCTCGGCCCGGCCAGGGGCGGGGTCTTCCCCCGCCCCTCCGCGCTCTGGGACTGGGGCTACCAGAAGGAGTTGCTGCCACCCCCAACAGACCCAGGCAAACGTCAAGGTCCAGGCTCAGCCGTGTGCCACACTGATGCCCCCGGGGGACCCCCGAAAGGCCGGCTGTAGGCTCCATACCCAAAGGGGAGCACATGTGGGCTTCTGTCAGGGGTGGGGCAGGTGGAGGGACCCGCAGGCAAGGACACCCCCAGCAACTCAACTACAGTGACTGCTGGGCCCTGTCCGCACGGGGGTTCACCGGGGTGTTCTCATGCTGGTGAGGGACGTGGGGGAGTCTGCCGGCCTCGGAGGCACATGGAGGTCAGAAGACGGGGCTCCGGTCCTGGCAGGTATGTCTGAGTGACCTCCAGTGACCCAGAGTCCATGTGCTCACAGACCACGGAGAGCCAGAACCAGACACCAGGACGCTCCCCCAGGGCGAGCCTGACCCTGGGCATGGCTGGGTGACGGTGCCCTGGGGCAGGGGGACAGGGCCTGGGCCTCGAACCTGCCTTGTTTGCAAGCCCCTGGGGGCTCGCCCACTTTGTACAGAGACAGCAGAGTGGACAGGGGTATGAGGCCCTGCTGCCGGGCCTCAGGGGGCCTTCAGGAGACACAGGTCCTCCAGGGGCCACGAGAAGGACAGAGCTTTTCCTGCACACACACACACGCTCACGAAGCGCCTTGTTCTCCCCAGCTCAGGGCCAGAGATAGTGCAAACACTGGAAGGGAGACGGGCCTGCGTGGCATCCGTGCCCTGGGAGGTGGCGCCGGGCTCCAACGTCAGGAACAGACCACGGCCGCCCACGGGGCAAGAAACGGGTCCTGTGGGGGGACACGGGAGGGGCGTGGGGGCCGATCGGAAACGGCCCTGCTGCTGGCCTTGGGTGGTGGATACGCGTGTGTGCAGCTTCGAACTCAGAAGTGACACCTGAGATCGAGCGTTTTAGGGTCGACTAATTGCAGTTACAGATACTTACAGAAACTACCGTGACCGACACTCCTCCCCTCTTGTAAGAAAGTCATGCCCTGTCTTTGCCGCCAGGTGTCTCCTGGAAGCGGATCCCCCCTGCGTGCACAGGGGCGCGCGTGCGTGTGTGTGTGTGTGTGTGTGTGTGTGTGCGCCTGACGGGCGAGGAGCACATCGCTTCTCTGCACCACGGCGTGGGTGTGCGGTGACCACCGGCACAGAGGGAACGTGCCGGGCATTTCCACAGACGCCCAGCGTCTTCCCGGAGCAGTTCCCACGTCGAGGCCGCCATAAGCTCCCGGAGCCCTTCTCTGTTTCCTTACTTAGAAGTGGCCGCCCAGGCCAGGGAAGGTTCCAGTGGCAGAAACTCGGCGATCGGGACGACAGCATAACGTCCGCCACGGCGCTCTGCACGGTCCAGGCGGTCCGCGCCTTCCCTACGACCCCGGCCCTGCTCCCGCCTGCTGCACCCTGCAAGGCCCTCCGTCCTGGCCGTGTCCTGCCTGGGACGCCTCCTCTGGGGACAGGGCTTTGCCCGCGTGGCACCCAGCAGCTGTCCCGGGAGTGCCCCAGACGCCCACACGCAGCCCGGATCCCAGGCTCCCTCCCTGCCTGTGAACTGCGTCCAGGGGTGGCCGCCGTATGCAACAGGACTGACCGACTGGCCTGACCTCAGGGCCCAGCCCAGCCAGAGCCGCTGTCCCTGGACACCGGCTTCCCAGCCAGACACACTGGGAAGGCAGGGACCCCTGCAAGCCCCCGCTCTGGCCTCAGGGAGACCCGGCGCCAAACCCCCACGTGTGTGACCTCCCTACCCCCGGCGTCCTTTCCCAGAAGTGCCTGGAAGGTGGAGGTGAGCGGTGACCCCATCCTGAGAGGACAGAGAAAGCTGGTCCCAGTCCAGCTTCCGGTGGGCAGAATGTTTGCGGGGCACGAGTGGTCCAAGCCAGAAGCCCCGAGGGCTGGAGGTCGGTTCAGAGAGGAGGTGTTGGTGTTCCAATGCAGGAATGGAGGGTGGAGGGGTCAGGACCCTGTGTGGGCTGCTCGGGCTCTGGGAGACAGGTGCGGACCCGGGAGATCGGGATGTGGGAGGTGTAGACGCCCATACGGCACTGTGCGGAGGGTGATGGGGCTGGAGAGGCCAACCCCACAGGTGGGGGTACGGGGGACTCGTTTTCTCCTACTTGGCTGTGAACTCGATGAGGGCAGAGCCGGTCCCCGCTGAGCACCCCCGTCCTTCGCCAGGTGGGTGCCCGGTCACTGAGTAGAAGGAGCGAGTGAGTGACGAGATCATGATGACGAGGGTCTCCTGTGTCCCTCACTGTGGGTCCTAACTGCTGGGCGGACACAGAGTTTTGAAACCCCAGATCCGACGTTCCTCAACAGAACTTAGTCCCAAATCCCGAGGACACAGCCAGAGGCCAGGTGGGACGTCCCGCCAGCTCTGCATCTGAGGGAAAGCCAGGAGAGACGCTTGTCCCCGCCAGCAAAGAGACACGATGGGGAGGAACCCCGGCAAGCCGCGGCCGCACACCCGTCCGTCCACATGCACGTGGGGTGCTCCCCCACCGTCCTCCGCAGGATGGGCTCGTCCCCTCACGGTGTCCCTGGGGTGTGTTCAGTGTGTTTTCTGTGCACGCGGAGGGGAGGGAACGCCCCTCTCGGGTTTCCCGCTGACTGTGTGGCGTCAGTCCTCCGTGCCACGGAGGATCCGGAAAGCTCTGGGTCACCACAGGACAGGCTCAGACCCGTGGCCAAGCCCCCTCGGGCCAGAGCTCGGAACGCGCGCTGGGCATTTGGTGGCTTTGTCTCTCGGAAAGGCGGGAAGGAGAGCGCCGTTCTGGGAAGACAGCAGGACTCCTTGCGCCTTCCCGCTAAGCGCCTTCCCGCAAAGACCGCCGCAAACGCGCTGAGCACCCGCAGCGGGGCGCGCAGACCTGCAGGAGACGTGCGCTGAGCTGCCTTCAGCTGCCTGCAACGGCGGCCGCACCCCCACCCCCCGGGCCCCCAACGCCCCCCACCAGCCCTCCACACCCCCGTGCCCCCGCACCTTACTCCCTGGTCAGAACCTTCCCGCCGGCTCTGGGCTCCAGAGCAGAGCCCGCCCGTCGCAAGACCCCATCACGGGCACAGGGGCTGGGGTACGGGCTGTCTGGGGCCTGGGGGACCACTGTGGGACAGGCTGGTGGCCTGCGAATCCCCCCTCCCTTCCTTCACGCTGTGCTGGGCAGGGCGCTCCCCCCGCGGGGCCTGTAGCAGCAAATGGGGCGAAGAGGCAGAAAGGACTTCCCTGCAGAGCCGTGCAGAGGTCTCCCCGCCAGGCAGGCACCGCCGACCCCACCCTGAAAGTGCTGGGCTGCGGGAAATGGAAACGGGGTCCCCAGCAGGGAAGGGGAAGGTGCAGCCCAGGGGGGCAGCATGAAACCTTCGAGGAAAGTGATGGAGGGAGGGAGGAAGGAGGGGGAAAGGAGGGAGGAAGGGGGCAAAGAGGGGTGCGGCCCCACCAGTAAGGGCTGTAGATGTTTCTGAGGAATAAACAGAAACCTTTTAAATGGCAGAAACGCTGGTGAAAGGCAGACCTGGCAATGTTTCCCCGGCTGAGGAACAGTCTGGGAGCACAAGGACCGTGCCCCGTGCTGCTTCTGAGACCAAGAAAGAAGCCCAGATGACCCCGGGGCGCGTCTGGATCCCAGAACCTCTGAAAACGTCCACGTGCTTCCAGGGAAGAAAGAAAGGCGAGAGAAGGACACGGAGCTTATCCAGGGGGCCGACGCAGCCTGGCGGGCCCTGTCCCTGTCCCCCACGCAGCTGACTGTGTGGGGTCCACGGCACATGGCCCTCCCCTCCTGGCTGGGCCCCCACAAGTGTCCCAGCGGCTTCTCCGGGCCTGTGCCCCCTCCCTGGGCAGAGGTCATCAGAGTTCCCCGCCGTGCGATGGCGCTGGGGAGACGGAGGGAGCCAGGCCGGGTGCAGGCCTGTCCCCCCACGCTGCTGCCCCCGCCCCCGTGGGGCGGTCACGGCTTCTTGCACCCCTGTTCACCGCTGTTTGCGTGCGACTGAGCCCCTACAAAACCACACCAGTGACCCGGAGGGCACCGACTCTCCAGCTCTAGAAAACGTACTTCCCAGTGCTCTCACCACGGGGTCCCCCTGAGGGTGAGGACACAGCCCAACTCAGACCAGCTGCAGCGCGGAGTTGTTAATACATTTTGACTCTTGTGAGGAGACAGTCAGAGCCCCGGCAGGCTCCTGGCGACACGTGGTCGGGCTCCAGTCCCGTCTCCACACGCACCTGCTGACGCCACCTACACACCACCTGTCAGTCCTCAGGGCGGCTTCCCTCCTGCGGTCAAATCAGCGGCTAGCTCCTGCCTTCACGACCACACGCCACCAGACAGAGGGCGAGGGACAGAGCGCGGGCTGCACGGGACACGTCCTGATGGAGGCCGTGCAAGGGCCTGTGCTGGGGGCCAGCCCCCCCCATGAAGGGAACCTCTGAGTCAGCTAATCAGAGCACCACGCTCGCTGCGGGGGTGGGGGTGAGTGTCCCCATCACGGGCTGCGTGGGGCACTGTGGATGCCCCGCCGAAATCAGGGCAGTGACCAAATGAGGGGGGAGGGTGTTCGGGCCGGCAAACCCAGGTCCCATGCAGTGCAGCCCCTTCCTGGCTAAGAAGGGGGGAGCCCGGCCCCTTCCAGGGTGAGATGGGGGAGCCTGGGTAAGAAGGGGGGAGGCTGGCCCCTCCCTGGGTAAGACGGGGGGAGTCCGGCCTCTCCCCGGTGAGATGGGGGAGCCCAGCCCCTCCCCGGTGAGATGGGAGAGCCCAGCCCCTCCCCGGTGAGATGGGGGAGCCCAGCAGAGTCCTAGACCCAGGGCTGGGGCCTTGCCTCTTTCAGTTCTGCACCCTCCCCTCGTCCAGGACCAGGACTGTTTGTCCGACCCCATCCCTGATGCCCCAAGTTCAGGTGAAAACTCCTGGGTCTGCTGGAAACAGCCCTGGATGCCACCCTGTGCTGCCATGGGCCAAGTGGCTGACCTTGGACCTTCGACAGGGTCACACGAGTCATGTTAGAAAAGGTTTTACTTGTTTTCCCTGGAAGCAAAGCTGAGGAGCTCGTCGGGACCGTGAGCCATCCCTTACTGCTTCCACGCCGTCCTCCTGCACCCAGTGCAGACACACAGAGCCCTAGAAGGCTGGACGAGATGGTAACCCTCACCTGCAGGGAAGGGACGCTTGAGCAGAGCGGATCCGGGTCCTTCTCAAGGTCACGGTCGGGGGCCAGAGCCAAGTCTCACCCCAAACACATCCCCTAAGTCGGGCCTCGAGCACACAGCCATGCATGGGGCAGGGCGCTCCTCTGTGCACACCACGGTGTCTTCAGACCCAAACAGGGAAGAAACCTTGTGCTTTTAAGGAGGGGTGCATCTGGGAAAAAAGAGGGTGCCTGGGGAGCTCCGTTGGTCCAGCGTCCAGCTCCGGGGCTCAGGGTCTCCGGCGGGAGCCCCGCGTCAGTGTCTGTGCCCTCTGCAACCCCCCATCTCTCGCTTTCCCTCTCCCTCCAATAAATAAATCTTAAAAAAAGAAAAAAAGAGGGGCACATCTGGGCTGCCGCATGCTGGCTCAGCACTAAGGGGGCAGGCGCAACCCGCCCCCGTCAGTGCACCCCGGGAGCCCTCAGCCCTCAGACGCTGCTGGTCCTGGTTTCGGGCCCGAGGTGTCTGGAGACAGCCACACGGAGGGAACACGGGGTCTGGTCTTCACAGAGCTCGAAATGCCTCCCCCAGGACGCGCGCCAGCTCTAGCCTTGGCAGCTGCGTGGACCTGGCAACCAGAGCGAGAGGCCCATTTGACAAATTAAAGATGTGAGAAAGGACAAAGTCTCTGGAAATTTCCATCCCCGTGCTGGGGGTTGCATCTGGTCACCCCCCATCGGGTCAGCAACGCAGGTGGCTCTCTTCCTGCCCGGAGGCTCAGCAAGGCTTGTTTCCACGTGCCCGAGAAGGAAAAGTCGGCTCTTAGCTCCTGCTGTTCGGTAAACACGAGACGCCCTCAAAGGCAGAATCCAGAAGACATGTTTGTCTTGGACGCGCGATGTCCTCGGTCCGGGCCGCTTGCTGCGTGGGATCGGATCAGGCCCAGTGACACTGTGCTCTTGTGGGCACCGGTTTAAGTTACTATTTGTGCCTGCAGATTTCGGCATTTTCAAAGTACACTTACCATTTTAAAATCCAGAGCGAACTCGAACACAGCCTTGAGGTCCATGCAAGCGGCAGGGCCGTGGTCCGTGGCTGCCCCAGCCTCAGCCCTGGCCTGGCACACCCATGACTCACAGACGCTTCCAGAAACCCACAACTCCAGTCTCCTGGGTGGCGTGCCGGCTCCCTGCAGCCTCCGTGGGAGCACAGAGAAACTGCACGTGGTTGAGGGGAGCGGTGCGGAATGCACGCACTTGGGAAACGGTCTCTGAAATCAGGGTCCTGAAGGAGTCACCCCGAGTCTCTTCCTGCCCCTCGGGAACCGCCTGTCCCCAGGCAGCCACCGACCTGCTCGGTCACCTGAGATTCATTTCATTTCCCTGAACTCTGCAGGGAGGGGGGCGTCAGCGTGCGGGCTCCCAGCCTGGCCCTGAGTCTGCAGAGCCCCGGCTCCCCCGGCTGGGACTGTCCCGGGCTCGCAGCGTCTGTCCTCACCGCACTCGGCCCGCATCACCAGCGAGTTCCCGTCTGGGGCCTTATGCATGAAGCCGCTGTGAACACTGACTTCAGTTTCTCCCGGCGAGCTCAGAGCGGGGAGAGCTGGGCCGCAGGAACCGTGTGTCTCTAACTTTTTAAGAAAAGGCCGACCCGTGTGTGGGGTCGCCTCCCGACGGCAGCGGCATCCAGACGTGATGCACCCCCCCGCACCCCCCCAGCACCTGGTGGCCAGTCCCCTGCTGTGAGCCGTCCCAGCCCGCAAGGTGCTATCTCCCTGATTTCCCCGAAGTAAAATCTTTGCTTTTGCTCCCCTTCATACTGTTTTCTTTAAAAATATATATATAAATCAACTTTACTTATAGTTGTAGATTTCTAGAGAAATTGTAAATACATTACAAAGATTTTCCACAGGTACCTGGTTTCCCCTTTACAAATTCTCACGTCGTTGCCCTCCATTTGTTACAATCAACAAACCAATATTAACGCGGTATTGTGAACTAAGCGGTCAGATTTCCTCAGTCCCCCAATGTCCCGCTCTGTCCGAGGATCCCATCCAGGACACCACTTGACATCGATCACGTCCCTTTCCATCTCCTCTTGGCTGTGACCATCCCTCTGAGGACCCTTAGTGTTAGGCAGAGAGGCCCAGTCAGGCATTTGGGCAGACGCCCCTCACTGGGATTCCCATGGTGGTTCTTCATGGGTGGACCGGGGTCAGGGGCTGTTGGGGGGAAGACCGCAGAGGGGAAGTGTCCATCTCCTCCCATCCGGCCCACGTGCCTACAGTCAGCACGACCTGTCACTGCTCACGTGGGCCATGGTCACCTGGCGGAGGAGGGTCTGCCGGGTGTCCCCACCCCACGTGGGTCCTTCCCTTCCCTGCACTGTCCCCTGCGGCACAGCCACACCTAAGAAGGGGGAGGCACACTCCGCTCCCCGAGGACAGAGCGGCTGTGCAGACACGGGGGTTCTCCTTCGGAGGAGAGAAATAGGTTTCGGACCAGCGCACGTGAGCCGCGGACCATGTCCGTGCGCTGTGGGTAGTTCGTACAGAGCGGGCTGTGATCCAGCACGACTTCACTCTGTGGCTGGCGCCGGTCCGGCTCTGGCCACCGGGAGCCCCTTCAGGTGGCTCCTCTGTCCCTCTGACACGCCCGTCAGGGTGGGGGCTCCCTCCTTTCTGGCTCTGCCTGGTGCTCCAGCCCCACCCCACCCCTCCCAGGGGCAGGTCCTGCCTGATCTGGAATCAGCGTTTCTGCGGGCGCCCGGGTCTCTCTCCCCAGGGAATGGTGTTATAAGCCAACACCTGGGACTGGACATGCCCCCGGCTGCCGGGCCCTCCCAGCCGATGGAGAAGGAGATTCAAGAGTGAGCATCAGCCTGTGTGCTTACACGCACCCCGAGTGCGTCCTCATGGAACCATCTGTGTCTCCACTAAGCCGAACAGGAGTTCTGGCTGCATCCCTCACCGCACGGGTCACTGCAGCCTCCTCCTCCCACAGGGAGACCCCTGGCTCCCCCGCTCAGGAGCCCAGCTCCTGTCTCTGGGGACAGCAGCAGCGGAATTAACTGGCTCCCCGGGAAGCCCCCTTCTCAGCTGGAGTGCGGTCCTTGGGTTCTGTCCCTGAGGCGCCCACGGACTGTGCTCTGTGGCAGAGTGGCCGTTCCCTCGCTGGTGGGCAGCTCCCCGTCCACAGTGCGGATTCTGCACACGATTGTAACACGGCTGCATGTCTGTGACCTCCCGGAGTCTGTTCTAAAGTGTTTCTTCGTGGATGTAGGGTGACATTTCTGACTGTGTATGCCTACTGGTGGGGAGCCTTCCGTTTTTGAATGTCTGGAAAAGTCTACTCACCTCCCGTTCTACAAGACCATTTCCTGGGTGTGGACGTGTACGTTGACTTTCTCTGAGCGCCTTAACGGCATCGCCACACAGGTCCTCGCGTGTGTCCTCTCAAGGACGAGCCTGTGGCCACTCTCACTACTGCCCCTCTGCGGAGTGTTTTCCTCTCTTTGCTGGTTTCACAATTTTTCTCTTTGTCACTTGTACTGAGCGGCTGATCGTAACTGGCCTTAGCTTGGGGGTTGTTGGGAGTCTTGGCTCTGTGGGTTGACGTTCAAATATTTATCTGTCCACCTCTGTGCACCTGTCCCCAGTGCGCTCTTCTCTGTTCGGTTAAAGTATGTGTTCCCTGCAGGCAGCTTCTGTGCAGCCGTATCTTCGAGTTCACTAATCTTTTCTTCAGCAGTGTCTAACCTGTCATTAATCCCATCCAGTGTGTTTTCACCTCGGACATAGCAATTTTTGTCTCTGCAAGTGTGATGTGGGTCTTTCTGTATGTTCCGTGTCTCTTTATCAAGCTCATTCTCTCTCCACCCTGTTGGTTGCAAAAATGTACTTAAAATAATTGCTTTAAAGTCCTTGTGTACTAAATCTGTCTTCTTTGTCATTTCTGGATCTACTTCTATTGATTGATTTTTATCCCCGTTTTTAGTCATAGTTTTCTGCTCTTTTGCAGGCCTGATAATTTTCAGTTGGAGGCCAGAATTATGATTTTACGATGTAGCATAATGGATATTTTGACATTCCTATAAATATTCTTGAGCTTTGCTCTGGAATGCACTTTAGTTACTTGGAAACAGTTTGTTTCTCTCAAGGCTTGCCTTCAACTCTTAGGATCAGGGCCGCTTGTAGCCCAGGGAGGCTTTCCCCCTCCTGCCGGGGCAAACCCTGTGAGTACTCTACTCACACCCCCATAAATTCTGAGGTTTCCCCAGCTTGAGGCGAGCAGGCATTATTCCCACCTTGCAAGCACTCTGGGGGTGGGGTTTTGCCCTCTTCCCCTTTCGGGGTTCCTTCCCCGGCCTTGAGGCTTTGCTCTCACACACACCGTGATCAGCGCTCACCAGACTACTGCGTGGGAGCCGCTGCGGATTCCTGCAACTCCCTCGGGGCAGCTGTTCTCTCTGTGGGACTCTGTCCTGTGACCCCCACGGCCTTCACTCTCAGATCCTCGACGTGGGAACCCAGCGGGCTCTGCCTGGGCTCCCCTCCCCGGCACTGAGGGGAACTCAGTTCTCACGCCCCAGGAACACTGCGCCATACTGCCTGGAGTCCGCCGCAGGAACTGACGCCTCATAGACTTGTCTGGTTTTAGTTGCTCCATGTGGGAGACCGAGTGTGGGCTCTGTGACTCGGCCTCAGCCGGGGCTGGAAGCCTTAAGAGCAGCCTCGGCCTCCGGAAGGACTCCCCAGAGGCCACCCCCATCTTAAATCGTACTGGGGCTTCCCTCTAAGTTGGTGTGTGGTATACGTGTGGTCAGCGCGTGAGGGGCGGTACGTGCGTCCGTACGCTGGGGGCTGACTGCGTGTCACTTGCCACAAAAGTAGTGGTTCAAGCCTGAGCTCCCTGCCCGATCGTTTGCTTCAGATTAGGAGGCAACCTGTGCCGGTTTAGTGCCCGTTTCTAGAAGTCCCATCTTCCTCTGCTCACAGCCCCTGCCCCACGCCTGGTTAGCAGTGTCCAGACCCTCAGCGACGGCCCCTGGGCCACATGTGGGGACAAGAGAGATCTCCACGTTCCGAGTCAGCAGCTACAATCCTGACCACGAGGACCCTGCAACGTCAAAGTTCTGGTGTCATAAGGAAGGACACAGGTCACGCAGTCTAAGCCGACCGAAATCTGCTCTACCACAGTGGGTGGCAAGCTATCGTAGGACACGACACCCTGCATTTTTATTTTACACCTTGTTACTGCCGGCACGAATGCAAAGTTTTGTTTGCTCCTCATGTTCGCCTCAGTTACGATTATCAGAAGAGTGATACACCCAAAGCTGCGTATCATTCAGACCTCGTGCTCCCCGATCTTACCAACAAGACACTGGGTGAGGGGCGCCCGGGGGGCTCATTCAGTGAAGCCTCTGCCTTCAGCTCAGGTCAGGATCTCGGGGTCCTGGGATCGGGCCTCGCATCCGGCTCCCTGCTCAGTGGGGAGCCTGCTTCTCCCTCTCCACTGCTGCTCCCTCTGCTTATGTGCTCGCTCTGCCAAATAAATGAATAAAATCCTGAATTAAAAAGAAAAAAAAGACGCTGGGGTGAGTTCACCATCTCCAAGGACACACTGGGCTGGCAGACAGACGCCACGTGGTTCGTGTGGCCGGGGAGGTGGACTGGGCTCAAGGATGCGTTCTTTCCTTTTCGTGGATCTCACACCGCAGGGGCATGAGAAATGCCGTATTTGAAAGCACAGGGAACAAGCCCGCAGTGACGGGAGCTCCGGGGGGGTCCGCGGCCTGCTGAGCACCCCGTGCCTTTCCGCGTCACCACAACCAGGGCCGGGCAGGCTGTGCGGGCCATCCGCCGAGAGAGCAGTCTCGGACGAGTCACGCAGGTGCCCCAAAGAGACATGTGAGGCTGTGGCTCTCCCTCCCTCTCTTGTCCGGCCCCCCAGAGCGGAGGGGGGTCGCCCAAAATACTTCTGCCAATGGGATGGTCAAAGCACAGCGCTCTCGCCGTGTCACCGCGGCCGCGTGCGGTTCTCATTCTCAGCAGCTGCTGCGCGTTGCCGTTCTCCATGCGCGTGCGCCCCTCGTCCTTGTGGGCACCACCTCGCCAAGCGCGACATGCACATCTGTGCAAACGTACCTGGTGTGCGGGGACCCGGCCCGGACGCGGTCTGGGGTGCCGACCCCTCGTGCTTGGCCGTCGGGCTGGACGGGGTCTTCGGGGGAGGGTGGGTCCGCGGACAGTCGTTTCCTTTAGGATTTCTGCCGCTGGCATCCTCGAATCCATCTGGTTATTGACTTTGACCTTCAAACTCAGCTTTCGGCTGCCTGAGGCTCCAGAGAGGGAAGCCTCTGGCCTGGCTCCCTCCTGCTGGGTGTCGCCCTACCCTTCCGTGCTGAGCCCCGTGAGCGACGTCCAGGAAGGCGATGGCCCGGAAAGAAACTTTGACTTTTCCTCCGGAATTCCTGTCTCTGAGCGAGCCGGGATCTACTCAGACTCCGGGGCAGCGGAGCCCAGAGTTTGGCGCCGGCTGGGAGCACATCGGAGACCCCTGCGGCCAAAGTCATCGAAATCAAAAGCCTCGATGATACGTCGAACGTCGGTGAGTTCCCAGAATCTGATATTCTGAAGCAGTGGCTGTGAGCAGTCCCCCAGGAGCGACCACGGGAACCAAGACTGGGTGTTCATCACTTACACACGCAGGCGCCCTGACGCCCGACGGCTCGGGGCCATACCTTCCTGCACGGAAGTGGCCGACGAGTGTCCTCGGACAGAATTCTCCGCGGAGCAGGTTCTTTCCTCTCACACGCTCCTTTGAAAGCGTTTCCCAGAAGTTTGGGGGACCCGCCGGCGTGTCACGGCCAAGCGTCCTGCGGTGGGACAGCGCGTGGATTCTCTCCCGGAACGTGCTGGAATCCTGCGGAACAACGACAACCACTGCCGCCACATCCGCAGTGACGGCTCACTGCTCCTTTAGACGCCTGCGGAGCCGGTCTGACAGGTTTGAAAACACCTTTCCCCTAAGCTCATCCGAATGAAGGAGAGAAAACAGCCATCGGTAGTCACCAGACATGACTGAGATCGTAGCCTAGACTCCCTGCCTGTCAGCCGGTTTCTGTGATTGTGGGACGGACCTGCTTTCTGCCAAGCCCACCAGGTAGTTCTTCTCCCTTATGGCTGGAAGTTCTGCAGCTCCGAGGAAATACAGCGATACTGAAAGCCCCAGCAGCCAGCGTTCCGGCCGAAGGGAGCCCTCCGCCATCCTCTGAGCCGCCGTAATAGTGGCTTCTCCCCGCACCTCTGCCTCAGGCGAGGGGCTCCTGATAGCCCCCGTTCGTGGAGCCCTTTGCTCCCAGTACCAGGTTAAAGACCCTCAGTCCCTCGATCTCGTCCCTCCGGCCCGTCTGAAACACTCACGCTGCTCTGCTGGGGGCTGACGGGGGACCCAGGCGCCACCCTGTCGCCCTCAGAAGAAAGCATCCTTTGCCTTGGTGCTGATTTTGCCTGTTGCTCAAGGTCACGGCCGCGCCAGAGCTGGGAGTCCGCTTTCTGCCTGTCGAGGTTCCGGTCCACTTGAAAGCAGGTCCTGGCTTAGCCGTTCCTAAGTTATAGGCGGACGAAAGTGCTGTGGGCTTGAACGTCTCAGAGGAAGAAAAAAGATTAGGGAAGTATCAGCTTTGGGTGAGGGTCACGTCTGCCCCTGAATCTTCGTTCGCGTCTGCTAGTGAAAAGGAGTAAACGAGACTCTTTTGTGTAACTTTGCAGTTTCCTTGTGTTACCAGATGGCTGAGGTCTTGACCCCAGGGGTTTGCGAGGATGGGTGTTGAGTGCGGTGAGAGCAGTTCACGGGACAGCGGCGGTCTGCGTGCGGGCCGCGGCAGGGAGCGATGTGCTTCGGGGGGAGATGTCCACGTTTTCGACTTCTGAATAAACTGTGTGAAAACAGTGTGAATATGACGTGTCTTAAGGCAAATGTGGGGGTCCCCGGGGGAGCTCGTCGGTGCAGCGTCAGCCTTCGGCCCGGGTCAGGATCCCAGAGTCCTGGGATCGAGCCCCGTGTCGGGATCCCTGCTCTGCGGGGAGCCTGCCTCTCCCTCTGCCCGCCTCCCGCTTGTGCTCTCTCTCAAATAAATAAAATCTTAAAAAATTAAAATAAAATTCAGCTTTCCTGGAATTGTCTTCCTCTATGCTGTGGAACCTGAGTCTAACCACGTGGGTTCCGCGAGGCCGTGCGACCCAGAGCTGCCCCTCCCTGTGGACAATCCAGCACGCCCTGCCCCCGGGACCGCCCAGGACAGTCCTTACCTACAGCTGGTCTTCCTCGAACAAACGAGAATCCTTTTATCACACATTTACTCTTAGAGATGACTTTGGACTCAGTTTTCTGAGTTGGGCACAACCACACTGACCGTATTCTGATGAACGTCGTGTTCACCGTGCGGACCCGACCGTCGGGGAGACGCAGCCCGGCCCACGGAGTCTCCCCATGCAGGCCCGTGGCGTGCCTTCCCGCTTACTCAGACGTCCGGCTGACGAGCTGGTTGTCTCCCCACAGACACTCTGCACGCGTACTTATGTACTTTTTTAACCAGCTGCTTTACTCAATTCTCTTACGGTTCTAACACTTCTGGGGGCATTTCCTTAGGCTCTTAGGGTCTCCTGAATCCATAGCCCCTGAAGTTGAGTAGCTCCTGGGCGGGACTCTGAGCCCCTTCCCTGCCTCACCGGGGACAGCTTCAGCCCTCCGCGTGCCCTCCATGGTGCAGGCCCCCCCCACCCTGCCAGGGAGCGGCAGGTGCCACCACTGGGTGAAGACAGGCCCACAGACATGGACCGCTGGGCTCACGCCAGTGCCTTGAAGGCAGGGACATGGCTCCCTGTCCTCTCTCCCTGCGTCCCCACGGTCAGCCCTGCTGTGTTCTCATCTCCTGCCACACACAGCTGGTGGGGGTGGACCTCAATCTGGGCAGTGGGGCAGCTGGCATGGCCCAAGCCCAGAGGGAGCATGAGGGACCACTGGGGAGGGACCCCAGGGCGTGCCGTCCACACCACTTTCCACGGGCCAACGCCGTCTGCTGGCTAGTGGCCGCCGTGCCGGACAGCACAGGTCTCAGAGAAGGCAAGAAGCGCCCAAAACCTCTGGTGACTGGGGCAGGACCACGGGCAATGGAGCCCGGCCCGAGCTGGGCTTGGGCTGATGGCAGGATGGCTCCTGGACGCAGACATCGCCAGGAGCAGGACGACAGTGGGAGAGTAGCCGCATCCCGGCCACACCGGGGGCCTGCGTTGATCCCACTCTGTCTTGGGCCACGACTAGGGCTCCTGGGGGACCATGGCTGGTCAGCAGCAGATGGCCGAAGCGTGTCCTCAGTGTCCGGAGGCCCGGCACCCTTCCCGGGACCTCAGGGTCTCCCAGGGCCCGTGCACAGCCCCCGTCGAGGTGTGGCTTTGGGGCCACGACAGGCAGGGCAGGTTCCGGGTCTGAGCCGACAGAGAGGCCGTGTCACCTGCTTGGGTGGACGGGAGACCACCAGGGGCGCGATGGGCTCAGGCTGGAGGCGGGCGGCGTCGGGCTCCGACTACTCTCAGCGCTTCACAGTGTGAACCGCTGCCGCGTGCACGGACGGCCGTGGCCAACGCAGGCAGGGGTCTGCGAGCGAAAGGGAAACGCCCTATCAGGGAGCAGCCGGACCAGCGTCGCCTGCCACGGGGAGCCGGCAGCGCTCGCTGGCTGTGGGGCCCCTGGCGGCCTCGCCCCACACTCAGAAAGCCCACACGTCTCCCCAGCACTGCCCCCGGCTGGACGGACCCCAGAAGCAGAGGTAATGGGCCTCCCTCCCCTGCCCCACAGGAGGCCCGTCTCGGCCCCCTTTCAGCCCCAAGTGGGGCGAGCAGAACGTGACTCCGGCTGGCTCTGGTGCAGGCTCCCGACCAGGGCACCGCTCCCACCCCATCTGGGTCTCAGGCAGAGCGGAGTGATGCCACATTCCGGCCCGGACAGGCCCCGGACCTGTGGCTGGGCTCCCAGGCCTCCGCTTTTCATGGGTGCCCGGGAGCACCCTGCCAGACAGCTCAGACCAGCACCCTAGCAGGACACTTATGCCCAAGCTGCCCCATCTCAGGGGACAGTGTCCTGGGTGGGGACCTGGTGAGCTCAAGACAGACGGATGCAGGACCTTGCCATGCCCAGATAAGCAGCTGTCCCCTCCCCACCCAGCGCTGGTGAGAAGTGTCCAGACTGATGGGAAAAGGGGGGGGGCAGCGAGTGCGGCCAGAAGCACCTTCGATGGTCCCGTCTGCCCGAACCCGCCCAGTGCCCCCCGCGCCCCATTACAACGTGCGGGCCCCTTGCGGAGAGAGGACCTCCTCTGTCGCTGCCGTGCTGCGTGGCGTCCTCGCCGCCCCCTTGACCCTTGTGGTGCAGCGGGGCCAGCCCTTCCCCACCCTGCCAGCCTCGCCGGAGGACCAGTCCCAAGGAGGGCAGGCGTGGCCCAGCCTGTGGCTGCCCCGCGGGCCGGCGTCCTGGGATGTCACCGGCTGCACCGGTGGAGCGAGAATCACTAGCCGACCGCTGGGCGGGGCGGACCCGAGGGCCCTGCGGCCACGCTTGGAAAGCAGAGCCCAAGGATATGCATGAAGCCTCACGGGCAGCCCCGAGGAGGCAGGGAGCCCCTCTTCAGTGCACAGGGGAGGCGGGCGAGGTCACAGACCTTCCCCTCGCTGCGGCCCGTGTTGCTGACGGCGCCGTGGCGGCTCATCGGAGCCATGAGCAACCATTCCCTCTTGTTGGCGAGCATCACCGGGATCTCTAAGGGCGGCGAGGGCGGTGGGTGGTGAGGACAGACTTCCGCAGGACCCTGGCACCGCCCAGGCTGGGCAGCCTGACTCCATCCCACAGCCGCGGCCTCTGTGGGCCACACCGGGATGGTTAGCCCTGACATCCAGCCTCAGAGTGGCCTCTCAGGTGGGGACACATGGCTCCGGCTCTCCCCAGCAGCGTCTGGATTTGCCCCGCGGTTACCCCGTGGGAAAGGGGAACACAGGAAAGCCGTGGGTGCAGGGGTGGGGGGAGGGGGTGCAGAGGGAGTGGAAAGAGGGTGCACGTGGGGGAGGGGTGTAGGGGGCACGGAGGGAGCAGCCCATGCCGGGCTCCACTGACTGCACATGCCCAGCCTAGGGCTTGGCCGCTCTGAGCCCTGGCGCCTGGTATGGGGGCTCGACCCCAAACCTTTGCCCTCTGACAGGACGTGGGCCACTTGGGCCCAAGTCAGGCCCTCCCTGGGACGTCCCACAGCAAGAGCGTGGGGCATGGAGGGCGGGTGCGTGGGCTGTGGCCCTGGGCCCTGGCCTGTGGGCGGCTGGTCTTCAGGGGGCCTGAGTGGGAGAACGCTGCCCCCAGGCAGGATCCCCTCCACTGCACATCAGCCCCCGCTTTCCACTCGCCATCAAGGCCGAGAGGACCCCAGGACCGGGAGCCAGGCTGGCGGCCTCGGCTGGTGACCCTTGGTGCGGCCAGGAGCCCAGCCAGTGACAGCTGCGCCCCAAGCCACGGGCCCCCCGGCGCTCGGGCGGCAGGACCAGCACCGGGCAGGCTATCTGCACAGCCTCAGGAAAAACTCAGTTAGCTTTAATTAGTACACATGTAAGCCATTTTAATTAGTTTTAGCTAATTTTAAACCTTTAATTAGTTAAAAACCAGGGTGTTCACACAAAAAATGTCAGATTCCAGCCTTCTTTTGAGAAGTCGGCATCACTAGCAACACCAGTCCATCCCCCAGTGGGGCGAGCAGGGGTCACTGAGCAGAACAGAGGCCAGGGGGCCTGAGGGAGATGGGGGCAGTAGCGGGATGGGGAGTCCCGGGCAGTGGGGGGCGCTTGGGGGAGGGGGAACCCTGGGGGAGATCAAGGACCTGGGGGAGCTGGGTGGCTCTGGAGGAGATCGGGTTCCCTAACGGAGATGGGGAGCCCAGGGGGAAAACGGGGGGCCCGAGGGAACGATGGAGGCCCTGGGGAGTGGGGGATTGTGGGGGTTCCTGGGGAGGATCGGAGGCCCTGGTTCCCCAGGCTCCATCCAGACTCTTGCCTCCCCGTTTCCTGCCGTCCCTGCATCTGGAGAGCCTGCAGCCTTGGGTAGGGCTCCTTGTTTTCATCTGGGGTGGGACCGTGGGCTCTATTTAGGCAGTAACCCTACAGATCAGGGGCCACGACGTTCCCTCCCCAGTGACCGCCCAGTGGCAGCAACCGCCCTCCTCTGGGGACGCCCATCATGCTCCCTCTCTTCAGGGGAGCACGGCTGCGGCCTGAAGGGGCCCTTCCAGTGGCCACCCAGCTCCTCGTGCCGCTCTTCCCATGCCCGTGTCCCCCAGTCAGCGGTGCGTCGAGCTTCGTGGCCCTGACCCACGACCTGTGCCACTGCCCGTGGCACGGGGCCTCCTGCCCACACGTGGCCTCCTGCACCAGAGCTCGCTGATTCTCACTGAAACGTAGCCCCTTCCCGTCAGCCGCTGAGCAGTGGCGTGGAAGTGTCAGCCGCCTCCTGCCCCACCCCGGGGCTGGCCAGGCTCCGCGGGGCTCCCCTGCAGGCAGGCAGAGCCTGGGGCACGAACCGCACTCCTGCCTGGCTTTCTGCCCCTCCCCCGACCTGGCCTTGCCAAGGTCAGGGGGTGCAGTGACCCTCGGAGTCGGCAGGAGGAGCTGCCAAACCCGCTGTCTCTGGAATTGCCGTGCAGCCGGGGCACCCTCAGGGCCACCACACGGCCTGGCCCGTCCATCCCCTGTCAGCTTGGGCCCGAAGGGCAGGAGGCTAGTCAGCGTCAGTCCCAGAGCTGGAGGCAGGGGAGGGCAGGGGAGGGCCATGTGGGACTCTGGGGCCAGACCTTTCCAATCTCACCTCTCCCTGCAACACCTGCTGCCCGCTGACCCCGCGGCCAACAGAGCCCAGCCAGTGGCCACTGCCATCAAGCTCTAGCCTCAAGGTCTGTGACCCCCCCCACTGCCGGGCACCTGCTCAGGGGTCACCAACACGGCCAGAGGCCACGGGGTGCCAACTGTGCATGTGGTTAGCAGCGAGAACCCTGTCCGCCGTCGTCCCTGCATTCAGGGAGGGACATGGTGCCGCCCCTCGGCTGGTGGAGCGTTCCCCGCTGGTCACTCCACACCACCCTCTCTGCCCCACCTGAGCCCACACTAGCAAGCAGGGCTGTGGTCACGTGCCCCTCAGGGCCCTGCGAGCTCACCTCTGCCCACCACCATGTCCAGTCCCCACCTGCCCACCCACCGGCCAGATCGCGAAGGTCAGGGTGGGCCTTGGGGCTCCCAATGCAGTCCCGGCTCTCGCGAGCCGAAGGGCAGCACCGCATTGTCGCCTGAGGAAGCAGGACGCGATGCCAGGAGCCGCCTGCCTCCTGGTGGCCGCGTACCCAAGCTGGACATGTCTCCACAGCATCGCGTCCAGGAAAAGGAGTGAAAGAACAGCGTTTCCAGAGAGGACGGTGCCGGGAGGACGTAAGACGAGTCAAAAAACAGGACGCGACATTCTGGGGACATAAAATCACGGAACAGCCCTAGAAGCCCTGAGTTCTCGATGAGGGCCCTTCTGCTGGTCGGTCTTCCACTTAAAAAGTGGAAGCAAGGCGTGATGTTAGAACTTGATCAGTCTGGACGGTCGTTCGAAGCCAAACGAAAGGGGAAAGGAAACAACCACGAACACCAAGAACAAAACTCACCGGCAGGTTGTCCGCCGGCAGCACGCGGTGGTAGGAACAGTCGCCTAGCGCAGTGACGGCTGCCCCAGCTGGAGAAGCCAGGCGTGCGCCCGCCGGTGCGCAGGTCCACAGGGCACGGTCTGCTGTGCGTGGGGCTGCGTGGCCGGCGCGGGGAGGAAATCCCGGTGCCTGCTCCAGCCTGGCTTTGTCCAGAGGCCATCATGCTCGGTGACCGGACACAGAAGGACCTCCCGTGAGGCCCCTAGAGTCCTCAGCTGCAGAGGCCGGGGTTGGGGGTGGGGGGGTGCTCCATGGGGGCGGGGGAGGGGCTGTGCTCTGGGGAGAAGGAAAACCCGGATGGTTCAATGGCATGACCTGGTGTCACTGAGCCGCACCCTGAGAAGCGGCCGACTCTGTACATTTCACGTTTTATGTATTTTGCCGTAATTTATAAGACAACAATAGTGAGGCCCAGGCCACAGATGTGATGGGGGCCCCCGCCTGCCGCTGGGGGTGGGGACGGGGGTGCGCAGCCCGGGAAGTCCGGTTGGGGCTCGCCTGGGACTCTGTCCTGGGTTATCCTCGTGGGGGAACATTCGTTACAACCCAACACAGTCCTGCATCACACAGGCACTTCTGAAACGGGTCGTGCCCCTCGTCCTCATATGCAGCCGATGGACGGGGGACACCCTCCGAAGGAATGGACCCGCAGGCCTCACCGGTCACCACCGGGGGGGGCTGCCCCCACCCCCTCTTGGGGAAGCAGCCCCCGCTTCTGGGAGCTCCCCCAAACTGGGAGACACCCAGCCCCTGCCTCTCAGTCGGGGGTCCTCTTGGGGCCAGCACATTGTAAATTTGGGAGAATCTGTCTGCTTGGGGTTTCTGGAAGGAAAGAGCTTTTGTTGCTCAGGATCTCGAGTATTTTGTGTACTTGTTGGAGCACCCTCCCGCTACCCGGACCCAGGAGAAGGGCAGGCGGAGGGGCAGAGCCGTGCGGCCGGGGATGGGCTGGGCCCAGGCGACCTTCCAGGACAGAGCGCAGGAGCCGCTCATGGCTCAGCCAGGGGGCTGGGGAATGGGGCCTGCACTGTGACTCGGCTGGTTCTGGACCAGGTTCATCCTGCCGTCCCCACACAGGACCCTCAGGAGGCCTGCCTGCAGGGGCCGGGTCTCCGCACACCAGGGGGCTGAGCTCCAAGCAGGGGGCCTGTCCTCCCCAGCTGGGCTCCCTGGGTGGCCTTCCTCCAAGGGAGGACCGACAGCAACTTGGAATGGTGATGCTGAAACGTGCAAGCAGAGTCTGGACAACTCCCGCCGCTGCCGCTGTGATTCCTTGTGGCTGCTGTGAGCTACACACAGTATTTCAACTCGAATCAGGGAAGTTAAGAATGATGCAGTTTCGAGCTGCATCTCGGTCTCCGGGGGCCACCGGGGGCCACAGGTAGCGTCTCCGTCATCATTCATTCTGCGCAGCTCACACAGGGCTCGTGCCGGAATTCACGACGGGCCTTACAGCTCAGACAGGACCCATCACCCAGTGCTTAAACCACGCCAGAGAGTGGAGCAGACTCGAGCAAAGACGCGCTCGCTAGCGAGCACAAGAGGGCGGCCCGATGTCCGGATGGCTCGTGGAGGAGGCAGAGGCAGTGCATCGCTCCCGCTCCGAAGGCTAACGTTTCAACGACGCTAAGTGTGGACGAGGACACGGACCGTCCGACGCTCCGGTCTAGGAGGACAGTCAGGCAGTTTCCAGCAAGGCTCAACGCGCAGCTCCCGCTGGATGCCGCCGTGCGCTCCCGGGCAGCCCCTCGCGAGAAGGGTAACTTCTGCTCCCACCGAACTCGGGCTCACACGCTCTTGGCATGTTTATTTAGAATCGCTGAGCTTGGCGACAACCCAAGCATCAAGGAAGGGAGGATAAACGCGCTGTGGGCCGCACCTGGAAAGTGTTGGAAGAGCGGGAAGAAGCGGGTGGAGAGGCGAGTGCGAGTCCCCGTCCCAGGAAACCGTCCTGGCAGGAAGCCACGGGCCGCTGCGACCTGGAGGGAGCGGGGTGGGAGGACGGGCTGGGGAGGCCCAGGCTCTCTGGACGGCCTGCTGAGCGTCTACACGGCGCAGTGAAGGCTGTGATGTCGGAACACGCTGAACTGCAGACGCGCCACGGGTCTGATTTATTGCACGTGAATTGCACCCCAATAAAGTGGATGTTTTGAAAACCTGCAGTGCCGCAGGTAGGAAACGTCAGGTTGAGAGCGCGGCCCCCATCTCCCTCCCTCCTGTCCTGCTCTGGTGGTGCAGATCGGGGCGGAGGGGGGGGTCCCAGAGAACAAGAGGCTGGGGCAGAGGCCACAGTGTCAGGGAGGGGCTGCCCAGGCCTTCCTTACTGGGAGGCAGGTGAAGCGGCCAGAGCGCTGGACTCTGGCTCTCGGTCACAGGTGAGACACAGTGCCCTGGAGCGGCGTGGGGGTGACACAGGTCAGGTGTGCCCTGGGCTGGGGTACACCCGTGGCCATACAGGCCTCCACGTGACTTGCTCGCATCTCCCACAGAGACCCCCTCCCTGGATGAAGACCCCCTCATGTCTCCTGCACTGCGTCTCCCCAGGCCCCAGGCCAAAGATGCCCTCAGACCAGGAATGGCCAGCGTGACCAGCGCCCACCTGAGTCCTGTCCCCACCTGGCCACCTTCCTGACTCCAGACCCACGCATCCCTCCCAGTCCGTCCCCACCCCCCACCCCCCGCCGCCGGCCTCTTGGCACCAGGCAGCTCCTCCTCATGGTCTGAGACCCTCCCTGGTTGGGGGCTGCCTTTGCAATCCCCCACAGAGACCTGGATCCTGGACCCCCCGCAAGGGGCAGCTAGGGGTCCCCATCCACCCTCCCACGTGCAACCAACATTGTTGGTGTTATGTCCCAAAGAATTGACATTTCTGGACGTGAAGGGTGGTTTCTTGTTGGAGCTCCCTTCATTACTTTGTCTTCCTGAATCTCAGAAATGAACCTGAAAAGGTGTTTGCTGAGTTTCAAAAACCAAAGGCCCCCCCGCCCTGAGACCTGGGGCAGAACTGCGTGAAAGGGGGCGGGGGTGCAGCTCTGGGCGGCACTGTCCTCCTAGCCATCTGGGGGTCCGGACCAGGGCCTTATGGTGGTGGTCCCCAGACCCCCTGATGGTAAGCTGCCCTCAGTGCTTGCCAGGAACCCCGTTTTCATTGTATTTTGTGGTCAAATTGCCAAGAGCATTCTCTATGCCACATTTTTTTTCATTTTTATTTTTTGAGGAACCATACTTTGAATTTTAAAAAATCAAGCTTTATTTGCTTTCCAATGAACGCATCTTCTGCTCTCTCCCACCGCTTCATTCTGTTTCGCTTTTTCTTGTCCACCCTGTTGTTCCTTTCTGGTTTCTGAGTTAACGGCTATGTTGCTTTAATTTTAATAATAGAACCAAGATGGGGCGCCTGGGTGGCTCAGCGGGTTAAGCCTCTGCCTTCGGCTCAGGTCATGATCCCAGGGTCCTGGGATCGAGCCCCACATCAGGCTCTCTGCTCTGCAGGGAGCCTGCTTCCTCCTCTCTCTCTGTCTGCCTCTCTGCCTAGTTGTGATCTCTCTCTGTCAAATAAATAAAATATTTAAAAAAAAAAAAGAGTAATAATAGAACCAAGAAAAAAATAAAACAAAAGCATCCAACAGTGAATTTTGCTCTGAGGCCCTCAGGCTAGGTCCTGTGGGAGTCGGTGACGTGTCCCCACGGCCACTGGTCTATAAATAGAAGCAGTGTTAGCTCTGACTTCCTCTCTGACTCACTGGGAAGAGTGGCGGCTGACTTCTGACCAGTGGGTCCTCGTGCACCTTGAAGGCGTGACAGTACAGCCCAAGCGATTTTCATTTTTGAAAACATTTCCAGTTTCGATTTGCAACTTGGTTTTTTTTTCATGGGATTTTGGGGAAAAATGTGTATTCTCTCTATGCATACTGCGTTTTATAAAAAAAAAGTTAAAAACAAAATTCAACTGAGTAAATTTGAAGATCTAATTGGCTTTATTCAACAATTCATGACTTGGGCAACAGCCCACCAGGCAGATGGAACGGAGCTCCAGGAAGCTGTACAAGGAAGGTTTTTATAGACAAACGGGGGGGGGGGGGGGGGGGATGGGAGGGGAGACACGAGGCTGTTAAGTGCGTATTATTTCGGTCAAGGTCACCTTCCCTTAGGGAAGCCGGGGTCTTATCAAGCAGATTACCTTTTACCTTACCAGGGAAGATTAGTGCTGACCAGGAAATTCCAAACTGATTGGTTTAAAATTCCACTCGTGGGAGAGGCTGAAAGTACAATTAGGTCAGGTGTCAGGTGTGGGTGGCGGCTAGCACGAATGGTTCCATCCCGTGGCGTGTTTCGTTTTAACACAAAATCTAAATCACCGATAGCGGAACTGAAGTCTCTAGGGTCGCCGTCAGGCATTCTCTGCGGTCTACCCAATTCTGCCAGGAAAGGCCGACACCCCTCCGTGGTATGTCTCCTTGCTCACCCTGCTCACCCGCGGACTCAGTCCATGCTGTGACTCTCGGAATGGCGCTGTGGATGTGGGTTTTTTGGGTGTAACATGCTCTCCTTGCCCACTTCACCTTTTTCTACCCTGAATTCACTTTCTCGGGTGTTAGTACTAGGACACACCCGCTCGAGCCGCGCCCTTCATGTGTGCTTTCCCATCACTTTGCCCAGGGGGTCTGTCGTGGAGTCCATGCTTCCACGGGACGGCAGTCCACCCATTCTGCTGACTGTCCCGGCCAGCTCTGCCCAGGACACTCTGTGAGGCAGCTGTCACGGGCACTCGTGGCTTCCCTGGACGAGCCAGGGCCCAGGGCGACAGTCTGCTGTATCAGCCCTGGACGGCACCTGCTGACCGTGGACCAGAACCAGAGTTCGGCGGCGTGGCCTCCAGGCTTTGCTTGTGGGGGTCCCAGCGCGAGAAGCATGTCAGTGGTGGGACATCCAAGGCTCCCCGTGGGAGAAAGTGGCCCAACCCACCAACCCCAGTGGGTTCTCCCACCCACCCACTCGCTGCAGGGATGGGCCCAGGCAGTTCCCGAAGCCTGTGCGCTGCACCACCCCGCTTCCTCACGTTCAGAGAGAGCCTCGACGGCTCATTGCCTTCTTAGCAGTTTTCCCCCTTCAAGGCCCAAGGCCGGTAGCGTCCTGCCCGTGAGCGCGCTGTGTGACTCTGCAGTGTCATCCCTGCGGCAACCAGGCGAAGGGGGCACCAGCTCTGTGATGCTTCTTACGACGGCGGGGCCTACAGTGAGCTCCAAAAACACTAATCACAAGAAAGAAGGCGGATAGAATATAAAATTAAAGAAGCCGCTCCCAGGGGTTAAAAAGCTGGACCGCGGTGGAGAGTTCTCTAGCTGGGGGCTGCAGGGAAGCTGTCCAGACACGCGAAGATTAATAAAGGAAAACCTGCCTTAGAGAAGCCCCGGAGACGGCGCTCTCCTAGGCTCCCCACCCCGCAAGATCTTCACCTGCCCCGGCAACAGCCCGGCCAATCAGAAACCGCCACAGCCCGGCCAATCAGAAACCCTCACCAGGGGGCCCTCCCTCGCCTCGCAGGGATTTTCCCTCTGAGCAGCCCCCGTTCCTCTCCGCGGATCCGCTGTGCTGTGCGCCCTGCACCTGCCTGCGGTTTTGTCCTGACGCGCGCCCCAATGTCCATTTCCGGCTCTTCTCCATAAAGCTCTTTGGCTGGGGAAGAAGCTGGCCTGTAGCTGTCACTTCGCTCCGGGGCTTTGGTAACCGCCTCCCCGAGCTCAGCGGTCAGCAGCGGGACGCACCCTGCACCTGCGCACCCGTCTCAGCGGCCTGGAGCTGGGCCTGGCCGGGTGGGCTGCCTGGGGTCCTGTTTTTTCCTAAAGGCTCTGGATCTCCTTGGACCGGCGGCCATCATGCCCCCTTCTCTGAGTGCGAGGCGATGGGCCTGCCCTGGGGTGTGGGTGGGGGGTTGGGGAGGCACTGGCTGTCACCGCCCACATCGGCCCCTGCAGTTCCCTTCCTGGGAGTGGATCCCATGGGGTGGCCGCCAGCCTGGGCATGTCTCCCCTTCTCCTCTCTCCAGGCAGACCTGGTCATTCCTTTGTCTTCGTGTCCCCCTAGATGGAGCAGGCCCAGGTCCTGCCCACCCCCCATCCCGGGGCCTCTCTGGGGGTGGTGGGCAGCCAGTCTCCCCACCTCCCCTCCCCCACGACAGTCAAAGGTGAGCCTCCCCCAAGTGGAGTCTGGAGGCTGGCGGGGGGCCCTGGCACTCACCGCAATTCCAGGAAACACGGCCGACCTCGGACCCCCCAGAGCCACCCCCGCAGGGGAGAATCACCAGGGACAGGCCCCAACAGCGAAGTTCACGGAATCTCCTGCAAGAAGTCAGCCACCCCCACCGCTGGGCTAAGGAGAAACAGAAACCGTCACCAGCCTGAACCTTTTCGTTTCTGCAGCGGACGCTTGTGGGAACAGCCCCTCCCAACTTCCTCCTCCTTCCGCACAGAATATGTCCCTCTTCTTCGCTGGACCCGCCTGTGGTCTTGCCAGAGCTTGCGTGTCCCAAACGGAAATTCTCTGCCGTTCCTAGATCAACTAGGAATGATCTAGATCGTTCCTGGATCAACTAGGAATGATCTAGGTCGTTCCTGGATCAACTAGGAATGATCTAGATCGTTCCTGGATCAACTCATTAGTGCTGATCAAGTATGGGGCTGTTTTAGGTTGAAGGTGAACACCTGCTTTCCGCCTGCTTCCTGTGGCCTGTGGGAACTGCAACTTCTCCCCCTTCATTTTCCTCCTGGGAGCCAGGGGACCAGACCTGACCTCCTCTCCCCATGCCTCCCCCCTCAACCAGAGCCTGGCTGGTTCTTCGCCAGTCTTGAGAGTGGACTGGGGGACCAGGGGAGCACCACGGGGACTCAGGTACTGGGTGCATCTGGGTAGGGGGCTTGCCGCGACCCCCAAGAGCAGGTGTCTGTGCCTTTTCGACGTGGCAGGCAGCCACCAGACCAAATGTGGGTCAGGGTGAATCCTAGGCTGCCGCTGCGTGGGGGGAGGGGAAGTTCGTCAAAACCCCAACAGTTCTGTCCTGGCTGGCACAGTGACCAATGTCCCTGGCTTAAGCTTGCGGGTTAGCCAGAAAAGGAACGTTTAAAATGAGCCAAAAAAAAAAAAAAGCAGCACATTCACTTCCAGCTTGGGATGGCCCAGCAGGGGTCAAGGGGCCGGCCCTCCTCCAAGAGGCGGTCACAGCTGGTGCAGGGGCAGGAGTGCCTCCCTCCAGGACTTCTGCAGAGCTGCCCCCAGGGCCAATAGGTGTGGGTAGGTTCCAGTGGGCGCCGGAAGGGGCGTCCCGGTGGGGGCTGCATGAGGAGGTGGTCCAGCGGGGGGTTGGGAGGAGGATTCAGCTGAGCCTTCAAGGGGATGTGGGAGGGAAGGGACAGGGAAACAGACCAGAGGGACTGGGTGTGTGCAGTGGGGGCTGCGGAGGGGGGGTGGTCTGTACGGGCCGCGTGGGGAGGGGGCCCAGGGGGCGTGCAGTCGGGTGGGAGCTGCGGGGGGGGGGGTGCAATCCATTACAGGCTGGGGTGAGGTGGGGGGCCAGACAAACGGCCAGAAAGGGCTGCTGCGAGGGAGGGGATGGTCCAGTGGGGGCTGCATGGGGGCGGGGCAGGGGTTAGCCGAGGCTGTGGGCGAACAGGGACAAGGCGATGGCCCATAACAGGCTGCGGAGCGGAGAGCGGGTGGGGGGGTACGGGCCAGTGGGGGCTGCAGCCCGAGGGTGGGGGAGGCGGTCCAGTCCACTGGGGGCTGCACGGGCGGCAGGGGAGGGGAGCGAGGGACAGTCCAGTGGTGGCTGGGGGCCGAGTGCGGCGGCAGGTGGACGACCCCGCAGGGGACTGAGGCCTGGAGACCTGCAGACCCGGCTGCACAGGGGGCGGCATCGGCGGGCAGACCGTCCGCGGGTACGCCAGGCCCCTCACTGCCCCGCCCAGCCCGGGCCAGGAGGCAGCCGCGTGACCGAGGTGGGGGGGCGGCGCGGGGGCGGGGCGGGCGGGGAGGTTAGTGCTCGGGCGGGGGCGTGGTCGTGGGCGTGTCCGGGGCGGGGCTCCGCCGCCTTTCCCGGCAGCGCCCGCGGCCACGGGTCACCGTGTGCGCCGGGACGGCGCGTGCGCCGGGTCCTGTGGGTCCTCGGCCCCGGCGCCCGCGCGCCCCGAGGAGCGGACCCCTGCCGCCCAGGTACTCCGCGAGGCACGCGGGGGCGGCTGCGGGGGGCGTGCGAGGGCCCGGGCCGGGCGCCGGGTGCTCAGGGCGCGGGCGAGGTCCGTGCGTGCGGGACGCGCCCTGGGCGCGCGGTGACCCGTTGCTCCTGGCGCGGGCCGTGGGTCCCGCGTGCAGCGCCGCACCCTCGCCTCCGGCCGTGCAGGGAGGGACTCGGGCTTCGCCCGCCCGCCGCCGGATGCCCGCGGACGCATGTCTCCCCGGGGCTCGCGGTGCGCGCCCCTCGGAACCCCTGCCGCTCCCGCAGAGTCCGGCTAGTTGGGGGCTGAGGCCGCCCCGACCCCCGCCCGTCACCGTCGGACTCCGCGGCCCTTAGGCGGGATGGGCAGGACCGCGTGGACTCGGGGCACAGCCATCCCCGGCGCACGTGTTCCTCGGGCGGGAAGGCGGGGGATCCCCGGCCCACCCACCCGACCCGGGGAGCCCTTGGCGCGCCTCCCAGTCCGTGCGGGGCGCGTTTGTGTCCCAGCCCAGAGCCGGAGGCGCGGCTGGCGCGGAGAGTGCGGGAGGTGGCCTGGGAGCCCGGCTGTGCAGCAGCCGCTCCCGAGTGGGCCGACACCTCTGCGGGAGGAAACGATCCCCAAAGGTCCTTTGCTTCCCACGCTTCTCCCCGAGAGGCCGGTGCGCTCCTGAGGTTCTTTGCAATCTGGGGGTGCCCGGCCCCAGCCGGCCTGGTGTCAGAGCCGAAGCTGGAGTCTGAGCCCGCTCGGAAATCCGGAATGCGTCTAGAAAAAGCGGTTTTGCGTTCTGCTCGAAGCACAGGTGGGATTTGGAGCTGCTTCCTGCTTCCTGGGCAAGCGGCCGGTGTTTCCTCTCGGCGAGCCGGGGGGCGGCGGGGGCTCCTGCACCCCGGATTGGATCAGCAGAGCTGGGACTTTGTGTCCTGGGGGAACTGCTTCCCTCTGCCGGCCTGGGTGCCCAGAGCTCACCGCTGGGGTTCCCGGATGGTGTCCCGCACCCCCCCACGCCCCCCACGCAGACTGCCTTGCTCACTTCTTTGCATCTCCTGACTTGGTGCTCCTAGTTCCTTTCTTTCGGACGGGGCTTTGCGGGGTGTTAGTAACTCCAGACACTCCAGTTCCTGCTGCTGGGCAAAGCTGATCACCTCCCAGGTGTGTTACACTTGAGGGTTGAGCGTCTACAGCGGTGACCGCGGGTTTAACTTTGACTTTACTCTTTGGAACAGGGACTGTGTCTGGTGGTTTGGGGGGAGGGTGCAAGGGTTTTTCCTTTTCACTAAGAAGGTAAGGAAACAGCCTTGTTAGCCTGGGAGAGCGGTAGCTGATTTAAAACCCAGGACACATGGTGTTTGGTTCTGGGTCTCCGGGCTAACTAGGTCCTGAAGGGACCAGACGCTGGTGCTCCACACTAGCCGCGCCCCCCCCCCCCCCCGCCCGCCGCCCCAGGACAGGTGCCTGAGGGCTGTGAAGAGGGGTCCCTGTGGAACTGTCAGAACCTTCTCTGGGAGGCACGTGATGGGGTCCTTTGCTTGCCCTGAGGAGGCCTGAGGTTGCCTGGTGCTGGCTGGGGTCAGCACACTTGTGGTCCAGGCCAGTCCTCTTGTCTGTGACCTGCCCTAAGCGTGGGCACCTCACTTGCCGTCTGGGCTGCCCGCGAGCGTGTGAGGGGGTCTTTCCACCTTCCCCACCTGGAGTGCGAGCCTGGGAAGGGCCTCTGTGTTGGGAAGAGCAGTCTGTGTTTCCAGAGAGGACTCTGAGTCATAGCGGCGGTGGCCGGCCTCCTGTCAGGGTTGGGGACTACCCCCAGCTCAGGTGAGTGGAATAGAGACCCAGGGCAGCCGAAGTCCACTCGGGACGCAGGCGGGGCCCCAGGCTGGCTGCCGAGACGGCTGGCTTCTGGGCGGGTCAGCCCTTTTCTTCCAACCTGAGTCCCTGCGCGTGGCCTCTCTCTGGGGAAGCTGGGAGCCAGGGCTCGAGGCTGCCTGCTGTGCCCCCGGCCCTCAGACACCCTGGTGCTGGGGTGCCCCGCATTTCTTCTGCAGTGGCCGCTCTTAAAAAAGGAGTTCGAATCAGACTCTGGAGTTTCAGCCCTTGTTGCTGTGTGGGTGCTGCTGCTCCAGGGTTGGGGCCGCGCTCCTCCCCGTGGCCTTGTCCGGCCTGGCTCCGCTCAGAGGGACGTGTCGTCCAGCCTGTTTCAGAAGTCTCCGTGTTGACAGAAGTGCGGAATATGAGCCTCAGAGATGCACATTGCAGAGCGGCCTTGGGCCTCGTGACCCCGGGGTGTCGTTCAGACCTTTGTCATCACTGCCTCCCCTCGCTCTTGCGTGGCCTGTCGCGCTTGCCCTGGAGGCCTGGCTGTCCCTTCTTCTGGGACACCAGCTGGGGGCACTCGAGCTGCCAGGGCTGACCAGAGGTCCGCTGTGCTTCATGTGCGCTGCCGTGGGGCCTCTTCTCTCGGGAATCTGGGGGCTGCCTGTGCGGGGGGCCCTAGGATGGTGGCCACCCCCACCCGAGTTGGAGGACGGGCAGGTTTTCTTTCTTTCTTTTTTTTTTTTAAAGATTTTATTTATTTATTGGACAGAGAGAAATCACAACTAGGCAGAGAGGCAGGCAGAGAGAGAGGAGGAAGCAGGCTCCCTGCTGAGCAGAGAGCCCGATGCGGGGCTCGATCCCAGGACCCTGAGATCATGACCTGAGCCGAAGGCAGAGGCTTTAACCCACTGAGCCACCAGGCGCCCCAAGGGGCAGGTTTTCTAAATAGCGCGCGGGAAGAATGTCTGAAGCAGAAATGCAAGTGGCCAGTGTTGAAGGGATGCGCTCAAGGGTCTGGTACCTTCTGTGCTTCTTGCGTTTTCTCTGCCATTTCTGGTGTGGGCCAGGGTGAGGCTGGACTGGCCGTGGGGCCACAAATGCACTCTTTGTCCAGGATGAGCATTTCCGTTCATGACATTGGAGAGAGGGTCCAGGCGCCTGGGCAGAGGAGAGCTCAAGTCCCCCTTTCCATTGGGTGTGCAGTGGGTGGGAGACTCCTGGCCACTGGAGACGTGGGTGCACTGGCCCTGCGGGGGGTGGGGGACCAAGCCAACTAAGGGGCCGTGAGTGCGGTGAACACAGCGTGGTCCCCGAGGTGCAATGCGTGTGAGCCCGGGGCTCCGTGAGCTGTGGAGACATGGGGCCCTTAGCTTCGGGTGATTGAAGAACAGGCAGCTGCAGAGGCTTGGGTGTGTCCCCTACAGTTGGGGGGGTACTCTCCTTCACTCCCACCATTATAAACAGGGCGGGGGGGGGGGCTAGGTTGTCCAGCTTGTGCCCCGCACTGGGCAGTGTTCCCAGATTTCAGGCATGGGGTTAGGGGATAGGCTGGGAAGGAACGGGCTCTCTGAGACCCTGTCTCTGCAGACGCTCCCCCGAGCCTGTGAGCTCCCTGGCCAGCCCCTGGGGCGGCTCCTTGCATGCCTGTCCTTCTGGGGTTTGGGGCTGTGGTTACCCTGGAGGACTCCTGGGGGCCCTTCCGGGCAGTGGTTGGGTGCCGGCTTGCCACGCCCGCCGGGGCCTGGATGTCGAGCTCTGCACGTCCAGCCAGGAATCCCGAGGTGGCGTCCCCTGCGGGTGCTATGCTGTTCCACCTGCTCAGACATGCCTGTGGGATGTGTTAAGGTGCAGAGTCCTGGGCCATGACCCAGACTTCAGACAGCTGCAGCGGGCAGAGCCCAGAGCGGGAGTTTCTGACAGTTCTCAGCATAGCGTACGAAGCACTGCTCCTTGGTTTCAGAAGCTCCAGGAGTCCAGGATCCAGAGCAGAAAACATTAACGCGTTTGGTGCTGGTGCTTGAAACTTCCGCCACTGCCCCAGGACTCGGGGACACCAGGTGAGGGAAGTTCCCGTCGCTTCTGGAGGTGACATTTTTGAACAGGAGGGCCAAGTCCTCGGGGCTCCCAGTCCCCTGGGGGCAGGGGCAGGGGCTGGGGGGGACCCACTCCCGGGGACCCTGGGCTCAGGTGGCTTCTCAGCTGCTCACCCCGAGCTGGAGAGCTTCCCTGGCCGGCGGCCAGAGAGTGTTCCTGGGAGTAGGAGAGTGAGCTGGAGGGGAGTCTGAGGGCTGGTGTGGGTCCCCGGGGGGGCACCCGACGTGGGAGTGGTTCTGCCTGTGGCAGGCCCTGGGGCCCTCCCATCCGTTTATGCAAGCTCCCAGTGGGTTTGGGAAAGCGCGGACCGGAGCCTGTCCTCAGGAGTCCTTGGCCTGTGTCCCCAGAGCAACAGTTTCCCGCAGGGGCAGTGGGGGGGGGGGGGCAGAGGAAGCTGCAGCTCCCCAGCCTGGCCGATGGTTTCATTTGGCCTCTTGGGAGCACTGAAGGGGGTTAGCCCAGGACATTGTAACTCCTGGCACCACCCTCTCTCCCGCATCAGTCGCTCCCTCGGAAACCCTGGCCTTCCCGCAGCTGCGCCTCACCTCTGCCCTGCCGTTCCTCGTCGCGCCCACAGACAGACCCATAGCCTGTCTTCTTCAGGGCTTCACTGCTGTCCCTTCGTTGTCCCTGTGCCACAGAAATAAGCGCAGATGCTTAGATGTTGGGAACGGTCCTGCTCATTGGGCCACACAGTTCACTTCGCTGAGGCCCCAGCCCTGGTGTGGGGACTCCGTCTGCTGTCCATGGTCCTGGGTGGGGAGGGCGTCCTCGGCAGTCCCCTGGCTTTTCTGGGCCTCATCCTGGGAGGAGTGGCGGCGGCGGGGTGGGGGTGGGGGGGTGCTTCCTGCTTGGACAGTCTCGAGCTACCTGTGTTGGGAATCTGGTGGCTTTTCCTCGGGGTCCCTGGACCCCGCCAGCCCCACCAGGCTGGCCCCACATCTTGGGAACTTTTTGTGCCCACTGCTGGGAATTGGAGGGGATTTCTCCATGGATCCGGACCCTCTGCAGTCACCCTCTGTGAATAGGCTGTGCAGGAATGAGCACAGAGCTGTTCCAGCACCTTTCAAACCAGCCGCCCTTCTGCCCTCGGGGCACCCCTGCCTCACCTGAGCCACAAGTCCCCTTGGCACTGGCCCCCTTCTTCGCCCACTCACGGTGCGGCTGTAGCTTTTGACCCATTTAAAGAAGAACTTTGTATCAGTGCCGTAAGCACAAAAGCCATATCCCTTGCTACGTAGAAACAGTCACAAAGATAAACAGTGGCACCGGGTAGGTAGATCTGACTCCCTGCTCCTCTCTGTTCCGTGTAGTGGGATTGGGCAGGGCGGGAGCCCTCTGGACGGAGCGCTGTCCCCGTGGGACCTCGCGGTCTGACCAGTGCTGCTTCTGGCTCTGCCCAGAGTGCCCCAGGGTGAGGCTGCCCTCGGGGAACACACGCCTCTGGCTGCTTCTCTTTAGGGGAGCCTCAGGGGCTGCCAGGGTCAGGAGCCTTAAGGGCTGGGCCTCTGTCCCACATACTGTCCTTCTGCCGGCCCCCGCCCCCCACGGCTCCTGCGTCTCCCTTTGCCCTCCTCAGCAGCGGTCAGCAGTGCCAGCAAACCCCATCTGCCACGTCCCCCCGTCTCGTGCCTGGAGTCCCCCCACCAGAGACGGACGGGACAGCACTCCCAGGCTGCACTTGGGGCCGCCAGCCACCCTCACTGTGTGCCTGGCGTCCCGGCAGGACCCTTCCAGCCGGCTCTGAGCCATCTTGGGGCCAGGTGACATGGGGTGGCTCTGGCTGGGTGCCGAGATGCCAGCGCTCCCCTGGGGCTGCTCCTGGCCAGGGACGTGGGCTCACGGCCACAGCCACCCACTGTGAGCTCGTGGGAGGAGCTTGGGTGCCCAAAAGATGGGACTTTAAGTTGTGTTTGGTTTGAGTTGATCAATACTTAAGGTGAATTATGGGCTGCGGCAATCTCGCGGGCCTCCTGGTGGCGGTGACCGCCTGGGCTGGCGGGGCCAGACGTCTGGGCTGTGACATGCGCTGGGCGATTCTCGGGGCTGGGGCCCCCTCCCCATGTGGACGTTGTGTCCCGACCACGTGTGAGAGCCCTGGGGTTTGTGGGGAGGAGGCATGGGGTCCGAGGGCCGTGGGTGGAGCTGCCTTGAGCCCGTGCTCATCTTTCAGGAGCACCACCGTCTCGTCCGGGGCCGCCAGGGGGGCTGGGCAGCATGGTGCCCTCTGGCCAGCTGGCGAAGAAGCAGGAGCCTGCGGAGCCGGGGCCCGACCCGGAGCTCAAGTCCTGGAGGTGCCTGGTGTCCTACCTGTGTTTCTACGGCTTCATGGCGCAGTTGCGGCCGGGGGAGAGCTTCATCACACCCTACCTCCTGAGCCCCGATAAGAACTTCACTCGGGAACAGGTGCGTGGGCTCCCGGCCCGTAGTGGCTGAGCCTGCAGGGTTAGGTGGGTGGCCGTGTGGTGGGAGGGGTCCTGCCCTCCGCGCCCTCTCCAGGGCGCCTTCCCACGGAGGGGGCGGGGGGGGGGGGCGGACTTGGACTCCTAAGCAGGCTAGTCGAGGAGGGACGGCAGGCTGCAGAGGGGTCCGCGTCTGCTGAGGGTCTGAGGGAAGAGAGTGGGGAGGGGGGCACCCCGCACCCCCCGCCAGGGGCTTGTGTGGCGGGAGACCTCTAACAGCCATTTGCCTGAAGGGACAGGGAGGGACTGACTGGGGAGAAGGAGGAAGATCTCCTGGTTGGAGACTTGGGTAACAGTTTCTACCTGGGGCGGTAGAGGAGGGAAAGCAGTTTTCTCCCCAGAGCTCTCCTTATCGGGAGAACAAAAGAGCCGAAGGGCTGTTGGTAGATAAAATGCCCGGTCAGGCCTTCTGTCCCCGTGAGGCCTTCTGTCCCCGTGAGGCCTTCTGTCCCAGTGAGGCCATCTGTCTGAGCCGGTCCCGCCCAGCCCCTGGCCTCAGGCACCGTGCCCTCCAGCGCATCACTGGCTAGGCCCCACTGAGGCTGGGCCCCACTGAGCCGCGGGCTTTCTCTGGGAGCCTGGCCTTTCTCCCTGATTGAGAGCCTGACCCCTTCCCCTTGCGGACCTTAGAATTCTTAAAAGTCACGTGGAGTCGCTGTGCACATGAGGCCTGACCTGACCTGTCTCAGGTGGGGGCCGGGCCCTAGTGGCTGGTGGTGTGGCCTCTCTGGCTTGTGTCTGCCCCGGGCATGTCAGTGGGGTCTAGGACAGCCTCTGTGGCGTGTCCCCGCTGGGCTGACTGGGGACACTTGTCCACACATGTCCGGGCTGCCCTGACCTCAGCACACTCTAATGCTTGAACGGGTACTTCGACAGCGTCTGTTAGCCCCGAGGGAAATCCGCTGCAGGTGTCCTGGGCACGGCTATGTGCGGGCTTGGTGTCGCCGGTACAGACTCCCACCCCCGCCGCCCGTGTGGCTGGCTGCCCATTTCCCTCCGTCCCCGGCAGCGGACTGGCACGGCTGAGTCTCTGCCCGTCTGATCGCCGTGGAGAGCTGGCTTGCTCGGCATGTACTCCTTTGGTCTGCGCAGTGGGCCCTGGGCCCGGCTGGCACCTGCGGTCCCGGAGCTCGCTGCGCCGGCCTCCACATCTTCCTGCGGGGCTGTCCCCCTCCCGGTTGCCCTGGGGGATTGGACCGTCATCTGTTTCTTCCCGTCCGGGCCAGTCCCTCGCTTTGCTCGTGGTGTCCTGTTAGGCTGGGGTTTTAAGTTCTGGTCCCGCCAGATTTTCCCTCCTGCTGCTTGCTGGGGGATGCCCCCATCCTCCCTGGCGTAGTGACCACCTGGCCCTGCGGGTGGGGGGAGGCTACTCTCTATCTTCACGCCTGCGGCGCCCTTCCTTCAGGCCGCCTATTCTGAGTCCACAGCACCACGCCCACGGGGAGCCCATCCGGGACTGCTCACAACACTCCTCCTCGCGGGCCTGCCCACCTGTCACCTCTCAGCCTGGGATCATCAGGGCCCAGCAGGGAAGGCCACTGTCCCGCTCCCCTGCCCTCCCCTTGCACGGGCTTCAGCGCCCCCCCCCCCCCCCCCGGTGCTGCCAGGGATCGGGCTCGCACTTCCTGTTGGATTTTGGGTTCCCTCGTCCTGCTCCTGAGAACTCAATGTTTTGCATCCTTCTTGCCCTTGCCGTGGGTCTGCCGCTGCCCGCCCCCCGCTGTTCTGGCTGCTCTGGGGCCCTGCCGAGCCTGCCCATTCAGGGAAGCAGCTGCCGGGAGCCACCTGGGTCCAGATCCGGGCACGGTTCCTGTGCTTTGCGGTCCGCCTGGCCCTGGCCTGTGCGTACACTAGGCTCCTGGGAAGGCGTCCAGGCAACACTAGGCTCAGCCAATAGGAAGCTGTCCTTGTGCCAAGTGCTGGGCCACTTGGCAGATGCTACTGAACCCCAGGGACTTCGTGGGTGCCCACTCCCCTAGTACCTTCCAAGTGTGACGTGGGTCAGCCGCCTCTGCCGGCCCGTTGGCCTGCCGAGCTGGAGGAGAGCCCGTGGAGGATGCGGGGAGGGCGAGAAGGGGAGAGGAGGACGGAGGAGGGCAAAGGAAAGGAAGGGTAGTCAGTCCTCCCGAGTCTCTGCCCCTTGGGCTCTGCCGTCGTAACTGAGGGCCTGATGGGTGCCCTGGGACACGTGCCCACGTCTGGGCTCGAGCCGGGGCCCCGTGGCTCTTGGTGACCCACTGTAGGGTCTTCTTTCCCCTGGGACTGACCTGCACTCAGTCTCAGGATCCCTGGAGGCCTTTGGTGCACGGTGCTGTGCAGACCACAAGCTTTGGGGTTATCCCTGGCTTTCCTGTGGGGGTGTGGGTTGATGAGGCCACCAGGCACAGGAGCCTCAGCTGGGAGGGGACCCAACAGCCTTCCTCAGAGTCGTTGAGGCTTGGCCACCTGGGGCTGAGACGGGGGTCCAGGGCACAACCCTAGAAATGCTGTTCCACCCTCGTCCGGGACCGCCTGAGGCTCCCCCTGGGTGGGCAGGGCTGCCGACAGCCGCGGGTGAAGGCTGAGGCACCGGGGTCCACCCAGCCGCCCGGAGGCTGGCAGGTGGTGGGCACAGCACAGCCCCACGTGCTGACCCGAGGCTCCATATGGTCCCTCGGTTTCCTTATGTGGGACCTTGGGGCCTGCTGGCTCTTGGGGCTGGCTCAGGGGTGGTTCCGGGACCCGAGTCAGGCTTAGTGCCCCAAGCCTGTGGATCCCCAGGGAGGCCGTGATCTCTAAGGGCCCAGCTGGGTCTGCCCCGGTGGATGGGAGCCATGGCCAGAGCCCCCCCGGTGGAGTCCGGTGGGGCTGGGCACAGGGCTTCCCTCGCAGCGTCCCTGTGCCCTGGGACCCCCTGAGTTGGGCGGCGGGTGCCGTTCCTCTGCAGAGAGGCGAGGCCCTGTCGTGGCCACTGCTCTTCTGTTCCTTTTCCTCCTGGCTTCCTCCCTCCCCTGCCCCGCGGAACCTGCCGCCTGAGGCTTCTCCTCCCAGGCCGAGGCATACATCGGCCCCACTGTCAAGGACAGGGACAAACCAGGTCACGTTTTCATCTCCTAAAAGCGAACCTGGGTCGCCAGGCATTCTGGTGTCATCTGGGACTGTCCGCGGTTCGCGCTGGCTTTCCCCAGGCCGTGCTGGCTGGGCCCCAGGGAGCCGTGGGAGGCCCGCAGGGTGGGTGCCCTCCGATGGGGGGGTGTCTCGCCCAGGACCGTCGCCCCCCCCCCCCCCGCGCGCCCCGCCCCCGCCCCCGTCACGCGCCCGCTGTCCCCAGGTCACCAACGAGATCACGCCGGTGCTGTCCTACTCGTACCTGGCGGTGCTGGTGCCCGTGTTCCTGCTGACCGACTACCTGCGCTACACGCCCGTGCTGGTGCTGCAGAGCGCGAGCTTCGTGGCCGTCTGGCTGCTGCTGCTGCTCGGCCGCTCCGTGCTGCACATGCAGCTCATGGAGCTCTGCTACGCCCTCACCATGGCCGCGCGCATCGCCTACTCCTCCTACATCTTCTCGCTCGTGCGGCCGGCGCGCTACCAGCGCGTGGCCGGCTACTCCCGCTCGGCCGTGCTGCTCGGCGTCTTCACCAGCTCGGTGCTGGGCCAGCTGCTCGTGTCGGCCGCCGGCGTGCCCTTCTCCACGCTCAACTACGTCTCGCTCGGCCTGCTGAGCGGGAGCCTGGTGCTCGCGCTCTTCCTGCGGCGGCCCCGGCGCAGCCTCTTCTTCAACCGCGACGCCGCCGCCTCCGAGCTGGCCCGCATGAACCCGGCCGCGGCGCGGGGGGCCTGGCGGGCCTGGACGCCGGCGCGCATGCTCCGTGAGCTGGGGGCCACCGCGCGCTCGCCGCAGCTGCGCCTCTGGTCCCTCTGGTGGGTCTTCAACTCGGCCGCCTACTACCTGATCGTCTACTACACGCACATCCTGTGGAACGTGGTCCACCCCACGGCGGGCAGCGCCTCGGTCTACAACGGCGGTGCCGACGCCGCGTCCACGCTGCTCGGTAGGCCCCGGCCCTGTCCCCGCGGCCCCGCACCCCCCCGCCACCCCCCCCCCCCCCCCGCCGCGGCCGTGACCTGTCCTGCCCCCCCAGGTGCCATCTCCTCCTTCTCCGCGGGCTTCGTGAAGATCCGCTGGGCGCTGTGGGCCAAGCTGGTCATCGCGGGCGTGACGGTGGTGCAGGCGGCGCTCGTGTTCCTCATGTACAGCAGCAGCGACATCTGGCTGTGCTACGCGGCCTTCGTGCTCTTCCGCGGCGTCTACCAGTTCCTGGTGCCCATCGCCACGTGAGTTGACCCGAGTGCGGGGCTGTCAGGACGGGTCTCCCGGCCACTGACGTGCCAGAGCTCAGACCGGGCAGGGGCGGGCAGCTGGGAGTGGAGAAACCGTCCGCGTCTATTAAGAGGCGTCTTTTCTGGAACGTTCCGTGGGGAGCAGAAGGGGCGTGAGCAGGCCGTGCTGAGCTCACTCGTGTCGGGGGCAGCAGTGAACTGGGCTTTCTGAGTCCGGCCCAGTCGTCCAGTTGTCCACAGCACAGCCTGTCTTGGCTTCCGTGACCCTGAGCTTGGTGCAGAGCCTGGTCCCCTTGCTGGCCACGGTCACCGGCGCTTGTGAAGCCGTTCTTCCCAGCTCCCTTCCCTGTTTTTGAGGCCCCAGGCGCTGCTGTGGGCCCGTCTGTGGTGCACAAGGCCTTTCCCATCCCCTCCCGCCACAGGGCAGTGACACACAGCCCGGGAGTGACCAGGTGGCCCCACTCGCCCTCCGCCAAGGGCTCTCCTGGTGCCCTTGCATTTCTCACACCCCTGGGGACTCTCTGTCTGTCTGCGGATGTCCCTAGAGCTGCCCTTCCTGCCCGCTTCTGCCTTCCAAACCCTTCTCCCTCCCGCACCCTGCTTGCTGTTAAGACCCTGGTATGCTTGAACTGCCCCTTTCACAGAGCCGGAGCCGCACACCCACATCACGCGTGCGGCTTGCACCCAGCGGGCGGGCCTGGCTCTGTTACCAGCTGCCTTTCTCTTGACCCTGGTTCCCTGCTGGGCCTCACTCCTCAGGCCAGGGTGGGGGACCCTCCTGGTCACCCCGCGTTAGAACGTCTGTCCCCACTGGTTCTCGCGCTCAGGCGGCATCCCCAGCTCCTGGCGCGGTGGGGCCGCCGACTGTGGCCAGGCCCCGGTCTTCCCTGCTTCCCGGCGCAGCTACCCCTCTCTCAGCGGGCAGATGTCCCGGAACATCTCCTTGGCACGCTCCCACGTGGAAAGGGGTCTAGGTCGTCTCGCATGCCATGCGCATCTTTATCTCTGCTGCCGGAATGTCTTCGCTGGTCGTAGAAACCGCAGGAGAGGTCAGGTCCGGCGTAGGTAGGTGTGGGGGGGAGCGGGTGCCACCCTACCCGCGGCCTGGCTGCTGGTGCTCGGGCATCTGGCCTGACGTGGCTCAGAGCTCGGCCCTCGGCCTCCAGCCCTGCCCGCCCGGCTGCCCACGTCCACCGACGTACTCGAACTCTTGCCGGTGCCAAGCAGCCAGGCCCCGGTTGGCGGGGGTGACGCGCATGGTGTTTTCCTGTGACGGCCCTGAGGTCAGCACTCTCTTGCCTACTTGTGGGCCAAGCTGGTCATCGCGGGTGTGACGTGTTTCTTTCTCTGCATCGGGATGGTGGCCACAGAGGGGTCCCCGGAGGGGCCTGGCCAGGCGTGGTGCGGGCTTTGGAAAGGTGTCAGCAGATAGCAGGCAAGCGCGTGGAGGGCCTGCGAGCGTGCAGGCCTGATGGTCTTCCCGTGGGGACAGTGTGGCCGGCTCCTCCCCGGTGTCAGTGGCCTGTTCGTTTCTGGCCTCTTCTGCGGGGTCCTCCGCTGCGCTTGCGTCAACCGAGTACGGTAGGAGCCTCCCGCCATGCGCTGTTGGCACGGCTCCGTTTGCTCCCGCTTGGGTTCGTGGAGGCCGTGAGGGAGACGCGGAGTGGTGGCGTGGCGTTCTGCCGTGGCGGGCATGTGGCCCAGCGTGGGCTCCCCCCAGACCTCCGCCTGACGCGCTCTTTCTCTCGCTCCGCGCGCTGTCTCACTGCTGCTGGTCTGGGCCCGGTGGTTCTGTCGTGCGCCCGCCTTGACCCAGCACAGTGGCGCCGCTCGCCCTCTGTCATCCTCTTGAAAGGCTTCTCGCGTGTGTCTGCGTCTTCGCTTTTCAGAGCTCTAGAGCGTCTCCTGTCCGGTCACTTGTTTCTGGAGGTTTTTCTGCAGCAGATCGGGAGGTGAACGCACATTCGTTCTCCTGCTTTCCTTGTTTGCGCCACTGCCATGTCCCTAACTTACCACGTCTTGAGCCGCGAACGACCGTGCTTCCCCGAGATGCTCTGCCCGTTCTCATGAGGACGACCGTCTCTGCCCCAGAATTACCGGGAGACGTTTCGAGCATCCTCCTGGGGGCACACTTGTCCTCGGTCTCGGATTCACAGAGTCGGGTCTCATGCCCGGGCGCGGCGGGTGGACAGCTGCCGGCCGGGCTTGCCGAGTCCCTTCGAACTGTGGGCGCCTCTCATTCCCCCGGAGTCTGACTTCGGCCGCTTTCCCGTTCAGTTTTCAGATCGCGTCTTCTCTCTCTAAAGAGCTCTGTGCGCTGGTTTTCGGAGTGAATACATTCCTCGCCACCGTCCTCAAGACCATCATCACCCTCATTGTCTCTGACAAGCGGGGTCTGGGCCTCCCAGTCCACTCACAGGTGAGCCCACTTCAGCCTCGCTGCCCGGGGGACGCCGGTGTCTGGGCAGCGGCATCTCCCACCCCACGGGCCTGGGGCTCTCGGTCTACTGTTGGGGCGGAGGGTTGTGTGCAGGGCGGCCGGGCATTTCCGGCCAGATGCCCAGACTGGAGCGGAGCAGGGAGGGGAGGGGGGCCGGATGCCCTCTGACGTCTGCGGCCAGCCCAGGTGCCGTCCGTCCTTTTTGGAGGAGCTCTGACTAGCCCCCATCGTCCCCCATGCCGGCTGGTGTCCCAGGAAGGATGGAGGCCTGGCCGTGAGCCCTTTCCTTGTGTGGCCCCGCTCACGGCCCTCGTTGGAGAGCTCTGCCCTGGCCAGCCCCTGTCAGACCCGGGCGCTGGCTCAGGGCCAGCTGTCTGTCTGCCGTACGTGTGACGTGTGTGGGGGACGTGAGGTTGGTGCCTGCTGGCCCCTCTCCAGCTCCTTCCCTCGCCTCACCCTGAGCGGGTTCTCGGTGCTTCTGAGAGGAGCTGGAGAGCTCTTGTTCCCGGGAGGTTGGGCCACACGCGCATGTGTGACTCCGGGTGGTCTCAGCCAAGGCAGGACCTGTCCGGCCAGCTGGCATGAGCCACAGGATGGTAACCGGGCCCCTGGGCCAGTGCCGTCAGCCGGGGGGGCTTGTGGCCTCCATCTGCCTGGAGCCCGGACACCCCGAGCTCGGTGGGCTCCACAGAGAAGTCCCGACCTCCACCTGAGGGGGCTGAGTGGGCACAGCCTCGGTGACCGCAGAGCTGACTGGCAGGAACAGACCTTCTCATTTGGAGATGGGCCCGTGGGGTTCGGACGTGCCCTTGGGGAGTAGGAGATCTGAAGCACCTGCTGTGTCTGCAGGCTTCGGGGGCTCCAGGCTGAGCACTGGGACCGTCCCCCCACTGGGGACAAGTGCGGCTGCACCTGTGGGTCGGCAGGGGGCTGGGGGGCTGGGCCCTGTGCCCGGGGCTGGGCAGGTGGGGGGCCTCCCCGGAAGCAGCAGCCTTTGCAGGGGAGCACCCTTGGCCCTGGACTTTCCACGGAGCCTGGCCTGCTAGGAGCCCCCAGTGGGTAGCCTCTGGGCAGCGGGGCTGTTAGTGCGGCTGGACGGAGGCCTGTCTCGGTTCCCAGAGGGCTTGGTGGACCCGGCCACACGGCAGCCCCGACCTCAGGTCGCTACCCCTGCTGATGGCCCTGTTCAGCCTGGGGGGCCCAGGGGCAGTGTGTCTGGAAGCCGGGCCATGCCCTGGGGCCCGCGTTTGGAAGAGGGGCTGGGCCTTCCCATGTCATAGCTCCCGGCCCTGTCGGGTCAAGTGCAGAGAAGAATACGTTGGATTTTCTCTGGCTGGTCTCATTTCCCGGTTAAAAAATAAATGTCGACATGGGGCGGTTAGTTCGTGATCAGAAACGCTGACGGGAGCCGCAGGGAAATCCCTGCTCACTTTCCCTGTTCACAGCCAGTGTATCCCTTCGTGGCGTCCCAGGTGCTCTTCACCGTAAAATAAAACAGCAAAAACGGGCATGTTTGGGAGCCACAAAGAACTACAATTCAGGACAAGCCACAGCAACACCACGGGCGGGCCTGACCCATCCAGAAGAGGGACATATTCTGTGCGGAAGGAGGAGGAAGTTGGGAGGGGCTGTTCCCACGAGCGTCCGCTGCAGAAACGAAAGGGTTCAGGCTGGTGACGGTTTCTGTTTCTCCTTAGCCCAGCGGTGGGGGTGGCTGACTTCTTGCAGGAGATTCCGTGAACTTCGCTGTTGGGGCCTGTCCCTGGTGATTCTCCCCTGCGGGGGTGGCTCTGGGGGGTCCGAGGTCGGCCGTGTTTCCTGGAATTGCGGTGAGTGCCAGGGCCCCCCGCCAGCCTCCAGACTCCACTTGGGGGAGGCTCGCCTTCATCGACTCTCGGTGTTGAGAGGGAGTCGGCGTTCAGGCTGGATGGAGACTTGTGGGACCCGGGACACAGCAGGTGGGGAGCTGGCCTGGGTTTGCTTGTTTTTTAAGTTAGACTTTTATGTTGGTAACCGTACGTTCTGATGCAGCGCGAGAGATAATGCAGACCCACATGCCTGTTCCCACTGTCCCCGCCGGACACGCCCTGCGGGGCAGCGTCCCTCTAGGGGACTGACCTTACACGGGCGAGATCGAGAGCACCCCTGCCCTTCAGGGCCTGCCGTGGCCGTTCCTGGCCACACCCCTGACCCCAACCCTACAGTCCCGCCACTGTCTATCTTCTTTCAGAGTGTCACTCAGGTGGAATCGTGGTCTGTCACCTGTGGGTTGGGCTTTCTCGCTGAGCCCCCCACCCCCGGGGTCCACACGGGTTACCATGTGCTCGTGTGTGTGTGTGTGTGGCCGTCCATCGCCGCCCTCCACTGGGCGGTGGACATGGTGTGTGTGCTTGGTCCTCGTAAAGGACTCTGGGCTGTTCTCGGGTGTTGGCTGTTGTGGACACGAGAGCCTTGAGCACTGAGCGCAGGCCGTGCTTGTCCGGGCGTGTGCGCAGCAGAGCCACGGCCAACTTGCGGGGGCTGTTCTGCTTTGCCTTCCAGCCGGCATGGACGGGGCAGCGGGGAGAGCCCGTGCCCCCAAATCCTTCCGGGGTCATCCCTGTTTTTTACTGAGCATCTCACTGGCTGGGGTGGTGCCTGTTCGTGGTCCCGATCGCATGTCCCCGATGTTGCAAGCCGGACGTGCGCCCCCCGCGCGTCATCTGGCGAGACCGCCCTCCGCTCTGCTGCTGCTTTCCCACCTGGGGGGCTTGTCTTCACTCTTGGGGCTTGAGTGTTGTCTGTCTGTTGGAGGAACTGGTCCTTCGGGGGATTTACACCGGACCCTCGAGCAACACGGTGTGTGTGGACTACGTGGATCCACGTAGACGTAGACTTTTTTAGCCGATGTAGTGCTCGCGACAGGTGTGTTTTCTTGACGATTTTCCGTAGCGCTGTCTGCAGCCGACCGTGTTGCGGGAGCGTGATCCGGGGCACACACATCATGCTCACGGTGTCAGCCTTGTCACTGATAGAGCCGCCGGTCAGCAGCAGGTGACCTGCGGTCAGTCGGACGTTACATGCGGCTCCTGGAAGCCCTGCGTTCTCGGGGTCGGCCGTGTCTGGTGCGCGCGTGCCCTCGGCGGCCGTGGCTCGTCTTTCTGTCCTGACGGGGTTTTGCAGAGCAGAAGAACGTCTTCATTTTGGCGAGGTCTGAGTCATCTGTTTCTCCCATTACGGATCTGAGTTTTGATGCCAAGTGTAAGAACTTTTGGCATAACCTGGGCTCTGGAAGTATCCCGGTATCTTTTTTAAAGTTTTAAAGACTGGCCGGGTCGGAAGAGCATGCGAACTCTTGACCTGGAGGCTGTGAACGCGAGTCCCACGTTGGCTGTAGAGAGTAGTAAAATGCATACGTCAGTCTGAAGAAGAAAGACATACGTGGGGCACCTGGGTGGCCCAGTCGGTTAAGCGTCCGACTCTTGGTTTCGCTCCGGTCATGTTCACAGTGTCGTGAGCTGGAGTCCCGCCTTGGGCTCTGTGCTGGGCGCGGGGTCTGCTTACAATTCTTTCTCCCTTTCCCCCTCCCCCACCCCCTTCTAAACAACAAAATACAAACAGCAAAGGGAACAACGTTCTGTAGTTGTGCATGCAAGCCTGAGCCGTCCTGAGTCGTGTTCGTGCGGGGTGTGAGGTTTCCATCAAGGCGCCTCGTCTGCGCACGTCCTGCAACGCCCGGGCTCTCGTTGACGAGACGCTCTTCTCTGCACCTGGGTCAGAATGCAGTGGCGCGTGTCTGCGCGAGTCTGCTTGTGGCTGCTCTGTGTGTCCCCGCGCTCTGCTCCGTCCTTCCCCCGCAGCCTCCCGCTCTCCGGCCGCGTGGGACGTTGCGATTCCTCCAGCTTTGGAATGTTCCCTCAGAGCTGTTTTAGCTGTTACAGCGTCTTTGCCTTTCCGTGTGAAGTTTGGAGTCGTTTCGTCGACCTGCCGGAGTCCTGGCTGGTCTCGCGGGTGTCACACTGGGTCATTTCTGGGAGGCGGGAGACCCCTGCTCTGCCGAGTCTGCCATCTGTGGACGGGTGCATTCTCCGTTTAGTTAGCACTTTCGGGTTTCTTCCAGCACTGGTGGTTCTCAGCACATACTGTACCTGCTGTGGTAGGTTTCTACCTGAGTATTCCGCTGCTTTTTTCAGCAGTCGTGAGTGATACTGTGTTTTCATTTTAGCGTCTGCATGTGCTGCCCCGGCTGCCGTATCAGAACACCGGAGGGCCGGCGGCTCACACAGACTTTATTTCTCGCAGTCCTGGAATCTAGAGTCCGAGACCAGGTGTGAGCAGGGCCGGCTCCGCCTGAGCAGCCCACTGGTGCGCAGACGTCGCCTTCTGTGTCCTCATGTGGCCTTTTCTCTGTGTGTGTGCACGTCTGTGTCTCTCTCCTTCTCGGGACACGGCCCTGTTGGAATAGGGCCCACCGTTAGGACCATTTTTGACCTTAATCACCTCCTTGAAGGCCTTGTCCCAGATATGGTCGCGCTGGCAGTGAGGCTCTCCCAGGCGAACCCTGGGCAGGACACAGTTCAGTTTGTGGCAGTATCTGTGTGTCGTGAATACCCAGAAATAAAGTCGGCGCTCGAATGTTGGCCGTTCACAGTCTCGCTGAGGTCATTTATTGTTTCTGGGGGTTTGTTGTCCCTGTGCTTTTAATTTCCTAGTCTTCCTTCCTGAAGCTGGCTCGAACTTTCTCTCTCTCTCTTTTTTTTAATTTATTTGACAGCCAGAGATCACAAGTAGGTAGAGACGCAGAGAGAGAGGAGGAAGCAGGCTCCCCGCCAAGCAGAGAGCCTGATGCGGGGCTTGATCCCAGAATCCTGGGACCATGATCCGAGCCGAAGTCAGAGGCTTAACCCACTGAGCCACCCAGGTGCCCCTCAAACTTTCTCTTCATCATTTCCTTCTACTTGCTTTATATTTATGTTCATGTTTTTCTAGGTTCATAAGATGAGAGCTTCGATTAATGATGAAACTTCCTTTGTGGTGTTTGCGTTTTCAGTGCTATGCGTTTCCCTCCCGGTACTGCCGTAGCTGCACCCGCACGTTGCATTTTCATTTTTGTCCGTTCCAGTGTATTTTCTGATTGCTCTTGAGACTTCTTCTCACCCATACTTATTTCAAAGAGTTTTGTTTAGTTTCCAGGTGTTTGGAGATTTTCCCGTATCTCTTTGTTGCTGATTTCTGTTTTCACTCTATTTTGTGATCAGAGAATACAGTTTGTCTGTCTTTTAACTTGATTGAGGTTTCTTTAATGGCCCAGGATGTGGTCTGTCTTGATAGGTGTTCTGTGGACCCTCGGAGGGGTGTGAATTCTGCTCTTGTTGGATAGAGCATGTTGTAGATTCCTGCCAGGTCCTGTTGTTGGTGACGATGTCGACTTGTTCTCCATCCTTGTGACTTTTGTCTCGTTCCGTTGTTGAGAGAGGGGTGTTGGCATCTCTGTCCTCAGCTGTGGGCTCGGCTGTCTGTCCTTTTGGTTCCATCATGTTTTCGCTGCACGTCCGTAGCTCTTCTGTTTGTTGTGTGTGCCTTGGGGATGGCCGTGTGTCTCGATGGATTGAGCTTTGACCATTATGGAATGGAATGTCCTTCTCTGCCTCTGGTCATTTCTTTTCTCTGAAGTCTACTCTGCCTGCCAGCAACATCATGTTTTCCTGTAACTAATGTTTGCACGACACATTCTTTTCTGCTTCTTTACCTGTTACCTGACTGTATCATATTTGCAATGAGTGTCCTGCGGATCGCAGCCGGTTGAGTCGTGTTCTTTCATCTATTCTGCCTTAGTAAGTGGCCAGTTTAGACCATTTACAGTTAGTGTAACCGACGTGCTGGAGTTGATGCCGCCGGACCATTTTTCTGTTCTTCTCTCTGCTTTTTATTTTCTGTGCCTTCCAGTGGATTGTTTGCACCTTCTTTAGAATTTCATTTTGGTTTGTCTGTTGTGTTTTTTCAGTATATCTCTTAGTACGGCTTTTTTGATGGTGGCTTTTTGGGTTAAATGAGCAGTTTGAGTGAAGTATAGAGATCTTGCCTCCTACCGTGTCATTCTGTCTCCCCCTGTTAATAGTACAGTGTCTTGACTGTTTCCTCCGTGTACCAGTACAGCCACAGGAGACCGGGTTCTGACTTCTGCTGTAACTGCCCAACATTTAGAAGATTCTGGAGGAGAAGGAAGATCTTCCATTTACCCGTGATTTGGCTCACCGTGTTCTTCTCTTTCCTCTTGGCCCAGGTTTCTTTATAATTTCTGTTTAGAGCATGTCCTTTAAGCCATTCTTTTCGGGCGGGTTGACAGACTTCTCGCTTAGTTTTTCCTTCTTCCAGGACTGTCTTGACTTCATTTCTAAAGATTATTACTGGATGTAGGCCTCTATGTTGATAGCTTTTTCCTTGAACTCTGAAAATGTGTTCCCTTCCTTGTGGTTTTCATGGCTTCTGATGAAAAATCCACTGTTTTCCCCTGAAAGTGTCACTTTTTTTCTGGCTGCTTTCATGAGTTTTTACTTTTTCTTTGCCTTTCGTTTTCAGAAGTTTAAATACGGTACGCTGGTCTGGTTTTCTCTGGGTCTGTCCTGTTCGTGGTTCCCTCAGTGTCTCAGATCTGTAGGTTTATGTCTCTTACCAGCTCTGGGGAGTCGTCAGCCTTAATTCTGTCAAGTACTTCGCCAGCCCGTCCTCTTTCCTTTTGTGGGATTCTCATGACACAGCGTCGTGTCTCTTGTTGTAAAGGGAATGAGACCTGCTTGTGACTCTTGGTCTGTCCCCGCTGCTCAGAGTTGGTGACTTCTGTCGCCGGCTCACGGAGTGTTTTCTCCGTCCCATCTGCTCTGCTGTCGAGGCCGTTCTTTGAGTTTTTAGTTTGGTTTTGGCATTTTTAGTTCTATCTTTCCTTGAATGTTTCGTCTGTTCCTGCTGTGTACTGCTTGTGGAAGCATTTTCATCTTGGCTGCTTTAAAGTCTTTCTCCGATGACATTACTGTCCGTGCCATCTCAGCGTCCTTGTCTGTTGACTGTATTTATTTAGTCAGAGGCCTTTGTGGTTCTAAGTCTGCTGGTGAGTGACTGAACACTGGGCATTTTGGATATTACGTTATGAGGTCTGGATCTTACTGAAACCCTCCAGTGTAACTGGCTTCTCCGGACACTGCTCTCACAGACGAAGTTGGGAACGTGGGCTTGTCACAGCCAGGTAACCGGCTCCCCAGCAGCCCTCCCGACCTAGGGGTGGATGGGGGCCTCCTCCTTACTGCTGCGTGGGGATGGGAGTTCCGGCTCCCCACCTGGCCTCCAGCCTCCCACACTTAGGAGGTGTATGGGGGCCTTGTATGGCTTCCCACGTGGTCTCAGGGGACACGTCAGGGTTGGGGTGTTCTTGCTGCTGCTGAGTGATGCGGACAGTTCTCTGCGTGCAGGAAGTTGGGGGCTCTTAGAACTTGGGGAGAGTGAAAGTCTAGGTTTTCTGTGTGGTCTTTGCTGGGGTGAAGTTTCCAGTTCCCTGCCATGCGCTGGCCACCACCACCTGGTCAGAGTCTGGCCGGTGAGGGTGGGTCTTGCTGTAGCCAGGGGCTCCCCTCTGTCAGTCCCTGTCCTGAGTGCCCCTCTCCCGTCCTTTGCTACAAAGAACAGCTTTTGTTGGGGTATTTTTCCTTCATCAACTGGCTTTTCTGGATTGCTGGTTTCTTCAGATCTAAAACCCAGTGCAAAGGTAAAAAAGCTCAGGGGACACACGTCTGTGTCCTCGGCTGCAGCGGCCCGACTGGTGAACCGCCCTCCACCGCCCGGAGTCCCCCGCTCGTGTGTGTTCTGTGTGTGGCGTCCAGGCTTCTAGCCACAGTCGGGGAGGAGCCGGGGAGACACCGAGCATCACGCCCCGGAGGCAACATCCTTGAGGGCTCAGTTCCCAGGGTCGGTGTGGGGACAAGCTTTCCTGAAGGCGTCGGAGAGGGGCGTGCAGGGGGCAGGGCACCATGGCCTCGGGTGGGACTCATGCCTGGTCTGGCCCGGGGATGTGGAGACCGTCCAGCACTGTCTGGCCCGGCGGTCGCTAGAGCAGCTGGGACGTGTGTGGCTGCACCTGTCCCCCGGGTGGGAACCGGCCTCGTGCTCGGGAATGCCTGGGTCTCTGCCTGGGTCTCAGGCCCGTGCAGCTGGGACTCTGGTGCCTCGGGCTGCGTGTTCTCGACCGGACTCCGCACACACAGAGGTCCTCGAGCCCTCGGCCACCGTGGAAACTTGACCCACAGAGGGAAGCATATGTCCCAAAGTGAGCGGAGTGCCTTGGGTGGTCCCAGAGGCCTCGCCGTAAAGGACGTGTACAGGGCTCTGTGGGAAAGTGGCAGGAGACCCCAGGGCTGTGCTGGACTGTGGCCTGGAGGGGAGCAGAGAGCGGGCTTGACTCCCGTGGCCTCTGCAGGAGGAGGGAGAGCCAGGGAGGCCTGCAGGGTCCCTGCCCCGCTGTGCCCTGCTCCTGCCCCTCTGCGGGGCTGAGCTCACCCCTCCCACCCCACCCCTGCCCCTCTCTCTGCCGCAGTTTTTCATCTACTTCGTGTACTTCCTGGTGCTGTTTGGCGTCTACCTCTTGGGGGCCTTGGTGGTGGTCGTGCGGCATTTCCGGGACGGCCGCCGCGCACCCCAGCCCCCGGAGCTGAGCCCCGCGGAGGAGAAGGCCATGCAGCCGCTGGACGCCCAGGAGCAGAGCCTGCAGCCCGAGGCCAAAGCCTGACCTCCGACCCCAGAAGCCACCGCCAGCATCCACCACGTCCTGGGGCCTTGGTATTTCGGGACAGACGCCCCGTCCACGTCCCCATCAGCGGTCCAGGTGTCCGGCCTCAGCTACATTCCAGGGTTCAGACTGTGGAACCAGTGACCAGTGGGGACCCTCCACGGCACCTCCCCGTGCCCTGCGCCCGGGGGCCACCTGCCTCAGGAGGGGCCGTGGCTTGTCTTGCCGTGGCCTGAGGGTGGTGCCCCTCCACCCTGCTTGGCACTCTGGTCCTGTCCCCGCCCACATGTGGTGGGCAGTGGGGTTCACGTGCCTCCTCATCGTCACCCCCCAACCTGGGAGGCAGGCCTTGCTTGTCCCTGGGGACCCTTGGCTGGGATGGGGACTCGGGCCCCCGCAGCACGAGGCTGGGAGCTGTGATTTCTGTGGCTCTTGGCTCCGTTTTGCAGGTACTTGCCTTAGTCCTCTTCCTTTTTAAAAAAACTAACCTGGACGAGAAACCCCGGTGGGCTCTTGTGTCCTGTGGGGGAAGCTGGACATTGACAGCAGGCCCCTGTAGGTGGATGTGGGGTCGCTGCCCCCAGACCCCACTTCTCCCCAGGCCTCCAGTGGCCTGCCTGTCCCCAGAGTGGGTTAAAACCGACCTACCTCAGCAGTGGCTGCGGGCAGCGTGGGGCTGCTCACCCGCCGGCCGAGACAGGACCCGCCCGGGGGGCGTCCCCTCAGGGGCTCTCAGCCTGTTGTGTCCCTTCCAAAATGCAAGACTGTCTGCTCTCCCTGAAGGGGATTAGACCACAAGCCCCAAGTGTTGGGGGCTCCTGACTGTCTCCTAGCCTAGCGGGGGCGGGGGTGGAAGGAGGTGGTCAGGAGGCCAAGGAGGGGGCCCCGGCTCATCCCCTGCCCCAGGCCGATAGGTCCCCCAGCGGAGCGCAGCCCTTCCCACGGCCCACGGGGTCTGGACCAGCACCTGTGGGTGCTGTGGGGGGCGGGTCGGGCATCCACGCACATGTGCCCCGTGAACCCTCTGGGGCGGGGGCAGGAGTCAGGAGAAGGGGCTGTGTCTCACCTCTGGTCACTGAGCACAGGACGCTGGGCTCTGGCCCCGGGGACTCCTGGCCCAGCGAACCCTCCCGTTAGCGGCCCCCCCAGGGGCCCAGCCTCTCAGCTGGTCCCACGCGCTACAGTGGCTGTGGGGCGAACACGGGTGCGGGGCGCAGACCAGCTCCACAGCCTTGGAGGCAGAGCCCGTGACCACATGACCACGGTGACCGGACCCGCTGCTGTGGCCCGCAGGCTGCAGAGCTGTGTGAGTGGGTCCTCGCCAGCCGCACGGTGGCCACTGGAGGAGGGACCCTGCCGTCCCCAAGATGCTCAGGCACTCCTCCCAGTGTCCCCTTCCCTGCGGCCCGTCTCGCCCAGGGCTCAGCCAGGCAGGTCCCGTGGAGCCGTGTCCTGGATGGGCGCAGGCGTGTCTGTCCTATTTGCCTCCCGACTTTTCCTTTTAAGACTGTGTTTATTTTGAGAGTCAGCGAGCACGAGCAGGGTTGGTGCTGGGCAGGGGGCGCGAACAGAGGGGCAGCAGCAGACGCCCCGCAGAGCCGAGAGCCGGACGGGATGCAGGACTCGGTCCCAGGACCCCGAGATCATGACCTGAGCCAAAGGCAGATGATTGTTGAACTCCGTGTCCTGCAGAGACGAACCTGAGACCCTGGCCCTGAGCCAGCGGCTGGGGTTCCGGCCGTGGACTAGGGGACGGGGAGTGGGTGTGGGCCTGGTCGGGCTCCAGGAGGTGAAGCCAGGCCCAGTTCTGCTTTGGGAAGCCTCGTGCCAGCGAAGGAGCCTGCGCATGGGGTGGGCCCGGACGGGACGCCACCGTCCACGGGTTGGGACCCTCAAAACTCAGCATGGGGGCGTGTGGCTGGCGCAGTCAGTAGAGCTCCTGGTCCCAGGGTCATGAGTTCCGGCCCCACCTTGGGGCTTCAAAGAAACTTCTTAAAGGCGCTGGCGGGGCCGAGCTCCACGCCGGGTGTGATCTCGTGGGTCTTGTGGGCAGCCGGGGTGGCACAGAGAGCTGACTGGGGTTGGGGTAACGGCCCGAGCCTGGGCGAGGGGGCCCCACCCTGTGCCCATGGCCTGAGCCGCCCCCCCGCCCCTGCAGCTCACAGCTGGGGAGGGGGCGCCTGTCACAGCACTGCCCTCCCTGGGGGCCCAGGGAGGGAGGGAGGCCACCGGGAGCCGAGTCAGCACCTGCGGGGGCCACGGAGGGCGCTGGGCCATGCATCCCACCCTCCGCTCCATAGTGAGTTCCCTTGCCGGGGACTGGGTCTACCCCCGGTCTGACGGCTGAGACGGCAGGGACAGGGCCCTGCGTGAGGGGGGGTGTGAGAGAGAACTGGCACCAGGCTTTGTCTTAAACTTTTTAAAAAATACACTCTTTGGCTTCCTTTTATTTCTTGAGGGTTACATCACACGTGAGCCGTACAAAGTGTCCGAGCCGGGTCCCCGCCCTGGGGGGAGGGGTGCTCCTGCCCGGCGCTTCGCCCGCCTCCTGGCCTCCCAGCGGGCCGTCGGGCCGCCCGCCCGCCTGTCCGTCCCGTCCGTCCGAGCCGGCGGAGCCCCTACTTGGAGGAGGAGGTCATGAAGCTGTTCTCGATGCAGAGCACGATGAAGGCGTGGTGGCAGCTCGCGGCCTTCTGCTCCAGCAGCCGGCCGGCCAGCAGGGAGGACGCCTGGCCCGTGACGCCCGCAGCCTCTGTCCGCCACGTCTCACAGTAGCTGTCGGTCAGCCGGCGCCCGCTGGGGTCTGAGCCGTGCCACACGCTCTTCTGGGGCCTGCGAGACGCCGCAGCTGTCAGCCCCAGACCAGGGCCCGGCTACTCAGAGCAAAGCGGGTGCTTCCCAAAGGCGCCTCGTGTAGGCTGGATGTGGGGCCCGCGGGGGGCGTGGAGCTGGCCGTCCCTGGTTCCTGGGGGTCCACCTCCCAGACTACACCCCTGCCGCCCCCGCTGGGGGGCGCAGCCCAGGGAGCCTACCAGGCCGGGTGCTGCAGGACGTCTCTGCCGTCGAAAGAGAAGATGCGGGCCCCAGGCTTCAGCTGGCCCTCGGAGCCCGAGAACAAGGCTTCCCAGCTGGGGAACAGCTCCTCATCCTGGGGAGAGAAGCGCACTGGGCCTTATTCCCTCCCTGGAGATGTCCTGCAGAGGCAGGCCGCCTCTCACGGCCCCTCCCTGGCCTGGCCCCCATCTGGGCCTGAGGAGCACACAGTGGTGGACGGAGGCGGAGGCGTGCGGGCCGTCGAGCCCCCCAGCAGCATTTCCAAGCCCGAGCTCCGAGAAGGCTGCATGCGCAGGCCTGGCCCTGCGGCTCAGGGGGTCCGGCCCTGCGGGAGGCTCCGGAGGGCCCCCAGGGCGGCCGCACTCACCCTGAGGTTGACGATGGGCACGCCGGTGCGGTCGGCTCGGCGCACCACGCTGTAGAGGTCCTGCAGCCGCGAGGACAGGAAGGCGCGGAAGGTGCCGGGCAGCCCGGCGGCGCGTGCCTGCTGGAAGCACTGGAAGTCCGCCCCGCGGATGCCGCGCAGGCCGCCCGGCTGGGGGCTGTTCAGGGCCACCAGGTGCAGCTGCGGGGGAGCCACGGGGTCAGCCGTTTCCCCGGGTCCGAGCGTGCCCCGTGCTGGGGGTCCCGGGGTCCGGAGTGGCCCCCACCAGCCACCACCCCTGCCCAGCGCCCTGGCAAGTCCCTGTCCTTCCCTCCACCAGAGACGGCCGGAGGGCAGGTCCCAGGCCTGAAGAACCCTCCCGGCAGCCCCAGGAGCCCCTGCCGGCCGAGGGCTGGCATCCGCACGGGCCGCTCACCACCGGCTGGTAGTCCTGGTGGGTGTGGCTGTGGGTGGGCCCGCTGGTGGGCCGAGGCGGCTGGAAGTGCCGGTAGGAGCCGTGGTGTGGGGCCCCGGGGTAGGGCTGGGGGTCGGGCAGACGCGGGGGGCTGGCCAGGATGTCATCTGCCCGCCAGGGCCGCACCGTGGAGTGCGTGAGCTCCCGCCGGGGGTACGGGTTGCCCGCAGGGGGCTGCAAGGCGGCCACCTCGTTGTCCTGCAGACAGACAGGCAATGGCCAGGGCCCGGTGCTCCTGCCTCGGTGGGCGGAGCACCAGCTGCCTGTCTGGGACCCGCTTCGCCTGCACCCGGGCAGGTGGGGGGCTGCTCGGTGGACCCACTGGCCCTGGGGTGCCCTGGAGAGTTAGGGCGGGAGTCTGGCCAGCCTGATGCCAGCAGTGGTCACCTGGGCCACACCCCTGGCCTTCCCGCCCCTCCTCACCCCTGCACAGACACCAGCTCTCCCCTCCCAGGCCCTGCTCCACCCCAGCTCAGGCGACCTGCACCCCGTCCAGTCCCCAGCAGTACCGGCGGCCTCAATGCACCGCCTCGGCCTCGGCCTGTATCCCGGTGCCGTTACCGGGTACCCACACTAACGATCTAGAAGCACGTAAATGGCCCATTCCCCACCATGTCCACCACCTGTCCCCCTGCCCCTGAGCTCCACGGGGCCCCGGGCCTGCGTGTCCCTGTCTGAAATGGTGCCTGGCACACGGGAGGGCCCAGGACCAGGCTGCATGAATGAACGAATGCGGGAGTGGACCCGCTGGGCTCTGAGCGGACAGACTGGCAGAACCTGGGACACACACCCCCTACGGCAGCCTCCGCCCCGGACCGTTGCAGAAGAGCCCCAGCGGCAGGAAACCCAAATATCCCGGACCCCCCAGGGGTCCATGTCTGAGCCCAGCACCCTCGCAGGGAGGCGAGCGTGGCCCGAAGGGAGGCAGCCTCGTGGTCTGTGCACCCCTCCCACTCCCCGCACCCCGGGGCCCCGGAGCCGCTGCCGTTGGCCGTGGAGAGGAGACGGCTCCTTACCGTCCCGCGTGGCAGTGGCGTCCGTGCCTCCAGCTGGAAGAAAATGCAGGGGTTACCCCACCGACCCCCAGTGCTTGGCCCCGCACCCTCCCCGGCAGCGCCTGGCACACACCACCTTCCAGGCGTTTACTTTCGAAAGTGGGAGGGTGGCGCCCGGATGAAGCATCTGCCTTGGCTGGGATCATGATCCCGGGGTCCTGGGATCGAGCCCCACGCCGGGCTCCCTGCTCAGTGCGGAGCCTGCTTCTCACTACCCCCTCGTCCCCCCTCATGCTCATTCTCTCAAATAAGTAAAAATCTTAAAAAAAAAAAAAATACACAGGAGGGTCACTTCTCGGTGAACCGTAAACTCCAAAAAACAGTCCATTCGCTGAAGAGTAAAGAAGCGTTGAGAACAGCGCCGTCTGCCACTCGCCCCATGAGGCATCCGCCGCTCAGGCCTGCCCCTCACGCGCGCTCCCCCGAACCCCACCGCACTGCAGGCGGCCCCGGGAACGCGCTCTGCCCCCTCGTGCGCGGGGAACTCACCAGCACCTTCCGCAGCCCGCCGCGGACCCGGACGTACAGCTCCTCCCTCTCGGCCACGAAGATGAGCCAGCCCTCCGGCACCTCGGGCACCTTGTCCAGCATGGTCTGGTACGTGGCCCAGATCCTCACCTGCCGGGAGCCCGACCCGGTGGGTCCCCATCCTGCAGGCTCGCGGGCGTCCCTTTCTCCACGAGGCTGGTCCCCGAGAAGGCTCTGTGGGCTGGGGAGGCCCCCCGCGGGGAGGGCCGGACGCCAAGTCCCCACGTTCCCCATGAGCTCCTCTTACTGTCTGGACCCCCGAGCCCCCTGCTGCCCCTAGGCTCCAGCTTCCCCTTCGGAAACCACGTCTCGAGGCTACGCTGCCTTTGCCACAGGGGCAAAGCTGGGCCCAGCCCTGGGGGGCTCTGAAACTCCATCCGCCGTCGTCAAAGGGAAGGGCCAGGCCGGGGCAGGGAGCATCTGAGCAGACACTGGGAGGACTCTTACCCCGGAGGACGTGCCCATGGTTCCAGGGGGCCCGGGAGGCCCAGGTGGTCCTGGGGGGCCGGGAACGCTGATGGCTGCAGGAGAGAAACCAGAGACAGAGCTCATGGCCGCGGCTGCACCGCTGGGAACCCAGGCCCCCATCCCCTGCCAGACTTACTTTGCCGGTAAGGGCCAGGGAAGGAAGGGGGCCCTGGGGGACCCGGAGGTCCAGGGGGCCCAGGGGGTCCCTGACGCCCCTCGTGGCCGATGCCAGGGGGTCCCTGAGGTCCAGGTGGGCCAGGCTGGCCCCGAATGCTCTCTCCCTTGGGACCCTGGGGGGGGGGAGGGTCAACAAAACAGTAGACAGGAAAGCCTGAGGGGCGGGGCTGCAGTCTCCACGAGGTCCTGCAGGGGGCAGCTCCGAGCACCCCTGCCTCCCTCCCCGCCTCTTCCCTCCCCATGCCACAGGACCCGGGGGGCCCGGGAAACCTGGCTTCCCACACCGCGCCCTTTGCTGAGATGGGGTCTGGGAACGCAGACGGGGGGCAGCCCTGACGGCCCTCCCTCCCCATCCGTCCCGGGGCAGAAGCTGTGGTCTGGGCTCCCGGGAGTCTCTTCGGGCGATGGTCCCAGAGGAAAGGTCAGTGCCAGCGGAAGAGCGGGCGTGATGGGCCGGGTGAGGGTCCCTCCTGCCCCTGCCCCCCGCTGGCTGGAGGTGCGCCCAGGCCACGTGCCTGCACCCCGAGAGTGGGACGAGAGCTGGAGGGGAGAGCTCGCGGGCACAGCCTGTGGGCCTCGCAGGCGTCCACGGCCGAGCGGCCCCTGCTGCGGCTCCGGCCCAGGACCCTGGGGCCCGAACTCTGGCACAGGCCGGGGAGCCCAGACTTACCGGAATCCCAGGGTAGCCTGGCGGGCCGGGGGGGCCGGGCACACTTGAGCTGAAGAATCCGCTGCCCCCGGGCTCACCCCGCTCGCCCTTCGGCCCAGGGTCCCCTCGGTCCCCCTTCTCCCCCTGCAGATGGAAACGCTGGTCTGAGACGGCCCGGCTGCCGCCACCGGCGTGGGGCAGGGCTGACCAGGAGGCCCGCGTGAGCGAGGCGAGGGGGCAGAAGTTTCCAGAGCCCAGGTCTGGCCTGACGGACGGGGCTCGGCTCCCCACGTCCCTGCACTGCCCGAGCCCTGCGGAACGCGAGGCGGGGGGGTGGGGGGGGGATGACACCCACCTTCATTTCAGCCTCCAGCGGGAGCAGGTCCAATGGGAACTGCCCTGCAGGGGAGAAGCAGGGGTGGGAGGGTAGTGAGCCCCGGCAGCGTGCCGCCCCACCTACGTCTTCCTCCCTCGCCTTCTAGAATTTCTGTTTCTGGGGGATTCCTGCCAACTTGGCCAGGTGCCCGGACCCCTGCCCAGAAGCCCCCCTGTGGGAGCCACCGTCCCGACCCCATTCTCCAAACGACACGTTTTTAGAATGTGTTTTTGTCAACGCAGGGTCGTTGATTTTTGTAAAGTCTCCTCCTGACGCGGTAAATCGACTGATTCTAAGGTTTGTCTGCACGTCCTTTCCGGTGGTCGATGTTCAAACAGGGGTTTCTGTAAAAATGGACGTTTTATTCCTTCCTTCCCAAAAACACCCAGCAGGGACTCCGCTCCCAGCTTCCTGCCGTGCTGGGACCCCTGTGGCGGCCAGGGTCAGAGGTCAGAGGGCCAGAGGCCCGGGCGCCCCCCAGGAGGGCGGCCCTTCCGCGCTCCGTCTGGCAGGGGGCACGCCAGCACCGGGGTCTTCTCTGCGGCCTGGACCGAACCTTCTCTTCCCCAAGGTCACTTTGCTCTCGTCCTCTGACTTCTGGAGCTGGGGCTGAAACACCGGTGCACCTGGGGCTGCGACGTCCCGAGCCGTTGAAACATGGCGGCTGGGTGAACCCCGGGGGGCTGGGGCCAGGGGGCCCATGGCCGCTGCAGACGAGGGCGGGGAGCCCCTCACCACCTTCCGTTCCGGTGTCTGAGCCCGTGTGCTTCCTCCGCGTCTGGAACGTGCAGCCCTGATGCAGACTTCCTGCTCACTCGTGCCTCGCGTGGCCCATGGGCTGCAGACCGGGCCCCAGAGGACCCTGTGGTTGCCGGGCGGTGACCTGCCCAGCGGTGACCTGCCGACAGCCGCTCCTCCTCCCGCCTGAGCCGCTCTTCCGAGCTTGGTCCCATCGCTTGCCGGAAGCCCCACACCCCCCGCCGCGACGACTGCTGTCCCCCCAGGCCTGTTCTTGACCTCGCGAAGGCGTGTTGCTGGGCACAGAGGTCCGGGATTGCTGTGTTTTCCTGGTGGGCTTCCCCCTTCCTCCATATGAACAGTTTCTTAGAATTTCTGGCAACGCTTCCTGCCTCCAGATAGACCCGTGTGACCTCTTCCTCGCACACACGCACACTTCTGCACACACACCAACGCACACATGCACGCACACAGGCACGGGCGCACACAGGTACACGCAGGCGCACACGGGCCTGGTCGGCCTCCCCCGGCTCCCTTCCCCGCAGAGGCCTGCCCGTCCTCCCGCGGTCAGCAGGCGTGTCCTCACGCTGCCGAGGTCTCCGCTGAGCGGCGTCCGGTTTGGTTCTCAGCCGGCTGACGGGTCTCTGCTGTGACTGCCGTCGCCGCCGTCCTCACGGGTGGTGCCCGACTGCTGCTGCCACCGTGTACCAGCCCGCCGGCTCCGCGCCGTCTCCCTCCTCTCCGCCTGCTCCCGGTGCAGGTGTCCCGGGGCGGGCCTCCCGCGGGTCAGCTTCGGCGGCGCCCTCGTGCTCCGTTCTCGGCTCGTCCCTGAGCCAGCAAGGCGCGTCCCGACTTGAGTCTGGCGCGGCCGAGGGCCGCCTGCTCCGGGCGGCATCGCTTCCCTCCGCGACGTGTCGCTGGCGTCACCGCCATCTCCCTGAAGTCCCCGCGGTCCCGCCAGGGTTGGTCCCGGGACAGCCTCGTGGCTCCTGCTTCTTGGCCCCAAGGGGCGTCTCACAGCTTCGCGGCTTTTCCGCCTCCTGGAGCCTCTCCCGCGTCTCTCGTCCCGCCGGGAGTCCGGTCTTGACGGTTGTGTGAAGGACTCCGAGTCTCCCCGTAGTCTCGGAAAACCCTTGGCGCCTTCACACCCTCTCCTGCCGGTGTCCCCCGCCCCAGCCCTGGCCGCGGCTCGGCGCGGACCTCCCCTCCCCTCGCTCCCTCGCCTGTCCCACGCAGAGTCCTGGGGTCCGGCTCTCCCAGAGCGGAACAGACGCGTCCCACGGGTCCATCTCCCTGCGGACGCCGTCCCCTCCCCCTGCTGGAGCACCTGTGCCCTAGGTCGCCGCCGCCCTTGGCCTCCCGGGGCCTGTCTCGCCGGCCATGTGCCCTCCCTCTTGCGTTCTGATCTGTTCTGGCCATTTTGTTCTCCTGCTCAGCCTCACTCAGTCCTAGTCTCCGCAAGCTCCAGCAGCTCTCGAAGGAAACCCGGGGTTTCACCTCCGACCTGCCCTCACTCTGGGCTGCAGCCCCTCCATGGAGGTCCTGGCGGGCTCCCGACGTTCACGCTGTTCTCACGTTTCGTCCGGCAGTTAAGAACTTGGCAGAGGGTTCTCACCGCCCCAACCCCGGAACAGTCTGGCCGATGAGGGCTCCACACACCATCCCGGGACCCCAACACACCGGGCCCAGCCCTGCCCCTCAGCCCTGCCGCCAGGCCACCCCGGTGCCCCGCACCCAGGCCCGGCGCCACGGGTCCTGTCGGGCCCCGCAAGCCGGGGCGGGGCTCCTTCCAGCAGGCGGGCCGCGGGTCCACGCAGATGCAGCAGTGTTGGGGAGCCCCCCCCGGCCCAACGCCGCCCAGAGCACCCTCACCTGGTGGTCCTGGAGGGCCCACGTCTCCTTTGTCTCCCTTGGGTCCAGAAGGCCCCTGGAGCCCTGGAGGGACAGAGGTGCCGGCACCCGTCACGGCGTGTGTGACGAAGCCCTCCGGCCCCGCACCCCGGGGCAGTGTCGCACGGATCTAGGACACCTCGGGGAAGAGCTCCGCCCGAGGCTGCCCCGGGTGTGTGGCCGCTGACAGCAGGCGGGCCAGGAGCCAGTGCAGGCCGCGCTGTGTCCGCTGCGGACGGGCCTGGGAGGCCCCGGGAGGCCCCGCCAGCGGCTGTGACTGATCTGGATTCGACGTCCAGACTTCCTGCTGCCCCGGGAGCAGAGCGTCCCCGGGCACTCAGCGTCCCTGGGCACTCAGCGTCCTGCAAGGGGCCACCGCCCGCCCTCCCCAAGGCCCCGGGCGTCCTCACCTGGCAATCCTGGGGCTCCAGGGCGGCCGGACTCCGTAAAGGCCTGCAGAGAAGCCGCCAGTGAGGGAGGCCGTCTACGAGCAGGGCCGGCCCCCAGCCCCCACGCAGGCCCCCGAGCCCAGAGGCCCCGCCCTGCCGCAATGCCACACAGACACCCCCAGCAGGCAGCGAGGAGGAGAGGAAACCGAGCTTTGGGGTCGGCAGCCCTGCGTGATGGGATCTGGCCCTGCAGGTCACTTCGTGTGGCTGAACCTCATAAAGCAGCGTATGTGTCCCTCCAGGACCCCGGGGTGGGGGGATGCGGAGCCTTAGGCTCCTAGATCCAGAGAGCCCCGCCCTTCCCCAGCCTTCCTGCCCCGGCGCGAGGGGCCTGCCTGGCAGGTGGGCCTGGGTCCCCAGCAGCCAACCCGTCTGCCAGAAAGTGTCCGCCCCTCCCTGGGGGGTCGTTCCCCCGGAGTTCAGCCCCTCCCCCGGGGGTCGGCCCTGGGGGTGGGCCTGGCTCCGGCCTGTGAGGAGGAGGGAGAGGAGAGAAGTCGGGGAGCGGGACTCACGTTGCTGTCGTAGATGGGAACCCCAGGAGGCCCTGGGGGCCCTGGAGGCCCTGGGGGACCAGGTGGACCCTGCGCGGGGAGAAGAGCTCTGTCAGTCATGTTCCAGCCAGGCCCGGGAGGGGACCAGAGGGGCAGGTAGGGGCGCGAGCATTTCTCGAAGTCTCAGTGGAATCAGAAAACCAACGTGGAAAGCACAGAATCAGGAAGCGTCCCGTCTGCTCGTGGCTGCGGGGGCCCCGGGCACGGAGCCGTCCCTCTCAGAACGTCCCCTGGGACACGCGGAGAGGGTGACAGGACTGGGCAGGGGGCGTGCACCCCAAGGCGGAGTCCGTGGGTTTCCAGGCTCGAGGGGCAGCCCCAGAGGCCTGCGCCGGAGGCCAAGCTTGGCTGGGAACTGTCCCTGCTCGTGCACGGAGAGGGAGCCCGGCGCCGCCCGGCGGCCCGAGACGAGGGCTTCTTCTGAAAGTGGCCGGTGTCCTGGACCATGGGCGTCCGGAGAGACCAGGGACGGGTGAGGTGGTGCGCCATCCCCACCTGCCTGTGGTCACCCGCGTGCCCCGCCCGTGCCCCTGCCTCGGGGCCGGACCTCCAGGAGCAAAGTCACCCAGGGCGCCAGGCGGCTGGCTGGGCACCTGGCCATGGGGTCGTGAGCAGGTCCTGCGTGTGCCAGCAGGGACAGTTACAAACGCCCGAACTACCGAAGAAAAGCCCCGCTCGGAAGCCAGCAGAGGTGCTGAGGGTCACGCCGTGGTGTGGGGCGAAGGGAAGCCACCACGGGCAGGGGCGTGTTTGGAAGCAGCCGTGCTCTCTGAGAGCCACGCGAGGTCTCTGCCTGGCAGCGTGGGCGGATGTGTGTGTGCATGTGGGGACCTCGTGCCAGCGGGGTCACAGTGCAGGGAACTCCCTGCAGCCCTCAGTGTTCCAGACGCACTGTCCCTTGGGGGACACTCACCCTCACACCGAAGCCGACGCTGGAGTGTCCTGGCTCCCCTTTCTCCCCCTTCAATCCGTTCATCCCGGGGCGACCCTGCGGCAGAGCACGGGGTAGGGGGCTCCTGGCGCTGCCTCCCACCTGGCCTCGCCCCCCAGGGTTCCCCCCAGGATCTCCCCGAGAGCCAGACGCTCCGCCCCGGACACCCATGAGCTGGGCATCGCTGGGCTTTGTCCTGGAGACAGGTGTCCTCATGCAGGGACGGTCCCCGGGGCAGGGCATAGGGAGGGCCTGGGGTCCTCTCCCCTCCCCCATGCTGCCCACACGCGGCATGAAATCCCAGGTCCTTACCGGCCGCCCGGGGAAGCCAATCTCTCCCTTGTGCCCGGGACGTCCATAGGGACCCTGCAGAAAGGAGCAGCCGCCTTCCAGATGGGCAGAGAGCAGCCCCCCCTGTGGCCCCCGCCCGCCACCTGCCCCCACGTTTGACAGGTGTAGCTGGTCTGCTCGGGCCGCTCGGCAGCCGGGCTGTGACCTGCGCCTTTGGGGCCTGCATGTCCTCGGACACTGCGCATGCGTGTTCGCTGGGGGGGGGGGGGCTACTCACCGGGGGTCCTCGGAAGCCAGGCTCTCCCTGAACGGAAAACCAGAGGCACCGTCAGACAGTAGCAGGCCGCCCCCCACCCGGCAGCGTCCTTGGGGCTGTGGCGACACCAGGGAGGGGAGGATGCGGCAGCAGGCAGCGCGCTCTGGGCTGGGGGCATGGAGGAGGCCCACCTGGGGGCCACCCGACCTCGGGGCTGGCAGAGTCCTCTGGGCCGGGAGATCCAGGGTCCCACAGCCAGAGAGCCTTTGGGGCCCCCGTAGGACTGCCCCCCGCACCCACCAAATCCCGATCCAGTCACCCCCGAGACCCTCAGAGCCTGTCGGGGGGTGGGGGACCAGGGGCACAGCCCCTCAACCCACTCTGAGCCTCCTAAGGGAGAAAGGCTGGGACCCCACGGCAGCCACAGCCTGAGGGATGGCTGCATCCTCAGGGCGGGGCATGTCCCACAGGCGAGGCCTGGACTGGGCACCCCTCCCCACCCCGAGTCCCCAGCCCGTCTGCAGGGTAGGCTCAGCTGACAGGCAGGGGAGAATCAGGGGCTGGCGGTGGTGGCCAGGCTGGGCAGGCCAGGCTCTGCAGGGCTCGAGGTCCTTCCCAGTGTGGCTGTGACCGAGGGACAGACAGGAAAGGGCCAGGGGCCCAGGCTACGAAGTTCCTGGAACCCTGCTCACGAGCGGCTCTCATGTGGGGGCAGGAACTGGCCCCTCTCGGGCCCTTCCACAGCCCCTGGCAACGCCCCTCCCCCGCCTGGTTGAAGGTGGGTGGTCTCAGGGACCCAACTCACCTTGGCCCCTTTCTGGCCTGGCGCCAGCATGCTGCCATCGGGGCTGAAGACCGGGCCGGGCTCGCCCTTCTCACCCTGGAACGGCATGGGGGACAGGCATGAGGCCGGCTCTGGGGGACTCCCCTCCCTGCGCTGTGGGGTGGGGGAGCCTCCACGGGCCACGTGAGGTCAGAACAGGTCACGTGCTTCACACGCTCCTGGCCACAGGTCATGTGTCCACCCCTCCAGGGTCATGGCGGGGGCGGTCCCTGGGCAGCTGGCGCCCGGGCCTCTCACCTTGGGTCCTGGGAGGCCCTGCTGGCCTTTTGAGCCCAGATCTCCCTTCGGCCCAGCCGGTCCCTGTGGGGAGACAGACAGGCGTGAGGGCCACATGAGGGAGCCTGTCCCACCACGGCTGCCTCCTGGTCCTGAGTCAGGCGGAGGAGGGCCCGCGACATCTCGCCCGAGAACCCCACCCCAAGCCTCCACCCTGGCCCTGGGGGGCTTCTGCTCAGGACCCAGAGGGTTCCTCAGCTCTGCGGGCGCCCTCCACCCCTGGGCTTGCCAGGGGCCCCCGGCCGGTGCAGGACAGAGAGAGAGGCCACTTACGGGAAAGCCCGCGAACCCTGGCCGGCCCTGCAGGAGAGAGGGACGGGTCAGCGCAGGGGGCGGGGGGCGAGGCCAGTCAGCGCGGGTTGGGGGATGGGTCGGCGTGGCGGGGGGGCGGGGGGTGCGGGGTGGCACTCGACGCGGGCTGCGGTCCCCACCAGGACGGCACACGTACCTCGGGTCCAGGCACGCCGGCCCGCGCTCTCTGTCCGCACGCCGGAGAAACACGGAACCCAGGAAAGAAGGAAAAGACGGGTTTATGACAAAAGTCCACTCCTCTTACGGGACCCACAGAACCGCACAGAAACGCGGTGCAAGAAAAACTGCCTTCGATCGTCCTCCAGGCGCTGGCCTCGAGGTCCCTCGGATCCGAGGGGAAGCCACATGCTGGGAGCCTGCCCCGCACCGGAGAACCTTCCGGAGACCCTGGGGCCGGGGCCAGCCCCCACCTCCGTACTGGCTTGGGGCTGGAGCGGACCCGCCAGCGTCGGCAGCGTGCGAGCGCGGGACTGGGGACCCCGACGGGGAGGCCCTGTGAGGCCTGGCGGGAGAGGCCTTGTTCCGTCTCGATTTTCCGCCACAGAACTTCCGTTTCTCTCTGGACACACAACCCCGTACTTTCTTCCTCTTAGATAACGTGGAAGTATCGCCGGAATGAGACACAGTCATGGGTTCTGAGTAGAACCGACAGACCGTAAACCCTGGCGTCTTTGGGGGTCCCCCCTGGGTGGGGAGAGCCGGCGGACCCCCCACGGGGTCCAGGTTGGGGCTGCACCGGCTATAGCCAGTGCTGGCGGGGGGCAGAGTGGCGGCCCCCCCAGGCCTCGGAAAGGGCTCTCGGAAGACGGCTTCGGCGTCCTTACATCCTGCTCCGACAGGTAGACGACAGGCCCCGGGGGTCCGGGGGGTCCGGGGAGGCCGGGCTGTCCCACTCCGTCCCTCCCTGGATCGCCCTGGAAGAGAAAGCCTGTGTCCAGCACTTAGATTGCTTGTGGGGTCTCTGGACGGGACCCGCACGCCCACCGGCTGTGAGGAGGTGCCTGGGGCCGGGCCCTGAGAGCCCCCCACCCCAGCAGGTTCCAAGCCAGGACCCCAGATTTGAGGGGTTTGCCCCAAGTCTCTGAGGCCACGTAGGTGGCAGGGGCGGGGACAGCCCCAAGGCCTGGACATGCACCTGCTCTGCCTGGGGACCCAGAGCCCCAACTCACTTTCTCTCCCTGGATCCCTTTTTCTCCTTTGGGTCCCTGCAGAGATGAAAAGGAAACGGGTCAGAACCTGATCTCCCTCCCTGGAGACCCCAGAACCCCAGCACAGGCTCCGAGTGAAGACATAGAGAGTTCTTCCTTCCTGGGCAAGGGGGTGAGCCGGGCCAGCCCACGGCCCATGGGGCCAGGGTCTGCACCCCTCGGGGTACACAGAACTGGTCAGGAACCCCCAGAGACCATACCGAGGCTCTGGCTTTATCAGAGTAGCTCCTGTGGGGCAGTCCCCCCATCGCAGTCCTGGGGAGCCACCACCTGGGGGACGGTCCCCCCATCGCAGTCCTGGGGAGCCACTCACCTGGGGGACGGTCCCCCCATCGCAGTCCTGGGGAGCCACTCACCTGGGGTCCAGCTGTACCCTCTCTGCCAGGGAGGCCGGGGAACCCGGGAGTTCCGTCGGCCCCGACTTCTCCCTGTATCCAACACAGGGAGAGACGAATGTCAGCCCACTCCCCAGTGAACCCTGGGGCCAGGGGGCTGAGAAAACCAGGGCTTCTGCAGGTCACCAGCTCACACCCCAAGGGCGATTCACCCCAGTGGGCCTCCAGCATCCTCCTTAGGAGCCCCAAGAGGCAGAGAAGGGGAGGGGACCATGGTTGGACAGACTCTTGTGGTTCCCAAGAGTCACACCTTAGAGCTGGGAGGAAGCCTGTCCTGGGGTGGGGGTGTGTCCTGGGGTGTCAGGGGGCAGGTGTCCTGGGGCAGGGATGTCCTGGGGGGGTCAGAATCCTGGGGTGTCCAGGGGGTGGGTACCCTTGGGACAATCCTAGACTCTAAGGAAGGCAGGCTGAGGCCAGACAGCACAAGGAAAGACCAGAGGAAGAATGACCCTGGGTCTGGCCTTGAAGGTCACTGCATCCAAACCTCATCCTTAGTCCCTTGGCTCCAAGGGGACAGGGCGATGGGGCAATGGGACCCCTCCCTGCTCTGACTGGAGCTGGTAAAGACCCCTGACTCCCTGAACCCGAAAGAAGGCTCTTCCTTACCTTGGCGCCCGGTGGGCCGGTTACTCCACGATCCCCCTAGAGTGGGAGAGGGGCCCGTGAGCGTGGAGCGCAGCAGCCCACCCCCTGGCCGCGCCAACCCTCTCCCTCCTCCAGGACGGAGGGAGGACTAATGATGCCGGGGCCTCGCACGGACCCCTCCCTGCCCCATCCAGAGCGGGGGCCCCAGGGGCCGCGGGGAGCTGTGTGGGCACTGTGAGCTAACGCCGTGGCCTGGACTACTCCGGAAGCTGGGCCGTCCGCTTGCTCTAGGGAGCTCCATTTTTAAAGAAGGCGAGAAACTGTGTCTTTCTAAAACGCGACCTTCTGAGACATCCCAAAGTTTGGCAAATCAAACAAAACCTTCTATAGCAACATCCATCAGAGGAGCATTCCAGAACATCCTAGACTGGACCCCTGTATGCCCTCAAACCCATGTGTCTGGGGGGCCACGGAGTACCCGTGGGGGGCGCTCCTAGGGATCCCTCCCCCCCGGCCCCCCATGGGGAGTGTGGGGGCTGGTGGGAGCAGGGAGTGAAGCAGGGAGGTGGGAAGAGTCCCAGGGCGGTCACCCCACTGCCCCAGAGTCTGCGGGGCGTGGGGGGCAGGTTCCGTCACCTCCCCAGGCCGGCAAGCACCCTCCGGTGTGCAAAGGCAGGGACCACGCGGCTTCTGAAGGATGCCTCCAACCCCACAGGGAAGCTCGGGGCGGGTGGTGACCGTCCCCTGCCATCAGGGCTTCCCCGAGTTCACAGATCGCCCAGGGCGAACTCCTGCTACTCCCCCAGTGGGGAGGGAGGGTGTGCTCACTGACCTTGACCCCGGGCGGGCCGGCGGGTCCCTGTGGGACAGAGAAGGAAAGTAGCCTGAGGTCCTGCAGGGGGGCTTCCTCCCACAGGTGTCGGCAGGCCCGGGCAGCCCCAGGAGCGATGGTCTGTTCTGGGCACCATCTGAACCCCTCAGGCAGCACGCGGGTGACCGGGGCTGGTGAGCCTGGTGCCCTCCATGGGCGATGGCCGCCGTTTGATGGGAGTGACGGGTCACGCCCTCGAGCAGTCGGGCCACCGCCCATGGTCCCGCCCCAGGCACGGGCTGTACAGCTTTGCTGTGACCCCTCCAGGGTCTCCGTGCCCTCCGCGGTCATAAAACAGCCCTGCCGACCCCTCCAGGGTCAAGGGCATTGAATCTGTGTACTGGGGTCTAGGACCCATGCCCCTGAGACCTCGCTGCCACCTCCCGGCGGGTCCCTCTGCCCTCGGGTCACAGCAAGAATGACCTGTCACCTCTTGGATCACACCCGCGGGAGGCCCAGGCAGCTCACTGAGCCCAAGACCAGGGGCTTCTATTAGTAAAAGACACCAAATTAAAGGGCAAACAGCTCACCAGGGGACTCCTGTCCGCCAAGAGAAGATTCTCCTTAACGTTCCCAGCGGCTCACCCTCGCCAGGTGGGGTCTGGGCCCATGGTGGACGCTGGCTGAAGGGCGTCGGGCACCCGGTGGCCACGACCGAGGCACTGCCCACCCCCAGGACATGCCCCTCACCTGTGCTAAGTCCTGGGCCTTCCAGGGCACCAGCAGCTCCCGCCAAACCCAGGCCTGACCCACACACATGTTAACAGCAGAACGAGGTGGGATTTCACGGGAACATGCTCGTGTTCACTGAAAAAATTCTAGTCCGGTCAAAAGTCTATTCCGTCCCCAAGTCGGAGCCATGCGGAGGCTGGAGGACGCTACTTCCCAGAAAGGCCCGTCTTTCAGGGCTCACTGTGCCCCCGTCCACTCACTGCACCCCCGGGGCGCTTTCCCACGTGCAGAGTCCGCTCCTGTCCTAAGGGCCCGAGTGTGGACGGGGCCAAGTGCCAGCGGGCTGGGCCCGGGGACATCCCCTCCCCGAGAGCCGAGTGAGCCCCGCGGGGACAGTACCTGCGGCCCGCTGGCTCCCTGAGCCGTCGACCAGAAGGGTGCCCCGGAGCCTTCCATGTCGTCCTGCAGAGAGCACAGGAGGGCGCCTGGGCTAGGGTCTCTTACAGGAACAGCCCCTCCTCGAGCCAGCCCCCGGCACAGACTCGGCCGTAGCGAGTGCGGTGGGTGCCGAGGGCCGAGGAACCCCGGTTTCTGCTCTCGTCCCGCGGAGCAGCCTTCCCGCAGCGTGCACCGGACACGGTCGCTGAGCAGGGACCGCACGAGGAAACGGGCGGCGGCTCCTTCCCACGGCCCACGGGTCCACCGTGCGGCACCGTCCAGGCGCTGCCACGGGCGGGAGTCGGGCAGGGCTGTGAACAGCCTGCGCCCGGGGCTCGGACGGGGGCTCGGACGGGGCTGGAGACGCTGCCACTCGGGGCGCGGTGCCCGGGGATGTCTGGGGGCGGCAGCCACTGGTACTCACAAACCCCGCGGCGAGTCCTGGTCCTGGTGGGCCGGGGGGGCCAGGGGGCCCTGGTGGTCCGGCTGGTCCGGGGGCTCCTGCCAAGCCATTCTCCCCAGGAGCGCCAGCGGGGCCGGGGTCACCCTTGTCTCCCTGCACAGGTGGGGAGACAGGATGTTCCCACTTCCGGCGGAGCCCTGAGAAGCCGCGGCCTCCCCGTGCCCCGCTTTCCTCGCGGGCTCCCTAACCCCCGAGGAGCCCCCCGAGAGCGGAGTTGGACGAGCACACGCAGCAGCCCCGCTCCTGCTCCGACTCTGGGAGCCGACTGCATCCGGGCCACACTCGAGCCCACGAGGGTGACCGGGACGACGGCCTGGGAGGCCTTGGGCTCTCCCTCAGAAGCCGTTACTGCCGCCGGCGCCCCGCCAGACTCTCCCGTGTCCCCGCCAACGTGGGCGTGGCCACACCGCCACGGTCTCTCCCGTGTCACGTGAGCGGAAGCGATGTGCACCCCTGGGACCCACGGGACGTAGAGACGGAAGGAGCCGAGGGTCCCCGCGACCGGACGCCGGACCCCAACTGTGAGCGCAGCAGGACACACGCTATCGGCCGCGCCAGAGAAGTGGACAAAGTGAGACGAGGCCGGGACCCCTGCAGACGCACACGCTGAGACCCCCCCTCCAGGTCTGGGGCGAGGTGGGGGCATGTGGGGCCAGAGCACGTGGGGGGGCGTGCAGGCGCAGGAGGGCCTGAGCAGCCGGGACACCCCTGAGGGCGCCTGGGTCCCAAGGGCCCGGGGCCTGCAAGTGTGCGAGCAGGGTGGGGGTGGGGCGCCGAGGCAGGGGGTCCCCTGCAGAGGGCTGGGCTCAGGGCAGGGGCCGTCCTGAGGCAGTTTAACAAAGACTCAGTTCTGACGTATTCGCGCCCTGACCTGAGGGCCAACCTCAGCAGAATCGTAAAGTCTGCTTCCCTGGTTTTAGTCTTGGCGCCTTCCGGTGCCATTAGACCAGCTTGGCCGGTACCTTCCACCCTTGAGGAGCTTCTGTGTTAACGTCTGTGCTCGGGCGTCCCCACCCGCGCTGACCTCTCCTATTTATTTGTCCAGCCTCCCACCCAGCGGACGGCCACCGTGTCATCCGTACCTTAGGTCCCGGGGCGCCCGCGTCGCCCTGCAGGAGAGAGACGACCATCACTCGAGGCAGAAGATGGGCAGCCGGCGAGCGGGGCAAACGGTTTCACCCATTTCATCCCGACCCACAAGGTCACCATCACTGAGCCAACCTCGTCCTGCGCGGCGCCCGGGAGACAGGCTCGGGCGCTCTGGGGGTGCCCTCCCGGCCCAGCACACCTGCGGGGGTGCCGTCCCCACCCCGTGCCGGGCGGGACGAGGCTCGACGGGGAGGGGGGATGATGGCCGCCGAGACCCCTCTCGCCCAGCCGACCCCACGGTGAGGGCCCCGAGCACAGCGGATCACAGACCACGCCCCTGCTCAACCCCACGCCGCCGGGCGCGCACAGAAGGGTCGCACGGATGACGGCCGGCCGGCATCCCCACCCTGGAAACCCCAGCTGTAACTGGAATTTAAACCTGAGACAGAACTTCCAAATCAAGTGTCAGTCTTATCAAAACCCCAAACCCCTTCGTCCGCTCGTTTCTGTAGGAAACACTCGGCCTGGCATCCGGAATTGTTGCGTTGTTCTCGGCCAACTCCAGAGGCCACCGGCCCCCACCGTCAGGCCCCTGGCAGCTTCGACAGATGGCGGACGGTGGCCACATGCCAGAGTAAGGCCACCTGCCCTGTGTGGCCTCTTTTGGTGTTCCCGTGCACGTAGGTCCATGCCCCCGCACACTTACGGGGCTGCCTTTCTGGCCCGTCTTCCCTGGTCCCCCGTCTCTTCCTGGAGGGCCTGGCGGTCCCTGGGGAGAGAAAAGCAGAGTGTGGGGCCAGACGGAGCTCGGCCGCGGAGAAAGAGTCATGGGTTCACGGACGACTGTCTGGGCGTGTGCTCTCCCCGAACCCAGGCCGCGGACACTCCCCTGACGGGCCAGATCGCAGTGAGCAACAGACCCTGCCCGCGGCTCACAGGCCACACACAGCGGGTGCAGTTTTTACATTTCTTTCCTCTCCTCTGCCTTTGTTGGGGTTGCTCGAATACTGGAGGGAGGCAATGGTCACCCGCACGGGGCGGCGTGCCAGCCACGGGAGGACGCCATGTGCATGGAGCTCCGTCCAGAGCACGCTGCCGAGCAGATGCCACATGATGCCCACCGTGGCCCAACCCACCACGATAGCCCCACGTGTGGCATCGCTGGGTGCCTGGGCCCCTCTGTCCGTGGACTCAGGGGTATGGCCAGGCCGAGCCCGGGTGGGGACAAGGACAGGAGGGGCAGGAGGCAGGCCTTACCGGGGTGCCAGGAAGCCCAGGGGGCCCGTCCCGCCCGGGCACACCAGGGAGGCCGGCGGGTCCTGGCACGTCTGAGCTGTTCATCCCGAAGCGGCCTGGCTCTCCGGGCAGGCCTGGGACGCCTGGGGGCCCCGGGGGGCCGGGGAAGCCTCTGGGGCCCTGCACAGGGAGAACCACGGGGTGGTCACGGCTCCCAGCCCCTGCCACGGGATGGCCCCCACCCCCACGGGATCCCCATGCCACGGAGCCGGCAGGACCCGGGGACACTCACCCGGAGGCTCTCCAGGTCTCCGCCGAACCCGGACCCCTCCATGTCGATGAAGGTCTGGGGGGACAGACAGGTCACCGCGAGCCCGGGCCCTCCCAGTCGGCCGGCCCCTTGCCTGAGCTCTGTGGGTGGGGCTTGCCCTGGCCTGATGCTCCCCGCGAGCCCTGCCCACGCGGCCCACAGTTGGGAGGATCCGGCGAGAAGCCACAGCAGGAAGGGCCCGCAGCCTGCCAGACGGGAGGATCCAGAGCCCAGCAGGCCCCACGGACCCCTCCTCCCTGCGGCCCGGAAGGCAGGGGCCGACCCTCAGGCCTGGACGCCCTCTTGGGAAGTGGGTGAGTCTGAAGAAGCTGCTACAAAGCCAAGCCGGGAAGAGGTCCCTCGTCCTGGGGCGGCAGGGGGGCCCGTGCTGGGAGGGACCACAGCTGCCACTCACCAGCTTGTCATGCCTGAAGGAGGGTCCTGGTGGCCCTGGAGGCCCTTGGGGTCCTGGAGGTCCTCTCGGCCCGACCCCAGCGTCCCCCTGGGGATAAAAGAGAGCAGTTACGTCAGGGTGCATGGCCCTCGCTGCCTTCAGGGCTGGGGAGCCGGGGGCCCTGGCCCTCAGACGCTCACCTTCTCGCCCTTGGGGCCCGCGTCTCCCGGGGTCCCGGGGAAGCCCTGTGGCCCAGGGTCGCCCTGGAAAACAAAGACCAGCAGCTCGGTCAGGGAGTGGGCCCTTTGCCGTCGCAGACAGGTGGCTGGGCAGACAGCTGAGCCGGGAGGAGCCGCCGGAGGAGGAACACGTAACTGTGTTTTCCAATCAATCGTTAGACTCGTATTTTCTCGACAAAAGTTAAGCTGAATTTTCAAAGTAGCTTCATTTTGAAATCTGTGCCGAGTTGAGTTGACAGAGTGTCACAGGCACAAAGCCCGAAGGTCTCACACCAACGTGAGCGATAACGCCGGCTCTGGAAGAAAGGCCAACTTACCGGTCTCCCGTCTCCACCAGGATCCCCCTGGAATGAGTGAGAGAACCATGAGCCACAGAGTGACACCCCGTGCCCCGCCCCGATCTGAACACGGACCTGGAGCCACGGGCGGGCCGGGGCGGACCCAGAGAGCCTCCCTCCCCGCACGCTGTGGGCCGGTCCTGCCGGCGGTCGCCCCCGGCCTCCTGGCGCAGGGAGGATGTGGCCTCGAGGTCAGGGCTAGCCCGAGGTCGCCCTCCCAGGACCTACTGGTTGGCCACATCCCTCCCACCTGTCCCCTCCTGCCCCAGCCCATCACCCCGGCCCGGCTCAGCAAAGGTAGACTCACCGGCTCGCCGTCCCTTCCGGGGATGCCGTCCTTCCCTGGTGGCCCTGGGGGGCCGGGGGGGCCCTGCGGCCCGGGTACAGGCGGTGCCTCGGGGCTCCGCACGGCGGGACCCTGGGGATGAAGAAGCAAGTGCACAGGCCGAGGGGCCCATGGCTGCACCCTCCACAGTCCCGGGGACACACACAGGACACACAGCGGGTGCCGGTGCCAGCCCGGCCAGCCACACGCTCCTAGCACTGCGAGGGGCCGCTGGCCCCCGGGTGCAGTCCCAGGACAAGGACGGAAGGGGCAGTGCAGCCCTGGGAGCTGTGCCGGGGTCCCCCGTGCGTGCCAGAAGCACCGCCACCTGGGCTCGGGGAAGGGGCCTCACCTCTTCCAGGCCACCCCCGAGGCTCCAAACGCTCCCTGCGGTGACCATGTCCAAGCTGGGGAGGGTCCGAGCTGCGGGAGCAGAGGCGGCCGTCACACCCGGAGCACAGCCCGGCGGCACGTGGGGCTCACGGCCGGACCCAAGCTGCCTGCGGTCCCGGGACGCGGCCTGCCTGGAGCCCAGCTGTGTCCCCGCCGCACCGACGCGTGCGCACACACCCACACTCACCCGCGCACGCGCACACACAGTTCAGTGCACACCCGCACACGCGGCCTGTGGGCACACACTCGCCTATCGTACGCACACTGTCTCGCACACGTGCGCACACACGTTATTCCTTCTCTTGCCACGCCCGTAGCACTGGCTGCTTCATCGCAACCGTCCTCTAGAACGCCGCATGCCCCCAAGCACGAGGACGCCGTCCTACGCCAGGTGGTCACGGCAGGACGTCTCGTGCCGTTACACACGGGGACTGAACAGCTCGGACCGAAGCGTCCCCACTGGCCCCACGCCGTCCTCTGTGGCTTCTTCCTGGGGACGGTTGACGGTGGCCGTGCCAGGACCCCAGGAAGTGAGCTGCCCGTTGGCCAAGTCTGGCTCAGGAGGGCCCAGAGCTGCAGACGTTTCCCCAGAGCTCGGGGGCAACACCAGGCAGACAGAGACCCCAGAGCACAGGCCCCCGAGACACCAGCCACCGGCTCGCCCTGCTGATGCCAGGACGGGCTCAGGATGGGCACCTTCCCCTTTGTGACTGACAAGAAATTTGGGGGATGCACTAAGGCAGCTCCCCCAAACCTTCGTCCACTGGGGTCCGCACTGCCAGGCAGTTGGGAGGCCCGTTTGCCGAGGGAGGTTGGGAGAACGTTCTTCCCCTGCGAGGGAGGGGGATGAGTGCTCTGGCGGGTTCACAGGCAGTGTGTGGGGACCACGGGGGATCTGAGGCCCCTCAGCTAAGCAGGGACAGGTGCCCACACCATCCAGGGCCATACCGTCCCCCCTCCCCGCACCGGCACAGCTCTGCGGACCCTGTCCTGCATCCAGAAGGAATCTGAGCCATGTCCACACTGCACGGTGTGGGGTGCCAGCTAGAGCCCTTGACCACAGCCCCTGACCACCCCGCCAGTGCCTCCTGGATGGCCCCGAGCCCCACAGCCTGGCCGTCAGACACAGCCCACCGCGGACCCCCCGCGAGGCGCCGGTCGGCGCAGGAGGGCGGCCTCTACCCGGGGCAGACGGCACGGCGTGCGAGCCTCTGTGGCCTGTGTGCCCAACACTGGCACGATCTAAGGCAAATGTAAGATCTCCGCCTCCGCGAGCGTGGAAAGGGCAACGTCTCATTGAAGGAGAACAAAGGAGAGAAACCGTGTTTGGAAGACACGGAGCCGCCGGGCTGCCCGCACCTCCTCGAGGACTGGCCACGGGGCCAGAGACGTTCCGGCCAACCGTCCTGCTGGCCGTCCTTGCAGAAAGGACAAACGGAGTCTAAACTGCACGAGGAAGTGCAAAGGACGTAAAAACCAGGGCAGCTTCCCAAAGAGAGCAAATCTGGACGTCACACGACGTCATCTCAGGACATGACAAAGCGCCGGGAATCAGGACGGTGTGGCCAGACGGACTCACGAACAGCACGGGGTCTAGGGACAGATGCATACACGGGGACCTGATTCCAACAAGGGCAACATCGCAGCTCAGCAGGAGACAGCAGGAGGGGAGGGGAGGGCACGGAGGGGAAGGGGGGCTGAGAACTGTACTTTATGCAAATACCAAACTGACTCAAAGCAGGTCACAGAGCAAAATGCAAAGCCTGGGACCGTGACCCTGACCAGAACACGTCGGAAAGCCTCTGTGGTCTCGGGCTGGGCTGACTTCCCAGACACAGCGACAGAGCTGAGATCCAAAGTGAACGGAATGATAAATGGAGTTTCATCAAAACTCATAACGGACCCATTCTGCCCTTCTAGCGACACTATTAACAAAAGGAAAAGGTAAACCACAGACTGGAAAGTTATTCTCAGAACGGACACCTGGGGGGCATGCCAGCCCGAGCGTGAAAACTGCCAACACTCGGGGACGGGAAAACACGCCGCCTGCGAAGACCAGGACGGATTCCTTCCCAAAGACAACGCGTGAACGGCACAGGAGCCCGTGGAAAGGGGCTCAACAGCGCCGGCCACGGGGACCAGCTGGGCCCAAGCCGCCCGGCGCACCTGCCGGGACGGGCGTGATGGAGGGTGGCCATGCCCAGCGCCACCCAGGAGCTGCGGGGACGGTGTCTGCAGCAGCTGCCTTGGGAAACGGTCAGGAGCTTCTCGGCTAATGAAAGGCACCCCCGCACCCAGGCCCCGCCGTTCCCCCCCGAGGTGCTGACTGGGAGACATGGGAGCCGGTGTCCCCGCAGAGCCTCGTCTGGAAACTCAGAGCACCTCCCGCCCTAACAGCCCCAACCTGGACACGACGCGGTGCCCCCCCGCAGCTGAGTGGACGGACGGCTCCGGGTCCGTCCACACGTGGAGACCACCCAGACCGACAGGGCCCAGTCACACGTGATGATTCCAGACAGACAGGCACGGGCGCACGATCCCACATATGTCACGTTCCAGGAAATGCCTGCGTCCGCAGCGACGAAGATCAGGTGTCGCCGGGGACAGGGCAGGGGCAGGACGGGGGGATGGCAAAGTGGTGGCAGCCATCTGGGGCTGCGGCCGTGCCGTCCTCGTGACGCTTCCACAGGAGGACACGGGGGTCCCGACGCATCGGACCGCATGGTCTAAACACACCCAGTTCACGGAGCGCGGGTCATACCAGGAACAAAACCAGAAAGTGACCCCAGGCCCATGAGGGTGGCTCCCAAGGGCTCCCGGGACAGCCCTGGGCTGGGGGCACAATGAGGCCGGGGTGGGGTGACCCTGTGGCCCCGGGAGGTGTGAGTCCCTCACTCGGGACCCTGAGGGGCCAGACTGCCAACCTCGCCTGGCTTGGCTGCAGCCTCGGGGAGCTGCTCCGTGACCACCACGCCCAGCACCAGGTCCTTCGGGGAGGCACGCGGAACGTGCATAGCGGGGTCCTGGGGGACCACCCGTCAGGTCTCTGAGTTTCTAAGCTGCCCTGAACGTGTCTTATTTCAGTAGTTTTTTGACACCAATAAATTCTCTTTAAAATAAAAACGTCTGCGTCCCTCAGCCTGGACGTGAGCGTGGACGGCGGAGCCCCGCCAGCGTCTCCGTAAGCTCTCCGGCCCCTGCTCCACCCGCCAGACCCGAGTCCAGTGCTGCTGGGGCCACTCCGGAGGGGTGGCTTGGAGGTTACCGAGTAGCCGACTTACAGGTCGGGAGATTAACCTGGATTATTGGGGTACAACCCAATAATCCCCCCAAACTGTAGAGGAAGCCAGGAGGGGTGAGGCGGGAGGGGAGGTTCGGGAAATTCAAAGCAGGAAGAGGACTCCGCCTGCCGTGGCTGGCGTGGAAGACGCGCGGGAGGCCAGGAACCGGGGAACGGGGTGGCCCTTAGGACCTAGGACTGATCCCTCGGGAGCCTGTGTCCTACAGCCGCAGGGACCTGAGTTCTCCTAAGAACCTGAGTGAGTGGGAGGCGGGTCGGGGGCCGCCAGGAGAGGACGCAGCCCTGGGACTGCGAGGGAAGACACGGGTGCCCCCCGCCCCCGACTGCCGCGTTCCCAGCGACCCGTTAGCAACGACACACAGCTGACGTTCCCTGTGTGCCCACGGCCCCGCAGCCCTACCGGACGCCGGCCAGCGGACCCGCCCACCATGGTCCCCAGGGAACGTCCCCGGCCCCACATGTGGACCCGGGGCAGGCCTAGTTCACGAAGGTCCCGGGCAGAGGCCGATCCGTCCCACGGTGTGTCCCCCCCCAAGCCGACTCCCGTGTCCTCCCAGTGAGGCTGCAGCGCCCGCGGGACAGCCCCATAAACCCCCACTAGCCACAGCAGCGTGAGAAACGGACCGCAAAGAGCAGGCTCAGAGCTCTGCGGGGCGACGTGCCCGGGGCCACCACGGGGCCTGGTGGGCACTGCCCACTCTCCTGGCTGGCCGTGCGTCCGCGAAGGACAGAGCCCCTTGCCGCCGGGCACGCCACAGACAGGGACGCCACACCAGCCCACGGTCTTACCTGCCAATGAAGACACCGTGGTTTCTTCCTCAATTTCTTCCGTTCTGGAATCTTCCTCATTCCCGCCTGCAGCCAAGGGCGGAGAAGTGACCGGGGGAGCCTCAGGGAGGCTGGGTTTGGACGATGGGCCCTGGCAAGTGAGAGCGGGAGAAACGGCTCTGTTACTTGGTGACCGCGGGTGTCCTGGGCACGGGAGTGGGACCGGCCCGTCGGGTGACGTGGTTTGTCAGGTCAGACGCTCACAGATTCTTACAAAAGACGGCGACAAGGACCAGGGGCTCCATCTTGGACAGGAGACACGCCCGGCCCCCGTGGCCGTCTTCTCCTAAACGGCCCATGGGGCCCAGATCCCCTGACGACTGAGCTGGAGCCCTTCCTGCATCTGCTCCGCGCACTCGGGCCCCAGGCAGCCCCACGCAGACACCCAGGGCCCTGACTCCTCCCTGAGGTCAGGGACCTGCCGGGCAGGGAGACGACAGACACCTGGGGGGGCGGGAGCCTCCGGCATTTCACGGCCCACGTGGCACGGGGCACGACTCGTGCTGGGCGGGGGCCTCGACTGCGCAGGTCACAGCTGAGCTGGGAGGCTGACGCGCACCCTGAGGAGGGCAGGCCGGCTCTGCTCAGAAACCCCATCTTCCTGGTCCCCCCCACCCCCCAGCCTGCTGGAGCCCCGGACGTGTCGGCCCAGCACGCAGATGTCCACACACGCCGTCCAGAGGCTTCTCGCAAGTGCCCGACCCACATGGGGCCTGAGCGCCCTGGTGACTCTGTGCGGATCCGGGTCCCTGGTGACTGTCATTCCCAGGAGGCCAGTCTGAGGGCCTGTCCGAGGCCGCACACCAGGCCTCCCCCTGCACCACAACCCTGCGGATCTGGGGGAAGGTGCCCTGGGACCCCAAGCCCCAGCAGCCCCCCGACATCCCAGAGCCTCTGAGCATGAGAGACGGAGGCGAAGGCCCGGCTGTGGAGAGTGGGTGGGGACCGCTAGAGGCCACGTGTGTCCCCGGTCGCACCTGCGCACCCCGCACCGGCTGCGGCCCCGTCCTCTGCGCTCGGGGAAGCCACCACCGGCCGGTCAGCCAGATTTCCCAAACGGGAGCCTGGCCAGGCGTGGGTTCCCAGCTCGAGTGCCTCAGTTTATGGGGCCGAGGGTGAATGCACGTGACGAGCTCTGGGTCCTCAACCCCTCTAGCCCCCCGACAGGGGCCGCAGAGCCCTGTGCTTCATGCCATGGCCGTGGCAGAACTCAGAGCCTCATTTCCATGGGGTTCCGCCTGCCTGATGAACCCCGGGGTGACAGGAGCCCAAATGCAGCGTCTGCAAGGAGCCCACAGGCCGTCCGACACGGGCGGGGGCTGCCACGGGCACCACGCATGGACGCTATGTCCAGGGGGCCCGCCAGGTGTCCTCCCAGAGCTGTGGACGGAGCTCAGGACCCTGCCTGTCCTGGTCCCCGCGTGCATGAAACCTGGGACAGGGCAACGGGGGGTGAAGCAGGGGGGAAGGGCAGGGGGCAACCTGTTTGTGCACATTGAAAAAAAGGCTGCCTTTTCCCTCCCGTGCATTACTTCAGGGGATGGGAGCTGGGTGAGTTCTGACTCGGCCTCCGGAACCTTCCTCACCGAAATGCTGGAGTCCCGAGCTAATGTGGAGGCGTAAACGGAACATCGAGGTCAGCCCCCCCAGACCCAAAGAGGGTTCAGAATCAGAAACCGAATTTTAAATCTCCTTAGGGGCCACCCAAGTCCCAGCGTTCCCGTGTCCAGCTGAGGGTGTGTCCGCAGGTCCCAGAGAGCCGTGCAGGTCTCCCGCACGTGCTCACATGGCCACGCTACTGCGTGGGGCCCCGGGCGGGCTGCTCCGGCTTTACGGAACTCACCGACGGCTCCCTGAGGGGCTCCCGGGTCTCCTCCAGCCCGCTCCCGAAGTCTCCGGACGCCTGCGGGCATGCGGGGAAGGAGGAAGCCAGTGACCAAAGGACATCCGTGCGGGGTCAGCCTGGCCGCCGGTGGGCACGCCAGTCAGACCTACGCCAAACCGCCAAGAGACACGTTCCCTTCTTTGGACTTATGCCGTTCCAGGGCCACGGCGCTGGGAAAGAGCCAGAGGACAAGACAGGGTGGGGAGCTCCGGGCACAGCTGTCAACACGAAGGCCACGGGGGGATGGCCCGATGGCACTGCACAAAGCAGCCTTCAGCCGCGGAACATGTGACCCGTCCTCTCACCCCTGCACTGCTCACCCACACGGCTGATGACCTCACTCTGCTCGCGGCCGTGGGGTCCCTGGGGGCATCCTGAGCTCTGGATTCTCCCTGGGAAACTGCCTTTCCCGCTCTGTCCCTCACGCCCCGAGAGCTGTATTTTCCTCTTTCGACCCACGCACACACGCTTTCACACGCACACATGCGCATCTGGCTGTGGGGACCATTGGTGACCGGGCCACGGACAGCTTCTCGGGATCGCTGCTCATGCTCCATATTCGCTCCGAGTTTTTAAGCCACGAGTTCGAGGCAGGAAAGCCCTGACATGGGTAAAGGAAGACGTGGTCCCAGGTTCTTGATGCCCAAACAGCATCTTTCAAAGGAGACCCTTCCAGTCCCACCACGTCGGGGCTCCTGGCATCCACGTGCCCTGGGCCGCCGCCCTCGGGTAGGGCTGGGTGGGGGGACGTCCGACACTCACCCTGCCGCTGTCCTCATCGTCCTCCAGACAGTGCAGGGGGCTCACATGGGGGTCCCTGCGCACCCTCAGCTCTGCAATCGCCCCCTAAAGGCAGAGGGAGAGAGGGGGTCACCGCCGGTCCCCAGGCAGGTGGTGCGGACAGGCCGGCACCCCGTGCGGAGCCCGGTGACCTCGGTGGGGACACGGGGTAGAGCGAGGTCCAGACGAAGCTGAATCAGAGAGGGGATCGCGCTCAGGTCACTCCCCCTGGGGCTCCAAAAGCATCCGTGTGCGGGACGGGGAATGGAGGCTGCGCTCCCGGAGGGCATGGTGTAAAACGGGCACCACCGGTCCTGAGGAGCACCAGCACCAGCAGTTTGGGTCCTCCCCAAACCCAGGGGCCTGGGGCCCGGGGAGCTGGCGACGGGGGAGGGGGGCTGCGTATAAGCCCAGCTATTTCGGGGGCTGCTGGAGTCCGTGACCAGAAACCGGCGGGCGTGCCCCAGGGCGCGGGGGCTCAGATCATCCCCTGGAGTCGGAGGGGTGCTCCCCTGGGATGCGCCTGCCAGGCTGAGCCCTTGCCATCAGGCACATGAGGCCACTGGGCCTCTCGCAACAGCTGCTGTGAGGTTTCCCTGCCTGGAAACGGTGAGTGTCCACACGTGTGTTTTCTAGCGTTTTCTTTGTCTCTCAACACCTCAACCCCGGGATGTCCGCCAGCGCACTGCTCCCTGGGAGAAGCTGGTCGGTCTGAGAGATCCCGGCACGGAACGGCCGGGCCGGCTGCCGAGCGCGCAGGTGTCCGTCTGACCGCTGGGCGTCGTGCTGGGGTCGACCCAAGAGGGCAGGCAGGACTGACCGTGGCCCCGCCCAGCATTACGCACACGGCGATGTCGTTCATGTGACCTCGTGTGTCCCCAGAGTCTGCTGATCTCCCCCACCACGTGCACACGTGGGGGCCCTTCTCGCTGCGTCTGCACACGTCCATAGCCGCAAGCCGGCACCACCTACGCCGTTGTTTGTCCCTCCAGACGACCTTCAGACTCCCTTCCTCAGCTGACCCTCGACCCCATGACCGTCCTGCTCCACTCCAACGAGAAGCACGTGACAACCAACCAGCAACACACCACCGTGTCCCCAGCTGAGCCGCGGCCTGAGGGCTGAGGTGCCTCCCGAGACTGCCTCCTCCAGGAAGCACTCCCGGATCCTACCCAGGACAGTCATCACCTCGGGGCCAGTTCTGCGGACTCTACTGGCCCCCTCCACCTCCCGCTGCAGATGGGGCCCCGTCCCTTGTCCCTGCATGTCACACGTGCTCGCGGATATGCATGGTACACACAGGCGCCACGTGTGTGCGCGTGTCTGTGCTCACGTGTGTGTTCTGCACACGCGTGCTTGCTCCGGGACACACCCTTGCTCCTGGGAGCCCGAGGACGGCTGGACCCAGGTGACTCGGGGGGAGGAAGGCCCTGTCGCCCCACCGTGACCCAGAACTCCACACACTTGCAGCCAGATCCGTGCCCCAGCATGTAGGGAAGAGGCAGCTGAGGACACGGGCGGGGGCCAGCGAAGGCCACTCGGCGGCACACACGCCACGTTCTTTGCAGGGGCCCACGGACGGGCCGACATTATGGACCACAGTCACGGCTCGTGGATGTCACGGTGGCCACCAGCTCCCACGCTGGCGTGCGGCTGCGCCAAGGTGCAGAGGGTCGTGTCCCGTGGCTGGGCTGACCTCTGAGGGCGGGAAAACGGTGGCCACGGGTGGGACCACGTACCCCACGGTCACCATCGTGCCCACCACGTGCTCCCGAAGATCAGAGGCAGGGACTGCCATAGCTCTGTGGTCCTCGCTGTGGACCGTGGCCCCAGGAGGAAGCTGACAAGTTCTCTGCCAGACTCAGGGTGGTCGTCGGTTCCAGAAAGTTCACTGGGGCGGCCGGCTGATGTCCGTGACTCACTGCACTCCAAGGGAAGCTGACAGCCAGCGGCCTGACCGGGGAGTCAGGGGCAGGGGCCTGGTGGCTGTCCGTGGGCCTGTCCCCAGGCTGGTGGGTGGCTGCTTTGCAGGGGAGGCAGTGGCCAGAGACTGGCCCAACCAAAGCAGCAGGTGTCTGTGCCTAACCCTGAGCCCAGGAGGGCCCCCCATCAGATCTAGGGCCATGGTCACTGCTCCCTGCCTCCTCCTCCTGCCACCGTCCCCCAGCAAGGGCAGTGCGGCCCCGCGGCATCTCCACAAAGCACAGAGTCAGAGTGAGGCTCAGCCCTTCTCTCAATGGTCACCAGGAACCCACCGCAGAGCCGTCAGCGGGACGTGGGAAGGCCCTGACTGACCACTTGGGACTCGTGCTGAGAGCTCCTCTGGGGGGCTGGCCCGAGCCCCTATGACCCACAGTGGGTGTCCTCTGGGGGACTGGCTGCAGACAGGCCCCTGCCAGGGCTGGGGCTCCAGCACGAGGGAAAGACAGGCCACGCCGTGGTGGGGGAGTCGGCTGCGGACCGTGCTCGGGGTGTTTGAGAAACGAGAGACCTGCCTTCAAGTTCTGGGACGCTCCAGCCACCACGGAGGGCAGCCACGCTGCGTGGGCGTGTGAGCGTGTGCGTGAGAGCGCTGCGTGGACGGGTTATGTGTGAGCACGTGTGCACGTACAAGCAAGCATGCACGTGAGCATGTGAGTGCGGCGAGAGCACACACGTGTGTGCATCCAGGAGCAGGGGAGGCGCACAGACGTGCCCTCCAACATCCAAGCTCCTGGAGGCGCCGCGGGCCACAGGAAACGGGCCATCCTGGACCCACAAATGCCGGGGTCGGCAGCAGCGTCCTGCTCGCTGCGGAAGGACAGAGTGGCCCAGGTGACATGGGTCACCAAGTTTGAAGACACAAGGACAACACAGGGCAGACGTTAAATCCCAGAAGGCCGTGCTTTCCGGGGGGCAGCGCGTTGGCCCCTGGGGGTGGTGGTGACGAGGGGAGGGCACGGGCGCTCCCGGCAGGTGGGGTCGGGGGCCAGACATCCCGCCGTGACGGTCCCCCCCCCCGACACTGTCCCTCGAGGCTCCAGGCTTCCCACAGAGCGGGCCCAGCACCAGCAGGGCCCCGAGGGTCTCCCCAGGAGGCCGGCGCCAAAGGTGAGCGGGGCGTGCGGGCCCGGGGTGCGCAGCTCCCCAGGGACACGTTAGTGGGGAACATGTGAGTTGTGCAAACATCACAAGACCCGCAGCAAATACGGGACAGAAGCAACTGTTGTGAAATCTGGAGGCGCCGCTCTTTGTCAACAGAGGCCGTTTCAGCTACGTCCTGTGCTGCCACGCCGGGGGCCACGCAGTGTGGCTGTGGACGTGACGAGAGCTCTGTGCTAGGCGAGCAGGTCTGAGGTCACCGGTGCCGGGCGCCTCCCGGGGACCCCAACTCCCGGGGCCGCAGAGTTCTCGGGGCGGCGTCTGACCCAGGAAGGGCTGCATCCGGCCGAGCGCTGGGCGGGACGCGCTGCGTGGGGGACATGGCCTGAGGCACTCCCGGACCGACTCACCCCTGCCTGCACTCGGCTGCGCCATCCTCCGCTGGCCCAGCCCCGGTCGGCCTCGTCCCTCGCCCGCCCCCCACCGTCTCCCCACACTCCTTGCGCCGCTGGCTTCTGCCCCTGCTCACGTCAAGCCTTGGCGGTTGGCATGAGAGAGTCTGGCTTCCTCGCGGCTCCTTCTCGCGGGGTCACGCCCGGGCACGTTGTCCCATCACAGACAAGCTCCACCCGTCTCTCCCTCAGCAAAGGCAGGGACCGGCAGGAATGCCGCCGCCTCGAGCCTCAGCTCCCTCCCAGGGCGCATGGTCGCTCCGGTTGCATAAAAGGGGGTGAGAGGGCTTGTCGGCCCGGGTGTCGGTGCCCTGCTCTCCCTTGGTCTGGAGCGGCGGACTGGGGGACCCCAACCCTGACGGCATGTCCCCGCCCCGCTCCGTGCCATCTCCGGCCTCCAGCCTGCCCGTGGCTGGCGGCCGACCCCCAGCTCTGAGGGACTGGGCGCGTCTTTCTTCTCTCACGCGGCGCACACGCCGAGGAACGTCCCCAAGGCCACAGGGTTGCCATCGAACAGAGTAAGGGACCATTGGGCACCCACGGCCTGGGTGGGCTGTCTGAGGGACCTGGGTCCGAGAGCCGCCAGGAAGCGTCCGCGGGGAGACGCGAACCCACGGCAAGCGGGAGAGTCCATCCAGGGACACGCGGCCCAGAGCTTGTGAAATAGTCAAGAACCTCACAAAGGCCCCCGGCCCCCGAGCACGGGCTGGAACGGCTCTCCGCAAAGCGCCGCCGTTATGGGGTGGGGGCGCGATGTCCCAGCAGACGCTCCGTCCCCCTCTTGACCCAAGAACAAATTGGAGTCTGTGACCTGAGAGGAACAATGAAGGCTCTGTGGGGCCGGCCGCTGGGAGGGCCGGAGGGGACGCCCAGCTTCCTCCCAGAGCCCCGCTCGCTTCTGCCAAATCCTACAAGTCACATGACGGGAGGGACTCTTCCCCGGGAATCTCGATTCAGAAAGTCTGGAAAGCGCTAAACCCATCTGCCCTCCAAGCTCCTCCCGGCAGCTGGCTGGAACCAGATCGAACACCCACGTGGGAAATTCCTGAGGCCTCCGGCCTGCGGGGCTGCTTCAGACCGGGCCCAACTGAGGTCAGCTGGAAGCCAAGCCGCCACCCAGCGCCGGCGGGGAGCCCACACCTCGCTGTGCTCCTGTCTTCCCTACCTCGGAGGCTCGGGGCCATGTCACCCGCCATGGACGTGTTCCACATAAACACGTTAAATATCTCCATGAGTTAAGCAAAAAAGTGACATGACAAAAAGGCAAAAGGCAATTTGGGAGATAAAATTTACAGTGGACAAACAGAAGGACCAGATTCTTTCGTATATAAAGAGCTTGTATAAATCAATAAGAAACGGACAAACCTATCAAACAAAAATGCAAAGAACATAAAAAGGCCAGCCACAAAAGAAGAAATCCAGACAGCCAAAAATCACGTGAAAAAAATTAGTCTGTCTGCACGAACAACCAAGACATGCACGCTAAAACACCCAGACTCCGTTTGCCCGTTTTGAGGGGCGGCTGTGTTCTGCGTGCGTGACACAGAGCCCTGACACGGCCCAGGGAGGAGGTGCTGGGCGTCCTTGTCCATGATGGGGGTGGCCTGTGGCCCCCGTGACCTGGGTGACACTGTCCCCGTCAGCAGACAGGCCACCTTTCTGCTGAACTGTGACGGACTTGGGGACCGGGCGGTCATGACCCCGGGGAAGTCCTGGGATCGAGCTCTGCATGGGGCGCCCTGCACCCACTCCCTGCACCCCTCCCCTACTTGTGCTCTTTCTCTCAAATAAACAAATCTTTTAAAAAAAGAAAGAATGTAGGACAGAAAGACAGAAGCAGGGACCATCTGGGGTGCTCTCCCATCTACGTCTGCGGGATGTCCCCCATGAACACAGCCCCTCCCTCGCCGGGATGGCCCTGTCTGCCTTTCTTCCCGTTAATCATGTTTGAGGATCAAAAGGAAAACACAAAGAGGCTCAGTTTGGTATCAAAGTCCTGCTGGCTCCCAGACCCCAAGGGTTAAGAGTTCCTGTCAGAGGTGAAAGGTCAGCTTTCAGCCCCCGAGTCACCAGGACTTAGAACAACGTCCGTCAGGCAGCCTTTGTCTGGGCAATAATTAGCCTTCTGTCCTGGGGACCCCGCCCCCCTAGGCGCACACAGGGACCCTGTCTGGCCGGGGTGCAGGGGCGTCCCAGCCACGGGGGCTCTAGGGGCAGGGCTGGGGCTCGTGAATCAGTGCCTGCGGAGGGTGGGAGGCCGAGTGCCGGGAGAAAGACTCCCCGGCCGGGCCCTGCGAAGGCCCAGGCAGAGGGGACAGGGGCCTCCCTGAGAACAGGTGGGGACAGCGGCCAGCCAGGGTCCCTGGGGCACTTCTGCCCTTGCTGCCCTGAAACCGAGCTGCGGACACCCGGGGTGACGAAAACAAGGACGGTCAGCAGGGTGACGGGGAGACGGGAACTGCAGGCACGGCCCAGGCTCAGGGCCACGCTCTGCTGCTACCGTCTTGAAACTCCCCGTTTTCAACGTGCATGAGTCCCGTGGGCCTGGACACGGACCCCCTCAGCCAGTGGGGCCCCGGGGTCACTGCAGGCACCACACACGGGCGGGGCTCCTGTCGTGGCAGGATGAATGTCCAGGGAGGAAGGTGGTCCCAAGGGGCCTCCTGCACGGGGGGATCAAAGGGGTGAGGGCACCTGGAGGGACATGCGGGACTCCCAGGGCTGCAGACCCCTGCAGGGGGCAGACGACTCTGCCCCAGGAGTGGCCTGCTTCCAGGGGACGGCGGCACAAGGCAGGAGGCCACTATCCTGGTCCCCATGGCTGGACAGACCCCCGCCCCCAGGGCAGGTCCCACCCCCGAGCACGGTGGCCGTCGGGTTACCTGGAACTTATCAGGGTCCGCGCCTCCGGCCTGGGCCACGAAGAGGCCCGCGCCCGGCTCCAGCTCCAGGACCTGCGGGGAGCGCGGCAGCGGCACCCGCTGGAACAACTCGCAGTCCACGAACAGCGCCGCGGTCGCGCCGTCCACACTGATGGCAAAGCGCGTCCACTGGCCGGCGAAGGCGGGCAGGCGGAAGCTGGCGGCCGTGTGGGTCCGCGTGGCCCCCGGCTCCGTGTACAGCAGCTGGATCTGCTGGTGGCCGTCGCGCACGCCCGACAGCTTCACGCCCACGGAGACCACGGCCTGCGCCGCGTCCGTGATGGCGAACAGCACCCCCGCGTCCTCGGTGGCCGGCCGGACGTGGAAGTGCAGCGAGAAGTCGCGGAAGAACCGGCCGGGGAAGTGGTAGCGGGCGGCCTGGCCGCTGTTGGCGTCCGGGCCGAAGACGAAGGCCGGCCCCACGTCGGGGTCGTCCACCGGTGTCACCTGCTGGGGCGGGGGCTCTCCGAGCAGCTGCAGGAGCCCCACCTCCGCGCCCAGAGTTTCTGCAAAGACGAGAGAGACCCCCGGTGAGGGTGTGCCTGGGGGGAACCGGGCAGGCAACGTCCAGGGGACGCTGAGTCACGAGGGGCTCCCACCCGCCTGGCACCCGCCCTGCTTCTCCAGGCCCCACACGATCCACACATCACGGCTCCCTTCCCTCAGGCGCTCACAGGCCCCCGGAGGACGCGACAGGAACCGTCCCACCGGGGTCTGGATGTGCGGCGCGCGGCGTCCCTGTCAGAGCCCCGGCCTGCCACGGGGACCACGGCCTGCGCTCCCCCACCGCAGGACCCACCCCCAGCAGTGGGAACCGGGCTCCAGCCCCAGTGAGGGCCCCTGCCTGGGGCACAGACCTTGCTAACGTCAGTCCACACGACGGAGAGAGACCGTCGGCCCCGCAGCTCCCGGCGCTCTGACCTCCGCTACCGACCCGCCTGCACCCTCCCCGGGCAGCAAACCAGACCAGGGGCCATTTCTGGCAGGCTCTGTCAGGGCCTTCCTCAGTGTCCCCTCCCCCGTGTCCACGTGGGCCTGCCACAACCCTGACCTGCGGGGGACCACGTGGCAGACGAGCCACCAGGGAGACCTGGGGTTCCTTCAGCAACGGACGCTCGTACCTTCCTCTCCAATGCCCCTGGGAGTCCCAGCCCCCGCCGGTTCGCTCTCTCGGGAGCCGTGGTCTACCCCCGCCCCGTGCCCTCCCACCCCATGGAAGCAGCTTGAGTCTAGGCTGGGGACACGGCCATGACTGAAGGCAGCTGTGGTGGGGACATGGGCCCTGCTCTCCATGACGCCGGTCCTGGGCCCCAGCAGGGCCTGACCTGACCGGGCACCAGGACCTGTCCGAGTTCGTGAAGCCCAGAGAATGTCCCTGGGCAGGCAGGGGCCACCAGCAGCTTGACGGTCTCGGGCCGGGGGGGTCCGGTGACGCGGCCAGAGGGCAGGGCCCACCTCTCTGTCCGGGGAGCACAGTCTCCGCGGCACACGGGGAGGGGGAGGGCCGTGGGGGCAAAGAGCAGCTCAAGGACAGACCCACACTTCAGGGATTTCCCGTACGCACGCTTTACCGGCTGCCGCCGGGACGTCAGGCCACAGTCCCGCCAAAGGCCCCAACCCAAAGGCTTTTCTCTCAGGACCCCACGTGCAGCCCGGGTGTGGTCAGTCTCCAAGGCGAGAACTGCACGAGGTTGGGCGGGGACGCTTGTCCGGGAAAGGGTTGGGCCAGTGGGCGTCCTGAGCAAGGCGGTGGGTGCGCCCGTGACCCTGTGAGTGAACGTGACTGAATGTGGCAGTGAGTGGGAACTTGTGTGCGGGGTGTGTGCTGGGCACCTGCCGTCTGGCCCCGAGCAGCGGGCCGGGTCAGAGCCGAGGGAGGCAAGGCCAAATCCCAACTTCTTAAGGCAAGTCCTGTCTTGCAAAGGGCTGTTAGAGAACCACAGTTCTCTGTTAGAGAAACCAGAAGCAAGACAGAAGCCACTGCATGAGGACAAGCCCTTGGGTACCCCCCAGGGGCGGTCCACGTGGGACCGTGCTGGGCATTTCGGCCCGGCATGGCCCTGACCTCCCGCCATGGGCAGCACCACTGGCCCGTCGGGCCTCCCCGTCCCCGGCAGGTGAGACCCTCCAGCAGACGGGAAGTCGGGCACGGCCAAGCGCAGCGCAGACCGCAGTCTCGTCGGAACGGCAGTCTGGCCTCGGTGCTGGGGAGCAGGGGCGCCTTGCAGGAAGACCGCAGGCTCCGGGGAGATGGTGGCTACTTGAAGCTCGAGGACAGACACTGCTATCCGCCCAGATGGCAGCTGCTGGGACCGTCCCCTCGTCTCGCCATTCACGGGGCCTCAGCGTGCAGTCGGGGAGATTCTCTAAGATCAGGAAGCCAGACTCTCACCAGACTCCAGGTCAGTGGCCCTGTTGTCCTGACTCAGCCGTCTCCAATGTTAAAGACAGATGCGCCCGCCACTGCCCCTCCTCCCAGGCAGCTGGAAGCCTCCCGGATTAACTGAGAGCAAGATCCGCTGATGTCCTGGGCTGACGACCACAGCAGCGGCCAAGCCAGGCCCAGGGACCCCAGCGATGCCCGGTCAGCTCCTTCCTCTCCATGAAATTCCTCATGGTTCCCACTGGCAGTCAGCCGTGATATGCCACAGCCCTAAAGTCATGGGTCCCTTCTCCAGTTCCTGGCCCTGTGAGTGGAGGATGGGGTCACCTCCCCACAGACCTTCTGGAAGCTGCTGCTCCAAAGGCCCGGGCCCAGCTGTGGTGGGCAGGAAACCAAGATGCCTCCAAGAAGCAAATGCCCATGCCGTGCTCGGAGAGTTTAGAAGAACACCTTTGTGGGAACACAGTGGGTGACATGTCGGGCAAGCGGGAGCCCCTCTGGTTGGTCCACACTCACCTAGATTAAGGAATCAGGGGACCTGGGGCGCCTGGGTGGCTCAGTGGGTTAAGCCTCTGCCTTCTGCTCTGGCCATGGTCTCAGGGTCCTGGGATCGAGCCCCACACGGGACTCTCTGCTCAGCGGGGAGCCTGCTTCCCTCTCTCTCTCTGCCTGCCTCTCTGCCTACTTGTGATCTCTGTCTGTCAAATAAATAAATAAAATATTTTTTAAAATTAAAAAAAAAAAAAAGGAATCAGGGCACTTGCCTAGTTGAAGACAGTTTCTCTTTCGGCAAACAGCCAGCCATGCCCAAGGGGAATTGCCCTAAGTACGTAAGGCTAGCTCAACACTCAAGATCAATGACTTTGGTCCACCTCACCAACTCCAGCCGGAAAGAATCACAGAATCGTACCAGTAGATGAAGAAAAAGCATGTGATAAAATCCAACACTCGTGCATGGTAAAAACTCTCAGTAAACGAAGAATAAAACAGAATTTCCTCCGCTGCATGAAGAATATCTGCAAAGCAGCCCCACAGCTCATATCACACTTTGTGGTGAGAAACCCGAAGCCTTCACACTAAGATCAGGTGTCTCTCACCACCCCTTTGCAACATCGTGCTGCAGGTTCTTGCTATGGCAATGAGGCAAGAATAGGAAATAAAACACACAGACTGGGAAGGAAAAGATAAAAATGTCTGTAGATGACATGACTGACTCTGCAGCAAACCCAAAAGAACTGACAAAAAGAAAACAAGCAAAAAATAACCCTCCTGGAGCCAATAAGCGATTATAGCAAGGTAGTAGGATACAAGGTTCATATACAAAAGTCAATCACTTTCCTATACACCAGTAATAAGCAAGTGGAATTTGAAATTAAAAAGGTAATACCATTTATATTAACATTCCCACAAACGAATTACGTAGGTATAACAAATACATGTACAACATCTATATGAGGAAAACTACAAAACTCTGCTGAAATAAATCAAAGAACTAAACAATGCAGGGATGGCCCATATTCATGGATAGAAAGACTCAGTGTTGTCAAAATGTCAGTCATTCCCACCTTGGTCTGTAGATCCAGGGCAGCCCCAGTCAAAATCCCACCAAGTTCTTCTGTGGATACTGATGAACTGATTCTGAAGCTTATGTGACAGGCAAAGACCCAGAAGAGCCAACACAAAGTTGGAGAAGAACCACGTTGAGGACCGACACCCCCGACTTCAGGAGTCACCACGAGCGACAGTGACCAAGACACTGTGGTACTGGAGAAGGAACAGACGACGAGAGCAATGGGACAGTACAGAGGGCCCAGAAACACAGCCACACACACACTGTCCAAGGCGCGAGGCCATCCGGGTCTTCAACAAGCGGGGCCGGAACGGCACGTCCACACGCAAAAAGTGACTCTAGACACAGACCTCACGCTCCTGACGATTCACTCACAATGGATCGCAGACTCAACGCAGAATGCGAAACGATCACACTTTGAGAAGACAACACAGGAGAAATCCCGGGGGACCCTGCAGAGGGGGTGACTTTCTACACACAGCACCAAAGGCACAATCCGAGAAAGAGAGGACGAGTGAGCCGGACGTTGTTAACGCGTCAACCTTGTGTTCTGAGAAAGACCGTGTCAGGAGAGTGAGGAGACAAGCCACAGCCTGGGAGGAAGCCAACGACACCTCCGATAAAGGACAGTTATCTGTAATATATAAAGAGCTCTGAAAACTCAACAATGAAACAAACAACCAAAGACCGGAGCAGAGCAGACACAGATGGCCAACCAGAAAAGCCACTCCACGTCCCAGGTCACCGGGGAAATGACAAACAGCGACGCCGCCGCTGCACACCTCCGAGAGCGGCCGCGGTCTGGCGAGGACGGGAGCGCCCGGAGCTCGGTCACGGCTGCGGGAAAGCACGTGGTGCCGCCACCTTGGAAGGCGGTTCGGTGGTTTCTCCCAAGACGGAACCTGCTCTTCCCATCCGACCCGGCGATCGCGCTCCCTGAGGTCCCCCCACGGCGGACGGGAAGACACGTCCCCACGGAAACCCGCACACGCGGGCGGCAGCCGCTCCGTGCGTAACTGCCAACCCTGGAAGCCACCCGGGGCCCTTCAGCGGGTGGACGGACACGGGAACCGTCCCTCCAGCCCGTGGGAGGGTGTTCGGCGCGAAGAGGACATGAGCCATCCCGCCATGAGGGGACATTGGAGGGACGGTGAGTGTGTGTCAGAGTGACAGGAGCCGGTCTGAGCAGGCTGCGGCCCGGGTGATCCCAGCGACAGGACTCTCTGGTGAAGGCACAGCAGCAGAGACGGTGACAGGCCATGTTGCGGGGCAGGGGGAGGAGGGATGCATGGGTGGAGCACGGCAGACGGGGAGGGCAGAGGATTCTGTAAGACCCCGCAGCGGTGGATGCCTGTCCCTACGCAGCCGTCCCAATGCATAGAACGCCCGCCCCGAGAGGGACCCTCCCGCGAACGACAGACTCTGGGGGTGACGACATGTCCATGTGGGCTCACTCATGGGAACAGACGCACGACTTGGGTGCGGGATTTGGACAGTGGGGGAGGCTGTGCCTGTGTGGGGAGGGGGCAAGTGGGACAAGCGGGCGACGGTTTTTGACAATCCACTGAGGTATCAGCAGCCCACATTCTTGTGCACACACACGTGTGTGCGGAGAAGGTCCTCATTCGTGCTGGAGACCATGAGACACTGTCTCCTCCCACTTTCCTGCCAGACTGGAGTGTAGCACCCCAGGGAGACAGACATGCAGGCACGAAAGCTCAGCACCTGTCGCCTCTTTACACAGAGTCACAACCACAAAGTAAAAAATGTCCGGAGTGAGTGGAAAACCCAAAGTTGGTATCAGAGAAGAAAATATATTGAGAGGAAACATCTAGGGGCACCTGGGGGCCTCAGCCGGTTGAGTGTCCCGTTCTTGGTTTCAGCTCAGGTCACCATCTCAGGGTCCTGGGATCGAGCTCCGCATCGGGCTCTGTGCCTGGCACGGAGTCAGCTAGAGGATTCTCTCCCTCCCCCGACCGCTCCACCCACACACAGGCGCATGCTCTTTCTCTCTAAAATAACCCCTCGGGGGAGGGCTAACTGTCCAACCCTGATGCACTAAGCCATCCATACCGTCTGCCTGTTCAGCTCGACCGTCAAAGCCTGAGTGAACTGTTTCTGATGATTTGGACAGAAAGTGCTAAAGGACATCAATGACCTCTGCAGAAGGTTGTGAACCCCCGAGCCCAGGGTCATGTCCAGTCACCCGGAGCCCACATCAGGGCCAGCAGGGGCAGGGCAAACAGGTCGAGAGGACGAGTGCAGCCACGACGGCACAAGAAGCAGGAAACTCCCGAAAGCCTGTGTCCGCGGGGGACAAACCAGAAGCACGAGAGAACGAGAGCATCTCCCGCAGCGACACGGGACATTTCTGAGAACTGTCGCCATAGAAAAGAGGGACTTTGGGTACACAGTGAGCCCACGTACGCAAAAAAGTCTCGAGAGTATGCGTACTTGAGGGCGCGCGCAGGCACACGCACACCATGGCACGCAGGGGCGCGGCCCAACACGTCGGTTCCGCAGCGTCTGGAACGTGCAAATGGTACTCTGCAGATGCAATCAATGTTCTAGCCCCAGATGCGGAGGTGAACGGAATCTAACGGCATACATCCTTCAAAATGGGGCACGTGGCAGCCCCCAGGAGCTGGAAGTGGCCGGGGACACTCTTCCCTGCAGCCCCAGAAGGAACACAGCCTTGCGGACAGGCACCTTAATTTTAGCCCAGTGAGACGGTTTTCGGACCTCTGACCTCGAGAATTGTAAGGTTACACGTCTGCATTATTTTAAGCTACGAAGTTTGTGCCCATTTGTTACAGCAACCACAGGAAACTCACACACATTTACAAAAAAGGCAAGCGTGCACAGGAAAGATGCCCCGTTCCAGCAGCGAGAGGGGCTTGGAAGTTGTGCTTAGCCCTCTCTTGCATGGCTCCAATCTCAACATCTATGTGTTCATGAGCTATTTCTGGGATAAAACGTAACCCAGGAGAGAAGCAACGGAGCACGAGATGATGCGGCAGACTGGTCCTAAGGGGTGGGAGTGGCAGGCAAAGGCAGCCCCGCCAGGGGCAGAATTTGTGGTTCGGGGAAAGGAAGGCTCACTCTGAGCACTGACTTTTCTGCACACGCTCTCCTCCGCAGGACTGGGGCCTCAAGTCTGCAGAACCCGCTCCTTCCAAGTGGGGCTACGCAGATAGCTGGCAGAGCACCCGTGCACGGAGGCAGGGGTCCCTGAGCAGTTTCACACACCTCGGTGGCAAGTTGGGGCCCCCGCAACACTGGCCATGGTGCTTGGAGGGGACGAAGCAGGACCCACAGCACAGCCCTCCCAGTCACAAGGCCAGCCTCTCTGAGTGCACCACCCCAGGAGAAGGAGTGGCTGCTGAGTCTTCCGAGAATCAGAAGATCAGAAGAGAACTTAGAGGGAAGCCAGCATGGCAGTGGGGGAGAGGCTGGGCCAGATGCCAGGAGGGGAACCGATCACAAACACGGTCCTACACAGGAGTCACGGACACACATGATCCTCATGAGCACAAAGCTGAGCTTCTGCCCCGCCACCGGGTTTGCAGTTCTCTCCGACACGTCTCAGGACAAAAACAAACTGCATATTACATGTGACAGTCCCACTCTAAAATGCTAAACCTGATCCAATATCCAGATGGGCGGAGAGATGGGTGGGTGGGTGGGTGGGTGGACGGGTGGATGGGTGGGTGGGTGTGTGGGTGGGTGGACGGTTGGACGGTTGGAAAGATGCATCGATAGTGGCGGAATGGATGGATCTGGGGTCGACGCATGGAGGGGTGGCTGGGTGCATCTGTGGTTGGGTGGGCGGATTAACGGACGGGTGGGTGGTGGATAAGGGGATGGAAGCAGGCAGACGGGCGTCTCACACGTCATAATAGTAAACGGTAGTTTAAGACTTGATTTCTCAAGTGAGCAGGAAAGCAGTCAAAAATGACTTCCGTGTGGCAGGACGGACAGTCCTTCACCAAGGGGAAGGACGTGGTCAGGGAGGCGACCCCACTGGAGAGTCCGACCGCCACCGCACGGGCCGGGCGGCAGCCACCATCACATCCCGCTCCTCCGCAGGGAGGCCGCAGGTGAGCTCCTGTCTGCACGATGTCCCACGTCAGCCTTCCTCAGCAGGAAGGAAAAACCGTCAGAGACAATGGTGACCCCGATGCCCACGGGGCGGGCAGTCCAGGAAGCCCCATCCCGAGCGCCACGTGCCTCCTTACCTGCAGACAAGCCCGTCCATTGCTCGGTGCACCCGACATCCCAGCAGGAAAGCCGCAGCCACTGCCGGGCCTGTGGGACAGCTCAGCCGGGGTCCTCAAACCACAACTTCTAGGTTGCCAAGGGGTGGGCGGCAAGCCTAGGTATCTTCCGGGAAGGTGGTCCTACGTTCTCACGTCAGAGTCAGCGGGAAGCCTCAAGTGACCGCAGCAGTTACGTCTGCCGCTGCTGAGTTCACGGGTCACGACAGGCAGGGTTGGAAGCCCAGCAGCCGGGAAGCCTGCACCCTTGGTGGGTCTGTGACAGACGGGCTGGGCACCCTCCCCGGAAGACGGTGCCGCCTTAGAATCCTAGCAGTGACGAGACCCCCTGGCTGGCGCCCTGGGGCCCGGGGCTCTGCCTGCCAGGCGTCCGTGGGGAGCTTACGCCCAGTCCTGGGGCTAGACGGCCCACGTCCACCTTCCGGCTCGCTCTTGCTAGCCATGAGGCACGCACACAGCTTTATTCCCACCAGACCTCGGTTTCTCCCCTGCAGACAAGAACAACACCTGCTTCCAGGCTCAGAACAGGACCTGTCTTCGCCGTCATTCCCAGGGACGTCAGGAAATGTGCACAGAGAGCAAAGCCCAGGCTGCCCGTCACGGCCCTGCAGCGATGCCCTACTCGGTGCCTCCTTCCCCGGGCAGTCGCCCCGCTGGCTGACCCTCCCGTGTAGAGGCCTGAGGGACGTAGACAGACACGGCACCAGGTCCCCCACAGCTGACACACGGCCGACTCCAGCCACGGCACAGGGGCTCCCCCAACAGCTCTCTCTCCTCTCAGCCGCCTCCTGGGCTCCAACCAGTGGCTGCCCGGTCCCCTGCCTAGGGCTGGCATGTGTCCCTCCCCCGCCCACTCTCTCCGTGGGGACAGGAGGGAAGCAGGTAAGGAAGGGCACGTCCAGCAGGCTGGACAGAGCTGCGGCCTTACCAGGTGACCCGTCCACACACCCCTGCCCCAGGGCGAAGGGGGTGGGGGCCATCTCTGCCCTGGAGCCTGGGGCCCCCACGCAGGACACACTTGATGGAAAGGACTGAAACAGCGCGGCCTCAGGAGGAAGCCGCTGTGGGCGGCTCTGGTTGGGTCCTAGGAACGACCGCCTGGGCCTCCTTCCCTACAGAGCACCTCACCCCGTCCACACTCCCCCCACCCAAAGCCCCCCGACTCCCCCGTAGCCCGGGGCCCTCACTCAGCGCTGTTCCTTGCACTTATCACCGGAGACCAGCCAGCCACGGGGAGGAGGGGCTGGGGGTCCCTGATCAGGGCCTTCCCCCTGCCCTGCCTGTCCCCATCAGGTGGGGACGGAAAGGCCCAGGGGCCTGGCAGTGGGGACATCCCCTGCTGGGCGGCCAGAGGAGGGATGATGTTCCCAGCCCAAGCCCTGGCTCCCCCGGGGACCCTCCCCAGCCAGGCCACACCCACGAGGGACCCTCACGCTGATAAATTCCTGGCCCCCACCTGTGGCCTGAGGGGGCGTGGGCAGTGAACACTGCCTGAGGAGTCCCCCAGGGCTCTGCCGGGAACACGGACGCCCTGACCGCCCGGGGGCCCTGCCAACGTGTGCAGATGTCCGGCAGAAGTCCCTGTCAGGCCACTCGGCTAAGCAAGGCAGCTGCGCTCAGAGACGGTCCCCGCCCCACGCCTCCCTGCCCGGGCCACGTGAGCACCGCCTCCCCCTAGCTCCCAGTCCGCACCCAGCGTGGCCAAGACCCAGACCGAGGCGGCCGCTGGACCCAGCAGCAGGACCCACGTGTGCACAGGCCGGACGCAGGCAAGACACATGGGCAGGCCTGGCGCTCCTGCCCCCGGGGCAGAGGAGGTGGGCTGTGCCTCAGCGGCTCACGGCCACGGCCACGGCACAGACCCTCGAGGAGACCACGCCAGCCCGGCATCCGGTGTTCTGGGCGCTGAGCGCCTGTGGGAGCAAACAGCTCACCGAGGCCTCACCACACGTGGGGACGTTGAGCCCCCACCAGCAGCCCCGGGTGCGCCCCCGCCTCCCCTGGGCCTTGGCTCTCAGGCAGCCCCGGGCCTCTCCGCTCAGCACCCACCGGGTCTCCCAGAGCTGCTGCTGTGGCTGCTCTGCCGTGTGACCTCCTGGTAACTCGGGGCTCAGCCCCCCCGCCCGGCTCACCTGTCTGCGGCCGCTGGAGCCCTTCCTCCGACCCCCCGCGCCCTTCCTCGGTGGAGCTGGGCACAGGGGCCAGGAACTCACCACACACGTCCCCCAGGGCCTCACCTTGGGGTCGACCCTCACCAGCCCAACTCCAGAGCCCAGCGAGCCCCAGGACGGAAGCAGAACACACAGACCCCTGCAGTGGGGCCGAGGTGTTGAGGGCGATCGGGAGCATCTACACCGCTCAGAGGCCCTCCCGGAGATGTGGAGGCAGCTGGCAGGGCTTCTCTTGGGCTACGGCCTCGCCCTGCCCTCTGCCCACCACGTGGCGACGGGGGCACAGTTGTGGCTGGGGAGAGGCCACAGATGCCGGCTGGGACAGCTCTGTGACCCTGGCAGACTTACCGCCTGCGGTGACCCCGTGACCTTCTGAACAAGTTCTCTCCCTCCCGCATCGGGCCCTGCACTCCCCAGCCATGCAGGCTGGGCCACAACGGCCCCGAGGAGGGGCCGGAATTTGGCTGGAATCCTGACTCCCTCAGGCAGATCACCGCTGCGTGCCTCAGTGTCCGCTCCAGACTGCGGGTGTCAGGGGCTATCCCGGAGCCGTGGGGAGGACCGGACACGCCGCGGTGCTCAGGCAGGGCCGCCGCTGGGAGCTGGTGCCTGTCGTGCACGGAGCCAGGGTCGCAAGCCCTCTCCCCCCTCCGGAGCTCAGCCCTTCCCCTGCTAAGGCAGCATCTCAGCCCCTCTGCCTCCCGCTCGCATCGTGCACGGGGCGGGGGCCTCCGTGCCGGGTTCCCTGCAGCCCGGCTGAGCTCACCTGGCGGGCCAGAGGGACAGGGCAGGGAAGAGAGCCGGCCGGTTACCTGCGCCCGGCCCGATGAACACGCAGTAGCCGTCCTCCCGGGCCGGGAGCGAGGCGCAGGGGACCGGCAGCCCGCCCCCGTCCAGGTGGCTCCAGCACGCATCCTCCAGGGCCTCGCAGAACTGGCGGCAGGGCGGGGGCGCGGGCAGCGGGCGGGCGGCGCAGGGCGGGGCCAGCAGCAGGCAGAAGAACCAGGCGAGGAAGCGGTGGCAGTGCGTCTGCAGGAGGCCCCCCCAGGCCCGGGCGGCGGCCTGCACCTCCTCACTGCTCCCGTGGTGCAGGTGGTTGGGCAGCCACGAGCGCCCGATGCCCAGGCGGCCGCAGACCCGCAGGAAGGGAGGCAGCGGCAGGCAGCGGCCCGCAGCCCCGGGCACGGGCTGCCCGGTGGGGGTCCGCGGGGCCGCCCCCAGCAGCGTGGAGACGCCGGCAAGACCCAGCCCCACAGAGTCAGCCCCGTGAGGAGCCCAAGCACCCCTGTCCGCAGTCATGGCCGAGCGCGGGATCCGAGCCACCAGCGTGGGGGGGCCAGAGAGAGCCGAGGGAGCAGCGAGGGTGCCCGGGGGACCCGTCACCAGGGCAAGCAGATGTGGCGAGCGCTTGCGGATGTCAGGGAGTCGGTGCCGCTGGCTGGGACGGGCTGCCACGGGCCGGAGTCCTCCACTGTCCGGATCCCAGGGTTGCCCCCGGGATGGCCAGCTCCCCCAGGGAGGGGCCCCACCCGGCGCGGAGGACAGAGAAGCTCTACCTGGCGACGGCGGCGGCAGCGAGGGCCTGCCCGGGAAGGGAGGCAGCTGGGTGGGCCCTGGCGGGGTGCCGGCCTCCATCCTTGGGGTGTCCGGAGAGCTCGGGGCCATACTGCCCAGCCAAAGGGCCGTGCCGTTCTCTTGGGGGGTGCTGGAGGGCCCAGCCAGCGTGAGGGGGGCTGTGGGGGTCACAGGGGCCGGCGTCCCTGGCGCGGGGGAGCCCGCGGGGGTCGTGGTGTCATCCCACAGCTGGACAAAGCTCCGGATGCCCTGAGCCACATGTAGGATCTTGGCTCCCACGCCGGCGATGTTCTCCTCTCTCATGTCCGGGCCCGCGGTGGAGGCGGCGGGTGTGGTGGAGGCCCTGCCCTGGCCGGTCTCCAGCCTCTCCACGGGGAGCACAGGGCTGGCAGGGGCTCTCCCCTGCTCCGAGGGGCCATGCTGGGGGGCCACGTGCGTGGTGGTGTCCTCCCCAGGCTGCACATGGGGGCTCCGCGGGGGCGCGGAGACCAGTTCGGCCAGGGGCCCGTCGGTCCTAGTGGACCACAGCCAGTTGAAGCTCAGCAGGTTAGCCTGGGCGGCGGGGCGGTGGGTGAGCAGCAGCAGCGGCAGCAGCAGCAGCGGGCCGCGGCCGCAGGGGTGAGGAGCCATCTGTGCTGTGCGCCCCGGAGGAGCCGCGGGCGGAGTCGCGCGCCGGGGGCGGGGCCAGCTGGCTCCGCCCTCCCCGCCCACAGGCGCGCCCCTCCCTGGCTCCTGCTGTGGGGAGGCTCTCCCCCCACCTCCGCGCTGGGGCCAGAGGGGAAAGGCTCTAGATCAAGGTGACAGGCCCTGGGGCGACTTTTCCCAGGTCTTTGCGGCAGCCAGAGGGAAAGGGTCCCTGCTCCCGCGCACGGCCCCCCTCCCTCCGCAGACCCCGCGCTGCCTCCGGGACCTGGCCCTGGGAGGGGGTCTGCTGGGACCAGGCAGGGCTGGGAACCGCTGGACAGCCCGGCCCACGTGCGCTGGGAGACCCTGCAACTGCCGGGAGGGCCTGGCCCGGGGCCACCAGTCTGTGGCCAAACCGGAACTTTAAAACATGCTCAGCTTTCCAGTTCTTGGGGAACAAGCGTTGCCTCTGAGACCTTCACCAGCCGAAGACCCAGAGGGCGGGTCGTCCATGCACGCCCCAGGCCAAGCTCTCACCCGCTCAGACCCCAGAGCCCTCGGGACACCCCATCTCCATCTGGCCCGAGCCACTGGCTGGGCACCAGCCGCGCCCTGCTCTGCACTGTCCTGTCCTGAGGGCTTCCAAGCGAACCCCAGGGCAGCCCCAGGGACAGAGGCCACGGCGGCGGTGTCCAGCAGGCAGCAGCGGTCACGGGGCTGGTGAGCACTGGCAGTGCAATGGGCAGAGGCACGTCCCAGGCAGACATGGGTCTCCCCGTACCTCGCCCAGACCCTGTGTAGAGCAGGGGCTCTGCCTCTCCTGGGCGCCTGCATGGGGGCTGGGTGCTGGGCCTCTTCCCGAGACAGTCCCCGGGCCACAGGGGTGCAGGTGCGGCGGGCTTCCCTGTCCACATGAGGAACCCCGGCAGCCTCCGGCCCAGCACCGGCCCAGCGCTCTGCCTTGACCCTATGAATCGTGCGGGGCACAGCCGCCAGCTGGCTCAGGAGGCTGCCTGGCTCACAGCAGAGACCCCAGAGGAGGCAGAGCCAGAAGGCATCGGCGCACTCACAGAGACACCCTGGCTCGCCCACGCACACTCACACCCACTCTCGCCAGCACACACACTGCCTTCACCATCACATTCTACTCCGGCTCCCACGTCCCCTCAACACCCCGTCTTCCTTAGGCTCTGGCGGGGCTCTCAGCCCACCCTCCCCCCGGGACTGGGTTCAGCCACGTAGCCTCTAGGACGTGTCCCCAGCTGTCCCCAGCGCAGGGCACCGGACATGCAATCAGTCAGCTACCGTCCAAAGGGCAGGGCCTGGCTGTCCGGGTCAGAACTCGGATTTCAGGGAAGAGGAACACTGTGTCCCCTCTGCAAAGTGGGGCCTTCCATATGCAAACATCTGTCTCGGCGAGGCCGTGTTCCCAGTGTTAATCCCCACAATGCTCAGAATTCCGAGAAACGTGCAGAGAGTCGTCTCTTTGCTTGAAAATCCACTAATGTGATTTTATGCCGAGTGTCTCCAGAAAATCTCGGGACAAAAATTCCAAAGGCCTCTCCCTTCTCCCGCGCACCTGGGCACGTCCATTGGAAGGTGGCTCCCTTGTCTCTCCGGGTGGCCCTGGGCCCACTCGCCGGTGGGGCCGGCCCTGTGGCCACTGGCTCAGCTCGCCTCCGGGCAGAACAGGGACCCAGGCTGCACCCAGAGGGCCGGCAGCTGCTTCCACACTGATCCCCACGCCGCAGCCCAGCAGGCCCCCCTTCACCCTGCTTGCCCCACCCATACCCTCCCGCTCCACACCCAGCCCTCCCCGCCACCTGCCAGAGGCCACTGTCCGTCACCCTGAAGCGCTGCTAGAGACTCCCGCGGTCAACTTCACCGGCGTGGCACCCCCATGTCTCCGCTCCCTCCAGCGAGCAGCTCACCAGCGGCTGCCCCGCGAGCCTCCTCCGCACGCACTCACGCGCACACACGTCCCCATGCACACGCACGCTCACTCACATGCACTCACGTGTGCGCACATGCTCGCACAATTCACAGCCACACAACGCACACTCGGGCAATTTCACAGGCAAGCTCACGTGTTGTACGTCCCCACACACGCACCTGCCCAGTCACACCCAGACAACGGCTCTCGGAAAGCACCGTGGTGACGATCAGCTTCCCCTCGCCGGCTCCCCCAGCTGGGGCGGCCACAGGCCCCTTCCCGGCCCAGCGCCTGGGGGACACACACTGAGGGTCTGGATCCCGAGGCTCCTACCTGAGCTCCATGTAAAGGGTCCTGTCTGGCTCGTGCCACAGGAGTCAGGGCCTGGAAAATCACCCCAGGTCACCCATGGGGACAGAGAAGCCGGGGACATCCATTTAAAAATTACTGGGTCAGGGCGCCTGGTGGCTCAGCGGGTTAAAGCCTCTGCCTTCGACTTAGGTCACGAAACCAGGGTCCTGGGATCGAGCCCCGCATCGGGCTCTCTGCTCATCGGGGAGCCTGCTTCCTCCTCTCTCTCTGCCTGCCTCTCTGCCTACTTGTGATCTTTCTCTCTGTCAAATAAATAAATAAAATCTAAAAAAAAAAAAAAAACAACTTACTGGGTCAGGTGCTAAATTTCTGAAAGCACTTTGTTCTCCGAGGCCCCCAGCCCAGAAGTCACTCTTTGTGGTTCACGCAAACCGCCCCGCTAATCGGTGCCGGGTCCAGGCCACGGACCCCAGACTCTGCGGCCACGGCAGGGCCCCCAACGGAACGCCACATCAGAGCCACGCCAGGAAGTCCCTTGACTTCTCGGACAGCTCCAGCCTGAGCCTCGGGGAACAGGGCTTGGCCCCCGGGGTGGTGATGCTGAGTCAGGACTCGGGATCTGTGAGCGCAGAGCTCCCCGCCCGCAGCCGCCAGCCCCCAGCGCCCGCTGTCACTGAGGCGCCGGTCCTGAGGCAGGCGGCCGGACACGCGGGTCTCCTGCTGGTGCCACGACCCAAGTTGCTCCCCAGAAAGTGTCCCAACCTGGGTTTCCCTGGGACTGAGAACGGAGCGTCTACAGGGAAACGCAACCCCCTCTGAGCAGCTCCGTGCCCCCGAGAGACAAAGGAGAGGAACCCCCCAGGGATGGCTCAGCGCTCAGGTCACTGTGGCGGGAAGAAGCCCCCCAAGGCAGCAGCGCCCTTTGTGCAGAGCAGCCCCCGGGGTAAAGGGCCAGAAGGCCGGTGGGAGGCACCGGGACAGACCCGGAGGTGTGGGTGCGCAGGGACACCAACCCGACCCCCACCCCGGCACGCCCACGGCCGTCACAGCGGCGTTTCCTGCCCTCCTGCCACCCCCAGAAGCCCAGAGCATGCTGCCCGCCCTGCCCTTCCCTCCACGAGCAGCCCGGGTGGCCAGACGCGCCCCTGCCACCCGCCCGGGGCTTGTCCCGTCCTGCTGGGCCGCCTGTTTCGGATTCCTGACTGATGTGGTCTTTTATTTTCATTTCTGAAGGAGCAAACACCCACACGTGAGCCGCGAGAAACGGCCCTCGGAGGCACGGAAGGTGATGCCGCCTGTCCGGCTTGCAGGGCGCTCACCTGTCAGAAACCCGCCGCGCGCCCTCCGACCCCCACGGCCCACCGCAGGGCTGCCCCTCAGATGGTCCCCGAGCCCGTGCCGGCTCAGGAAGCCCTGGGGTCGTCATTCCTGTTCCCCCTCGGGGACCACGGAACTGCGCAGGGCCGGCCTGGTGCGTGTCCCCAAGCCCCCGAGGAGCCCCCAAGCTCCCAGTGCTGGGGACACGCTCCCGGGGGCCACACACGCATCCAGGAAAGGTCTCTGCACTGTGGACGCATTTCCAGCTCTTTCGAAATGGAAACACAACTTTGCATCTCTCTATGGTGTGAGGCGAACGTGATAACCACTACACTACGGAAACGCGGCTTCATCTCTCTACGGTGCAGCCGGTTTGTAGCCACCCCTCCGAGCGCTGCCCGGACTCCATGGCCCGGCTGACTCTTGGAGCACGAGGACAGAGACGCAGCTCCTGACGGGCCCCCTGAAGGCTCTGCCGCTGGCGAGGGGCTGACCGCGAGCTCCAGGCGGGCCCCCCAGCCCGGGCCACTGACGTCTCCCAGCCACGGCCCCGCCCCGGGGCTGCCGTCCACACGAAGGGACAGGAGGCGGCCGGGCAGCCCGGGTCCAGGTTGAGGCCCACAGGCACCTGCCCTCCCTGGTTTGCAGACAGCAGAGGCCCCCAGGTTCACAGCCCCATGGGACGTGGCGGACACAGCCCAGCATTTCCACAGCCCACGGGGCGGGAAGAACCACCCCCGCTGGCAAACCCAATCCCTCTGCCGTGCCACGAAGCCCCAGAGAACTGTGTCGGCGCCTAAAGGAGCACCAAGCCCCGCCCAGCACACCGCTGGCCCGAGGGTGAAAGAAACCAACAGGGGAGCCTGGGCGTCCCGGCGGGGTCCCTCCATCCCAGCCCCCGCGTCCGCCCTGGAAGCGACCTTGACCAGTGCAGGCCGACTGCCGGGAAGAATGGCCTGTGGACGTGAGATGCGGTCAGAGAGCAAGTTCACCGGGCGTCAGGGTCACGGGGAGGACCTGCCAGGTCAGCTCAGCCCGGCTGCAGCGGCCACACCACCCGCCACCTCCCGCCTCTGGAGGGAAGGCCCCTGGAGGGCACTCGCCGAAGCCTGACTCCAAACGCGGGAAGGCGGCTGGGGACGTCAGAGTGGGCGCATGTCCCGGGACAGCCGGCCAGACTCCCCACAGACGTCCACATCGGAGCACAGAAGGCGGGAGGGGGTCGGAGCGAGGAGGCAGAGGGGCCAGGCCCTGGGTGCAGCCTTGACCTTCCAGGGCCGCCGGCTCCGCAGAGGATAGCACGGGACCCGGGAGTACGTCTGAGAATGGACCGATGCCGCCGGGAGGCCCTCGCTTTGGGAGAGGCCCACGAAGCGCCCGGGCAGCGGTCAGGAGGCCGCTGCTCCCCTTAACCAAGAAGCCTGTATGTGCGTGCGTGTGGGGTGAGTGCACACGGCTGTGGCGTGTGTGACGCACAAGGACGCTCCTGCATGTGCACACGTGTGTCCGTGCACGGGACGCGGACGGGGAGAGCTGGAAGCGTGCGCAGTAGCAGCCGGCAAAGCCCGGAGCAGGGGTGTGTGACTGAGCCCAGCCCTCGCCTTCCCTCCTTTCTGTGCGTTTGAAATGCAATAGAGATCTCTTTCCCGCCTCTGTCTCGGGTGCCTTCTGGGGGTTCAGCTGGGGGTTCGGCTGGGGACTTCGGGGAAATGACCCGGGAAATGACCCAGGTGTGTCCTCACAGCCCCTCTCTCCCTCCACATCGTGATTCAAAGCTCGTTCCTCCTCCGGAGGACCCCACGAGCACAAGTGTGTCCGCTCACAGTCTGGACACTCCTCTGAGACCCGAGGGTGCCTCCCGCTTTGCTCCTTTCCAAGGTCGTCTGGGTCCTGCTGGTGCCTGGAAGTTCTGTCTGAGGGTCAGCCTCCGCCTGCTGGTTCCGGGGTGTGTGGGGGCCCCCGGCTGGGGGGCTCGGTGTGCTGCCGTCCGACCCCTGGGAGTCTTCTGGTTCGCGAACACTGTGCGTTTCTCCACACGGATCTTCACGACCCTCGACGCGGCTTCCAGCTTCCAGAGCACGAGTTCCGCACTCCTGTTAAATTCACTCCTAAGTACTTGACTCTTTCGTGATTTGTACATGGATTTTTTTACTTGATTTCATTTTTGGATCATTCGTTGCCAGCGCACAGAAGCTTATTGATTTTCACGTCGATCATGTATCCCGGAGCTTGATGAACTTGCCTGTTAGCTGCAGCCGTGGTTCGTGCATCTCCACGACTGAGCGGTGTATGCACAGAGCACAGCGTTGAGTGGAAGTGGTGGGGGGCACCCGTCTCACGCGCGGTCATGGGGGACATGTGCGGCCTCCCCCGGCAGCCAGGACGTCAGCGTGAGTTCTGGCAGATGCCTTTTACACGGCTCAGGAAGCTCCCTTCCACTCCTGATTTCTCCAGTTTTTATCGCAAGAGCGTGTTGAATTTCATCAAATGCCTTTTCTGGGTCTTACTGAGAGGACCTCATCATTTCATTCTTTATTCCGCAGGAATCGCGGCATCACAGACGTCAAACCAGCCTTGCGAGTCTGAGGCAGAGCCCGCAGGCGGTGCTGAACGGCGGCTTTCTTCACCGCTGGGCTCGTTTGCTGCTCCTTGGGTGTCTGTGTCCACACTTAGCACAGGTGCCGGACCGTGGCTGGCTTTCTCGCGACGTCTGCGCTCGGCTTTGGGGCTCGGGTAGTGCTGTCCTCACAAAGTCAGCTAGGAACTGTTTCTCCCTTTTTATTTTTTAAAAGAGTTTCTGAACATCTGGTCTTAACTCTTCAACTGTTTGACAGAATCGGGCTGCAAAGCGGGGCTTTCCTTCATACGGGTACTTTTTGGATTATTAAATCGATCTCCTTTAACCTATTTGAATTGTCTACTTCTCATTAAGTCTCACGAGCTTGTGTCTTTCTAGGAATCGGCCCGTTCCCTCTCAGCTATCCAAGTGGTTGACATACCTGTTCACCATCGGGTCCGAACGTCGCAGCGGAGCAAACAGAGCGGAGGACCCAAATCTCACCACAGCAAGCGAGGCCATGCGGAGCCGGCCCGAGGCTGGCCAAGACCACCCAGGGTGAGAACAGCATTTCAACAAACAGAGCTGGACCAAGTGGGCGTCCGCGGGCAAGAGCGGAGAGGACCCCTCCCTCACACCGGCTACAAGAATTAACTTCAAATGGATCAGAAGCCTAAACGTAAGAGCTGACAAAATGCGTAGAGGAAAGCAGGAGTAAGTCCCCGTGACCTTGGATTTCACCAGGAGTCTCAGATCCGAGGCCGAAAACCTAGGCAACAAGGGAAAATAAGAAATTGGATTAAATCAACCTTTAAAACGTTCGTGCCTCAAAGGACACCATCAAGAAAGGAAAAAGCCCATAGAATGGAAGGAAATACTGGGAATCACGTAACGACCAAGGGACTGGTGTCCGGATGCTGGAAAGACTGGCCACAACCCAGTGACAGACACGTCATCCAATTAAAACGTTGGCGGAGACCTGAACGGACATTTCTCTGAGGAAGACGTCCTCACAGCCGCGGGCACGCACAGGGAGGCTCCGTAGCACGCATGGTCAGGGAGGAGCCGAGCCCGGCCACACCCGCCAGGACAGTGGCGTCAAAGGCAGAGCGGAAGCAGCGGGGGCTGGGGGCCGAGTCTGAGCTCGCTGGCCGCTGGCGGGAGGGTGAACAGGGCAGGCCCCGAGGAAGAGGCTGGCAGGTCCTGAAATCATGAGACATGGAGCTACCCGTGTCTAAAGAGCCACTCGGGAAACGGACCCAAGAGAAATGAAAGCATGGGCCGCCCCGGGTCGTGCAGGCCAGCTTTTACAGCGGCACGGTCCCTGACGGTCAGAGGTGGAAACCACCCCATCCCAGCCACGAGTGTCGCCCGGCCCTGAGAAGGAGCAGAGCTGTGACACCTGCCACCTCGACAGGCCTCGGGACAGCCGAGCGAGGGGGGCACATTCCACTGACCCCGCCCGGAACACAGACGCCTGCCAACACAGGGGCGCGGTTGCTCGCGGCCGGGGTGACGGGCTTCCTCCCACGGTGACAGTCGCTCTGGGCAACCCTGATGACGGTGGGGACCGGCACAGTAGTCGTCAGTGGGCTGCGCGGTGTCAAGTACACCGGAACGAACGTGTCTGGAGGAGGAACGGAGTTCACGTCGCGTCTGGAAACCACGCGTCTCCAGTCAGATGCCCTGTGGTCTGTGTCGGCCGGGGAGGCTGGTCTCCCCATACGTTTAACGACAGTCCTTCCGTCATCGATGAACCTCCACTGGGGCCCTGGGATGCATTTCCCACGTTTTGAAACCAGGGACGTGGATGGAGCCAGGTCCCTTTTGCCACTAGAGGGTTTCCAGGTTCGCTCCTGGCCTCTTTCGAGACCCGAGGGGGCTTTGCTTCCAGTGAAGGGCGGCTCCGGCCGGCCGTCTGCGCCCCAGTCCCCGGCTCATCCTCGACGCCCTCACACCTGCAGAGCCACGCTCCTGTCGGCTCTGTGTGCCCGTGGCCGCCAGGCAAGGCCGCTCGTGCTGATGGGGCGGACAGGAATCACGGTCCACGTCCTGGTGAACGCAAGACTTCCAAGCTGTCCCTAGCATGTGCACTTGACGATCAGAAACCCCGGCGGGCGGCCGGCAGGTGGGGACCCTCCCGGCAGGGGCCCCACACACAACCACCACCCTGTGCATTAAGGGCACACAGGAGACCGCCATGGGACAGAGGGAAGACTACGCAAGCCTGTTCCCCACAAAGGGACACCAAACTCTCGTGGGCTGATACTAGCCCAGAGGCCAGGACGGGGACGGGCAGCCTCCGCCCGCCTGCGGACGGGCAGTCCCTGCTCCGGGAGTCGGGGGTCTGACCAGCACCAACGCCAGCACGAGGCCCATCTCGCAGGTTATTTACCGAGACCAGAGTCCCCGCACGCCGGCTGCTGAAGTGTGTTTCTGGGAATGGGGCCACACGGCGGCGTTTCACAGAAAGGCTCCCGACCCAGGAAATTAATCTTTGACTAGTGTTTTCACCGAAGCCTCCCGGGGCCTGGCGTCCTCCGCAGCATGGAGACACGTGACTCACCCCTAGAGCCCCAAATACGGGCACAGCACAGCGCCCGGCCCCGGACCTCCCAGGACCCCAAGGGACACCTGGTGCCCTGGCCGGGGAGGGGCGGGAGGGGTGGGGGTGTCTCGGCACCTCAAGGCAGGGGCTGTGGGGGCAAAAAGTGCCGCAAACAGTCCGACTGGATTTTAAGGGTCTGGCGGGTTGCTCATTAACCGGACGCTTCACGGAAAGCTGGAGGCAGGCTCACGAGACCTGGTTCCCATGGGGAGGGGACAGGGAAGTGGCTGACCTGTTCGGCCCGATCCGTGATGGCCTCGCCCCCGTCTGACTGGGGTGAGGGGTTGAGCACCGCAAATCCACCCACACCCCCCAGGCCCCACCCGTGATCCTGGGCCCCGTGCTTGGCCGGGGCGTCACGCCGACATGGGCAGGCGGGACGGGGACACAGTCGGGGGTCTGCCCTGAGCTCCAGAAGCACAGCAAAGGCCCAGAAACAGCCGTGCCGCAGAGAGGAACACACGGGGCGTGGCGGTGTTCGAGCAGCACCTGACGGGTGTTTCTGCCCCGGACACGGGGGGACGCAGGGGCAGCAAGTCACCCCCGAGCCCTAGCATGCTCCAGGCTCGCGCCACACCAGCCAAGGCAGGAAGCCACAGCTGGCCCGTGCATGCGTCTCCCTTCCCGTCACAGCCCACGGAGCCCTCGGTGCTGTTCTGGCCTCCCGCTGGCCTCCAGGACAGTGTGGCGCAGGAGAATTGGACGCCGTGCCCAGGCCCCGGACAAAGCGGGGAGGAGGCTCCTGTCACCACTGCCACAGGACCCTGACTGTCCCACGTGGACCTTGGCCAGAAGCAGCCTGTGGCCTTGGCCGGGCCGCGGCCGCCCCCTGGGAGTCAGCACAATGTGCCCTGTGCCTGCTCTGGCCTCGGCTGCCGGGTCCTGGCCCTGCTCCGGGGCCGCAGGAAAGCAGGGGGGACGCAGGCCCCGGACCCACAGACTCAGGCTGCAGTGAGTCCCGTTTGCTCCTTGGGAAAACTTCCGGAGAATGCGGGTCAACCCGAGGGTCACAGATGCCCCCGCGACCTCGGTGCGACCCCAGCACAGGCTCTCCCGTCCCCGCTGATTCTAGAGGTGGGAACAGGGACGCAGAGTGGCAGGTGTGTCCCCCGCCCCGGGCAGATGTGGGAACGAGCAGATGCCCAGGCCGTGTCTTTGGTTTTTAACCTACAAATACCGCCGCGGCCTCCGCATCCTGACCCCAGGTGGGTGTCTGCCCTCCGCACGCCCCCATGCTGAGTTCACCTCCCGGGTCTGCGGCCGTTTCCATCCCTTATGTGTATTTGTTTCCCGTCCTTACTCAGGTGACTTGAAAGACAAAGGAAAAAGAATCCCACGTGGGCCACGCGGAGGAACCTGCCTGCAGCGGGCACGGGACCAAAATATGGCAGTGTGTCCCCAGATGCTGGCCTCCTGCTGCCCACCGCCAGGTGGAGCGTGCAGCCGGGTCCCCTTGCCGGGCCCAGTGCTCTCCCCGTGTCCCGCCAGCGCCTGCCTCCGGAGCCCTGTCTGCTGGTGACAGTGTCCCCCGAGGTGGAGGGACCCGCAGGAAAGGGGGCTCCCTCCATGAAGGAGGACCGGTCCCCGTGCCCCTGGGAAGGGGACTTGTTTCACGGCGACCCCCATGGGGCGCACGCAGGGGCGCTCTCGCTCCCACTCCCACCGCACACTCTGGACACACCGGGCTCTGCCGGGTCCCCCTTCTGCCAGCCCCTCCCACCCGAGAACGAGAAAACTGCTTCTGTCCCGCTGATAAACCAGGTGGGGTGACGGAAGGGAAACGCATCCAAGGGCATAGAGGATGAAGGGGCATTCGATGGCACGGGGCGGGGGGGCTGGCCGTGGTCCCCAGCCTGGGGTGTCTACCGGACTGGGGCCACCGTGCAGGCCCGCACCCAGGGCCGGAGGATCCTTCCAGCAGCCCCCCAGGCAGTGCTGCCCTCCTTATCCCAAACCCACAGGCTCGAAGCACCCCGAACCGCCCAGAGCGCCAGCCCCTGGAGGACACCAGGCCCTGTTCCTGCACTGGCTGGAAACCGCCCCAGCGTCCACGCTGGGATCCTTCTACACGGGACCCGCCCTGGGCCTGAGGACCTGGCCCCGCCCACGGCAGGCTGGCCAACCGCACTGTCCGGCAGGGGGAGCCACAGACCGCACAGACCTGGGCTCCTCCGTCTCGGGAGCCTGCACTGGGTACGGGCCGCGGGATCCCTTACGTTGTGGAAGCAAATGCCGTAGCGTCCGAGACAGGCCTGGGAGCTGAAAGCTACCTCACCTCACCACTGACCTTCCTCTACCCACGGGCACAGAGGAGCTGCCCTTAACGGAGTCCAGTGGTGCTCCCCGCATGCCCGGGCCCGCCTGCCCCGGGGCTCCCCAGCACAGCTGGTGCGTGTGCGGTGGGGGAGGAGCTGACCCCGCCCGGCGGTCCACGCTCGCTCACGCAGCCCTGCTGCCCCGCGGGTCTCGTCCGGTTTGGCTGCTCTGAATGACGCCGGACCGATGTCCTGCCGGGGGGAGCCTTGGTTGGCGGAGCACAGATTTCCGAAAGTGGGAGCACCAGGTCAAAGAAACGAAGATCCTAGAATTTAGGAACTTCAGTACTTCCGAGAACGCAGGCAGGGTCCCCCTGCCCCAGCCGCGCAGAGGCCACCCCCTCCCACTGCCACCCCAACGGCGGGGAGCGGGAAGCCTCTCCTGTTTCGTGGGCACGTCCGGGTGCTCCGAGGGGCCTCCTCCTCCTGGGCCCGCCCTCCCGGGGCTCCTGGTAGCAGCGGCAGGCGCGCCGTCCCCCGTGCTGCAGACACTTGTCTCCACCCGTCCGGTCCCTGCACTCCCGCGTCCGGACTCGGCTGGTGCCGCTGTCTTCAGAGGGTCGGTTGCTGGCGGCCCCCACACGAGGCCCCTGGAGAGTCCCCGAAACAGCAGCCGGACGTGATCAGTTTCCTTTACAACGTCTGGACCTTTGCACACCTTCGCACACGTGCTTCTCTCTTCTCTCCAGTCCGCGCTGGCAAAGACTTTTATAAAATACGGTAAAGACGTCTCAGTGACACCAAATTGTTATAAACGTTCCTAAACAGGTACTGTCCCTTTCTTGGTTTTTTCCTATCCGATATGGTCCTGGTCCCCCATAGGCCTGTGTCCTCTCGGTGCGCTCCAGGGAGGGGTCCCCATGCGCCGGCTCCCAGCAGGGAGGAGAGAGCCTTGGCCTCGCCCTCCAGGGTCACGGATATGTGGTTCGAAGGGGCAGGTCAGGCCTTTCCTGGGTCAGCGTGAGGCGTCCAGGTAGGGGCACAGCTGGGGCCAAGCCCCCAAACTTCCTCCCCGGCGGCCAGCCCTGTCCGTCCGTCTGTCTTGACAAGTGCCCCCAGCTGCCACGTGCGGTGTCTCGGCTATGGCGCTGCCTGGCCTCCCACCAGCAGGACAGACTCCCCCAGGCCCATCCGTGTCCTGGAGGCCGAACCGGCCATGAGCTTTGTCCACGGGGCCCACAGGTAGTTCCTGACAGGTCACAAGGGCGCCCTCGCCGTCGATGCGTTAGAGGCCCGCAGGACGTGCCCTCGTCTCCCCTCAACGCCTGGGGTGAGCTGTGGTGGCATCGGCCCCAGGGGCATGCTGGGGACCCACGCCGCCTTCCTTCCTGGTGAGCGCGAGTCCACAGAGACCCCCCAGAGCGCCCGGCCCAGCCCGGCTCATGGGCGTCCTCAGCTGTGCTCACGGAGAGCCATGATCTCTGGGGCAGGCAAAGGGGACACCGGGCAGCTAGACAAAGGGGACCGAGTGCGGTCCTCAGGCGGCGGCGGCCCAGCAGTTCGCAGCGGGCTTTCCGACGTGCACGCACAGGGCTGGGGCCACGAGCTGCACAGGCAAGGGCAGGACACGCGGACGGACAGATGCGGGACACGCGGACGGACAGACGCAGGAGCGTGCGTCTCAGCGCCCCACACGGTGGCTTTGTGCCCCCCCCGCCCCCGCACGCGGACACGGAGGCCGGCGGGTTCTCGGGAGAGCTGGGTCAGCGGTCCCGGTCACGCGGGGGCGTCTGCTGTCGGCCAGCTGCTCGGACACCTGCTGGGGCCATCAAGACACGAACGCTCTTCCACGAGAATAACAACACCCCTGCAGCCCCTGCAGCCACGTCACCGCGGAGCTAGGCTGGGCCGGGCGTCCCGCGGTCCCAAGCAGGCGGAGACCCCCACCCGCGGGCCAGCGGGAGGTCCAGGGCCGACGGAGGGCGGGCACATGGTGACAGGCTCCCCACCTCCGGGAGTCAGCGTCGGAACGAGCCCGAAGCCCGGAGTGGACAGCACCTCCCGCCGACCGGGAGCTCCGGGGCAGGGGTGCCTCCAGTTCCAACCCCCTTCCCGTCTGCAGCCCGGACAGCGGCCTCCATCCCTGGTTTCAGCCCAGCCAGCGTCCAACCGCGGCCCCCTTGTTGGCTGGTTCAAGGCCCCTCCTTCCGGATGAAGCTGGAAATGGATGTTCCATGAAGCTTTCCAAGTCACAAGAGATGCGATCCGCACAGATTCATCTGAAGACGGGCGCTGGGCTTACACCCCCTTCATGCCCCAGACCCCATACCCCGCACCCCTGCTGGCCTCCCCGGGCCCATCCCCACCGCGTGGCTCTGAGATGCGGCCACACACACGGCACGGGGAGGGTGAGGCCAGGATCAGCAGCCAAGCTGACCCTTCGCTGAGCAGAATTTTGGGTGAATTCCCTTTGAAGATCTTTCTCGGCAAAGGTCCCAGCTGTCCTGGAGTTGGAGAGTGTCCCCTGGGAGAAGAACAGGGTTCTCGGCCTGCCTCTCACTGGGGGCCCCAGGGGACCCACTGAGCCCCCACGGTGCTCGGCCCTGAGCCAGAACGGACCCCCTCACCCCCGGGAGCCTCCGCAGTAGCGTCAGCCCCGGACACACAAGCTCACACTCCCTGCTCCCTGTTCCTAACTCCAGACCCTGCCTACCCCTCGGACTCACCGGCACCCCAAACACTCACCAGAGGTCCCTCCCAAACCCGTCCAGCCCGTTCCTGCCTGCAGCCCCCTGCGATGCGGCAGTCAGGGGCACAGCTGTGGGCCTCACCCGTGCACCCTGCCTGGCACTCAGGTCCACACCGACGCTCCGTCTGCCGGGACGGGGAGCGCCCCAGCCCCCGCACTCACCAGAGAGGGGCCAGCCTTCCCACGCGGCCCCATGAACTGAACTCTGGGTGCGGGTCCAACAGTGGGGCCTCGCTCCCAGCCCGACCACACGGCCACGGACCCAATCGGCCGGTCTAGGCATGTGGGGAGGGGTTGCTGCCAAACCTGCAGGGGGGCTCCCTGGTGGCAAGTAGTCCCCAACCCTTGAACACAGGGCCACCGAGGAGCCGTGTGCACCGCTTCCCTGCTGCTCCGCCCGACTTCCGGAGACGCGCACCTGCCAGCCGGCCGGCTCGTGGCCCTCCACCGCGGGTGTGCACGAGCTCCCGCCCCAGCTTGTGCCCAACAGGAGGGGCAGGGGCACTCCAGAGACACACCCATTGCCCATGTCCCTCCGGAACACCACACGGGCCGGACACCCCCTCCTCAATGTCCTCCCCTCCCCTGATGAGGGTCTCCAAGCTCTTCTCGAACTGCGGCCTGTCTGTAACGTGAACAACGGCAACAGACTCCAGAATGGGCTGTTCAAAGGCCCCAGGGTCGACCCAGTCCAGAGCAGCTCCAGCACCACCCGAGGGAGAGACTGGAGATGAGCTGATCATGCACAGGAGACGGGGCTGACCCCGGGCCCCCGGCAGGGATGTGGCACAGCCCTCCTCTCTCCCGCCACAGCCAGCCTGTCCCTGGGACACACCTCAAACCACCTGCACTTGAACAACCCGTTGGTAAGAACGAGCTGACCGTCTGTCTCTTGTTCCCTTGGGGTTTCTCCTCCACGTTGACTTTAAACGTTGTCCTGACGGACCTTCCCGTCAATGCCACCCCTGTGTGGTCCACCTGGACAGCGAGGCCCGGAGGCAAGAGCTGCCACGGTCACCCTGGGAGACCATGAGGGAGCTGGCATGGCCACGGGGTGGGCTGAGCAGAGAAGCCGACCCTGGACCCTCGAGCGGGGGCTGGGTGGTGGGAGCAGCCTTCGTGCTGGGGGCAGTGGAGCCGCACCCCATCCCCGTCCCCGTCCCTGTGCGGTCATGCTGCCGTCCTGCCCTCCGAAGCAGCGGCTTCTGGGTTCCCGTGATGCTCGCACGTGGGACGGGGGCCCTGGAGCGGCATCCGTCCCCCACTCAATGCTTCACCACGCCATCTGGACCCCCGCATGGCCCTCCTGGGGTCTGCACCTCCACGAGCCCGTCGGCCACGTGGGAGACACGGAGTCTCCCCCAGCCCGGGAGGGGCCGTCACCGCGCAGAGCCGAGAACAGACGGGCTGAGGGCCGGAGCGGGTCCCGCGGGGCCTAGACGCTGCCCGCCACCTTGGCTCCCCGAGCCTGTTGCTGCAGACAGAGCCTCTCGTGAGGACAGAAGGACGGGAGACGGTGAAGGCTGCGGCCCGGGACGGCAGGGCCACACTCAGAGGCAGCGGGGACTGGTGGTTTGAAGTCCGCCGAGAAAACACGTACGGAATCAAAGATTGTTTTTATTTCAGGAAACCTACCGACGTGCTCTGCCGTCCAAACGTCCCAGGGCATCTGAACACACCGGCCGTGCCCCCCCCTCCCGTTCCTGCAGGACCTTGAGGGTTGAAGGAGACGCACACTGGGGGAACTCTGATCCCTTCAGAACGAAACCGCTGTTGTTGTCTTTGGTTAAGCTTCCAAGTCGCGTCTCAAAGAGGATTAACATCTGTGCAAAGCTGCTGGTTTTCTCCAGACGCCTCCTGGGGTTTCCCACAGGGTCATCCTGGTGAAGGGGACGGCGTGCTCCAGGGGGAGCGTCCGGGCAGCTCCGGGGCACATTCCGCAGATCTTGGAAGTCGTGCGCAGAGACAGGCAGCTCACCCCGCGCCCTAGAAGAGTTGCGGATGGGTCCGCAGAGCCCAGGGGCCGTCAGGGGAGCCCGCCTGGAGTCCACTGCTCAGCCCCAGGCACAGTCTGGTCCTTGAGCTCACAGGGCTCCCTCCCCACAACCCTGGCGCCTCTCCGTGGGCAGACCTGCCCCCTTGCCCCGGGCTCCCCACCCTGGCAGGTGACCTTCCACCTGAGGGCCGTGACCCTCTGGGCAGAGCCCAGGTTTGGAAAGCCCCTGGCATCTGCCCCATTCACAGCTGAGAGCTGGAGCGTCTCCTGAGGGCATGAAGCATGGGCCCCCGAGGCCTAGGATGAAGGGTTAGAGGCAGCAGGCAGTGCCCCTGGGGACGAGCTTGCCACCTTCCTCCCCGTCCAGCTTTGCTCACCCCCGGGCAGCCCCCGTCTCCCCACCCACACCCCCTCCTCAGGAGCTCCCCCTGAAAGCCCCACAGAGCCAGCGGAGGGGGGCTGCCGGGGGTGGGGGGCTCGGGGAGAATTCTGCAGGGTCTGGAAAAGCAGCTGCACAACTCCTGGGGACCCCCCTCCCCTGGGGCGTCTGGAGCCCCTACGGGAAGACCCCTCCCCCATGTCCTCCGAGCCTGGCCTCTGCCCCCAGGCGACCGACTGCCCACCGGCCCTGTGGGTCCCGCCTCTGCACACAGCAGGCGCTCCCCGCTCCCCGGAGGTCTCCGCTCCCCGGAGGTCTCTGCAGATGCAGGAACTTGGGCAGCGAGAGCTCTGCTGAGTCTCAGACCCCCTCCCAGGCCGGCCTGACAGCCCAGATAAGCCGTTATGAATGGAATGTGACCTCCTCCTGGGCTGTCAGCCCCCAGCCAAGCGAATAAATCACCTGGAAGAAAACCGGCCAGGCGCCTGCTGGACAGAGCCGACCCGCGGGTTAGACGGTGCGTGGTGGGGGTGTGGCTGCCCCTGCCTGCCCGGGATCCTGGGTCCAGCTCGGTCCCCACCGCCCCACAGAGATCAAGGCTTCTGGCCAGCCAGTGCCCCTGACGGGCTGCCGAGGAGCAGGCACAGGGCACGGGGATCTGCTAGGCCACTAAAGGTCTCTCGGTGTGGTCCTTGCCTAGAAATCAAAGCAAATTCTCCCAGCGAATCAGGAGACCCGAGGCAAAGATGAGCTCCACATTCCTGGGCTTCCAGCGGCTTAGGGAGCCACCCACGTTCTCCATCTGCCTTTGTAAGCAGACCCAGGGTCACAAGCAGTGACCCCAAGCCCAACCCAGCAGGCCAGCCCCCTCCGCAGCCCACGCGGGCCTAGGGAGGGCAGAAGCCTGGGGCATCCCACCTGGGGCCCTCTGGGGACAACCCAGCAGGTGGCTAAGGGCCCCTCTTCCGGCCACGTTAGTAGCCTCAGGACGTGGTGCCGCAGGAAGGCAAACCGGCAGGAGCTGGGAGGACCCCTCACCTGCTCCAAGCCTTCGCTCAGAGCGCTGGTGCACGCAGGGTCACAACCAAGGCCCCCGGTCCACACCTCGCTTCACGCAAGGCGGCCAGCAGCCCCTCCAGAGGACAGGGGGCCAGGCCTGGGAGCAGATGGGCCCAGGAGGTGGGGAGGGACACCAGCGACCGAGGGTCACATGGATCCCAAGGGACCCTGCTGCCGGGGAACGGAGCAGCGGGAAGACTGTCTCTCCGGCCACACGGAGAAACCTCCAGTACGGACGGACGGCCACGGCCAGTAACGGGAAGCACATGCGTCTCCTCGCTCTCCCCCACCGCATCCCTGGGTCCCGGTGCCCGTGGCCCGTGCGTCGGTCAGAAATGGAAACTGGAAGAAGATGCCTCCAGCCCCCCCCACCAGAGGACCACAGGGAGCGGAAAGAGGGGGAGGGGGACCCGGAATTGTCCTTCCTGGGACACAGCCCTCAGCTGACAGCCTGCCAGTCCGCGGATGGAAGGACGTGCCCCATGGTTGCCTGGCCCGGCAAGCAGGGTGCATCTGTGTCCCTTCTGCCCCGGCAGCCCCTTCCTTCCAGCCGCCCCACCCCTGCCCTCTCTGCCCAGCTCCGTGATGGCCAGCCGGAGCAGCACAGACCTGCGCCTTCACCCCTCCGCTCGCTCGAGTCCTGGGCGGAGCTCCCGGCCAGGACGCTGCTGACACGCTTCACGGGACACGCAGGACTCGCAGACGCGCCCCAGGGCCACAGGCAGGAAAGACAGCCCTCAGTCCGGAGACGCTGCAGCGGCGTGAAACGTGCCCACGTTCCAGTGTCCACAGCGCGCACCCTCCGTCGACAGAAAGGGGTGCGGGGCCGGCGTGCGCTCCCACGTGGACGGGCCTGGACGGGCCCGGACGGGCCTGGAGCACGTCCCGCTCGGTGGGAGAAGCCAGACGTCACAGGACATGGGACACGGGTGCACAGCCTCACAGCCTGCCTGGAGCGGGCAGACCCACAGACGGGGGCAGCCGCGGCTGGCTCGGGGTGGGGAGCGACTGGGGTGTGGGGGTTCCCTCCTGAGAACGTTCCGGAACCAGACATGTGAGAGCTGTGTGACGTGGTGACCCAACGTCCCCGAATCGTTGACTTTAAAATGGTTAACCTCACGCTACGTGAATTTTACCTCCCCAAACGGTAAGAACCCGATGGCTTCCGACCCATGTAAGTTAGACCTCATGACACACATGGCCACGGCCCACACGTGTCCTGGGGTCTCCTGACCTCCGTCCCCGTCCCCACCTGTGCCGGGGGCCAAGGCCAGCCCGCCTTCCTCACAGGCTGCCAGCCCTTCCCGGGGAGGCCGCCCCACCGTGCAGCCACGCGAGCACATGGCCTCACCCCACCCGCTCCCCAAGCTTCACGGGCCGCTGCCCACACCGTGCACCACGGGGTGAGATGGACCCTCAGCGGAGCTCACGGAGGGTCCGGCCAGGGACAGCCAGGAGGGCTGCACGGGGGAGGTGGTGTGAACCGTGTCCTGGGCTCCCAAAACGATGCTGGGAAGCAGCCTGGGCCACGGAGCCCCCAGGGCCCTGAGTCACCCTGCCTCATGACTCAGACCTGAGCTCCCGGCCCAGGCGCAAGCCCGCATCCCCGAGGCCTCATCCCTCCGTGCCCAGCCGCAGGCCCAGCGCTCCCCACACCGGAGTGAACTGTCTGCAGGCGGCGGAAATCGACCCGGAACCTGGCGGGATCCGAGCAGCGAGCGGCGCAGGACACTCACGGCCCGAGGCAGCAGCCCCGCGTCGAGGCAAATCCAAACGCTGCCGACTCAGGGCAGCTCACCCCGTGTCGGCCCCAAACCCTAGCAGGCTTCCCAGAGCCTCCCACCAAGCGCGGATGGGCTGTCCCGACATGCAGGCGGCGGGCCAGGTCACGGCCGGGATGGGTGAGGGGCAAGAGGGGGCCTGCCTGCCAGAGGCGGTGAACGGCCCACAGGCTCCACGCGAGCAGGTCCCGACCGGCGCCCGAGTGGGTTCCGGGGTCTGGGTCCGTGGGAGGCCGTTGGGCCAGGGGAGGAAAAGCCTCTGGGGTCAGGACCTGCCTCCTGGGGTCCGTGTCTGGGAGTGAGTGGGGGTCACGAGCAGGCAGGGGTCAGGGAGTCTCTGGGAAGGTTGTGCACCCGTGGGAGGAAGAGGGGCCGCTGGGAGGGGGCGTGGTCCCTCGGTGTGAGCCCTTGGGGTTCACGGCAGCCCCCACGGGCCTGGGTGTGTCCACGCCCCGGCCGCTTGCACATGCTCCAGAGAAACCCTCATTTCCAGCACGCACACGCACGCACACGGCCCCTCGCCCGCCTGCCAGGCACACGTGCGGTCTCTGGAAAGAGCTGCCTAATCCAGGAATGCCCTGTCCTGCCAGCCCCGTGGGCAGCAGCGCGCAGTGCCCTGTGAGCAGAGAAGAGCACCCTCTCAGCTCTGTGAGGGCCGCTCCCTGCCCCCTGCGTTCCCGGTCCCAGTGGGCCCCACTGTCCGGTCCTCCTGCCCCCCAGCCACAAGCCCTGCAAGGAGGAGGTCCCTGGGCGTGGCTGGCGGGGTGGCCGGGGGGGGCCGGGGGGGCTCTGCACCGGGGAGGAAGGCCCCTTCCGTCCAGGGTGACGGAGTCCTCACCAGCGGGCACCTTGGCCACGGCCAGCAGACAAGGTGAGAGACGTGCCCGAGCCGCACAGACCAGGAGCCGGGGCCTCGCTCCACCGCCCGCTGCCCCAGAGCCGTCCTCCCGCTGGCAAAGCTCAGTGCACTTGGAGGCCGCGGGGAAGCACCTGGGGGGAAGCAGGCCGCAGTGGCCACCCTGCTGCTCGCGGGGCGCTGGCCGGTGGGGACGGGAGCCGCTGCCCTTTTGGCGTGGTCCCTGTGCCCGGCCCGTGCGGGGCCCTAGAGGCCTGGCCCTCCTCCGTGTGCTTCAGCGGACAAGACACCCGGCCCTGCAGCTCCCTGGCCCCCGGTCCTCACACACCGTCCACGGATGGGGCAGCCGGGCTCCGGGCAGAGGAGGTGACGTGGTCCCTCCAGCCCCCGGGAGCCGCAGACGCCCCTCACCGGAAAACAGCCCAGGGGCCAGCGCCCAGGACGGCGTTCTGGTGCTCGTGGGGGAGCTGAGCCAGCTGGGGGTCCCCGACCGTCGGCGGTCGCTGGCCGCACCTGGAGCTCCACCGTGCCCCGCCCCAGGTTCCACCTGGGCAAGGTACCCACACGCTCGTGGTCCTCCCCGGGTTCCCGTTACGCAGGGGAGCATGGTCTGCCACCAGCGAGGACACGCACACAAGTCTAGGCTGACCGATGGGTCCGGACTCACCCACCTCCTCCCCTGCCCTCCCCCCCCTCCCCCTCCTGCTCCAAGGCTCAGCGTCATCAAGGCCCAAATCTGAACCCAGTTCACGTCGAGGCTCGGCCACGTCCTCCAGGGCCTGGGAAGGTCCCGAAGCCCCCACCATCTGCCTGTAAAACCCTCTGGTCGCCAGGAAGCCCCCCAACGGTTGCCGCCACGCTGAGCCCTCAGCGGCCCATTTCCTTCCTCCTCCCGGAGGCCCCGAGACCCTCCGGGGAGCGTGGTGCAGTGGCGGTCACGAGGCGGGAAGGGGGACGGACAGCCGGGCGGGGCTCCGTGGGAGGCACGCGGTGTCAGTGAGCACGAGCCCGGGGACCCTTCCCCACGGGGAGCAGCCCTCCCGGAGCTGGGCGGGATGGCTCCCCTTCCTCCGAACTGCAGGCCAGAAACCACGAGACTCTGGCCCCCGCCGCCCATGCTCGGTGTCCGGGTGCCTGGTCCACACCGCGGGCCATTTGGAGGCCTTGGAGATGGGGCCCGCCTCCACCACCATCTCACCCCGGGACGGCAGGAGACGCAGGGCCGTGCGCCTCACCGGAGAGCCACTCTGCAGAGGACCCTGGGCCGACCCTCCGTGACACCGTCCCCCCCGCGCATCTGCTGCCCACCTGCCCGGGTCCGGCCGCCAGCACAGGGGGCTGAGCACAGGCGCGTCACTGGCAGCCGCCCCCGCCGCTTCCCTGCCTCCCAGCGAGAGAGGCCTCCTGTCTGCCCCCCGGTCTGCGCCCCAGACTCCGGGCAGCGCAGCCCACCGCGGCCTGGACCCTCCCCCACGGAAGGGCCCGGCAGGGTGGATTTGCGCCGACTTTCTCCTCGGACACCCCGCAGACGGCCGTGAGCGGCCTGTTGTGTTTGTGGGACCCGGCGCCGGGGCGGGAAGGCGGCCTGCTGGGCCCTCGGGGGGCGATCCCTCCCCACGGGCACTGCTGTCCGCGGCCTCGGGGCCTTTGCCGGCTGGGCTCCCCGGCCCCGCAGACGCTGGCGGGAGGCTCCCCTGGTCTTCTCCAGCCCTGCTCACGTCATTCTGCCTTAGAGTCCCACTCAGAGTCTGAGGGAGCCGGCGCGCCCGGCCACGGCCCGCAGGGACGCCGCAGAGCCTGGTCCCCAGGGGGCCCCGAGGCTGCGGCTGCACCTCCCGACCCCGCAGCTGGTGGGTCGGCGCCTTCCCCTGCGCGTCCACCACACATCTGGGCCAAGACGAAGCTGTTCTTCCAAAGGGGGTGCCTGTCGGACCTGACGTGTTAATGTTTGACCCGCGGTAACTAACTCGGCGCTGACCAGGGTGACTCCAGGGCCACGGGGCGGGGGAGGGGTCCGTGCTGCGCAGCGGCTGGTGCCGACCTGGGACCCTACAGAGATGGGGACGCAGAGGCCCCCGTCCTGAAGGAAGTCGGAGACCATACTGCCCGCCCCAGTGGAGACAGGGGACCCCCGGGGTCCCGTCCCGCCTGGGAAACACTCACCGGGGGAGGCTCCCACATGCTTCTCTCTTCACGTCGGAGCGGGGGTGACCGGAGCCCTACCACACCCAGCGAGGGGACTCGGGGGCTTGGTACCCCCAGGCGAAAGCAGCCATCCTCGACCCCCCACGTTCAGGGACCAATTTCCAAATGGGGTCCACCCCGGGGGTCCGGGACCAGCAGCAGGGACGGGGCCCGAGATGGCCTGAGGCCACTGGAGCCACGCAGCAGGCCTCTCCCCGCGGCCGATCCCTGTGCCCTGAGACACGACCCCGTGTGAGCGTGCGGGGCACACCTGCGACTGCGAGGGCCACGTGTGAGCATATCGGGTGGGAGGGAGTGAGGCCCCCCCGACTCGCGAGCTCGGCACACACCAGCGAGTGGCTCAGAAGTTGCACCAGCCGCCACCCCGCTGTGCCCCTGGGAGACGGTGATCTGCGTCCGTCTCTGTGTCCTGCTCCCGGCCGGGGGCAGCGGGGACAGAGAGGACCGGCAGCCAGCTTCCCCCGCTGCCGGGAGGGAGGGAGCAAGAGGGCACCTGCCGCGGACAGTGAAACGGTGGGGACCCCGCTCACCTGGACGCAGCCTCGGGGTTTGGCCCGGTGACCCTTTTGGGCTCATGGGGAGCGTTTCCTCATCCGACAGACAGACATCTGGCGCGAATCCCCAGCGCCTCGGCCCACACCCAGCAGCCTCGCGACCAGGAAGGAGGGGGTGCGCTGGCAAACATCCCCCCTCACGCCTCCGGGCTGGGCTGACGCGTGGGGGACGCGGGGGCGCACCAGCCAGGGGAGGCCCCGAGCCGACCTCCGTCAGGTGCAGGGACGGCTTGTCACTGCCGCTTTGCGCCCCTCACGCACCCTGTGCTGTTGGGACAAACCCCGGCCAGGCCGCCGTCCCGCTGCTCGGCAGACCCGTTCTCATGCCTCCGGGCCAGTAGCACCTTGTCCTGGGGCGGACGCACAGACCGTGCCCCCGTGCGCCGCCCCCCACGGACGGTACGGCATTGACAGTTCTGGCGAGGGCGCCTGGGGGGCAGCCGGTGAGGCGTCTGCCTTCGGCTCAGGTCATAATCTCGGGGATGGAGGCCTGCGTCGGGCTCCCTGCTCAGCCTGCTTCTCCCTCTGCTGCTCCCCCTGCTTGTGCCCTGTTCAACTGTCTCTAGGGGAGGCCTGGGAGGGGGCTGAGCGCCCCACACGCAGGTACCAGCTGACCCGGGACAGAGCAGGAACCAGCACGGATCCCCCTGGGGGCCCGTCGTGCAGAGTGGGGGCCATGTGGGAGAAGCAGGGGTACGCCATCACCAGGAGAAAGGCCGGACCGTGCACGGGGCAGGGCAGGAACCAGACCACGGGAGCCGGCCCTGCGCACGCCCACGCCCAGCTTCCGGCTGAAACTGTGGCTCCCTGGTTCCTGGGAGCCGTGGACCCTTCCCCCCCAGTCCTGCACCACTGTCTCCTGGTGGCCAGAGAGAGGGCGGTTGGCCTTCTCCACGTGGCTCCCATGCCAATCCCCGGCGCTGGGCCCAGAAGACTCCGGAGGGCAAGGGAGTGGGCCCTGGGGAATGCCACGGCCGCCAGCCCTAACCCGGTTGCCGGGATACTCGCGGGGGAGAAACTGGGATACTCCCCGGCTGTGTGGAGGCACCGACTCTCCCCTCCTTCCCAGAGGTGCTCACGCCCAGATCGCCCGGCGTCCTCAGCTGGGCAGGGAGCGAGGAGGGAGCCGTCCCGGGGCCTTGAGGGGACGGTCCTGCAGCACGAGGGCCCTCCGCGCCTGTTCCCGGGCCAGGGGGAGCTGCATGGCTGCGGACAGGGACGGGGCTGTCTCGCTGTCAGGACACATGTGGTCGGCGAACGGGGCCGTGGCTCAGCCACCGTCTGTTCTCCTGCAGAGAATTCTCCTGTCCTGGTCCCCGGCAGCGACGCGGCCCGTGGGGGGCACAGCCTCACCTGCCCTACGGGACGGAATGACACGCCACAGCTCCGGGAAGATTCGGTCAGCGAAGCCCGCAGGTGCACGGCGGCAGACCGGCCATGGGGGACAACAGGAGCATCCACAGACAGCTGGATGCCTCTGGAGGGACCTGGGGCCTTGCCGTCCCCAAGGGGACACGAGGACAGGGAGCCGCGGGGGAGACCCTGGGACCCGAGGCCCCGGCTCACGGAGGGGAGCTCACAGCACAGCAGAGACACGGCTCGGGCGGGGAGGGGTCTCCGGAGAACCCCACCTCATCTCAGGGCCCTGCCGGGGCTTCTGGAAGCTCGGACTGGTGGAGAAATAGATCGACCCCGCCCGACCGCCCGCGGGCCCCGTGGAAAGCGCCTCAAGGAGCCAGAACGTGCGTCACCAAGACAAGGGCAAAGGTCAAATGAGACGTTTCCAGACACTCGAAACTCACAAACTGAGTAAATCTACCTCAACTGACCTGTGAGCAGAGGCCCGCGCCGTCGACCGGGACGGGAGTCCGAGGGGGAGACCGAGGCAGTGGCTTCCTGTCTAGTCTGTGGTAATTGTTTGCGAACGAGTTAGGGCTCAAAAACCAATTTCACTAGGACTTGGACCGCGGGGCACAGGGCCCAGGCTAGGACCAGACCACAGAGGAGGGTCAGCCTGGCCTGGGGGCCCCGGCTTCCACCGTATGAGGCAACGCCATCCCGCACACCTCGACCCGGGAAGGTCTGCACAGAGGCCCAAGGAGGCCTGTCCGCCTCTGAGAGCCCGGGGATGGGCACTCTGCACCCCCAAGTCCGTGGTGCAGCCCCCCCAGCCCTTGGGACTGCCTGCAGGACACAGAGCCAGGCTGGGGGAGCCCCTCGCCCTCCCTGGACGTCCCCCACAGCTGCTCCCGTGTGAGGTCCCAGAAAAGGCCACTGCGCCGAAGCACGGGCTGAGGTGGCCCAGCACACAAAAACAAACTAAAGCATCGTGCGGGGCTGTGGCCGCCGTGGCCCGGCCGTGAGCAAACCGGCCTCCACTCGCACCCCCCGCCAGTTCCCGGCATTGGGCGACAGCGTCCAGACGGCCGCGGACGCAGACCGCTCAGCACACGTCACGTCAGCCTGGGGTGGAGCGAGACGGGGCCCCCATCAAGCTTCTACCCCTCCACGTCCCCTGCGTCCCCGAAGGCCCTGCTCAGTCGTTTCTGGGTGTGTCCGAGCCCCTGGCTGCTGTCCAGGGCACCTGGGGGCTGCTCTGTGGGGACGGGAACGTCCCCTGAGCTCTGAAAGCCGCTAGGACGGGCCCGTCGCGGGCGTCTCTGTGGGGAGCCCGCGCCCGGGGGTGTCGCTGTCAGGATGGGGAGCCGGCCGCCAGGGGCATGAGGGGCAGGAAGCACGTCCCGGGGGCCCTGCACAGGAGGGGGACCGGCTCTCGCCCCGACCAGCACTCTGCGCCTGAGAAGAGCAGGCCCCGCGGTCCTACCCCTTCCTGTGTGAAACCGTGGGCTGGGCGGTGTCCTGTGGCAGTTGTGACCAATGACCACAAGGCTATGACTTAGAACAGCCCAGTTTATTTTCCTACAGTTCTAGGGTCAGAAGTCCCAAAGCCCATGTCAGCGAGACGTCCTGTCCGGAGGCTCCAGCGGAGAATCGGCTTCCAGCCGTTCCCAGCCTCCCGACCCACCTGTACACCACGCCCCCAGCCACCTGCAGGGCCCGCGGCCTCGCTCCCCCCCCCCCACGCGTCTCCCTGGTCCCTGACCCTGCCCTCCTGCCTCCCCTACCCTGTGACGATGCTAGGATCACACGCAGACCCCAGACGCAGCCCCTGGCTCAAGGCCCTTCGCACCATGTCAGGCAGCACCCCCACGGCCTGTGGACGGGGACGGGGCTGTCTCTGGCGCTGTCCCTCAGCTGGCCGCAGAGGTTACGAGGGATTTGTGTCCAGAGTCCTAAGTGTGGGGACATCAGGTATCCGAATGCCGGCGTGCCATCAGCCCTCTCACAGGCGGCCGCAGCCGCTTTCGGGACGGCGACACGGGCTTCCGCGCCCAGAGCGAGGGGCCGTCCATGGGGGCCAGCCTGCAGCCGGGGTGCCAGGAGGGCGGCCCGGTCTATTAAAATGTTGGATTTCCCCCTAATGACAAGAAAGGTGGTGTCGGGTTGGGTGTGTTTTCCTTTCTGGGTCCAACCTCCGTTATTCTCACAGCAAAACCTTCTGGCCACTTTTGCCAGTAAACACCCCGAGATGGGTGTCCCCCCCCCGCCCAAGACAAGCAGTGGGCACATGGTGAGCCCACAGTGTGACAGGGTCAGCCTCGAGCCCGGAGAAGGGAGCCCAGCAATGGCCAGAACCTGCCCACGGGGCGGGGGGCCGGGGCGCTGGAGGGCGTCTGTGACAGAGGAGCCCCCCCCGCCCCTGGGGCGAGAGGCTGCAAGCGGTTCAGCCCCAGGGGCAGACTTGCCCAGGGTGGGGGGAACCGCTCAGCTGAAGTCATTGGTCAGAAGAAGCCCCTCCCAGCTCCACGGACAGCGGGCTCCGGGGGCGCCTGCCGGCCTGCGGTCCTGTCCTAGAGGGCTTCCCAGGAGACTGCAGGGGAGGGGAAGGTGTGTGACTGGCCTGCAGGGCAGCATCAGGAGGCCTGGGCTGGAGGGCACGTCCCCTTCCTCAGGACCCAGGGCAGGGGCAGAGGGCCCGGAAGGTGAACACAGGCTGAGATGACAGATGACAGGAAGGGGCCCCACGTTCTCCCTGAGGCCTCCCAGACGGCCTGACACCAGGCGCGGTCCAGGTTTACAAGCACGGACGGGCCTGTGTCCAGGAAGCTCCTGGCGGGCTCGCCGGCTCGCAGAGAACAAGAGACTGTCTGAGCGGGAACATTTTTTTAAAACCCAGCAGCCTAGTAACAAGATCCAGCAAGCAGAGGCAGGTCCGTGGCCCTGATCCCTCCAAAGGGACACGTGGGTGGGTGTGGCCAGGCAGGCAGGAGGGGGTGAGAACCGCCCCCCAGGACTTGGGGGCGCAGGCGGTGAGGGGGCAGCTTCGTCCGATGGAGACCATCACTTCGGACAGCCCATAGCCAAGTAAGAAACGCAAAACCCGGTCTCGGTCACGGCGCCCCATTTCCTGCTCCTGGTGTCCCCCCGCCCCTCCTCCCAGGCCCTGCCCGGCCCGTGACGGTCCCCAGAGCTGAGCGAGGCGTGATCAGGACCCGTCCCAGAAAGCCGACGTGTGCTGTGAGCTCCCTGAAGGACGTCCCATTAAAGCCCAGAGCCCCACGGTCTGCCCCATCCCACAGCTCACACACAGGCTCAGACAGGGCGAGGCCCTCGCCCAGGGTCCCACAGCGCTGGGTGGCGGCTCTGGAATCACACGTGGGGCCTGGGCTCTCAGCCATCCACCAGGGCGGAGTGGACAGCCTCGCGTCCGGTCAGCAGCGGCAGTCCTCCACCAGGTGGCCGCGACGCTTCTGTCCGAGGACTGTCCGCGTCCCACAGCCACGAAGGCAGAGTGAAGATCAGCCGCCACCACGAAGCCCGGGGCCTCCCCGTGCGCTGCTCAGCCACGCAAGCCTCACGACGCTCCTGTTCTGCCGCGCAGGCCTGGTGCTCGGGTCCAGCTCAGGGAACTGGCCCCAGACATGAGGGGAACCAGCTCCGCCGGGAGAAACAGCGGCACCCGAGGGAAGGCTGCCCACCTGGGAGGAGCGCGGCGCACGGCCCAGCATGGACCCTGGAAGCCAGGGAAGCGATCGACCCATCCGGGCTCTGGCGTCGCCGGCGACCGAAAACTCACTAAGTAGAAAGAAACATTGAAAAGACTTTTTCCCCCGTTTGTCACATTAGCCAGACTTTGAAAGTGATGGCGCGCAGCCCAGGCGGCTTGGGCTGGACCGCGCACAGGCCCTGAGGCAGCCCCTGCCCCCGGCCCCCAGAGGGACCCAGCAGAGTGACCAGCGGCGCCTCGGCACCCTCGGCCTCCCAGCACTGCGCCAGCCAGGGGCGAACGTACGCATTCTGAGGTCAGGAGCAACACCAGCCCGTGGCCGGCCCCACGGAAAACGGCCCAGACACCGGCTTCAGGCGCAGGACAAGGGACACACCTCGGCCTCCCTCCTCCCCCAAGCCCACCGGGTGGGTTAGGTCTCTGCCACCCAGCCCGCCCAGGGAGGTTGGTGGCGCTACCCCCCTCCCTGCATGCCGCCCCCCCGCCGGCCTCCCGACAGCACAGGGTGGGGACCACACTCTCCATCAGGCCCTGAATCCGTGATTCCTTCCAAGATGAGGCTCCCGGCTGTCTAACCGGAAACGTGGAGGAAGGGTCTCCGCTCCTCCTGGAGGACTAGGACGTCTGGGCTCGGGCCCTGCACGGGGGACACCCAGCCTCCAGCTCCGAGCGGACGAAGCAGCGGCTCCAGCAGCCGTCGCGTTGCCGGGACCGGGGCATCCGCGTGGCACAGGCAGGCGCCGAGAGCCGGAGACCCGCTGCCGAGCCGTGAGCTCCCTGCACGGCCTTCTTGCAGCCCACGTCCCCCGGAACAGAGCGGCGCCGCCCGCACTCCCGCGAGCCGCCGTGCGAGCAGGCTCCTGTGCACGGTGCGGTCAAAGGCCGGCACCCGCTGGAGGGCCCCAAACTCGGTACAGAACGGAGGACGCCGGATTATGACTCATTCTGAGTCTCCTCGAAGGAGCAGTGAAATGTAAAACCAGGTTCTTCAGACCAGAATCCAACGACGGTCTGAATAATGACAGACAAGCCCCACGTGGTGGCCGCGGCTCCAGCCCCACCCGCCCCGGAGGCCACCACGCTCCCGTGGCACACACTCCCGCCCATCTCCGGGCCAGCCCTCCTGAGCCTTGGGCTCCGGCTCGAGTCCTCTCCTAGGAAACGCCCTGCGAAGGCCAGCAGGGCCGGCAGGCAGTGCTCTGTCCCACCCAAGGCCCTGGGGCGCTCCAGAAACCAGGCGTGGCCCAGGGTCCCACCACCGCGCAGCTCAGCTCTGGGAGCCACTGCCCGGCTTCATCCCGGGGATCAGCCTGTGGGGACCCCATCCACCGGCTGAAACCCCACAAAGGGATGTGCCTGCGAACAGGCCCTCTCCGGCTCAAGCTGCAGACAGCCGGAAAGGCCGTGCTCGGGCTTGTCTGCGCCCCGGGAGCCGGGGAGGCGGGGGGTGCTCCTGCAGGCACGGCGGGCGCGGCACACCCCGGCCGGCAGCCTTGGGGTTCCATCGGGCTCAGCGCCCCGTGATCGGAAGCGCTTTCTGACAGCCGGCCTGCCGTGGCCCCGACCACCAGCCCAAAACACAACCAGCCGGTCATCTAGCCGGCCAAAAAGCCGCAGGCCGGCAGACACGGGGCGCGACCACGATGGGTGTCGCATGTGGCGTGTGGCCGAGAGACGTTTGCAAGGGAGGGAGGGGGTCCCGGCGGCGAGGCGAGGCTCAGAGCAGGGTCGGCACACGCGGAAGGAGGGGGAGGGCGCCCGGACACCCGGCGGGGGGCTGGTTCAAGACCCTGAACCTCCAGGGAGGGGAGGCCGTGCGTCCGAGAAGCCAGGCCACAGAGCCAGGGGCCCAGAGCACACTGTTCTCATGGTCCTGCACGCTTACTGCCAAACTGTACCCCATGTGATAATCCTACAAGCACAGCAAATACACCTTTTAATTCTCCCAGTACCGGACCCTCCTCCTCCAGAACAGTGTCAGGGCTCTGGGAGTTACACACGTCAGGTCCCGGGACGTCCACCTGTCCCGGCTGAGGCTGAAGCGCGGCTGGCGGGGGCTCGGCCGGCTGTGTTCTCTGGAGAAGGACAGCAGAGTGCAATACCTGTGATAGGCCCCACCGGCACGGGGGGACCACACCTGGGCCAGCTCGGCAGAAGGACACACGCGTGAGCAACGGCCAGCCCCGCAGCCGGAGCCCCCGCGGCCAGAGACCCCGCAGCTGGATCCGGGGCCGCCGGCTGCTCATCAGCGAGACCTGCTCACCTCCCCCCCCACACCCTCCTCTGACCCCTGAGCTGGCCGGCAGGTCAGCACCACCACCCCCCACCCCGGAGACCACCCCTTGGCGGCCCAGCCCTTCCCAGCAGGCCTTGGGCCATGAGACAGGACGAGGCTGACTGGACGTCGTATCAGAAGACGGGCTTTGCCCTGTTTGGCACATCCCAGGAGAGGAGGTTTTAGGGAGCCTCGGCCTGCCCTAGAAGGTGCCTGGTGGGGAGGGGACGAGGGTCTCCAACGCATCTCCATGGCCACGTGCCCTGACCGGCATCGGCAGCATGCGGCTTCTAACGGATCCCCTTTCGGGGACGGGGGGACGGCCGCTCGCCGAAGAGAAGCAGGTAGGCCTCCCAGCCCTGGACGGGGGCTGAGAAGTGGGGCGTGGAGGAGACGCCTCCCTCGGCAGCTTCCCCTCCCAGCCTGGACGCCCCCTGCGGTCCGGGCCTGTCTGGGGTGGCCTCACCGCCGGCACGGGGGCAGGGATGGGCCCTACCCCCCACCCAGAGCCCCGCCCCCTTTCCTAAGGGCCCAGAGACCCAAGCCTTTGCAACAATTTGGATGAAGAGAACTAAGCCCGGCTGGTGCAGAGAGCGGGGACGTGTGCGCACATGTGAGTGTGCCCACATGTGAGTGTGCCCAGTGTGTGTGTGTGCGAGTGTGTGCGTGTGCATGCGTTCATGTGCGTTTGTGCGCGCATAGACGTGTAAGCATGTGCATGCGCGTGTCGGGGAGGTGCAGCGAGGGAGGGGGTAGGGCCCTCCGGATGGGGTCAGTGTTGCTCCTTCCAGGTTTCCCCCCATAGCACTTTCCCTCTCCTCCCGCTTCGGAAGGAAAACAGGAGTACCCTGAAAAACAAGTTTTGCTGAAATTCAAAACTATCTTATGAAGTCGTGTATCCGAACCCTGACGGCGGCCCCGAAGCCGGGCCACAGCTTCCCCGGGAACCGGGCCGCCTCGGACGAGTACTTGCCATCTGCTTTGGTCCGATGCGACCAGGGCGCGGTGCCCCCAGGATGACAGACGCCCACAGACATGGAGGCCCCAGGATCTGTGCTTTGTCTGTTCAAACCAGGCCCCCGGAGGCCCACCCAGGGACCCTGAGCTTCCTGCGGGAGTCCTAGCGGCGAGAAAGGGTGGGTTAGGGTGTCACAGACGCCGCGGTGTGCGCAGCCACGTCAGACCCTGGGAACCCACACACGTCCACCAAGACAGCGGGTCTGCCGGCAGCACTGGGCCTCCGAGGTCACAGACAGCCTCGGCCCGTGGACCCCCCCAGGCACCGAGTTACCGGGGGCGGGGTGGGGGGGGTGAAGGCACCAGCTCATTTATGACCATCAGACCCACAAGAACAATTCTTAGACGAAACAGCAAAAGACGTTCTTTTTTTGTGGGAGAGGGGTCAGGTGCAACACAGAGACATGGAAAAATGCATCATTTTTAGTCCCCAAAAATGTGCAAATCAGCCAACTGGGCCTCCAACCTTTAATTCCCAAGGATGATGTCTAAGGGTTTCTAGAAAAAATTGAGCCTCTGGGAAGTTAGGACTTCACACACACTAAGTCTTCTCCGGTAACACCTAGAGGGGGCAAGTGTTATCCCATTTCAAGAGGACTTAGTCCCAGCAGGGGCGAGTCCATGCTCCCCGCTGAGCCCGCTTCCTGCATTAACCTCCAGGATGCAAAGAGACGTGCATTCCACGGGGTGGGGGGGGGGTGGCTTCCTTCCCAGAGGACCCTAGATCTGGGCCACCCCAGCACAGCCCCAGGAGTGCTCGGGACACTGAGCACATGTATTTTCCCCACCAGCACTACCCGCCCCCCAGAAGTCCACCTTAGGTCCGACACCCTACCCTCAGATCTCAAGATTACATCTCACCAAAGCTTACGGACATAACGTTGTATTGTTTCCACTCTGTGGCTAAGAGCCATCAACCCTGATTTCCTCCCCTTTGATTACAAAGTTTCATAAATGGGAGGGGGGCGCTGGGCGCTCCAGGGTCAGAGAAGGGAGGAGGCGTGGGGCTTACAAACTCCAACACGTGCAGCCCTGGCCTGGTCCCTGTGGGCCTCACCGCCCCCCCCCCCCCCCCGCAGCTGCGGGGACAGCCCCTCAAACCAGGACTCACGGCCCCAAGCAGCCTGGGAGGTGGGTAAGAGCCCAGGGAACACAACAAGGTGTAGGGACAAACGTGTTCCCCAAGCGCCCCCGGACTTGACTCACATGGAGGAGGAAACATACAGGTGCTTCCCGCGGATGTAGTGAGGGAGTTCCTTTTCAGAAAAGTCTAGGGGGCTGTCTGGGCTCAAGTACGCCTACTAGAAACAGTGAAACAAGCGATTGCTTCTCTCTCTCAAGTCCTGTCCCTCCTTCCTGGCCAGCTGTGGCCAGTAGGTGTGTTGATGCTGTGGGGACCACAGTCCACATTCTCCCACAGTCACGCCAACCTGGAGAAGAGGGCTGTTGGGGACAAATGTCCGCGCAGCACGGCCGTTCCACCGGGGACTAAGTGAGACTCCCCTGGGGTGGGGGGGGCCCTTCCGTGACTGGCCTGCCCCAGGGCCTCCTCCTCCTCCGGGGCCTTTGTGGGGCCAGTTGGGAAGACAGGCTGGCCCACCGTGTGTTTGGGGCCGGGCTCCCAGGAGCGGGCACAGGAAGGCGCGGCGCGGCTGGGTCGGCGGCCCTGGGCAGGGTTCGCGGCCCTCGCAGGGAAAGCCGGGTGCCGGCAAACAGCCGGCTTCGGGGCATTGTTCCCAGCCGCGGCCTGGCACTCGGCTGCATCAAAGGGGACCGCGCGCAACCCGACACCCTGGCGGGCGCGGGGACACAAGCCTGGAGGCCCGGCGGCGCACAAAGGCTGGCCCTGGGAAGCCCGGGGAGTTTCGCCTCAACAGGTTGGAAACGCAACGAGGGCGCTGCGCGCTGCACGGTGCTCCCAGAGACCTGCCAGGGCCCGCGCGGTCACTCCCAGGCCCGGAGGCGCGACCCACTGCGGCCATTCAGGCGCCGGGAGGGACGAGCCCCGTGACGCGGACACAGGCCCTGCGGGCCGGCGGCCGACGACCCGCGTCTCCGGAGCCCCTGCGCGCGGAACGGCCCCCGCCGCAGCCCCGACCCCTCGTCCGCCCTCCGCCGGCAGCGCGTCCGCCCAGCGCGCCAGCTTCCCAGCCGAGTCGCCCAAGTTTGGTCACGACGCGAAGAGCTCAGGAAGTGGACGGTCCCCGCTACCCCTCGGCCCTGCCCGGTCTTCGACCCCGCGGTGCGCCGGTGGCGCGAACCCCCGCAGCCTCAGAATGAATGGCCGGCGCGGGACACTCGGGACACCGGGCCTCGGCGCGACCCCGTCCCCCTCCGCTCGGCCCCCGCAGCCACCTGCGCGCGTGGGCAGAGCCGGGCAGCCTCCCGGGACCGAACCCAGATGCGCCGGGCGTCAGGCCGCCGCCGCCTGGACGGGCCGGACACCCGCACCCAGCGCCGCTGGCAGGGGGCCCGCGGCGAGCCAGGAGTCGCGTCCCCGCCGGGTCTTACCTGGCTCCGCGGCGGCCGCGCGCACCCCGAGCAGCAGCACCAGCGCGGCGAGCACGTCCAGGAGGCTCCGCGGCCGCCGCCGCAGCCAAGGCCACCTGCGGGCGACAGGCCACAGACCCGGGTTAGAGCGCCGCGCGTGTCCACCTCCCGCCCGAGCGACGCGCTGCCCCTGCCCAACCCGCACCTCGGCGCCATGCTCCGCGGGCCCGACCGTCAGCGCCGCGGATGCTGCGCGCTCGGCCGCCGGGTCGGGCAGAGGCGGGGCGGGGCGGGGAGGTGGGCCGGGGGCGCGGGGACAGGCCGCGGCGGGGCGGGGCGGGCGCGGGGGCGGGGCGCGGGGGCGGGGCGCAGGGAACGGGCCGGGACCGGGCGGGGACCGAGCGGGGCGGAGCCAGGGGCGGCCGGGGGCCTCGGGACGCGCGGAGGAGGAGCGGAGACCCCGCGGGGCGGGGCGGGGCGGGGCTGGGGCAGGCCGGGGGCGGCCGGCGGCGGCGGGACCCGCAGGGGAGGAGCCGCGACCCCGCGGGGTGCAGGGCCTCGGGCGCCGGGTTGGACCCGGTGGTGGACGGCGGGGAGTACGCGGGGGCAAACGGGGCGCGGAACGGGACGCAAGCCCGGGGCCGCATGACCCGCCGCTCCCCGGGTCCTGGCGCTTTCTCCCCGCTCCCGCCCTCTGTCCCCTGCGCTCCAGGCCCGCCCGCGCCCCCGCCCCCGAGGGAGCTGCCTCCCGCCTCCGCCCGAGGCCGCACGTGGGGTCCAGGCCTCCAAACCCCGCGGGGTCCGAGGGTGCCCAGTGCGTCCGGCAGGCGGGCGGTTGGAACAAAGACCTTTCTTGCTGGAGGTCGGCGGATGAGGAGGAGGACGCCGGGCTCCTCCTGCCCAGCGTCGTGGGCACAGTGGCCGCGTCGTGGCGGACCCCCGCCTCACTGCCTCCGCGGGCGCGGGCCCAGGACAGAAGAGTTGCCCCAAGCCCCACTGCCGGCCTCCTGCGGCGGCTCCGGGTGGATGGGCCCTACTCCCCACGGAGCCCCCGGGCGCCCTCCACCCTGGTGGGGCCCTGAGCGGTCTGGGGGGTGCGGGCAGTGAGAAGGCCACGCAGCTTGCCCCGGTGTACTCCTGCCCCCAGGAACTGGCCACAAGCGCCCCATTCCCCTCTGGGGTGCAGCTGCCCCTCACCAGAGCCTTCCCTGGCCCCTTCCGGAGTTATGTCTGCTCTTCCCGGCACCTCCTCGGGCCAGAGCTCCAGAACCCCCCTGGATGCAAGCCTCCAGCTCCTCCTGGCAGCTGTGCCCTCGGGTCCCGCCCTCACAGCCCCCCGTGTCCCCTGCACTCAACCAGAGCTCATCATATCCAGCTTCCCAAAGTCAACTGCTTTTCCCTGTACCTGGCATTCTCCCCGTTTGCAGAGAGCAGAGCCCCAGCACCATTGCCTTCGGCTGAGTAACTTTGAGCGAAGGGTTCTGACGCCCCCTCCTCTGTCCCTCCAGTCCTCTCCAGGCTGGGTGGAAAAGGGCGCTGGTCGTCCACGGCAAGCACAGAATCAAACAGAGGATCGGGACCCACTTTTTTAAACGTGAGAGAATAACATGGATGAGAAATGATTAGCACAGAGTTTTGGAAATTTTGGAAATTGTTCCATGTGCGGACAGAGGTGGACTGGGGCCCCCCGGCGTGCGTCTGTGTCTGTCGGGTGCTGGTGCAATGCGTGGGGGGAGGGGTTTGCCCGTGTGCCTGTGTGTGCATGCCGTGTTCACGTGTGTTCAGTGTGGTGGGCAGGAGCACGTCTGGGTCCCAGGTCTGTCCGTCTGCCTTCCTTCTGTCTGTGGGTCAGAAGCCCCGCTGTAGGGTGGGCTCTGAAGGGCAGCATCTCCCCTCTCCCAGGTCACCGGCCGCACAGGGTCCTGCTTCCACCCAGCCCAGCTCATTCTTTTCTAAAAAAAAGTATTTAAATTCAACTAGTTAAGATGTAAGGTATTGTTAGTCTCAGAGGTGGAGGTCAGGGGGTCCCAGCTGCACACAACACCCAGGGCTCATTCCATCCCGTGCCCTCCTGAATGTCCGCCCCCCCCCCCGCCGTTTCCCCATCTCCCCACCCCGTTCCCTGCAGCAACCCTCAGTTTGTCTCCTGGAGTTGAGAGTCTCTCACGGTTTGTCCCCCTCTAACCAGAGAGGTTCCCTTCCCCTATGTTCATCTGCTTTGTTTCTTAAATCCCACATGCGAGTGAGATCACATAATTGTCTTTCTCTGGCTGACTTACTTCACTCAGCACGATACCCCCAGTCCCATCCACGTCGATGCAAAGGGCAGGACGTCTCCCTTTCTGTCGGCCGAGTCACCTTCCGTCGTGTAAACGAACCCCGTCTTCTCCGTCCATTCATCTGCCGACGGACATCCGGGCTCTTCCCGCAGTCTGGCTGTCGTGGGCGTCGCTGCTGTGAACACTGGGGGGCAGGGGTCCCTTCGGGTCACTCCATCTGCATCTTTGGGGTAAATACCCAGTAGTGCGGTTGCTGGGTCGTAGGGCAGCTCTATTCTCAACTTTCTGAGGACCCTCCACGCTGTTTTCCAGAGCGGCCGCACCAGCCTGCGTTCCCACCAACCGTGCAGGAGGCTCCCCTTTCTCCGCGTCCTGCCAGCACCTGTCGTTTCCCGACTGGCTGGTTGTGGCCGCTGTGACCACCGTGAGGAGGGGTCTCACCGTGGTGCTGCTCTGACTGTCCTGGATGCTGAGGGATCGGCCCTGCCCACTCCCACACCCGCAGATCAGATCTGCCGCCACAGGTGAGACTCAGGCTGGTCCGGCCCGTCTGGGGCTCTAGGGAGGGCAGCTAGAGCAGCGGGGCGGGTGATGCGTCCCCCCCTGCTCCTGTGGCAGGGGGTCCCCCTCCCTCCCCTTCCCCCTTCCCCAGCCCTCCCCCCTTCTCACCTTCTCTCCCCTCCCCTTCTCTCCTGTCCTCCCCTCTCCTCTCCTGGGCTTACCCGCTCTGGTTGGAAACCCCGAGGCAGGGATGCGCCCCGCTTTGCAGGCCTGGGGGAGAAGGCCAGCGTCAGAGGACGGTCTGCGGAGCGAAAGTGCTCTCAGCAGCAGGAAGTCCGAAAACAAGGCTTTCTACTCTGAAACACTTACGACGGCTCAACTCAGTGCTGTGAAAGCGGTCTGCGTTCTTCGTCCCCTTTACTGTGGCACCCTGGGTCACTGCTCTGCCGTTCCCGTGGCACCACACCTTTCCCCTTCATTTACCAGCAAATGTGATCACCGTAGAAAGCACGGAGAGCAGCGACCGGCTCACGGAAATGCCCGCAAGCGTCGTTCCGCTAACTCTGTGCTGCGGGTCTTCCCAGCCTCGTCCACGCAGACCCCAGGAGGGCCAACACGAATCAACTCACCCCACAGACGCGCCCGGGGCAGGGGAGACCTGGGGGCGGGCAGCGGAGGGGCAGAGGGTGGGGTTGTCCAGAGTGAAGGCCAGGGAGAGAGGGCCATCCCTGTGTGCGCTGGGGGTCCTCGGACACTCGGCTGGTCTGAGGGGTGGGGGGGGCGGTGGTGGTGCTTAGAGCGTGGGGGACGGACGGGCTGAACGCCGGGCGCCGCCGGCCTCCTTTCCGTTCCTTGCGGTCGTTGGCATCGCGTCCCTCCTTCCCCAGGGAGCGATAACAGAAGTGACGGAGAGGGCGGTGCTGGTCCCCCGCTTGTCCCGGGAAAGGTGAGGAGGGTGAGCAGTGCCCAGCGGAGCCCTGGCCCCGTGTCTGGCCGGCAGCCCCACCCGTGGCTGGAGGCGGGCTCCAGGTCCGCTCACGCAGCGCTGGGTTTGGTTCTGTCCGTCCGCTGCGTTTTGTCTTGAACCGACGCAGCGTTCTCGAAACCTGCGGTGGAATCTCTCAGGCCCAGTGCGTGCGCCACCGGGGTCCTTCCTGCTCCACGGGCACGGACCACATGTGCGCAGAGACAGGGAGGAGGCTCTGGGGCCGGGGAGCAGCGCAAGGCCAGGGACAGGGAAAGAGCAGGACATCGGGCCTCTCTGCAGCCGGGCCCTTCTCCCTGCCTCCAGAGGCAGCCTGCGCTTGCCGCGTGGGGGAAAGTAACTTTTGCTCAGGAAGGGAAGACGCTGTGTGCTGGCAGCGTGGGCGGGGAAAGCAGAGAGCGCGGCTCGTTCAGGGCCAGGCCACACACCAAAGTCCCCCGGCCCGAGTCACAGGGTCCGGCCCGGGCTGACCAAGGGCAGGGGCCCATCCGAGACCCTACAGGCCGGCCTCCGCCTGACCCACAGCTCCCCCGCCGGGCACGTGGCTCCCCAGCCCTTGTGAGACAGCAGGGCCGGTTTGTGCTTGCAGGTCTCGGTGCTCGCTGCCCTCACGGGCAGCTCCCTACCCGGCACTCAGCACCAGGCAGGCTGCTCCCGGGGGGAGTCCCGTCCCGGGGAAACACCCGCCGAGGGGAGGGACCAGGGGAGCCGACTGCCTTTCGCACCTGCCCGACTCCAGCCTTCCCCGGGCAGCCGGGCGAGCAGCAGCGGAGCCGGTGTCCGTGGGGGTCTCTCGCAGCAGAGCCTGGGAAGGGCGAAGGAATGACGGATCTCCAGCAAATACAGTCTTATGGCCCCGGATGGAATGCACGGAAATCAGGCCCCCGCGGCCCCGCTTGCCCAGCACCCCACGCAGTGTGCCGCTCTGACCTCGGAGGTGACCTGAGCGACGGGAGGGGCCGGCGGCGGCGATGGGCTCCGCGCGCCAGGACCACAGGAGACCTCTGGCTGTTCTCTGTTCTTTTCCACATCGCCAAAGGCTCCTACAATAAACATTTATATTAATTGTAGAGGGGCCACTTCCTCATTTCACTGGTGCGAGGAAATGTCTCAGCTCGTGTTGAGTCATCAGAGGGGAAGGGAGGGTCCCTGAACTCTCCAGTGCATCGTCTAACAACCCGGAATGTTCTAGCTCCTGGACCGCCTCCTCCCCGTAGAGCGGCACCGGGTGCCCCAGGACGAAGGGAAACACCCCACGCTTTGTATCCTGCAGGTGCCAGAAGGAAGGAGTCCAGGTGACTCCCGAGTCCTGCCAGCCTGGCTGCCTTCCACGACAAACAACACGGCCCCATGCCCTCTCCTTCCTCGGTAACCGGACACAGATGGCCACGCAAAGCCCCCTCGGGCCACTCCTGCTGCTCCCCTGCGATGAGCCAGGATGACCGCTCGGGGCAAAATCCCCAAGCTGTGCCTTCGGCCTCCGCTCACCCGCACACACCCCAGGAGCAGGGCTGACGCCCTTCTGGCCCCGCGTCCAGAGCACCCGACGACGGGCCGTGCCCTTTGCCCTCCGTGCCCAGGCCTGCCCGCCCCGTCTGCGCTGCTTGTGCTCACGTCCACCCAGACCAGCAGCCTAGGAACCCCCGGCCCGCCGCCCGGCCCCACCTTTCCGTGACGCCCCCATCCCTGCCGAAGCTTCTTCTCCTTCCCTGGCTCGTTTTTTCGGGTATTTGCTTATGCCCTTCCCCCTTCCCCCTGGAGAGTTCAGGCCCCAGAGGACAGCCCCTTCGCTTTGGGTCACCTGAACAGAAGGAGGCCGGGAAGGAGCAAAGGCAAACACGTTAAAGCTGGGACAGGCGTTTCGAGGTGTTCCTCGCCAGGAGCCCTGGTGCAAACCTTCAGGGCGCGACCGGCCTGCACCCCCGACGACCTCCACCTTCCTTTGCCCGTCCCCCGTGTGAGTCGTTTGTGCACGCCGCCCTCTCCCCCACCCCCAACTGTGAGCCACTTGAACGTATGAAACGAACATGTGCTGTAACTCATGTTAAAAATCCCCAACACTACGGACAAGGCTCAAGTCCCGCTTGACCTGCCTCTTCGTCTCCGTCTCCTGACAACACCGTCCTCGTTATTACGCTTCTGCTGGCTATTTTAAAATGCATTTTCCAGACGCATGTTTCTCTAGAAACATAGACATGGAAAAAGTTGTTTTATGAAAATCTTAGGACACACGGGCAACAACACTCGTGGGCCCGAACGCCCCGTGTTGCGGCTCTTCTCGTGTCTGTACACATGCGTGCGTTTCAGCGAGGGTTCCATTACTCCGTGGTGGGGACACAGCGTACCGTTTGTGAGACTTCGGTTGTTTTGATTCTTTGCTTAAAATAATACACGGCCTTGAAAAGAGACGGAAGGCAAGGCAAAGAATGGAACAGAAGAGCCAAACGCGGGAAGTCCAGCGGAAGGTGAAGAACAGTGAGATGGGCTCATCCGTGAGCTCAGTTGAGCTGGGAAAGAGCCAGGACTCTGAAAACAGCACTACAGGAGCCTCTGCGTGGAGACCGAAGAGAAGGCCGGGTACGGAAGACAGAGCTGTGCATTCAGGAGCAGAACTCTTTGAAGAAAAATGGCTGAAATTTTTCCAAGATGAGTGACAGGCACTAAACCTAGATCAAAGTTCAGAAAACATGCATCGAGATAAGTGCTCAAAAAAAAAAGTAAGGGGTGCCTGGGCGGCTCCGTGGGTTAAGCCTCTGCCTTCAGCTTGGGTCATCATCTCAGGGTCCTGGGATCAAGCCCTGCATCAGACTCTCTGCTCAGTGGGGAGCCTGCTTCCCCCACCCCCCTGCCCTGCCTACTTATGATCTCTGTCTGTCAAATAAATAAATAAAATCTTTCTTACAAAAAAGTAAAACAAACAAGCAAACAAACAAAACAAAACAAAAATTCCATATGCATGACATATTCAAGCTGCTGGGGAAAAAGACATAGAAAGAGTCTCTAAGGCAACCAGAGTACAAACATGGAAACACTACGTGCAGAGAAGCAGAGGTAAGAATTATGGTACAATTCTCCTCAGAAACTGTGTAAACTGGATGACCAGAGCCCTGAAATAAACAGTGCTGAAAATATATGTTAAAAATTAAGGATAAAAAAAGACTATCTTGGACAAACGAGAACTGTGGAAATTTATTGCTGGCAAACATTTTATAAGAAATGATAGCCGACATTCGTCAACCAGAAGGAATGGTATCAGCCCCCAGCTGGGTGCTCAGGATGAAAGGAAGAGCACCAGAAATGGAAGAAACAGAGATAAGGTAAGCCTTTTTCTCTTTGTTTGTAATTGCTATAAAAGAGACCTGCTATCTCCAGGAAGTACAGAGACCATGTGTTGTGCTCATGGCGTACCTGAAATGACATGTACAATAGTCATGAAGGATGGAAGGAAGGGACTGGAAGAATATTGCTGTAAGCTCCCGACACTACTATGAGGTAGTCTAATGCTACTTGAAGGGAATTAAATTACTTGGAGTAATTTAAGTAACTTAAGATTTATATTGTAAACTCTAGGGCAAACACTAAAAAAATTTCAAGTGGCATAAGTAATAAATCAAGAGAACATAAAACAAATGATTTTAAAAATTGCTCACCTGGGGCACCTGGGTGGCTCAGTCGGTTCGGCATCTGCCTTCGGCTCAGGTCATGATCCCAAGGTCCTGGGATCGAGCCCCACATAGGGATCCCTGCTCCTCAGGAAGCCTGCTTCTCCCTCTGCCACTCCCCCTGCTTGTGTTCTTGCTCTCACTGTCTCTCTCTCTGTCAAATAAATAAATAAAATCTTAAAAAAAAACAACTAAAAACATACTCTTTTCAAGTGCACGTTGATATGATCAAGATATACTTTTTTTCTGGGCCACATAAAATCTCAGCAAACTTAAAAGAATATAAATCATATAGAGTGTGCTTTCAAGTCATGACAGAACAAGAAATCAAAAAGATATCTGTAAAGTCCTTAAATATTTAGAAATCCTAAACAACATAATTCTAAGTAAGTCAAGTTCAAAGGGGCATCTCAGGGAATATTTCAAATTAATTATTCAAATAAAATTCAAAAAAATTATTCAAATTATTCAAATTTTTAAAAAACATTTCAAATTAATTAAAAATGAAAATTAATTGAAAATCTCAGAATTTGTGGGAAGACGCTGAAGAAGTGCTTCGTAGGAAATTCATAGCACTGAATACCCACACTTAAAAAGAAGAAAGTTCTCAAAGAAAAGACTCAGCTTCCATCACACAAACCTGGGGCGGGGCTGGGAGGGAAGGTCCAATCAAGCACAAAGGAAGTAGAAGAAAGGAAATAATACAGATCAGGACAGAAAACAATACAATGAAAATTACTGAAACCAAAATCTGACTTTTTTGTTTCTTATGTTTTGTTTTGTTTTCTTTTCAAGTTCTGGCCACACAGATCATGAAGAGGACTGACATAACTCACCAACACCAGGAATAATAGCGCGGACATCACTACAGACCCTGCGGCTTTTCAGAAGAGAATATAGGAATATTACAAACAATTTAATTTTATCCTAATATGTCCTGTAACTTAGACAAAATACACAAATTCCTTGAAAAACACAGGGGAGCCTGCTTCCCCCTCTCTCTCTGCCTGCCTCTCTGCCTACTTGTGATTTCTCTCTGTGTTTAAAAAAAAAAAAAAAAAAACTTAAAAAAAGAAAGTCCTAAGGAATGTGCATAAAAGCTATCAGAATTAAGGGAGTGTAGCAAGGTTGTAAGATGTAAGGACAACCCAAAAAATTGATTTATTTCCATATACTAACAATGAACAGTTGGAAATCAAAATTTGAAATAATATTTAAACCAGATCTGTGTGCTAAACCGTATAAAACACCACTGAGAGGTATTGAAGAAGTACAACAAGTTGTCACCTCATGCCAGTCTGAGGGGCTAAAACCAACAACACGAGGAACAACATGATGGCGAGGACGAGGGGCTCTAGGAGCATTGATTTGTACCCTGCTGCTGCGAATGCAAACCGGTGCAGCCGCTCTGAAAACAGTGTGGAAATTCCTCAAAAACTTCAAAATAGAATGACCTTTTTGTCCAACAATCATATTATTGGGTATTTACCCAAAGAATACAAAAACACTGATTCCAAGGGATGCTTTATTTACAGAAGCCAAGATGTGGAAGCATGCCAAGTGCCCATGGACTGATGAATGGATAGAGGGGGCACACACACTCACGCACACACTCACACCCTCACACTCACACACTGGAATATTACTCGGCCATAAAAAAGAATGAAATCTCGCCATTTGCAGCAACATGGACGGAGCTAGAGAGTTTCGTGCTAAGTGAAATAAGTCAGAGAAAAACAAATACCATATGATCTCACTCACATGTGGAATTTAAGATACAAAACAAACAAGCCAAGGGGAAAAGAAAAGAGACAAATCAAGAGACAGACTCAGTGACAGAGAACACACCGACAAATGGGTGAAATAGGTAATGGGGTGGAAGGGGGCGTTTGTCCAGACGAGCTTTGGGTGATGTATGGGATTACTGTCACTGTACTGTACCAGACACTAAGATAACCTTCTTTGTTAACTAGCTGGAATTAAAATAATATCTTTTAAAAATAAAGTTTGCATGACATTGGGCAAATTTAAAAAAAAAACATAAAGAAGTTCTGAATATGCAGATAGTTATACCATGTGTTTGGGTCAGAAGATTCAATACTGTTAAGATGTCTGTTCTCCCTAAATGGACCTACAGATATAACATGATACCAAGATAAAACCCACCAGTGTTTTGGCAATGCTAGCAAGCTGGTTATAAAATTTATATAAAAACACAAAGAACCAAGAATAGTCAAAAGAATGTTGAAAGGAAAAACCAGTTGGAAAATGTACCCTACCTGATTTTGATCATTTATTGTCAAGTTATAGCAATTAAAATGGTGCAGTATTAGCAAAAGGATATGTAAATCGATCAATAGAACTGAACAGAGAATCAAGAAATAGACCCATGTATGTGGTCAACGAACTTCAGCAGAAGGTCCCGATCTCCTCTGTTCCCCTTTCCCATCAAGGGACAGCTCAGACCTGGAAGAACAAGCCCCACGTGGGTGGGTAAAGCCACGCCAGCTTGAAAACGCTGTTTCCCAAACACAGCTCAGGAGGGACTGGCCGCATGTCCACAGGAAGTGTGCCCACTTATAGGTCTTGCTTTGAGAGGAGTTCAAATCAATGGTGCACCAGGTATTTCTAGAGCATGTGCAGACCAGCAAGACTGGTGCCAACAAGGGGCCATTATCATTGACGTTATTCCTGTGTCATGTCCCACCTTTACCAGATTTCCAGAGGAACAGACCTAGAAAGCTAAGCCAATATCAAACCCATCCATAGAGATGATAAAGAGTTGTGCCCATCCTTTATTCACCCACCGGAATTGGCCAAATAGAACAAGCCAGATGGTACCATGTTCAAGGGTGGTACAGAGCCCCTGGAGTGCTCCTAACACTGCTGGTAGGGGCACAAATCAGACAATCACTTTTAAAAACTAGCGGTATCAGCAAAGTGAAAATGCCCATATCTGGACCCAGCAGCTCCTCTGTTGAAAATATACCCAACCGATACAGTTGCACACGTTCCCTAGAAAACGTGCAAGGATGTCATAACAGCAAGATCTGGGAACAACATACATGTCTATCCGTCGCTGTGTTAAGGTAACACAATGAGACACTACTCAGTGACGAGGAAGACGAGGAAGACTGTGCTCTGTGCGACAGCACGGGGGAACTTCACGGCTATTACCAGTGAATGGAAGGAGCCAGACCTACTCTAGGATTCCCTGTACACTAAGTTCTTACCGTTCAGTGGTCAAAAATACCGAAAGTCATTATTATGGATCATAAGGAAATTGGGACATTTTCCAATTCATTATGCACGATGAATATGACTTTGAGAATTACGTCAGACAAAGACAAGGCATGTGTGTGCACTCACCTGCTAACGACTCACCTCCCTCATGAACACAGAGGCAAAGAACTATCCAGTGGAACCCACCTGTGCGCTTACGGACACTAACTTATTTCAGGAACATCTGTTACTACAAGGGTCCACTTCAGTAGGTCAAAAGACAAAAGCCATGTTGTTATGTAAACAAATGCCAAGATAGGTGCCTGGGTGGCTCAGTCGGTTAAGCCTCTGTATTTGGCTCAGGTCATGATCCCAGGGTCCTGGGATCGAGCCCAGAATTAGGGTCCCTGCTCGGCAGAAAGCCTGCTTCTCCCTCTCCCATTCCCCCTGCATGTGTTCCTTCTGTCACTATGTCTCTCTCTGTCAAATAAATAAATAAAATCTTAAAAAAAAACTCATAAAAACAAATGCCAAGATGTTTAATACAATTCAATAATCGATGATAAAAACTCTCATGCTTTGGGGCAAAACATGCTTCCTTCTTAACTTGTTGAAAGTTACCTATTGTGAAGTATTGTACATTCCGTTTAAACATCAGTAAGAAGAAAATGATAAAAATTTGGTTAAGAATAAACATTTAATTATACTTGAGATCCTAGACAATGTGATAGGGCAAGGAAAGAAATTAAGGTTAATTATTGGAACTGAGTGACAGTTTGCATGACAACACTGCTCATTTCGGGACTCCAAGAAGACCAGTCAGAACACTGCAAAAACATCAGAATGAAGAAAAGTTGGGAATGGTCGTCAGAGACAAGGTAAACAATAGTTTTCTTACAAATGAATGATAATAAAATTTAATATCACGGGAAAATATCTTACAATAGTGACAAAACACATGAAATGCCTAGCAGTGAGCTTTAGTAAGACGTGCATACGACTTGCTGAAAATGACAGACTTCTATCCGGGGACTGAACAGGAGACCTCCATAAATATCAGGCCCCTCCCCGTCCTAGGACTAGTGAAGCCGGATGGATAAGAGGGGACCTTCCAATGTCCGAGAGAGGACGAAGCACCATGTGGAGGCCCAGGGTGGCCAGCTCAGGAACACGTCCTGTGATCACCACCCCCGCCCCCTGCCGCCCACAGACACACACACACTTTTCTCCTGATCCTGGATTACAGTGTAAAGAATTCATACTTCATCTTTTGTTTCGGGCCCTGTGTTTGGGGGAACCGGCCGGGACAGCCAACGAGTTCCTGGCTAAGGGTCCACGTCAAGGCCCAGGAGAATGGACAGGCAAGAGCACATCCTTTTAGCCAACTGGCCCACACTTGGTCTCCAGTGAGCACCTTGGCAAGCCTCATCCGTGAGATGGTGGCAGCAACATGGTTTGCCTCCCCGCGGCCAGGTGATGATGCGGCGAGACAATCGCCAAGTTCAGCATTGCAGGAGGCAGAAGCTGAGGCAGGAGATGGAGTCTAGGGGGTACTTTTTTCCACTTTAGAGATGGGCTCAGGGAGGGGAGGCATTTCCCCCCAGGTCCCATGGCTGGTGGGGCAGAGAGGGAACTCAACTAGATGGTCTAAGAATCTAACCCTCACTCTCCCCACCCCATGTCCCCACCTGAAGTCGGCTGTTTTCCAGAACGCCATCCTCTTGGCACTCCTGGTCTTGGGGAATGATGTTCCACCCCAGCCAGTTGTGTGGGACCCTCCGTGCCCTCCTCCTCTCTGCCCTGCATCCCACCAGCTCTATCTGTCTTGTCTCCTGAGTGCGTCTGCATCTCAGTGTCTACCACTACCATGCTAGTCTAAACTGGGGTGCTCCATGCTCTCTTTCGTACTCCAGTCTGTCCTCCACACTGAAGTTGAAGGGACAGTTTCACGGCCATGGGAGAGCCAGTGGTGACTTCATGACCCTC